>NC_090359.1:14953050-15633442 GCF_035084215.1 Heptranchias perlo | reverse complement strand
CATAAGGAGATATTGGGACAGGTGAGGTAGGTTTTAAGTGTCTTAAGGGAGGAGAGAGAGGTCGAGAGGCGGGGAGGTTTAGGGAGGGAAATCCAGAGCTTTGGGCCCAGACGGTTGAAGGCACGGCCGCCAATGGTGGAGCGATGAAAATCGTGGATGCGCACGAGGCCTGAATTGGAGGAGCTCAGAGATCTCGGAGGGTTGTCGGGGTGGAGGAGGTTACAGAGATAGGGAGGGGCGAGGTCATGGAGGGATTTGAACACGAGGATGAGAATTTAAAATTTGAGATGTTGGTGAACTGGGAGCCAATGTAGGTCAGCGAGCAGAGGGGTTCTCCTCCTGAACGGTGGTTTGAATGTTTGGGGGGCGGGGCTGTGATAAATATCTCGATTTAATATAATGATCCCACTTTTCAACTACCCCGAATTATTACAATGCTGACCTGGAACAATCTTGAACATACCGCAAAACAAGACATTAAGATCAATGGTCACTTTAGCAAGGAGTTTAAAAGATTCTTCTGAGAAGGAGAAGGCTGAAGAAACGGACTGTGAACATTTCATGATGGCCGATTTATTTGTGTCCAGGGAGAGGGATGAGACACATGAAATGTTTCACACATTTCAAATCTCCCCGGTCAGACTGCCGATTGTTTATTGATCAGGAAGATGGCTGGTTATAATCTGAGACCCAGTGAAGAGGTGAGAACAGAGCAGCAGGGAATGATCCCAGAACAATAGGAGCCAGCAGCTCACCGTCTGGTACCTGTGTCAGGGACAATACACAACACCTCAGCTCCAGACCAGGAACAGAGAGCTGCTGTTAACGTGGCCCAGCCCTCGCAAACTGCTGGAACTGTGGGATGGAAATCAGACTTTGGGTCTCGGAGGCTGCTTTAGGGGCTCAGTGGCTCATCGAAAGAATAATTTCTATTAAAGAGCAGGGCTCTGCTCCATCACAGACTGATACTGTACAGTACATGGCAGAGTAAAGCTCCCTCTACACTGTGTCATCAAACACTCCGGGGACAGGTGCATCAAGGGTTAGATGAAGATTAAATCTCCCTCTACACAGTCACAGAGGATGTCATTTGTGACTTTGACAAGGGCCGTTTCAGTGCAGTGGTAGGAGTGGAAACCTGATTGGAGGGATTCAAACATGGTGTTGTGGGAAAGATGGACATGGATTTGGGAGGTGACAAGACTTTGGAGAGGACAGGGAGGTGGGAGATGGGGTGGTAGTTTACAAGGACACAGGGGTCAAGGGTGGGTCTTTTGAGAAGGAGGGTGATGACGGCAGATTTGATGGGGAGGGGGACAGTACCTGAGGAGAGGAGACCATTAACAATGTCAGCTAACATGGGGCCAGGATCAAGATGAGCTCAGAGAGGGCATGAGGGGAGATAGGAGAGAAACTTGGTGAGCTCGGGGAAGGGAGGGGAGCGGCAGAGGCAGCTGAATGGATGGTCTCAATCTCAGTGACAAAGAAGTCCGTGAGCTCCTCGCACTTTTTGTTGAAGGTGATGGTGGAGGAGTGATGGGAGAGGGGTTTAAGAAGACGGTTTGTAGTGGAGAAGAGAAGTCGGGAGTTATCTTTACATTCCAGGATGATCCTGGAATAGTGAGCAGTTTTGTCAGAGGAGACAGGACCCGATAGTGCTTTATGTGGTCCAGCCAGATCTGGCGATGAATGGCCAAAGCAGTTGTCCACCATAAACTTTCAAAGCTGTGTCCCTTGGACTTAAGGAATCAGAAATGAGGGCAGACCCAGGGGGATTGACCAGGGTGAGGGAGAGTGATGGCTTTAATGGGTACAAGGGCGTCAAAGGTGGAGGTGAGGGTGTGATTGAGCAAATCAGTAGCTGCAGAAATGTCGTGGTGAATGGAGGGCCAAAGTCCAGAGAGTTGGGAATTTGAAAGTGCCGTTGTAAGTGACCTGGGGGAGGGTTTTTTCCAGGGATGAACACAGAAGGAAGTGGGTTAGTCCCACTCCCCGGCTCTTTTCCCACAGCCCTGCAATTTATTACACGTCAACTATTTATCCAATTCCCTTTTGAAAGTTACTATTGAACCTGCTTCCACCTCCCTTTCAGGCAGTGCATTCCCGATCATAACAACTCGCTGTGTAAAAAAATCTCTCCAAATCCCCCAATGATTTCTTTCAATTTATGTGAAATCTGTGTCCTCTGGTTATTAACCATTCCATCACTGGAAACAATTTCTCTTTACACACTCTGTCAAAACCTTTCATAATTGTGAATACCTCCTTTGAATCGTCCGTTAACTTTCCGGTTGTCGTCTCAGTGCCCTTCCTGCTGGTGTTTTATTTCAGTTCCCATGTGGTCTCGCGGTTAGGATTCTTGGTTTTCACCCAGGCGGCACGGCTTCGATTCCCGGTGTGGGAATAGTCAACCTTTAGTTTCAGCCTCCCAATTTGCCTGCAGTCCAGGCTGTGGCTGCTGCTTTCTCTCTCACTTCTGTGTCAGTCCCACAATCACACTGAGAAATGAGGCAAACCACGGCTCTTCAGGCGACAGTGCACCAAAAACTGAAGGGAAGCAAGCAACAATGTCACGACAGGTTGGGCAGCAGCTCATGGCCAAGTGTTTGACTACAGTCCTTTTATTATTTACTGTAAAGCCCGAGTCTGAGTGAAACACACACAGAACATTCGGGAAACACTCAGTGAGTCGGGCCCCATCTGCGCAGAGAACGGACCAATTAACTGAGAGTCTCAATGAGACGAGGAACGAGACACGGCCCCCTGTGAGAAACAAGGAACTTGCATTTGTATAGCACCTTTCACATCCTCAGGACATCCCACGCACTTCTCTCGAAGATCAGTCACTATCGTTTTTAAGAGAAGGTAGCAGACAAGTTGTGTACAGCAAGATCCCACAAACAGTGATGAGATATTGAGCCGATCTCCTGTTTGTTGGGTGCTGATGGTCGAGGGAAGAATGTTGGCCAGGACACCGGGAGAACTCCCTGCTCTTCACAAATTGCCACGGGATCTTTTACACCTCGGAGCAGAAAGAAGGGACCCCCATTAAACACCTCATTCAAAGGACAGCACCTCTCACGATGCAGCTCCCTTTCAGCACGACACAGTCAGTCTGGATCATGTGTCCCAGTCCTGGAACTGGAGCTGGAACCCACAACTTTCTAAACACCATCCTGACTACCTGGTGTTACTCTCACCCCCGGGTAGTCATGAACCAGAGTGTGCCACTCCCAGAGTAACTGATGACCACAGCCTCAGCCCTGGGTCCCGGTCTGCACCATAACCGCAGCCTGATGCCGCTCATAGAAAGTGGCGTGGGATTCCTGAGTTCATTCTATGATGTGCATTGGGGGAGTGGGACTACATGGATTGATCTTGCATGGAGCCGGTAAGGACTCGATGTGCCAAATGGCCTCAAACCATGCTGTGACCTTTCTATGATTCTCTGATTCCATGTGGGTGGAGAGGGTTACAAGGAAGTGATCAGAGATGGCCTTATCCATGATTGACACGATCAGGAGAAGAGAGACCACGTGAGATGGCAAGGTCGAGGGGGTGGCCATGAATATGGGTCGGGGAGTTTCTATGCAGGGAGAGATTAAGGGAGGATAAAGTATCACACAATAGACTTGTTAGCAAAATTGAAGCCCATGGGATTAAACGGACAATGGCAGCATGGATACAAAATTGGCTAAGGAGCAGAAAACAGAGAGGAGTGGTGAACGATTGTTTTTCAGACTGGAGGCAAGTATACAGTGGTGCCCCCCAGGGCTCGGTATTAGGACCACTGCTCTTTTTGATATATATTAATGACCGGGACTTGGGAGTACAGGGTATAATTTCAAAGTTTGCAGATGACACGAAACTCAGAAATGTAATAAACAATGTTGAGGATGGTAACAGACTTCAGGAGGACATAGACAGACTGGTGAAATGGGCAGATGAAATTTAATGGAGAGAATTGTGAATTGATACATTTTGGGAGGAAGAATGAGGAGAGGCAATTTAAACGAAATGGCACAATTTTAAAGGGAGTGCAGGAATCGAGAGAACTGGGGGTATAGTTACACAAATCTTTGAAGGTGGCAGGACAAGTTGAGAAGGCAGTTAAAAAAGCAAATGGGGCCCTTTGCTTTATTAATTGAGGCATTGAATACAAAAGCAAGGAATTGATACAAAACCTTTATAAAACACTGGTGAGGCCTCAGCTGGAGTATTGTGTTTAATTCTGGGCACGTAACATGAAGAAGGATGTCAAGGCCTTAGAGAGGGTGCAGAGGAGATTTATTAGAATGGTACCAGGGATGAGGGACTTCAGTTATGTGGAGAGACTGATTAAAGTTCCATCTGAACTGCCCCATCAAACACTCCCAGGACAGGTACAGCACGGGTTAGATGCAGAATGAAGCTCCCTCCACACTGTCAAATCAAACACTCCCAGGGCAGGTAAAACACGGGTTAGATACACAGTAATGCTTCCTCTACTCTGTGCAGTTTATATCTCGCCTCAGATTTCAGATAAAAGGTTGGTTTCCTGAACACTCTGCTGGTGTCTCTCTGTCTCTCTGCACTCAGTTACACCGCTCTCTACCTCCCTCTGCTGGTGTCTCTCTGTATCTCTGTACCCAGTTGCACCGCTCTCTACCTCCCTCTGCCGGTGTCTCTCTGTATCTCTGTACTCAGTTACACCGCTCTCTACCTCCCTCTGCTGGTGTCTCTCTGTATCTCTGTACTCAGTTACACCGCTCTCTACCTCCCTCTGCTGGTGTCTCTCTGTATCTCTGTACTCAGTTACACCGCTCTCCACCTTCCTCTGCTGGTGTCTCTCTGTATCTCTGTACTCAGTTACAGCGCTCTCTACCTCCCTCTGCTGGTGTCTCTCTGTATTTCTGTACTCATTTACACCGCTCTCTACCTCCCTCTGCTGGTGTCTCTCTGTATCTCTGTACTCAGTTACACCGCTCTCTACCTCCCTCTGCTGGTGTCTCTCTGGATCTCTGTACTCAGTTACACCGCACTCTACCTCCCTCTGCTGGTGTCTCTCTGCATCTCTGTACTCAGTTACACCGCTCTCTACCTCCCTCTGCTGGTGTCTCTCTGTATCTCTGGACTCAGTTACACCGCTCTCTACCTCCCTCTGCTGGTGTCTCTCTGTATCTCTGTACTCAGTTACACCGCTCTCTACCTCCCTCTGCTGGTGTCTCTCTGTATCTCTGTACTCAGTTACACCGCTCTCTACCTCCCTCTGCTGGTGTCTCTCTGCATCTCTGTACTCAGTTACACCGCTCTCTACCTCCCTCTGCTGGTGTCTCTCTGTATCTCTGTACTCAGTTACACCGCTCTCTACCTCCCTCTGCTGGCGTCTCTCTGTATCTCTGTACTCAGTTACACCGCTCTCTACCTCCCTCTGCTGGTGTCTCTCTGTATCTCTGTACTCAGTTACACCGCTCTCTACCTCCCTCTGCTGGTGTCTCTCTGTATCTCTGGACTCAGTTACACCGCTCTCTACCTCCCTCTGCTGGTGTCTCTCTGTATCTCTGTACTCAGTTACACCGCTCTCTACCTCCCTCTGCTGGTGTCTCTCTGTATCTCTGTACTCAGTGACACCGCTCAGTCTGTCCCCGCAGCTCCTTCGGGAGTTTAATGATTTTGAAATTAAGTCTTTTTCCTCTGTGACTTGTGAAGTTTTGTTCAGTGAAATGTTTGAGAAAGAGATGGAATGAGAGCTTTAAGTGTGGGACAGAAGTTGTTTAACGGAGAAGGCACACGATGCCTTAAATTGAGCAGTGGTTTCCCTCGTGCAGCGGTTATCATGTTGACATCACTCATGAAAGGTCTCTGATTCAATCCCGGGCGGGACCATTATTTGGGAAATTGCTCCGCGTGAATCTCCAGGATGAGTTTCTTCTCCTGTGAAAAGCGGGCGATAATTGATTTTTCCTGTTAAATTTGGCAACCGCTGCACCACATTCCTTTCAGGGAGAAGGGATGATGGAAGAAAGTGCCCATGAACCTGATTAAATGAGGCCAAACACAAGATAATATTAAGATATCATCAGCTGAACATTAACATAACCTGAGCTCCGAGATCTGACCGGGTCCCATTCCCCCAGAGTGAGGAATGAGCGGGAGGGGAAATTCCACCCGGTTTATATTTTTGTCCAAGGTGATGTCACAAAGTCCAATTTGCAGTGGAGTCGAAATAGTTGAGTTTGGAGAGCGTGAGATTGAAGATCTGAAGGTCTCTGGGTTTGATTCTGTGTTCGGTGATTTTTGTTGCTCTGTTCTCGTTCTTTGAGTCGATTCTCGCATTTATTTCACTGAAATTTTAACCGGCACAGAAAGGTTGGGGAAGAAATAGACAGGCATCAAGAATGGGAAATATTGATAGTGTCTTTATTGAGTTTTTATTTCTCTTTTCTCTTCTGCCTTTTTCTCTGGAATTTCTCTCTCTCGGTGCCGGGAGACCATTTGATTTGAGGCATTTGTCCTAAACTGATGTCTTTTCCACATCTCGGGGCGGTCAGACCCGCTCTGTCTGTTACTACTTGTGACCATTGACGGGAACAGGCCGCGAGTTAAACGTTTATCAGCAAACCGACAGAGAGATAACACAACGGGAATCAAACCCATTGGGCATGATTTTATCGGGGATGGGGGTCACGGGGGTCATGAGGTCATGGGTGGGTCACTCATCGGGGGCATCGGCGAGTCAGTCATCGGGGTTGGGGGTCATCTCGGGGGTCGGAGATCATGGGGTTTGTCGCTCGTGCAGGGGTGTCGGAGATTTGGAGGGGGTCGGCCGATCGCCTGTGTGGAATCACGGCCGGTTGGCTTGTTGGGCCTGGGGGAAGCACTCCTGCTCCTCCGGGCCAACAAGCTGTGCGATAAAGGCATTTACCTGCTGTTTCGGGCCTTCTCGCCTCCTCTCATGTGGTGTGAAGGAGAAGGCCCAGGAATCCTGGCTCCAAGAGTTTAAAATAAAAAAGCTGTAAAAATGGAGGCCCACATGCTAGCTACATAAACACTCACACACAGACATATACACACAAACATACACACACCAATAACATGAAAGTAACACAGGACTACTTGACAAACAGTGGAAGCAGCATGCTGTGGACAGAGCTAAACGATCCCACAAACAACGGATCAGATCAAAGCTCTGCAGTCCTGCCACACCCATTTGTGAATGATGGTGGATAATTAAACAACTAATGGGAAGAGGCTCTATGAACATCCCCATCCTCAATGATGGTAAAGCCCAGCGTGTGAGTGCAAAGTTTTAGAAACCGTCTTCAGCCAGAAGTGCCGAGTGGATGATCCATCTCGGCCTCCTCCCGAAATCCCCACCATCACAGAAACCAGTCGAACATCGAGGTGAAGAGTGAAGCTGAGAGCAGATTTTAAAACCGCTGGAATATCAGTGAAATTAAATTGGGGAAAGTGGGAAACTCCGAGTCAGTTTTACACTGAAAATTCCGCATCCAATATTGGAGATAAATGAGAGAAAAAGCTTTCCAAGGCGGCGAAAGTTTAATCTCCCCGTCGGGGCATTGAACGCCGGTCTCTCGCGTAACCGGCGGGGACACTCACCACTATGCTAACGAGGAACTGCTACATTGACTGTGCACTCATCCCAGATGGTGTTAGACATGCTTCATGTATCAGTGCATTTCTTTTAACTATTTATTTGATGATAGTTTGTTTCATTTTCTACCGGCCACTCTTGAAAGAACCTTTTACATTTCCATCTCTTTGTTAGACAACGAACAACTGACTCTGTCTTTCTTTCGTTCTTTCTTTCTCTCTTATCGTGGTGAGTTGCCCCGCCTTCGTCCGGGGTTTAATTCCCCGACGGGGAGGAAGCATTGAGAAGACGCCAACTTTTAATTTTATGTCTTCGCCGAGCTTCTTCCTAAAAATAAAATACAGAGCAAAAAAACAGGTGATTGTCACTTTCAGAATATTATTGTACGGAGACTATTTGAGGACTGGATGCAGAGCAATTGTGATTTTTACTAACTGGTGATTAAGGTGACAGATTCGAAATTCATTCATTTCCCCCGCGCAGGTTCAAATCGGACAGACATCAGATCCCGTCATTCATCAACCCGTTTCATCTCTGCGTTTCAAAATTCAACAAGTTCCTTGTCGAATTAATAATTCTTAAGTGAATTGAAATTCCACGATGTTGAACACCGCGAGTTTTATGCTCATTTTAATTGATCTGCAAGATTTCACGAAATCTACGACAGAAATCGAACAAAAATCAGCCAAATTATTCATGTTCTGTATCTCTGTATTTCTGAGTCACTCCATGTGTATGTGTGTCTGTTTCTGTGTGTCTGTGTCTGTTTGTCTGTGTATTTGCCTCATCGTTTCTATGTTTTCCTGCGTCTGTCTCTGTCTCTTTCTCTCTGCACAGAGTGAGACAGAAAACTGCTCACTATTCCAGGATCATCCTGGAATCCAAAGATATCCCCTGTATCTCTTCTCGACCACAAACCGTCTTCTTGCACCCCCTGCCTCTTCCACCCTCACCAAAAAAATTGCGAGGAGCTCCTGGACTATTCTGTCACAAAGATTGAGACCATCCGTTCAGCTGCCGCTCCGGTGGAAAGCTCTCCACTGGATCGGCATACCGAGCACAAAAGAAGATGGAGTGGTTGTTGGAGGCCAATCATCTCAGCCCCAGGACATTGCTGCTGGAGTTCCTCAGGGCAGTGTCTTTGGCCCAACCATCTTCAGCTGCTTCATCAATGACCTTCCTTCCATCATAAGGTCAGAAATGGGGATCTTTGCTGACGATTGTGCAGTGTTCAGTTCCATTCGCAACCCCACAGATAAGATGCAGTCAGTGCCCACATGCAGCAAGACCTGGACAACATCCAGGCTTGGGCTGATAAGTGGCAAGTAACATTCACGCCAGACAATTGCCAGGCAATGACAATCTCCAACACGAGAGAGTCTAACCACCTCCCTTTGACATCCAATGGCATTACCATCGCCGAATCCCCCACCATCAACATCCTGGGGGTCACCATTGACCAGAAACTTAACTGGACGAGCCATATAAATACTGTGGCTACAAGAGTAGGCCAGAAGCTGGGTATTCTGTGGTGAGTGACCCACCTCTGGACTCCCCAAAGCCTTTCCACCATCTGCGAGGCACAAGTAAGGAGTGTGATGGAATACTCTCCACTTGCCTGGATGAGTGCAGCTCCAACAACATTCAAGAAGCTCGACACCATCCAGGACAAAGCAGCCCACTTGATTGGCATCCCATCCACCACCCGAAACATTCACTCCCTTCACCACCGGCGCACTGTGGCTGCAGTGTGTACCATCCACAGGATGCACTGCAGCAACTCGCCAAGGCTTCTTCGACAGCACCTCCCAAACCCGCAACCTCTAACAGCTAGAAGGACAAGGGCAGCAGGCACATGGGAACAACACCATCTGCACGTTCCCCTCCAATTCACACACCATCCCGACTTGGAAAAAAATCACCCTTCCTTCAGCGTTGCTCAGTCAAAATCCTGGAACTCCCTACCTAACAGCACATTGGGAGAACCTTCACCACACGGACTGCAACGGTTCAAGAAGGCGGCTCACCACCACCTTCTCAAGGGCAATTAGGGATGGGCAATAAATGGTGGCCTTGCCAACGACGCCCACATCCCATGAACGATTAAAATAATACAATAATGGCGCGGGTGGGATACAAAACAATGCTGGCATAGCTCAATAGATTAGCAGTCCGTGCCCGTAACCACTCGGCCACCTTGTCGCATGAACAGTGCAAAGAAATCCCTTTTATTTTATTCTTTCAAGGCAAAAGTCTTGGACTGAAAGGTCAGAGTAAGAAAGCCGCTTTTCAATCACCAGTTCCCAGATTCTGAAAGTAGCAGAGGTGACATGGTAGTGTGGCTGAGCGGTCGAAGGCGCTGGATTTAGGTCCAGTCTCTGTCGGGGCGTGGGTTTAAATCCCACCGCTGCTACAATTTGAGGTGCTGGTTGTTTCGGCCTCATCGCTCAGAATCCTTCTTTTCGAAACAGCGCCATTGCTGTTGTTCAGGCACAACTGCCACACCTGATGTCGCTCGTCGTGATCGTTTTGTGGTTAATACTCTGCGTTGTGGTCGCAGTCACCTCCGTGCGAATCCGAGTCTCCACAGAGTGTCATTTACCGATTTTCTCCTTTGCCACATATGCTGAGAGAATGCAGCAAGAAACCAATCTTTAGCACAAGAAATAATATTATTTTGGTGAAACCTTTTAATTCCGTCAAATCCCAGCACTCTCACATGCCTGTCCTTGATGTTCCACAGTTCAAACCCGCCTCTTCTCCCAGCTTTTTCTTCCTTCCACAGTCAATGGGCCGCCTTTACTTCCCTCCTTCTATTTCATGGACACTTTCCTGATCCATTGCCGACTCTAACATTCACTTTCGCGATCGCACGCCTTTAAGTTTGTTCTGCTCCGACCGCTGTTTCTATTGGGCACATGTACCATTCACACCAATGTTCATTTGTGCCTTGAAACCAGTCGATACATTTCGATCTGCGTGACCGCTCGACAGACAAACACGACGAAAGCAGGGCTGGTCTCTGGAAAGACAGCCGCCCGAATGTTCACGAAATTTACTTGGGGAATCTTGTGATCCAGGGGATGGTAACTGAAGAACTGGTTTTTGTTTTGATGCTTGTTGGCTCTTTTCTCTCAGCAGTTGAGTTGCGTGAGCGACGGGCAGCGCTACAGAGCTGCGAATGGCGGTTGAAAGGTTCACATTTGGCAAGTTGGGGCGGTGCAGTAAGATCGGAAGTGTTCCGCCTTGATCTTAATAGTTCTGTTCAAACCTGTGATTGAATTGAGTAGAGGATAAATGTAAAGAGCGCCTGTGGTCAGGTAGTATCTGTGGGGAGATACTCGCTTTACCGGGGGCGTCATTGTGCACTTTGATTAATACTAAAGACCTGTACAAGATGGACGGGTTGCACCTCAACAAGGCTGGGACCAATGTCCTCGTCGGGATTTTACCCTTGACTTATCAGCGAGCGATACCGGCCTTTACTGGGCCTCAGCTATTTACAATGTATATGAGTGTAAAAAGATCTCTGACGCTAGCTACGTGGGAAAGTGAGCTGTGAGGAGGACACAAAATGTCTGCAAAGGGATGCAGACAGGTTACGTGAGTGGACAAGGTGGCAGGTGGAGTATAATGTGGGGAAATGTGAGGTTATTCACTTTGATAGGAAGAATAGAAAAACAAAATGTTTTAAAATGGTGAGCAACTCTTGAATATTCATGTTCAGAGAGACTTGGGTGTCTTGGTGCAAGAAACAGAGAAAGTTAACATGTTGCAAGGGAGCTGGAATACAAGAGTAAGGAAGTCTTGTTGCAATTGTACGGGGCTTTGGTGAGACCACACCTGGAGTGCTGTGTACAGTTTTGGTCTCCTTATCTAAGCAAGGATAAACTTGCCTGAGAGGCGATGTAAGAAAGCTTCACTTGGAGATGAGGGTGATGATGCCTTTCCTCGTGGACTCTGCCATGCTGTCTGCCAGAAGCATATCCCCGTACACTTCCAGTCGGTCTGGGTCTCTCCAGTCCCACAGAGCCAACGGCAGTTTCATGCCAGAGCGCCAGTACCGAATCTGCCCCGGTGACGAGGAGATGTCGACATATGTCTTCACCGCCTGGAGGTCATTTGGTGGGCGGATCGCCCGCCGTTTATACAAACCGCGGGAATTTCCCTGCCATTCATTTCAATGGGAATCAGAATGGTCTTGGGCTGTATCACAAAGTGGGTGATAGCGGATAGGCCGCCCATCACACATCCCACCTGATATTCAGTTCCCTTGACTTCAGTGGGACTTGACTGAATATCAGGAGGAAGCTTCATCGAGCGATACCGGCCGTCAGGCGTTACCGTCCAGGAAGAATTCCTGCCCCAGGTGGTTTTAATAACGAGCGGTCAATCTGCAAGGCCAGTTTTACACCAGATCACCAAGCGGAAAATGTGCCCCAGAGAGTCTGTAATTATTCGTTCTGGGAACTGAAGTATATAGAAATTCAAGACAATAAATTTTCTGAATTTGTACATTTCCTGTGACCAGAACCACGACCATCTCCTGTGGAACAAACGGATTTGTGTTAACATTGCAGAGAATCCATTGGAAATCCACATTGTGAATTGAAACATTCAGCATTGTACAAATTACGGATTGGTGTCGGTCATTCAAACATTATCACAGACACTCGCTTTATTTCATCTTATTCATCGCTCTCCCACCGTGAGATAAATATCTAACCCTCTGACACCAAAATCAACGAGCGACATATGTTTTCATCACGTTCATCGCGAAGAACTAATGGATCATCTTTAGTACAGCTGATTCAGACACTATAAGAGGTCTCTTTTGGGCCTCTGTGAATGATCAATAAATGGATTGAAAAGGGCAGGTCAGTTAAAATCTGATTTTTTACCGTATTAACAAACAGCCAAGTGATTAGGAGATTCTAATTGCCAGTTTAGTGCAGACACCATGTGATGAGTTCAGCACTCACTCGAAAGCAAACTGAGAGCTGGTCTGTTTCTGGCTCTGTGATATTGGAAGGAGTGACTGGTTGTGTTTCAGGGGTCTGTGTTGTGCTGATGACTGGAGCAGAAAAAACATCTTTGGGCTGAAATCTACACCTGATTCTTTGATGCCTCGTGTGTTTGGACCTTTTGAACATCTGCTTTGCTCAGACAGCCTGTCATTGTCCTTCTTACAGAAACAAATATATGGAAAATATACAATCCTTGAATCTCACAGCACAGGAGGCCATTCGACCCATCGTGCAGTGGCCAGCTCTTTGAAGGATGTAACCGATTACTCCCATTCCCGTGCTCTATACCCATAAACTTTGTAATTTTTATCTTTTCAAGTATTTATCCAATTCTCCTTTTAAAGTTACGATTGAATCGAGCTCCACCATCCTTTAAGGCAGTGCGTTCCAGATCATAACAATTCGCTGTGTAAAAAATCTCCTTATCTCCCTTCTAGTTCTTTTGCCAATCATCTTAAATCTGCGTCCGTTGGTTGCCGACCCTCCCGCCAGTGGGTGAAGATTCTCCTTATTTACTCGATCAAAACCCCTCTTAATTTTGAACACGTGGATTATTTCTACCCTTAACCTTCATTGCTCGAAGCAGAACAATCCCAGGTTCTCGAGTCTCTCCACACAACTAAACCCCATCCCTGGTATAATTCTGTGAAATCTCCTCTCCATCCTCTCCAAGACCTTGACATCCTTAATAAATTATAGTGCCCAGAATTGGACACAATACTTCAGATGAGGCCTGAACAATGATTTATAAACGTTTCACGTAACTTCCTTGCTTTTGTACTCTATTTCTCGATTATTAAGCCAAGGAACCGGATGCTGTTTTAACGGTTTCACCAACTTGTGCTGCCGCCCTCCGCTCTGATCCCATTGCCCGTCTCTCGGTCCTGTCCCCGGGCTCGGGGACTCTCGGCCGGTCCAGGGCCCTTTAAGAGGGACGCGCCACACTGCGCATGTGCGCCGTTTATTTAAATCAAACCGCGCGATTCAAAGGAAAAGTGACGTCAGTTTCCGTCACAATAAAAACCGCTCGTTCTCAACCGAAAAAACGGAAAGTTTGTCTCGCGACACAACAGGAAGCGGCCGCTGATCCGGCGGGTGATGTGCGCATGTGCGAACATTCTCCCAGAGTGCAGCGCGGCCTGTCTCACAGATGGGGCCTTTTCTCTGCCGCTCTGCATTGTGGGAGATTCGGCCGCCATGACGGGCCCGGGTCACCGAGTTCATCCAATCACAGGTGAAGCTTCCCGGATTGGTGGAACCGACAGAGTGCAGGTGGTCTGTGGAGCGAGAGAATCTCTGAGAAGAGGGGCAGCCAATTGGGGAAATCACAGGAGGTGGTGACCGGTCATAAACCCAATCGGTGAATGACGGATTGAACCAAGGAAAGGAATGAAGAAACTCGACTGGGACCTGTGGGAACAGGCGGACTAATAAATTTAACCCGTGTCCAGTTCAGGTCACCACATTACAGGAAAGATGGGATTGCACCAGAGAGGGTCCAGAGGAGATTTACAAGGATGGTCCAGGAGTCGAGACTTTTAGCTTTGAGGAAGGATTGGATCGGCTGGAGTTGTTTTCATTGAAACAGAGGAGGCTGAGGGGGGATTTAATTGAGGTGTATAAAATTATTGGGGGCCACGCGGACTGCGTCACTTCAAGGCGGCAACTCACCCCCACCTTCTCAAAGGCAAATGGGATGGGCAATAAATGCTGCCCTTGCCAGTAACACCCACATCCCATGAACAAATAAAAAAAGAATATGAAGGTCCTATATCCCTTAGCAGAGAGGACAATAACCAGGGGGCATATATTTCAAATAATTGGAAGAATTCGAGGGGATCTGGGGATAATTTTTTTCACCCAGAGGGTGGTGTGGGTTTGAACCTGACTCGCTGAAAGGGTGGTAGAGGCAGAAACCGATATCGCTTTTTATAAGTACTTGGATGCGCACTTCAAGTCCCGTCACCTGAAAAGGCTGCGGACCAAGACCAAGAGTGCGATTCGGCTGGATAGCTTTTTCAGCTGGCACAGACAATGGGCCGAATAGCCTCCTTCTGTGCTGTAAATTTCTATGATTCTATAACCCCTAGGTTCAAATGTAACATGGCAAAAGATACATGTCTACGGTTCAAAAAAATATCTTTATAGGGAGGGGACAATGTAGAGTTCTGCCCGAAAATGTTGTTCACACAGACTCCATGAATTATTTTAAATGGGAATAATAGTGGAGGCACCTTGGAACAGAGGAACATTAAATTGGATGAGGGGGCGAGAGGAAAGTCACCTGTTTCTGTCCTGTAAGATCCTAAGCTTCATTGAGAATGAATTCATGAAGCATTTCGACATGGTATTTTGTTGCAACATTTTAAAAATACCCCAAAGTAGTTCTCCTGGTGTCCTGGTCAGTATATCCAGTTTGTAAAGCCTCCCTGAAATGTTTACATGTAAATCAGACAAGAGTCAGAAGAGGGTAGGATGGCCCTACACTACACTACAATGTATTGTCATCTATTGGGTTTAATGTTTCCTAACATTATTTATCAATAGTGTGAGGAAGCTGAGAGTGAAAGTGAGGAGCGGCCGTCTGACTGCAGTTTCCACTGGAAGAAAAATCACCTTGTGTGTAGTGAGCAGAAATGAATTGCTATTGTTAAAAGTTCCCACTAACTTATTATGATTCTACTGCAACAGAACGAGCCTGGATCTCCTGCTATGTTTAAACACTAAACTTCAGTGATTATAGCTCAAGTAAAATATTACTATGATTTGATTTAAATGGAGGAGTGGTTTCCACCTGCCAAAGAATGTTGTCTGAAGCGAGGGTGTTTACTGCTAACAGCTCCCATCCTGTTTAATAAACCCCCTGAATGTCTGATTTACCAAAAAGAAAAACCCAGCTCAGTAAAGATAAACAAATATGCTCTTATTAAATCTGAAGAACATTTTATGAACAAATTTCAGTATTTCAAAGGCAAGGTTGTCCCAGACATGGATTGTACCCAATTCACTGTAAAGTTATAAAGACACAGCCAGTTTAACGGCCAGGGGACATAACCTCGAAGTTCGAATTAGGACTTTCAGGAATGAAGTTAAGAGACACTTCTACACACAACGAGTGGGAGAAGTTAGGAACACTCTTCCACAAATGGCAGTTGATGCTAGCTCAATTGTTAAATCTATTATCTCAGGTTAAAATTTTGTTAATCAAAAAGGTAAGGGATATGACTAAGGCAGGTATATGGAGTTATGTCACAGATCAACCATGATCTCATTGAATGGTGGACCAGGCGAGAGGGGCTAAATGGCCAACTCCTGTTCCTCTTGCCACCCCTCAAATATAGTGAATGATAAACAATAACGTAATCTGAAAAATAGCACTAACTACTTACAATACAATCCTGAGGGCCTGCCGTGAGGGGAAGCTGAGGATAACGAAACTTCAGTCTGTGCTCACGAGAATACAGATGAAATTCAAATCCAACAGAGGTAAATCACAACCGCTGGGCTCCCCGTCCCTCGCACTCTGTGCCTGTACCCAATGAGCACAACATTGCCCCCTGTGAACATTAATCTTTACACTGGGCATTGGAAATTTACTTGGAGCCCCAGCCCAACAAAACAAAGATCTTCACACCAGGGGCAGAGATCTTCAATCTTGGAAGAGAGTTCAAGTCCACCCACTTTCAATCCTATTGGTGTTTGGACAATTAGCTCCAAATGGGAAAGTTTAGGAGTTTGGAGCCCATGTGCGGATTCGAGTGATCAATGGCCACAGAGCACCAAGGGAATGATTGGGCAGTCAACCACCCGGCACCAGGACTTCAGGCCAGTCCCACTGTCCCTTCAGAGCTCATTGACCTGCACAATGAGGGCCTGGCAAGCCTTCACCCATTGCTGCAGCCATCCCTGGACTGGGCCTGGATACACTATTACCAGCCATTCTGCCACAAGTTACATGGACCCATTTCAACCCATTTCACTAACAGGAGGAACTGACGGAGGAGTGCAGTGTGTTACTAACACGGTATTGAGCACTCATTGTGTCGTTGACTGGAGACAGTGAGAAATGAGCAACCAGCCATGAGAAGATACAAGTGGTCACTGCTTTATTGGTCATTTGATAACTAGTTAAACTGGGTTTGCTTGTGTTTCCTGTTCAGGAACAAGGCAATCCAAGAAGCAGAGATCAGAGAGACAGCGCTCACAGTCAGGGCCAAGATCAGGACCACCTCAGACGCCACACCTATAAAGCAACAAGAAACCAATGGTTAGTGAAGGAAATACTGAGAGGAAAATGGAAACTAGCAGTCGGCCAACTCACCACCTGGAGACCTCTCCTGCATCCTTTGCTCAACATCATTAAGGGGCTCAGTTGCCAGGTCTGTCACATGAGGATCCAGAATGACCAAGGGTCCAAGTGAGGCCTCACCCTCCCACTTCAACTCAGCATCACTCTCTGCAATATCAAACATTCCAGTTAGAGGGTAAAGGGTGACCTCCAACAATCAAGAGGATCAATGTCCTACCAGGTCCAGATACAAGATCCCTCCTTCCTCTGGAATCAACGAGGAAATCCCTTGTGGCACTGCAGTTGCCCAGATGACAACAGGCACACACGTCATTGGTCGATTCTTCCAATGGGGTCCAGCTCAACCAGAGAATCAGTTTATCAACCAGGTTGTCCATCACCCTTTAATCAACACATCCCTGAACGAGAGAGGGAACTTACATATTCTGGAAAGTACAAGCTTTGTTCATGGAATCTCTCCGATCCACTGCAGCAACTTTCAGGTGACAGGTGATGAAAATCTGAGGGACACATTCAATACAAGTTGTTATTTAGTGACCTCCTCCCAACACGGGGAACCCAATGTTTGGCTTCCTCTTACCAAGGAACGGTCATCTCCAAAGAAGCGGAACGCATCCAGATCAAACTGGAGTTTGTCCAGCTCACGTTCACCTCTTGGCAACACAAAGGTTGAAAAGGAGTCCTCAGCTTTGCTGTCCAGGAGGCAACTGAAGAAAGATTTAAAAAACAGACAAAGTGAATTAAGTGAACCTATTGAGACAGAACCAGCTGGAGAAAGCAGAGAGCTCCTTACCCATGGGAGTCAATGATGTTGTATCTTGGGGTGGAATCCTTGTCTGGGCTCAATGCAGCTGCACAGCTGTCAATGTAGAGCTTCAAGGGCATGTGGTTGGTCATTGAAACAGAGGCCTCAATGTGAATGAGGTCACCCAGGTAGTAGACAGTCGAGGTGCGCTCTGTCAGCCAGTCATCTGAAGTACAAGAGGAAAAGGGTTGGAGACAGTGGGTGTAACTCCCAGTGGGAGACGACAGAAAAGCACTCGCCATCCACCCATCACATACCGTTCATAAGACGCAGTGAGAATGACAGAAGCCCTTCTCCAGACTTGGTCGAGCTGAATGGGATCCAGGTGGGCTTGATCGGGTCACTGCTCACATTGCCCTTCCTGAAAGGAGAGTACAGTAATTTCAGGACAACTTCACAGAACTGCACCTGCTGTAGACCTTATTTGCAATAGAGTAAAGATTCTTACCTAAAATAGTGGCACTCAATGGGAATGACAATAACAGATCCACGAGCATTTGGGGTGTGGTTCAGGTGGGTGGTGTCGACCAGGAAATCGCCAGCCATCTGAAAGACATCAGGTTAAGGAATGAAGAGCTGGTCTCATTGAACAAAAGCTATTTCTGGTCATTTTCCTACCCTGTTAAGCAGCAGTTTGAGGGGTTTCAGCTGCTCCTCAATGACACATGATGGAAGTAGCTCCACCATTGGTAGAAGTTGCCTGGAGCAGCCTCTGTTACTCTGCTCAGTCCACCTTCTATTACAGGGGACTTCAGGCCTGCAGTCAGAAACCCTGAAATGATTGGCACTGCCAGATTTGATGAGCATTCTTTCCCATATAGATTCGAGCTTTCACCTTAAGGGGCTCAAGTTACCCCTGATATGGAGCACAAAACACAACATCACTTTTAAATCTCATCTGTGTCCGTGGAATCAGTGGTATTGGCAGGTGTAAGAACCAAAAGTGGAGTTCCCCTTTAATACACTGTATCCCAATTATTGTTCCACTTGTTTCATCTTTCAAGGGAAGTCTCAACAGGAACTTCCACACTGAACATTCATTGACCACAAGTTGAGGCAACAGGCCTGAATATCCACAGGAAGGAACAGAAAAGATAAATCAATTGAGGCACAAAAGAACAGAGTGGTTTGGAGAAATGCAGGTGAAGGTTCAAGGTCAATAGAATTGAATCTCAGAGTTAGAGAGTAGCAATGACCCATTTAAGAAAGATGCAGTCCCTCAGTGACAAGTTGAATTTCTTTTTAAATATAAAGCGAAGATTGACATGTCAACATAAAGAAGTAGTTTCACACAGGGTGATACTTCACAGTGGGCAAAAATTTATACACAGATTTCATTCAGGGATCTCCTCAGTGGCTGGAGTTTCCCCCGATGTTAATGAGTTCAGAGTGGGCAGTAATCCACACAGTGAAATTGGAACAAGAGTTGAGGAATCACATTACCTGCAATCTGCTGCCACATTCATGGAGCCCATAGTCAAAGAGGACAGTGTGGTTCTGAGAGTAGATCCCAGTTGGCCGACAACCTGCTGTCCCCAGGGTCAGGTCAGCAGCTTTAATCAGGTGCCTGGTTCTAAATAAATCCAAGTTTACCCTCACCAGCAGGTTCTGCTCTCCACACTGCACCATCACAGTCTGCAGTGGAGAGAGACTTCTCCCCTCAGACACACTGAAATGGGAACCAAAGGGATGCAGAGGGGGAGGGACTCTCTGGGGCACAGGAGTGGGTTTTACTCTTCTCCATGGAAATCTCTGGCCTCAAAACTGTTGCCAAATATCAGAGCAACAAACCACTCCAACCAACACCAGCACTGGGAACAAACCTCTCACGAGAAAATCCCCCATGATACCAAACAACTCAACTATCACTTTACCCACCAACCAGCACCCTTTTTTTTCTCTTTTTTTTTGTGTTTTTTAGGCCCCCCTTTTATAAGAAGGGGGGTGGGTGTAGGTTGTGCTTAAGTACTAAAAACCAAATAAAACGAAACCAGGCATCAAATAAAAATTTTATTTTCCTCGTCCAGGATGCAGTCCAGCCCCTGCAGTGCCCACCGGTCGTGGAAAGCCTCAAGCGTACCGGCAGACACCGCGTGCTCCATCTCCAGGGCCACCCGGGCGCGGAGCATTCCGCGGAAGAGAGGCAGACAGGCCGAGCGCCCGCCCCCACGGACCGCGAGCATCCTGGACCTGTGGATATCCAGGATGCACTCCAGTTTCGTCTAGTTTTCTGGTGGGTCAGTGGCGGGTGGACTCCCTGCCGGAGGAGCTCAGGCCTTTCGCCTGGAGTACCACGCACCTCCGGTACCTGGGAGTCTACCTCGGCCCTGCCGAGGAAGCCTGGCAGGCGAACTGGGAAGAGCTGGAGGTCAAAGTCGCCGCTCGCCTGGCGCGCTGGACAGGACTGCTCCGAGTGTTATCCTACAGGGGTCGAGTGCTGGTCATAAACCAGCTGGTGGCCGCCATGTTGTCGTACCGGTTGGTCACTTTGACCCCACCCCCCGAGTTTGTCGCCAAGATTCAGAGGAAGTTCGTCGACTTCTTCTGGGCCAGAGGGATACACTGGGTCGCTGCCGCGGTCCTGAGTCTCCCGCTTAGGGAGGGCGGTCAGGGGCTGGTGTGCGTCCGCACCCAGGTGGCAACTTTCCACCTTCGGACGCTGCGGCGATACCTGTACGTTGAGCGTCCTCTTAGATGGCGTGCGCTGGCGACGTATTTTTTCCGCCAGCTGCATGGCCTGAACTACGACACGCAGCTCCTGTTCATCTCGCTGGTGGGCGGCCGCACGTCTTTGCGGGAGCTGCCTGTCTTTTACCAGGATCTGCTCAGGGTCTGGAACATGGTCGCCTCCGGTCGGAGCTATCGCCCGTCAGGGGTAGCGGCCGTCCTGCAGGAGCCGCTGCTCGGGAATCCGTTCCTCCGCGATATCGGCTTCGGCCACTCGCGGCTGTCGGTGCGGAGGGCCGTGGCCGGTCGGGTGACCAGAGTCAGGGACGTCCTGGATGGCGGTGGGTCGGGTTGGTTGGAGCCGTGGGCGCTCGCCGCACGGATGTCCTCGTGGCGTGCCGGGGACGCGGCCATCGCCATCCCGGCGTTGAAATCGGCGCTCGGCCCTGACTCCACTCGGGATGTGGAGGCGGCTCAGGCGTGCGGAGCCATCCCGTCCGACCTGACCCCCGTTCGGACGGAGTTCCTCCTCGGCGCCAAACCCCGGAACCTCCCTCGGGGGGCCGCGCCTCACAACTTGAGCCGTCTCTCGGAAATTCCCTCCGTGCCGTTTCACACCGCGCGGAGGGATTTCCTGTACGGGCTGCTCCTGCACACCATCCACTTCCTCGCCCTCGTCTCTCGGCCGGACACGCCCTGGCGTGCCAGCCTGCCGTCCGGCGGAGACGGGGGTCCCCATTGGGAGGCTCTCTATACAGGGGTCCTCCCGTGTTACTTTGGGGATCTGGGGTGGAGGGTGGCGCACGGAGCAGTCGCGTGCAACCGGCGGTTACACCATTTCACGGACACCCAGGCCGCTTGTGATTTCTGCGGCCTGGAGGAGTCCGTGTTCCATCTGCACACTGGGTGTGCGAGACTGCAGCCCCTGTTCCATTATTTGAAGGGGCTGCTCCTCAAGTTCTGGCTGCACTTTAGTCCCACGCTCCTGATCTTTGGCCGCCCGGTGAGGAGGGGGGCGGGCAGGTCGGTGGACGTTCTCGTGGGCCTGCTCCTGGGCCTGTCCAAGGTGGCCATCCACAGGTCTAGGATGATCGTGGTCCGTGGGGGCGGTCGCTCGGCCTGTCTGCCTCTCTTCCGCGGAGTGCTCCGCGCCCGGGTGGCCCTGGAGATGGAGCACGCGGTGTCTGCCGGTACGCTCGAGGCTTTCCGCGGCCGGTGGGCACCGCAGGGGCTGGAGTGCATCCTGGACGAGGATAATAAAATTTTAATTTGAACACTTGGTTTTGGTTTATTTGGTTTTTAGTATTTAAGCACACCCCACACCCCCCCTTCTTATAAAAGGGGGGCCTAATTAAAAAAAAAAGAGAAAAAAAAAAAGAGTTGATCGGGAAAATTAAAATTCTTATTTGACTCTGGTTATTGATTTGTATTAAAAATAAAGTTGTCATCCTAAACCTACTCCCAGCCAAAGGGGCTTAAATAAAATCAAAAGCAAAAGAAATATCTAAATAAACCCGTTTAGGAGACACTGGGTTTGCCCTCGTGTCATCAACCCAAAATAAAGGATATCTAACAAAGGGGCACAACTAATAAACACCAAAATCAAACAAAAGACAAAGAAAACTTAGCAAATTAACTCATAATATTATTGGCAGTGTCTACCATACACTCCAGTCCCTGCTGTGCCCATCGGTCGTGGAAGGCCTCGAGTGTACCTGCAGACAACGCGTGCTCCTTCTCCAGGGCCACCCAGGCATGGAGAAAGCCGCGGCAGAGAGGTACGCAGCCAGAGCCACAGCCCCCATGGGCCATATCCAACCTGGACCCGTGGCTGGTCACCTTGGCCAGGCCCAGGAGCACATTCATGAGGAGATGCTCCGACTTGCCTCCCCCACTCCGCACCGGGCAGCTAAAGATCAGGAGCGCAGGACTGAAGTGCAAAATTCAATTAACTGTGATGCTGAGACAATATTCAAAGCAATCAAGTAGCCTTGAGTGAATTTGCAAACCAACCATTGGACAGAGAAATGGAAATTCCATCCCATGGATGGTGGGAATCGCCCCCAGTTCTAATATAGAGAATGGGTGTGTCTGAGGATTGGCAGCATGGGGGCATCAACTGGGCAAAGCATTGTGGGATGTGTCATTTTTAGTTTTGATTCTCATGAAATGTTGTTTGGTAAAATTTAGGATATTCAGCGAGAATGAGAGGGATTGAAGATTACTGAATGCAATGTCACCCACACAAACATCTCCATTTGTGTCAGCTGTGGCTCAGTGGCAGCACTCTCACCTCAGAGTCAGAAGGTTGTGGGTTCAAGTCCCACTCCAGGGACTGGAGCACAAAGTCTAGACTGATACTTCAGTGCAACACTGAGGGAGTGCTGCACTGTCAGACATAAAAACATAAGAAATAGGAGCAGGAGTCGGCCATATGGCCCCTCGAGCCTGTTCCGCCATTCAATCAGATCATGGCTGATCATCGACCTCAAATCCACTTTCCTGCCCAATACCCATATCCCTTGATTTCCCCTTGAGTTCAAACATCTATCTGTCTCAGCCTTGAACATACTCAACAACTCAGCTTCCATGGCCCTCTGGGGTAGAGAATTCCAAAGATTCACAACTCTCTGAGTGAAGAAATTCCTCCTTGTCTCACTCTGAACGGCCGACCCCTTATACTGCGACTATGCCCCCTAGTTCTAGACTCTCCAACCAGGGAAAACAATCTCTCAGGCCTGTCAAGCCCCCACAGAACCTTATATGTTTCAATGAGATCATCTCTCATTCTTCCAAACTCTAGAGAGTTTGGGCCCATTCTACTCAACCTCTCCTCAGAGGACAACCCTCTCATCACAGGAAATAATTGAGTGAACCTTCACCTCGAAGTCAAGTATATCCTTCCTTCGATAAGGAGACCAAAACTGTATGTCGTCCTCCAGGTGAGGTCTCACCAAAGCCCTGTATAACTGTAGTAAGACTTCCTTAGTCTTGCACTCCAACCCCCTTGCAATAAAGGCCAACATGCCAATTGCTTGCTGTACCTGCATGCTAACTTTTTGTATTTCTTTGTACGAGGACACCCAACATTTCTCTGAACACCAACATTTACTAGTTTCTCACCATTTAAAAAATATTCTGTTTCTCTATTCTTCCTACCAAAGTGAATAACCTCATATTTCCCCACATCAGCTGTGCCATCTTTCAGATGAGACATTATACTGAGGCCCTCTCTGCTCTCTCAGTTGCCTGTAAAAGATCCCATGGCACTAATTTGAGGAGGAGCAGGGGAATTCTCTCCAGTGGCCAATATTTATCCCTCAACCTACATCACTAAAGCAGATTATCTGGTCATTATCACATTGCTGTTTGTGGAACCTTGCTGTGCACAATTTGGCTGCCCCGTTCCCAACATTACAACAGTGACTCGACTTCAAAAGTACTTCATTGGCTGTGAAGCACTTTGGGGCGTCCTGAGGTTGTTAAAGGTGCCAAAGAAATGGGAGTCTTTCTTTCTTTCTATTTTCTCCATCGTGTTCCTTTTATGATCAGCGTTCAATGAGGCTAAAGAATATTTCAAGCTGATTGAAATGAGACTCTGATGTTCTCTAACAGTCTGGCTCATCACATTGGTGTTTCTCTGAGATCCAAAGTCTTGACAGCTGGTTTCATTGCAAAATGGTTGAGGTTTTCAGTCCTGGATTATGTGATGAGATATGTTGCCTTGGAATAAAGCTTTTTTTTTTAGATGGGCTGGAGGGGATGGAAGTGATTCATAGCTGGAGCCACCAATCATTGTACAAACACTAGTCTTTTGGGAGATGCAACCCATGAGCATCGTTGACCCACATGAACTGGAAATATAGCTGGTATTTATACCTGTATTGGCCAGAAAGGATCCAAGATGTAGCGAATGACCTGCAGTCATGCAGAGCTTCGACCAAATGGATGGACACCACAAGTTCATCCTCAACAGCCAGGCAGGTGCACACCAGAGACTTCAATTAAGTCCTTTGATTCCTGGCTCTGCGAGTACTTGATTTATGCTTTGCACAGGACCTTTAAATTATGTATGGAATACTTGTAGGGAGTCTACCTACAAAGAAGCAGAGCTCTGCCTCGTTGTAGGCAGACTGTAGGAAACATCAGTCGGGTACGGGGTGATTATTAACCTAATAGTCTGTATGGTGTGAACAGTTAACCAGTGTTAGCCCAGTTGAAATCTGTGGAGGGAATACTTGCAGCTGATGCACATGGAAGTTCAGCACATTAAAGACTGGTTTGTCTGAACAATGAAGCCATCAAACCCACCAGCAAATCCAACCCAACTCGGTTGCTGCTCAGCAACATATGAAATGTTTAATATGACATCATATACTTCTAACGTATCCAGACAGTTCAAAAGTTTTTTTTGGGTTCACAAAACTGCAATCCTCTACTACATTCTTAACTTCAGTTGTAAATTCTGGATAATTACAGCTATTGCATCCAGAGTCTTTGAATCCACTCCTAGGTGTGAAGGAGACAAAGGGAGAGCTGGTAGGATTTGGAAAGGATGATAGATTTATGGAGGAGCGATTGTATTTACTTTATGAATTGATGGATGAGTGGTGTGGAACAACAAAAAAGTTACAATATCTAATATTTTGTTACATCAAAGACAACACACAACACCAGTGACAACAGTAACTTCTATTACAGCATTGCTCTTTACTTCTGCTTTCAACACAATCATTCAAATGCATGAATGAAATTTGCATTCAAGGTTTACACAGAATTGAAATTTGACCTTCAACACATGGCCCTGAACATCTAATTCTTCAGAATTACTCCAAAAGGGAAGAAAAACAACTCAGAAATGAACCCGACACTGGAGCTGTTAAATGTCATTAATCTGAAAAAGCTACTACTCAATTTAAGAGACAAAACCCAGTGCAATGTTAGAAACAGTTTATTTCCAGTTAATGACAATTACACATCAAGAGTCCAGATCTCACCTCTTTGTAGAAAGTCAAAAGCTATCAATCCTACAGGATGGGGGTCTGACTGGACTACAAACAGGAGTACTGAACACAATAGGCTTTATCCCTGCAGTCAGTTTAATCACTCTCCCCCAATGTGTGCTTGTCAAACAGGTACACTCCCATGCCATTCTCAGGGGCTCCCAGTCTCTTCAGGTTGGTGATGTGATCTCCAAGCTTCACAACTGGAAGAAAAGATGGAGAATAGTTATGTCCAACAGGAGATATCGTGGAACATCTAAGTTTCCCCTCGAGCGTTTGGATTTTAATCCTCTTGGTCTGGAGGATTGGCAAGTGTTGCACTTCAGATTGATGCATTTTTTGCATCATTGGAGCAAACTTACTGTACAGTAAGTGCTTAGATCCTGGGGTCACTGGGACACACTTACTGCTAATGTACACAATAGGCCAACTTGCCTGTCTCCCCCCTCCCCAAAAAATTCCAAGAAAGACACAAACAAACAAACCGATTAGGAATGAAGATCTTTTGAATAGGCTCAAGGACAGCAAGGTTCCTCCATCTCTAACTTACCCAAAAGCCCACATTAACAGCATTAGGAACTTACATGAGGGTCTGTCCTCAGTGGACAGTTTGTGCAGATCCAGCAGACTCTGGTTCACATCCTTCTCCATCTGCAGAGCTCTCTGCATCGCCTCCAGACCATTGCTCCCCTCATCCTGCTCTGGCTTCTGAAAAGGAAGTCTCAGCCAGTTCACTTAATGGATTAAACAAACGAACAATACACCAGAAAGCATTGAAGGAAAATAGGGTGGAAAAAGTAAAAGTCCATGTTACCATGAACCAATTGTGTTAAGAATATAGAATTACTGAAATAAGCCATCACAACCACAAGAGTCAAATTAATGACAATTAGTATCGATGCATTTAAAGGGGAGCTCGACATGTACATGAGTGCAAAAGAAATAGAAAGATATGCTGATCACATTCGATCAAGTAAAGTGGGAGGAGGCTTTTCTGGAGCATGGACATAAACATAGACCAGTTGGACCAAATGACCTGTTTCTGTGAAGCAAATTCCATATAAATTGGAACAAGCAAAGTGGTGCCATGTAAAAGACCACTTGTTTGCTGAACCCAACCTGGATATCCTCCAAGATGATTCTGGAATTTCAGCAATTTCTCAGCATCCTCATGTTTCTCCTGTGACTGCTCCTTGAAGAACTTGACAAAGTGATGCAGGGCAACATCATCCCGGTCAAAGTAATAGGACTGTGGAGAGATCAAAAGTAGTTGGATATCTCAAAGACCAATCATGGGTATTGTACATGAAGCCAACTTCAATATTTTGCTTTCTGGCTCACTCAACTGGTCTGCAGATTGTTATGAAAACTAGCACAGGCCAACTTGCTTCACTAATCTGGTTAAGATGGTGGATAATTTCATTCCCAGCAATTGGGAAGCTAGCCAATGGAAAATAATCACCAATTCAGCTTTAATTAAAATTTTACTTGAATATGCTCACAAATCAATACTTGCTTAACTTGAAATTATGACACTCAATAGTATATCTGGAAATTAGTGAAGGACCAATAATAACATTCCTTTCACCAGGATCATGCCCCCATTGAATGCAGTGTATTCCAAAAGTAAATTTGAAGAAGCTCAGAGCCCAGGAACGTGAGTCAGAGATTGAAGAAACTCAGCCTATAGTACAATTACTGTAAGGAACAGGGAGACAGTTTGTTTATAACAATTCAATTTAACTTGCACAATTACAGGTTTCAAAAATACACCCACTGTACATAGATTGAGGGATTGAATAGGGTCCAAAAAAAGACTCACTATGGAGAGATAAACATAGGAGGAATAGAGCTCCATATTGATCTGCTTGTTGACACCATCCTCACTCCTTGTGATAGTTCGAACACACCTGGGAATCCACTCTAACTGTCGAAGAAGGTATTTTAACTAGCTGAACCAGGCTAACGTCTTCCCAAACTCTTTTTTTTTTCTTTTTTTTCTTTTTCCTATTTGGCCCCCCTTTTATAAGAAGGGGGTGTGGGGTGTGCTTAAATACTAAAAACCCAAACAAACCAAAACCAAGTGTTCAAATTAAAACTTTATTATCCTCGTCCAGGATGCACTCCAGCCCCTGCGGTGCCCCCCCGGTCGCGGAAAGCCTCGAGCGTACCGGCAGACACCGCGTGCTCCATCTCCAGGGCCACCCGGGCGCAGAGCATTCCCAAACTCTTCTATTGATATGTCTGGGGACAGCCTGCCTGTAATACAAGGCGTGGCATTCCCGATGATGAGTAAAAACTCACACTAGCCATTCAGAGCTCTACGCCCACTGAGGACACCAATCAAGAAAGAGGCGTAGTCGAGATTGTATTTAAGGCCAATCAGAACATTTTTTTTTCAATTAAGTAGATTTGTTTTGAATCAGGTTGACTTTTTTTGTATGTTTCGATCCCCTTTTATGAGATTGAGGGAGGGAGGTTCAGGATGTAACTTTATTTTTTTTTTAAAAATCCAAAAACTAAATGATAACAGAGTCAAATAATAATTTTAATTTTTTTTTATGGGCAGTCAGCTTTTTTTGTGTGTTTTAGGCCCCCCTTTTATAAGAAGGGGGGGTTAGGGTGTGTTCATGTGCAGTAAATCCAAAAAAAAAATAAGTGTCAAATTATAATTTTATTATCTCGGTCCAGGATGCACTCCAATCCCTGCGGTGCCCATCCGTCGCGGAAAGCCTCAAACGTACCGGCAGACACCGCGTGCTCCCTCTCCAGGGCCATCGCGGTGCGAAGAATGCTGCGGAAGAGAGGCAGACGGTCGGAGCGACCGTCCCCATGGGCCGGGTCGAGCCTGGACCTGTAGATGACCACTTTGGACAGGCCTAGGGCCAGACCCATGAGAATGTCCTCCGACTTGCCTGCGTCCCCCCCAAACTCCCCACTCCCCTCAACGGGTGGCCAAAGATCAGGAGCGTGGGACTGAAGTCCTCGTGGGTCTGGTCCTGGGCCTGTCCAAGGTGGCCATCTACAGGTCCAGGCTAGACATGGCCTATGGGGGGGCGGTCGCTCCGACTGTCTGTCTCTCTTCCGCAGCATTCTCCGTGCTCGGGTGGCCCTGGAGAAGGAGCACGGAGTGTCTGCCGTTATGTTTGAGACCGGGGACTGGAGTGGATAGTTGATTACGACAGTGACAT
Organism: Heptranchias perlo; assembly: GCF_035084215.1. Taxonomy (NCBI): domain Eukaryota; kingdom Metazoa; phylum Chordata; class Chondrichthyes; order Hexanchiformes; family Hexanchidae; genus Heptranchias; species Heptranchias perlo. The sequence continues at coordinate 15,604,846 of NC_090359.1, read as the reverse complement.
TTTGGTTTAATTCGGTTTCATTGCTATGATTGGGTGTGCCACAAGAAAAAATTCTTACAGCACTTGAATAGGTTTTCGGGGTTCCTGACACTGGGGCTCAAAGACCCATTAGAAAAAAAGAGAAACTCAGTGTCTCCTTCTTGTTCAATTAAAAGAGTAACATTGAGACAATGGCACCGAGGGACTGGATAGCATGCTCGTAGTGGAAGGAATATTTTTTATTGAAGAGAGTGACTCAGGCTGACTGAAGCACAGGGACATGGACACACAGGCTGCAGACTGCACAGTGTTACAAGGGGACATGGGAATGGGTGGGATTCTGGGGAATGGGGGAGATGGGGAGAAAAGAACAGAACAAATGAGGAGCAGGGGGAGAAATCATTAGAAAGAGAGGTTAAAAAACAGACAGGTCACAGAATAAAAACAAACAGCAGGTTAAAATGAAGTGAAGAAACTTATGAAATAGAACAAGAGAAGTGATTGAATGAAAGGAGGATCCTGAAGATATTGGGTTTTTGTGTGTTTTTCCTTTTTTTTTGGTGTTTTTAGGCCCCCCCCCCCCACTTTTTTCAGGGGGTGGGGTTAGGGTTTTTTTCCGTTCGTGTGATGAGAAAGCAGCTATTTGATTGGCTGCCAAACATTTATCATCAGTGATGTCACATCCTGTAGTTAAAGATGGGTTGGGTCTGAAAGAATAAATACAGCAGCTTCGGTTTGACGTCCTTATGTTCATATTGTTTATAGTCAGTTGCTGGTCTATTAAAAAAAAAGTAGTTTGGATGGCTTCTCAAGTGTGTCAGAATTACCACAAGGAGTGTGAGGATGGTGTCAACAAGCAGATAAATATGGAGCTCTATTCCTCCTATGTTTATCTTTCTATGGTGAGCTTTGGGTTTCTTTGGGTATTTTGTCTTATTAACTAATGTAGACTTACTGAATTCTAGTGAATTAACCTTTTAAATTCAGTAAAATAATTGAATTTGCTGTTCTAATATTTCTTTTAAGTATCTTTATCGTTGTGATGTTTCATTCTCCTTTCAAATGGATTGTCTGGGTCCTTTTTTATATAGTTTCCATGTTGGAGTTTACATTGAGACTGTGAAATGCATTCCCCACCCCCCCAAAAAAAAAGCCTATTCAGTACATTGGCCAGTGAGTGTCTTTTGAGTTACAGGTGACTTGCCCATAGTTGGGGTCTTTGAAACACCTGTGGTGAAATCTTTAGTCAAAACACAAATCCATGGGCATTCTTAGCCATAGCTACATACTCTTTATCTTGTAACCTGTCTTTTCCAGCCAAAAGCTTAATTGAACTTCTCAAAGTTTCTAAAATCAAATTGGGAATTTTCAAAATGGGTGGAGTTTCTTGCTTAATGAAGGGAGTTTTGTTCAGGTTTGGGATGGAGTGTAACCCTTGTCTGTACAATAGCAAGAAACTTGTAATTGATGGAATGTATAGAACACAGTGGAGAAATGTGTGCCTTTTTTAATCAAGTAAGGCTGACATTGAGTTGCTCTCTGTTGTTATCAGGAAAGTGCCCAATTGCTACAAAGCAATGAACATGAAGCCTAATTTGAGCAAAAGGAAATTTATATCTCACTCTTCACTGGTGCCTACTGGTCATGGCCTCAAATGAGTGTACTGGTGGACACTGCATGCTCCCTCTCCTGGACCACATGGGACTGGGCAAGACCATGAACGAAGCAGGTCACCCCTCCTTGGGCTGTGCTGATCCTTGACATGTGAATAGGGGGTGGGGGTTTGTGGTGAGTTCAGATTATTGATTTGGAAAAGTTTTTCAGATGTCGAATGTACATCTAAATTTTCCCTAATTTATTGATCTGAACTAATTTGAGTTTTATCCTCTCACATTGTTTGTCTCTGTTACAACTTATTTTCTTGGAATGTCACAAGTTCTGATCCAGTACACAGACCCTCTAAAAGGAGGAGACTCATTGCATGAGTTAATTGACTAATTGTGCACCCTGGTCTTTCTGAATCACTTGTGGTGGAACAGGTAGCTTTCGGCACCTTGGTCACAGTATCCAACACTGAAGGAGGACCTGTCATGTGACTTCCTGGTTAATGCTTTGTATAAATTGAGATGTGGGCAGGAGGTACCTGAATGGCCAAGTAGCTCAAGCTTGGGTTTAAGTTGAGTTGCTCAGTGTGGTCAAAGACTGAGGTGATTCCATTCTCCACTGGCCACCTGTTGTCTACTTTCACCAGGTGAACTGAGTTAGGAAATATGAGTACTCTTTAAAAATGATCAAACTCCTTGGTTCCCTGATCCATGGTGAAATCACTGTACTGATGTTTGTTCTCTATCTTAATTTGGTATGATTGTTTAATTGACTCTTGTGCCTACAGTCCTATTACTTTGACCGGGATGATGTTGCCCTGCGTCACTTTGCTGAGTTCTTCAAGGAGCAGTCACATGAGGAACGGGAGCACGCTGAGAAACTGCTGAAATTCCAGAATCAGCGTGGAGGCCGAATCATCTTGGAGGACATCAAGGTTTGTTCATAGAATCAGGCCATTTGGCTCATAGTGTCTGTGCTGGCTCTTTGAAAGAATATCCAATTAGTCCCTCGTGCCCTGCTCTTTCCCCATAGAGCTGTAAATTATTCCTTTTCGTGATTCTATACATAAAGATCTGTTCTGACAGTTGCTATTGAATCAGCTTCCCTTTCAGGCATTTCATTCCAGATTGTAACAATTCACTGTTTATATATGAAATCTCTATCTTCCCTCTGGTTCTTTTGCCCATTATCTTCAATGTGTGTCCTCTGGTTAATGACCCACCTGCCAGTTGTTGAGTTCATGACTGGACCAAATGTAATTTATTGAGGCTTATTTTCATATTGAATGGTCCCCAGTGCAGCCTCTATCCAGCTTTCAGAATGTGGAAAATTTCTCCACAGCAGAGAAGATGTTTTCTCATTAATGAGCCACATGTTCTACATTATAACTGAACAGAGTACTTGTTGCTAACATCAGGGCAAAAATCAATTTTCTTCCACTCTCCAGTCATCCTCTTGTTTCAGGCTAGTTTGAGATTAATACTGCATGGGATGCAGATGGGAGCTTGAGCATTTTGTGACTTGAAAGACTTCACTTTTCAGAAGCCAGAGCAGGATGAGTGGGGCAATGGTCTGGAGGCGATGCAGAGAGCTCTGCAGATGGAGAAGGATGTGAACCAGAGTCTGCTGGATCTGCACAAACTGTCCACTGAGAGGACAGACCCTCATGTAAGTCCTTAATGCATCAGTGGCATTTAGCTTTTGGGTTTATTTTTAATTTGGGATTGTGTAATTTAGCACTGTCCTTTAAAATCACATCAGACTGAATGCAGCTCAATACTTTCCATTTCTAAATCTGAGGTTTGTTAAATCTACTGAAGGTGAGCATTAAAATCTGTCCTTGAAATCAATCTGTTTCAAGGGTTGAGATATCTTGGGCTTGAAGGGAACCTTCAAATGGATACTGACTTTAGTTGAGGGACTGGGGCAGGGCAGCATTTATTTTCAATACCAGTGGCTGGGAGGGCAAGGAGTTAGATCTAGTAGTCTCTTGGCCATATTTTGTAATGAGACCTTGAGTATTCCCCAGTGGGGAAGTGAGATTAAAGGAACCTAATGATTCAAGTAGCTAGCTTGATTTTTATTTTTCCCTTTCCAGTTGTGTGACTTCCTGGAGACCCACTACTTGGATGAACAAGTGAAGATGATCAAGAAGCTTGGAGATCACATCACCAACCTGAAGAGACTGGGAGCCCCTGAGAATGGCATGGGAGTGTACCTGTTTGACAAGCACACCCTGGGGGAGGAGTGACTGGACTGTTGTCCATGTTGCAGATATTCAACTTGTGTATTGAAGTTTTATGTTGCCATCTCTCTGAACTGGGAATGGAATTCAAAGTCTAAGATTAACTTCCAAACATTGTAGTTGAGTGTTCTGGCAGCTGAAATAAAACATTTTGATGTTGAACTGGTTCCTTTTCTTCAGTAATTGAGCACATTCTAACACCAATGCACGTGGCCTTGCGTCAAACAAAAAAAAATTCTAAGAAATAGGTTGTCACCGTGATCAAATCTGATTTGTTTGGGCACATGGATGTTTTAACCCCTTCCCCTCCAGAAGGCTTAATTTGGTTTTGTAGCAGCCTAGGATGGCCATCAGGCCAAAATTAGATTTGTACCTAACAGCTTTCAATATTTGGTGTTCTGTAGTAGAGATTAAACTGTAATCTGATTACAGTAAGACCACTTCCTCCACATAGGCTTGAATCCCTTTTGGAGAGTGTGCATTTTTTTATTACTATTCGTTCATGGGATGTGGGCATCAATGGTGATTACAGTAGTTAACCTTCTGAATAAACAACCCCACACATTGCTGCTGACTTGTCCATTGTAGGACATGAGGGAAGTGTTCCCTGAAGCAGGTATTCAAATTTAAGTAGTTACAAAAATCCTGGAGCAAAGTAAGACCAAATCTCCAATTGTTCCTGCTCGGGTTACCTGGCTCTTTCCTCCTTCTCTTCAGCCCATCTTTTTCTTCCTGTGCAGAACTTTGGTCCAGCTCCTGCTATTTGTTTCAATCTCAATTTTTATTTTCCAGTCTCTGTTCACCTCATGCACCTTTTATATCCTGGACCCCATAGCCTCTAAAATACTTCCATTTGCTGTTGCAAATCTAAGAGCCCCTCTAAGTTTCCCTTGCTGGATTCTGTTTCATTAAACAGTTCTTGCCCCATTCCCCTCTCCTTGCGAATACAATCTTTGTGTAATCTTATTTGGCCTGGAACCAAATAACACTAGATCCCAATTGCCAAAACTGCCACTTGTAAGTCTACTGAAGAGTTGGAGAATAGAGCCATCTAATTAAAGGCTAAACCACCAACTACTTGGTCTGTTTAAAGCTTTAACTGAGTTTGCACCAGTGATGTTCAGGTTATTCTCACACAGGGATCATATGATCAGATCAGTCCATCGACCCCACTTTTCGTTGCTTCATCTTTCCTTCACTAGGTTCCACCTTTGATTTTTTTTTAGCCTGCTGTTTGTTGTTGATCCGACAGTATTCTGATGTGATCTGGAACACAAAATGTCCACGGAGCCCCATCCTTCCCTGACCGGATTTAGGGAAATATCAGTAACTCCCCTTTCTAATGAGAAAATTCACCACTCGACTCTTTCCGCTTGGTGTTTGACTGTCCAAAAAGTACAAGAGATTAATCATTGAAACAAGGGATTACCAAACCCAGGAAATACCAGATAGTCTGTTCACCACTGTCGCTCACTGTATATACAACCAACACTACACACAGTGTTTGCCTCTCACCGCAATCCCTCCCAACACCAAACCACCCCCCACCCCCCAAATCCCTTCAGTCAATGGTCCACAGTCTCTTCCCCGTGGAGTGCTCTGCATTTTATTGTTTGTAAAATGTCATGATGACAAAACAAGAACTCAACATGCCGTGGCCCCCTTCACTTTCCAGCCGATGTGTGTACAGATGCTCACTGACCCTAGAATTGATGGAGTATTGAAGGACTTGTGTTTAACACGTTCATCACACCCACTTTCCATTCGCCTGACTCGCTGTTGGTTGCTGTTCACAGGCTCTGATCTGTTTGGATGTTGCCTCAAACCCGCCGCTACTTGCCAAATAACCAACTCACGGATCCATCCAGAATTATTCAAAGACACTGACCCGCAAACAACAATTAAACCTGTGGTTCTGGATCTTTGAACCGTCACGATCAGTGACCATAACCGATGGGATGGGGGCAGATCCACCAATTGACAATTTGGTCCATTATGGTCAAGTGCCCGGGTGGCCCCGGAGAGGGAGCATGTGGTGTCCACCGTTACGCTTGATGCCTTCCGCGACCGCTGGGCACCGCAGGGTATCGACTGTCTTTCAGACATCAATAATAGAATCCTGATTTAATTGGGAAAGTATCCTGTTGTTTTTGGTGGCACTTGATGCTTATTTTGGTCTCTTTTCAGTTTGATTGGACCATCCAATATTAGTGGTGCCCTGAGAGGGCCACTTGTGATGGTTTATGTTTGGTGACCCTGGGGCAACCCAGAGTCTCCCTTATTGGTCCATCAAAGAAAGGTCGATTATGGTCAAGAATATGGTCACGATCAGATTTTTTTTTCTTTGGAGTGTGGGATGGAAGAGCAGCCATGGTTTTTTTGCTTTTCCTTTTTTTGTGTTTTAGGCCCCCCTTTTATAAGAAGGGGAGGGGGGGTTGGTTGTGTTTATGTGCAGTAAATCAATAAACCCAAAATAAGTGTTAAATTATAATTTTATTACATCGATCCAGGATGCACTCCAGTCCCTGCGGTGCCCACCGGTCACGGAAACAGATTTTACAGTTTGAGGAAAGTCAAAGCAATTGGATCTTTATTGAATTGTCAGCCAATGATGCTCCTCCTTCAAAGTTCTGACTGGCTCTGGGTGTCATCTCCCCTCCTCCCTTTTCTTGATTGGTGTTCTGAGAGAGGATGTAATTTCTGATTGGGTATTGCCAACTGTCACTCATCATCTAGGCTGCCACGCCCAGGATTAACCAGCAGTATAAATATGGAGCTCTGGGTGGCTGTTTTTCAGTTGCTTGCTTCAATAGAGTTGTTTAGTTTTGTTAAAGTTAATTTAAAGATGGCTTCCCAAGTGTGTCAGAACTATCACAAGGAGTGTGAGGATGGTGTCAACAAGCAGATCAATATGGAGCTCTATTCCTCCTATGTTTATCTTTCTATGGTGAGTTTTGTTTCTTTGACCCCTTCACATTGGAGATTCTAATGTGACATTACAAAATTCTGTTTTCTCCAACTCATCTATTGCCTTTTCTCTAATCTGCACCCCCTCCCCCCAATTGATGGATGGTGAGTGTCTTTTTAAAGCTGTAATATAATGTGATTTATTGTACAGTCATTATCAAAATGTCTCCCTCTTCCTTGCAGTAGTTGCACCACATTCTATATCTTAAATCTCAATTGTTCACTTTCCTGGTGTCTGAGCTTTCTATTGAAGTTGTGTTTTGCAATACACTCTGCATTCAATGCCTGGGATTCATATTTCTTACCCTCTATTCTACATCTCTCCACAGTCTTTCCCCACATTCTCCTTGCAATGGGGGGGGGGGGTCATAATCTTAAATAAGAGCTAGTCCATTTAGGAGGTAAGTGAGGAAGCACTTTTCCCCTCAAAGGTACTGGAAATCTAGAACTCTCTCCCTTGAAAGTCTGTGGATGTTGGGGATTAATTGGTGCTTTCAAGACTGAAATCTTTTGTTGGGTCAGGGTATTGAAGGATGAGTTGATGTACAGATCCATGTTCTAATTAAATCATTGAGTTGGCTCAAATGGCTGTATGTCCCACTTCTGTTTCTATGCTCTGAACCTTCACTTTTTAAGTGCCAGCTTGTCCCTGTCTGTCTTCACTCTCTGCCTTTGCTCTATTGGTGGTAGGGCCTTCAGCCATTTTGGTCCTACTCAGTGTAACTGTTAATCCCTTTGCCTTCCTACCTCCGTCTGTCTCTCAAAGCATTCAAATGCTAACAGTTTCTAGTCATGCAACTCTTACTGCTTGGTATCTGTTTCTCCTCTGAAATGCCTTGATGTTTAGTGTTGAAGGTGCTAAGTTAATGCTGTTTGTGGTAGTTGTAGAAAGGGGTTTGTTTCAAATTTCAGTCATGAAAAGGATGTAAGCTTTTATGTTCCTTCACTAATTTCTAGACATATAATTCAGTCTTGGGTGTGAAGATTAAAGTGAAATATTGTGTTGAGCATGTTCAAAGCTGAATTGGTAATTTTCCATTGGCCAGCTTCCCTATTGCTAGGAGTGAGATTATCTCACTACCAGGTTAGTGAAGCAAGTCAGCCTGTGCTAGTTTTCAGAACCATCTGCCTACAAGCTCAGTGAGACTTGAACCCTTGACAGAAAGCAAAATATTGAGGTTGGCTTTATGTACAATACCCATGATGATAATTCTGATACCCAACTACTTTTGATCTCACCAGTCCTATTACTTTGACCGGGATGATGTTGCCCTGCGTCACTTTGCTGAGTTCTTCAAGGAGCAGTCGCATGAGGACTGGGAGCACGCTGAGAAACTGCTGAAATTCCAGAATCAGCGTGGGGGCCGAGTCATCTTGGAGGATATCAAGGTTAGATTTAATGGAGTGGCCTTCTGAATGGCTCCCCTTAAATGGACAAATTTAAATATTTCTAAAGCAATTTGTTCTAATGCACATAATTACATAGAATGTCCAGCACAGAAACAGGACATTTAGCCCAACTGGTCCATGCTGGTGTTTATGCTCCACATGAGCTGCCTCCCACCTTCATCTTGCCCTATCATCACATCCATCTATTACTGTCTCCCTCAGTACTTCTCCTTAAAGACATTTATACTATTTGACTCGTGGTTGTGGTGGTGTAATTCTATATTCTTGGGACAATTGGTTCATGGCAACATGGACATCTGATTGCTTTTCACCCCTATTTTCCTTCAGTACTTTCTTGTGTATTTTGTTTAATCCATTAAGTGAACTGGCTGAGACCTGATTCCCTTTTCAGAAGCCAGAGCAGGATGAGTGGAGCAATGGTCTGGAGGCGATGCAGAGAGCTCTGCAGATGGAGAAGAATGTGAACCAGAGTCTGCTGGATCTGCACAAACTCTCCACTGAGAGGACAGACCCTCATGTAAGTTTTTAATGTGGGCCTTTGGGTAAGTTCGAGGTGGTGGAAATTTACTGTCCTTGAGCCTATTCAAAAGATCTTCATACCCAATAGCTTTGTTGGTGTCATGCTCAAATTTTATTGGGGAGGGGAGACAGGAAAGGGAGATTGCCCTACTGTCTGCATTAGAAGTAAATGTATCTGATCCCAGGATCTAAGCACTTAATAGAGCAAAGTTACTGTATAAAATGCATCAATCTAAAGTGCACCACTTGACTATCCTCCAGACCAAGAAGATTAAAATCCAAACCCTTGGAGAAGCTCAGATCTTCCTCCATCTCTTGCTGGACATAACTATTTTCCATCTTTTCTTCCAGTTGTGTGACTTCCTGGAGACCCACTACTTGGATGAACAAGTGAAGATGATCAAGAAGCTTGGAGATCACATCACCAACCTGAAGAGACTGGGAGCCCCTGAGAATGGCATGGGAGTGTACCTGTTTGACAAGCTCACCCTGGGGGAGAGTGATTGAACTGACTGCAGGGATAAAGCTTATTGTTCAGTACTCCTGTTTATAGTCTGAAGAACCCCTATCCTGTAGCAATGGTGACTTTGTACTAAGAGCTGTGAGACCTGGGCTCTTGATGTGAAATGTAATAGTAACTGGAAATAAACTGTTACAGAAGACTGGGTTTTGGCTCCTTGTAAATTGAGTGATTGCTTATTTTTCAGATTAACATAATTCAGCTGTTGTAACAAATTACATTGGGCTATGTATTGGCTTTAGGGTGAGATTCTGCCCTATGACATTTTTTCTTCTGGGGTCATATCAATGTAGTGACTTGGGTGTTGAGGGCCAATGTGTCTGCCTTGAGTGCAAATTGTATTTATGCAGTAAAATGATTACTACTGATTTCAATGCAAAGAACAATACAGTAATGAGTTACTGTTCCTATTAGTACTGCATATTATCAACTGTTTAACTCATTAATGATGCAAAATCAGCTGCTGTAACATTTTGTTCCAATAAAACACAAGGAAAGTGAACTAGTAATTTCAGTCCAACAGGCAATTTTTTTAAGAATAGTATCTGCCTGGGGAAGAACAATCCACATGCTTTTTTTTCAAAGATGCTACAGACCTCAGTAGGTAGTTGGGGTAGCTTATGAAATCACTCACTATTACTCCTAATAAACTGTTTGTTTGGAGTCAAATAGGTCTCATATGGGGGAGTGCAGGTTCCCTGTTTGTCTATTTCCCTTCATTTTCATCTTGCACCCCAACCCCCTGTTAATCTCCCCCATGAATAATAAATTGGGTATGGTACAGAAAAAATACCTCGAACTAAACTCCAGCAAACAAAATCTTCCTTCTGGGAGACGTAGTAAATGCACTAAACAGCTAACTTGAACCATTAAGTTGAATAGATAAGGCTCCTAAACTCTTCCATACCACTACTGTTCCATCAATTCATAAACCCAATATAAGCAGCTCATCCATAAATCTATCAATTTGTATTTATCCCATTGTGCAGTTAATAATAGATTACAATTCTAAATTCTACTGGATCACCATTTCATTTAAACCAAGTTAAATAGATATTTTGCCTGAAACTCCACATCCCAATGCCATCAATTCATAAACACAATACAATCAGCTCCTCCATAAATGTGTCGATTTGCCTATAGTCCTATTGTGCGTTCCATACCAAATTGTAATCAACCTTTCCAAATCCTATGGGTTCTCCCTTCATCTCCTTCACCCCTATGAATGGATTCAAATGTTGATGCTGTAGCTGTAATTATCCAGTGTTTCCAAGTGAAGTTTAGGAACTTGTGACTTGCACTGGGTGTGATAGAATTGCCGTCTTCAGTCAGTCCATGTTAATATCTTTATATTGATGGAGTAAATAAGGGGAAACTGATTCCAGTAGCAGACCGGTTAGTAACCAGCAAACACAGATTTAAGGTGATTGGTAAAAGAACCAGAAGTGACACGAAACTTTTTTCAGTGTTCTGATCTGGAATGCATTGCCTCATCGGGTGGTGGAAGCAGATTTAATAACTTTCAAAAGGAAATTGGATAAATACTTGAAGGGGGAAAGAGCAGGGGAGTGGGACTAATTGGATAGCTCTTTCAAAGAGGCAGCATCGGCACAATGGGCTGAATGGCTTCTTTCTGTGCTGTAATAGTAGGATATTATGATCTCTAAAGGCACTTTTGGGATATCAATGTCACCACATTTCATACGTTGTTGAGCCATAATTTTACGAGTCAGTGTGGATTATCTGGTAGCTTTGACTGCTGCATAGTTCGCACCTTTGAGGTGTAGTCACTGTTGTAAGGTAAGAAATGCGGCAGTCAATTTGCCTCCAGCAAGGACCCAAAAACAGCAATGAAATATTGACCTGATAATCTGTTTTAGTGATGTTCGTTGAGGGATAAATATTGGTCCAGATATTGGGGAGAACTCCGCTGCTCTTCCTCGAAATAGTGCTGTGGGATATTTCACGTCCACCTGAGAGAGCAGATGAGGCCTCGATTTAATATCACATCCAAAAGACGGCACCTCCGACAGTACAGCACTCCCTTAGTCAGCCTAGATTATGTGCTCAAGTCTCGAGATGATGACTTGAACCCACAACCTTCTGACTCTGAGGTGAGAGTGCTGCCACTGAGCCACAGCTGACACAAATGGAGATGTTTGTGTGGGTGACATTGCATTCAGTAATCTTCACTGCCTCTCATTCTCGCTGAATATCCTGAATTTTACCAAACAACATTTCATGAGAATCAAAACTAAAAATGACACATCCCACAATGCTTTGCCCAGTTGATGCCCCCATGCTGCCAATCCTCAGACACACCCATTCTCTATATTAGAACTGGGGACGATTCACACCATCCATGGGATGGAATTTCCATTTCTCTGACCAATGGTGGTTTGCAAATTCACTCAAGACAACTTGATTGCTTTGAATATTGTCTCAACATCACAATCACCAACAAGTAATAAACTTGACCAGATTATGAAAAGCCACTTCAGTGAAAATATCAAATTATTATCAAATAATTCAAAGTTATGATTCCAAGAGATTGAAACAAAGAGAAACTTTCTGATTTTTTTTTTTCTTTTTTTTTCACTTTCAGATTTTTTTTTTTCCTTTTTTTTTAATTTTGTTAGGCCCCTCTTTTATAAGAAGAGGGGTGTGGGGTGTGCTTAAATACTAAAACCAAACAAACCAAAACCAAGTGTTCAAATAAAAATTTTATTATCCTCGTCCAGGATGCACTCCAGCCCCTGCGGTGCCCACCGGTCGTGGAAAGCCTCAAGCGTACCGGCAGACACCGCGTGCTCCATCTCCAGGGCCACCCGGGCGCGGAGCATTCCGCTGAAGAGAGGCAGACAGGCCGAGCGACCGCCCCCACGGACCACGATCATCCTAGACCTGTGGATGGCCACCTTGGACAGGCCCAGGAGCAGGCCCACGAGAACGTCCACCGACCTGCCCGCCCCCCTCCTCACCGGGCGGCCAAAGATCAGGAGCGTGGGACTGAAATGCAGCCAGAACTTGAGGAGCAGCCCCTTCAAATAATCAAACCGGGGCTGCAGTCTCCCACACCCCGTGAACAAATGAAACACGGACTCCTCCAGGCCGCAGAAATCACAAGCGGCCTGGGTGTCCGTGAAATGGCGTAACCGCCGGTTGCACGCGACTGCTCCGTGCACCACCCTCCAGCCCAGATCCCCGATGGAACACGGGAGGATCCCTGAGTAGAGAGCCCCCCACTGGGAACCCCCGTCTCCGCCGGACGGCAGGATGTTACGCCAGGGCGTGTCCGGCCGAGAGACGAGGGCGAGGAAGTGGATGGTGTGCAGGAGCAGCCCGTACAGGAAATCCCTCCGCGCGGTGAGAAACGGCACGGAGGGAATTTCCGAGAGACGGCTCAAGTTGTGAGGCGCGGCCCCCCGAGGGAGGTGCCGGGGTTTGGCGCCGAGGAGGAACTCCGTCCGAACGGGGGTCAGGTCGGACGGGTTGGCTCCGCACGCCTGAGCCGCCTCCACATCCCGAGTGGAGTCAGGGCCGAGCGCCGATTTCAACGCCTGGATGGCGATGGCCGCGTCCCCGGCACGCCACGAGGACATCCGTGCGGCGAGCGCCCACGGCTCCAACCAACCCGACCCACCGCCATCCAGGACGTCCCTGACTCTGGTTACGCGACCGGCCACGGCCCTCCGCCCCGACAGCCGCGAGTGGCCGAAGCCGATATCGCAGAGGAACGGATTCCCGAGCAGCGGCTCCTGCAGGACGGCCGCTACCCCTGACGGGCGAGAGCTCCGACCGGAGGCGACCATGTTCCAGACCCTGAGCAGATCCTGGTAAAAGACAGGCAGCTCCTGCAAAGACGTGCGGCCGCCCACCAGCGAGACGAACAGGAGCTGCGTGTCGTAGTTCAGGCCGTGCAGCTGGCGGAAAAAATACGTCGCCAGCGCACGCCATCTAAGAGGACGCTCAACGTACAGGTATCGCCGCAGCGTCCGAAGGCGGAAAGTTGCCACCTGGGTGCGGACGCACACCAGCCCCTGACCGCCCTCCCTAAGCGGGAGACTCAGGACCGCGGCAGCGACCCAGTGCATCCCTTTGGCCCAGAAGAAGTCGACGAACTTCCTCTGAATCTTGGTGACAAACTCGGGGGGTGGGGTCAAAGTGACCAACCGGTACCACAACATGGCGGCCACCAGCTGGTTTATGACCAGCACTCGACCCCTGTAGGATAACACTCGGAGCAGTCCTGTCCAGCGCGCCAGGCGAGCGGCGACCTTGGCCTCCAGCTCTTCCCAGTTCGCCGGCCAGGCTTCCTCGGCAGGGCCGAGGTAGACTCCCAGGTACCGGAGGTGCGTGGTACTCCAGGCGAAAGGCCTGAGCTCCTCCGGCAGGGAGTCCACCCGCCACTGACCCACCAGAAAACTAGACGAAACTGGAGTGCATCCTGGATATCCCCAGGTCCAGGATGCTCGCGGTCCGTGGGGGCGGTCGCTCGGCCTGTCTGCCTCTCTTTCGCGGGTTGTTCCGCGCCCGGGTGGCCCTGGAGATGGAGCACGCGGTGTCTGCCGGTACGCTTGAGGCTTTCCGCGACCGGTGGGCACCGCAGGTGCTGGAGTGCATCCTGGACGAGGAAAATAAAATTTTAATTTGATGCCTGGTTTCGTTTTATTTGGTTTTTAGTACTTAAGCACACCCTACACCCCCCCCTTCTTATAAAAGGGGGGCCAGAAAAAAAAAGAAAAAAAAAAAGGTGCTGGTTGGTGGGTAAAGTGATAGTTGAGTTGTTTGGTATCATGGGGGATTTTGTAGTGAGAGGTTTGTTCCCGGTGCTGGTGTTAGTTGGAGCGGTTTGTTGCTCTGATATTTGACAACAGTTTGTAGGCCAGAGATTTCCATGGAGAAGAGTAAAACCCACCCCTGTGCCCCAGAGAGTCCCTCTCCCTGTGCCTCCCTTTGGTTCCCATTTCAGTGTGTCTGAGGGGAGAAGTCTGTCTCCACTGCAGACTGTGATGGTGCAGTGTGGAGAGCAGAACCTGCTGGTGAGGGTAGACATGGATTTATTTAGAACCAGGCACCTGATTAAAGCTGCTGACCTGACCCTGGGGACAGCAGGTTGTCGGCCAACTGGGATCTACTCTCAGAACCACACTGTCCTCTTTGACTATGGGCTCCATGAATGTGGCAGCAGATTGCAGTTAATGTGATTCCTCAACTCTTGTTCCAATTTCACTGTGTAGATTACTGCCCACTCTGAACTCATTAACATCGGGGGAAACTCCAGCCACTGAGGAGATCCCTGAATGAAATCTGTGTATAAATTTTTGCCCACTGTGAAGTATCACCCTGTGTGAAACTACTTCTTTATGTTGACATGTCAATCTTCGCTTTATATTTAAAAAGAACTTCGACTTGTCACTGAGGGACTGCATCTTTCTTAAATGGGTCATTGCTGCTCTCTAACTCTGAGATTCAATTCTATTGACCTTGAACCTTCACCTGCATTTCTCCAAACCACTCTGTTCTTTTGTGCCTCAATTGATTTATCTTTTCCGTTCCTTCCTGTGGATATTCAGGCCTGTTGCCTCAACTTGTGGTCAATGAATGTTCAGTGTGGAAGTTCCTGTTGAGACTTCCCTTGAAAGATGAAACAAGTGGAATAATAATTGGGATACAGTGTATTAAAGGGGAACTCCACTTTTGGTTGTTACACCTGCCAATACCATTGATTCCACGGACACAGATGAGATTTAAAAGTGATGTTGTGTTTTGTGCTCCATATCAGGGGTAACTTGAGCCCCTTAAGGTGAAAGCTCTAATCTATATGCGAAAGAATGCTCATCAAATCTGGCAGTGCCAATCATTTCAGGGGTTTCTGACTGCAGGCCTGAAGTCCCCTGTAATAGAAGGTGGACTGAGCAGAGTAACAGAGGCTGCTCCAGGCAACTTCTCCCAATGGTGGAGCTACTTCAATCATGTGTCATTGAGGAGCAGCTGAAACCCCTTAAACTGCTGCTTAACAGGGTAGGAAAATGACCAGAAATAGCTTTTGTTCAATGAGACCAGCTCTTCATTCCTTAACCTGATGTCTTTCAGATGGCTGGCGATTTCCTGGTCGACACCACCCACCTGAACCACACCCCAAATGCTCGTGGATCTGTTATTGTGAGAACTAATGGAGCAGTCATTCCCATTGAGTGCCACTATTTTAGGTAAGAATCTTTACTCTATTGCAAATAAGGTCTACAGCAGGTGCAGTTCTCTGAAGTTGTCCTGAAATTACTGTAGTGTCCTTTCAGGAAGGGCAATGTGAGCAGTGACCCTATCAAGCCCACCTGGATCCCATTCCGCTCTACCAAGTCTGGAGAAGGACTTCTGTCATTCTCACTGCGTCTTATGAACGGTATGTGATGGGTGGATGGCGAGTGCTTTTCTGTCGTCTCCCACTGGGAGTTACACCCACTGTCTCCAACCCTTGTCCTCTTGTACTTCAGATGACTGGCTTTCAGAGCGCACCTCGACTGTCTACTACCTGGGTGACCTCATTCACATTGAGGCCTCTGTTTCAATGACCAACCACATGCCCTTGAATCTCTACATTGACAGCTGTGCAGCGACATTGAGCCCAGACAAGGATTCCACCCCAAGATACAACATCATTGACTCCCATGGGTAAGGAGCTCTCTGCTTTCTCCAGCTGGTTCTGTCTCAATCGGTTCACTTAATTCACTTTGTCCCTTTTTAAATCTTTCTTCAGTTGCCTCCTGGACAGCAAAGCTGAGGACTCCTTTTCAACCTTTGTGTTGCCAAGAGGTGAACGTGAGCTGGACGAACTCCAGTTTGATCTGGATGCGTTCCGCTTCTTTGGAGATGACCGTTCCTTGGTAAGAGGAAGCCAAACATTGGGTTCCCCATGTTGGGAGGAGGTCACTAAATAACAACTTGTATTGAATGTGTCCCTCAGATTTTCATCACCTGTCACCTGAAAGTTGCTGCAGTGGATCGGAGAGATTCCATGAACAAGGCTTGTACTTTCCAGAATATGTAAGTTCCCTCTCTCGTTCAGGGATGTGTTGATTAAAGGGTGATGGACAACCTGGTTGATGAACTGATTCTCTGGTTGAGCTCGACCCCATTGGAAGAATCGACCAATGACGTGTGTGCCTGTTGTCATCTGGGCAACTGCAGTGCCACAAGGGATTTCCTCGTTGATTCCAGAGGAAGGAGGGATCTTGTATCTGGACCTGGTAGGACATTGATCCTCTTGATTGTTGGAGGTCACCCTTTACCCTCTAACTGGAATGTTTGATATTGCAGAGAGTGATGCTGAGTTGAAGTGGGAGGGTGAGGCCTCACTTGGACCCTTGGTCATTCTGGATCCTCATGTGACAGACCTGGCAACTGAGCCCCTTAATGATGTTGAGCAAAGGATGCAGGAGAGGTCTCCAGGTGGTGAGTTGGCCGACTGCTAGTTTCCATTTTCCCCTCAGTATTTCCTTCACTAACCATTGGTTTCTTGTTGCTTTATAGGTGTGGCGTCTGAGGTGGTCCTGATCTTGGCCCTGACTGTGAGCGCTGTCTCTCTGATCTCTGCTTCTTGGATTGACTTGTTCCTGAACAGGAAACACAAGCAAACCCAGTTTAACTAGTTATCAAATGACCAATAAAGCAGTGACCACTTGTATCTTCTCATGGCTGGTTGCTCATTTCTCACTGTCTCCAGTCAACGACACAATGAGTGCTCAATACCGTGTTAGTAACACACTGCACTCCTCCGTCAGTTCCTCCTGTTAGTGAAATGGGTTGAAATGGGTCCATGTAACTCGTGGCAGAATGGCTGGTAATAGTGTATCCAGGCCCAGTCCAGGGATGGCTGCAGCAATGGGTGAAGGCTTGCCAGGCCCTCATTGTGCAGGTCAATGAGCTCTGAAGGGACAGTGGGACTGGCCTGAAGTACTGGTGCCGGGTGGTTGACTGCACAATCATTCCCTTGGTGCTCTGTGGCCATTGATCACTCGAATCCGCACATGGGCTCCAAACTCCTAAACTTTCCCATTTGGAGCTCATTGTCCAAACACCAATAGGATTGAAAGTGGGTGGACTTGAACTCTCTTCCAAGATTGAAGATCTCTGCCCCTGATGTGAAGATCTTTGTTTTGTTGGGCTGGGGCTCCAAGTAAATTTCCAATGCCCAGTGTAAAGATTAATGTTCACAGGGGGCAATGTTGTGCTCATTGGGTACAGGCACAGAGTGCGAGGGACGGGGAGCCCAGCGGTTGTGATTTACCTCTGTTGGATTTGAATTTCACCTGTCTTCTCGTGAGCACAGACTGAAGTTTCGTTATCCTCAGCTTCCCCTCACGGCAGGCCCTCAGGATTGTATTGTAAGTGGTTAGTCCTATTTTTCAGATTACGTTATTGTTTATCATTCACTATATTTGAGGGGTGGCAATCGGAACAGGAGTTGGCCATTTAGCCCCTCTCGCCTGGTCCACCATTCAATGAGATCATGGTTGATCTGTGACATAACTCCATATACCTGCCTTAGTCATATCCCTTACCTTTTTGATTCACAAAATTTTAACCTGAGATAATAGATTTAACAATTGAGCTAGCATCAACTGCCATTTGTGGAAGAGTGTTCCTAACTTCTCCCACTCGTTGTGTGTAGAAGTGTCTCTTAACTTCATTCCTGGAAGTCCTAATTCGAACTTCGAGGTTATGTCCCCTGGTCGTTAAACTGGCTGTGTCTTTATAACTTTACAGTGAATTGGGTACAATCCATGTCTGGGACAACCTTGCCTTTGAAATACTGAAATTTGTTCATAAAATGTTCTTCAGATTTAATAAGAGCATATTTGTTTATCTTTATTGAGCTGGGTTTTTCTTTTTGGTAAATCAGACATTCAGGGGGTCTATTAAACAGGATGGGAGCTGTTAGCAGTAAACACCCTCGCTTCAGACAACATTCTTTGGCAGGTGGAAACCACTTCTCCATTTAAATCAAATCATAGTAATATTTTACTTAAGCTATAATCACTGAAGTTTAGTGTTTAAACATAGCAGGAGATCCAGGCTCGTTCTGTTGCAGTAGAATCACAATAAGTTAGTGGGAACTTTTAACAATAGCAATTCATTTCTGCTCACTACACACAAGGTGATTTTTCTTCCAGTGGAAACTGCAGTCAGACGGCCCCTCCTCACTTTCACTCTGAGCTTCCTCACACTATTGATAAATAATGTTAGGAAACATTAAACCCAATAGATGACAATACATTGTAGTGTAGTGTAGGGCCATCCTACCCTCTTCTGACTGTTGTCTGATTTACATGTAAACATTTCAGGGAGGCTTTACAAACTGGATATACTGGCCAGGACACCAGGAGAACTACTTTGGGGTATTTTTAAAATGTTGCAACAAAATACCATGTAGAAATGCTTCATGAATTCATTCTCAATGAAGCTTAGGATCTTACAGGACAGAAACAGGTGACTTTCCTCTCGCCCCCTCGTCCACTTTAATGTTCCTCTGTTCCAAGGTGCCTCCACTATTATTCCCATTTAAAATAATTCATGGAGTCTGTGTGAACAACATTTTCGGGCAGAACTCTACATTGTCCCCTCCCTATAAAGATATTTTTTTGAACCGTAGACATGTATCTTTTGCCATGTTACATTTGAACCTAGGGGTTATAGAATCATAGAAATTTACAGCACAGAAGGAGGCTATTCGGCCCATTGTCTGTGCCAGCTGAAAAAGCTATCCAGCCTAATCGCACTCTTGGTCTTGGTCCGCAGCCTTGCAGGTGACGGGACTTCAAGTGCGCATCCAAGTACTTATAAAAAGCGATGTCGGTTTCTGCCTCCACCACCCTTTCAGCGAGTCAGGTTCAAACCCACACCACCCTCTGGGTGAAAAAAATTATCCCCAGATCCCCTCGAATTCTTCCAATTATTTGAAATATATGCCCCCCGGTTATTGGCCTCTCTGCTAAGGGATATAGGACCTTCATATTCTTTTTTTATTTGTTCATGGGATGTGGGTGTTACTGGCAAGGGCAGCATTTATTGCCCATCCCATTTGCCTTTGAGAAGGTGGGGGTGAGTTGCCGCCTTGAAGTGACGCAGTCCGCGTGGCCCCCAATAATTTTATACACCTCAATTAAATCCCCCCCCTCAGCCTCCTCTGTTCCAATGAAAACAACTCCAGCCGATCCAATCCTTCCTCATTGCTAAAATTCTCCAGTCCTGGACCATCCTTGTAAATCTCCTCTGGACCCTCTCTGGTCCAATCCCATCTTTCCTGTAATGTGGTGACCTGAACTGGACACGGGTTAAATTTATTAGTCCGCCTGTTCCCACAGGTCCCAGTCGAGTTTCTTCATTCCTTTCCTTGGTTCAATCCGTCATTCACCGATTGGGTTTATGACCGGTCACCACCTCCTGTGATTTCCCCAATTGGCTGCCCCTCTTCTCAGAGATTCTCTCGCTCCACAGACCACCTGCACTCTGTCGGTTCCACCAATCCGGGAAGCTTCACCTGTGATTGGATGAACTCGGTGACCCGGGCCCGTAATGGCGGCCGAATCTCCCACAATGCAGAGCGGCAGAGAAAAGGCCCCATCTGTGAGACGGGCCGCGCTGCACTCTGGGAGAATGTTCGCACATGCGCACATCACCCGCCAGATCAGCGGCCGCTTCCTGTTGTGTCGCGAGACAAACTTTCCGTTTTTTCGGTTGAGAACGAGCGGTTTTTATTGTGACGGAAACTGACGTCACTTTTCCTTTGAATCGCGCGGTTTGATTTAAATAAACGGCGCACATGCGCAGTGTGGCGCGTCCCTCTTAAAGGGCCCTGGACCGGCCGAGAGTCCCCGAGCCCGGGGACAGGACCGAGAGACGGGCAATGGGATCAGAGCGGAGGGCGGCAGCACAAGTTGGTGAAACCGTTAAAACAGCATCCGGTTCCTTGGCTTAATAATCGAGAAATAGAGCACAAAAGCAAGGAAGTTATGTGAAACGTTTATAAATCATTGTTCAGGCCTCATCTGAAGTATTGTGTCCAATTCTGGGCACTATAATTTATTAAGGAGGTCAAGGTCTTGGAGAGGATGGAGAGGAGATTTCCCAGAATTATACCAGGGATGGGGTTTAGTTGTGTGGAGAGACTCGAGAACCTGGGATTGTTCTGCTTCGAGCAATGAAGGTTAAGGGTAGAAGTAATCCACGTGTTCAAAATTAAGAGGGGTTTTGATCGAGTGAATAAGGAGAAACTTCACCCACTGGCGGGAGGGTCGGCAACCAACGGACGCAGATTTAAGATGATTGGCAAAAGAACTAGAAGGAAAATAAGGAGATTTTTTACACAGCGAATTGTTATGATCTGGAACGCACTGCCTCAAAGGATGGTGGAGCTCGATTCAATCGTAACTTTAAAAGGAAAATTGGATAAATACTTGAAAAGGTAAAAATTACAAAGTTTATGGGTAAAGAGCACGGGAATGGGAGTAATCGGTTACATCCTTCAAAGAGCTGGCCACTGCACGATGGGTCGAATGGCCTCCTGTGCTGTGAGATTCTAGGATTGTATATTTTCCATATATTTGTTTCTGTAAGAAGGACAATGACAGGCTGTCTGAGCAAAGCAGATGTTCAAAAGGTCCAAACACACGAGGCATCAAAGAATCAGGTGTAGATTTCAGCCCAAAGGTGTTTTTTTCTGCTCCAGTCATCAGCACAACACAGACCCCTGAAACACAACCAGTCACTCCTTCCAATATCACAGAGCCAGAAACAGACCAGCTCTCAGTTTGCTTTCGAGTGAGTGCTGAACTCATCACATGGTGTCTGCACTAAACTGGCAATTAGAATCTCCTAATCACTTGGCTGTTTGTTAATACGGTAAAAAATCAGATTTTAACTGACCTGCCCTTTTCAATCCATTTATTGATCATTCACAGAGGCCCAAAGAGACCTCTTAGAGGTCTGAATCAGCTGTACTAAAGATGATCCATTAGTTCTTCGCGATGAACGTGATGAAAACATATGTCGCTCGTTGATTTTGGTGTCAGAAGGTTAGATATTTATCTCACGGTGGGAGAGAGATGAATAAGATGAAATAAAGCGAGTGTCTGTGGTAATGTTTGAATGACCGACACCAATCCGGAATTTGTACAATGCTGAATGTTTCAATTCACAATGTGGATTTCCAATGGATTCTCTGCAATGTTAACACAAATCCGTTTGTTCCACAGGAGATGGTCGTGGTTCTGGTCACAGGAAATGTACAAATTCAGAAAATGTATTGTCTTGAATTTCTATATACTTCCGTTCCCAGAACGAATAATTACAGACTCTCTGGGGTACATTTTCTGCTTGGTGATCTGGTGTAAAACTGGCCTTGCAGATTGACCGCTCGTTATTAAAACCACCTGGGGCAGGAATTCTTCCTGGACGGTACCGCCTGACGGCCGGTATCGCTCGCTGAAGCTTCCTCCTGATATTCAGTCAAGTCCCACTGAAGTCAAGGGAACTGAATATCAGGTGGGATGTGTGATGGGCGGCCTATCCGCTATCACCCACTTTGTGCTACAGCCCAAGACCATTCTGATTCCCATTGAAATGAACGGCAGGGAAATTCCCGCGGTTTGTATAAACGGCGGGCGATCCGCCCACCAAATGACCTCCAGGCGGTGAAGACATATGTCGACATCTCCTCGTCACCGGGGCAGATTCGGTACTGGCGCTCTGTCATGAAACTGCCGTTGGCTCTGTGGGACTGGATAGACCCAGACCGACTGGAAGTGTACGGGGATATGCTTCTGGCAGACAGCATGGCAGAGTCCACGAGGAAAGGCATCATCACCCTCATCTCCAAGTGAAGCTTTGTTACACCGCCTCTCAGGCAAGTTTATCCTTGCTTAGATAAGGAGAGCAAAACTGTACACAGTACTCCAGGTGTGGTCTCACCAAAGCCCCGTACAATTGCAACAAGACTTCCTTACTCTTGTATTCCAGCCCCCTTGCAATAAAGGCCAACATGCCATTTGCCTTCCTAATTGCTTGCTGTACCAACATGTTAACTTTCTGTGTTTCTTGCACCAGGACACCCAAGTCTCTCTGAACATGAATATTCAATAGTTGCTCACCATTTTAAAACATTTTGTTTTTCTATTCTTCCTATCAAAGTGAATAACCACACATTTCCCCCCATTATACTCCACCTGCCACCTTGTCCACTCACGTAACCTGTCTGTATCCCTTTGCAGACACTTTGTGTCCTCCTCACAGCTCACTTTTCCACGCAGCTAGCGTCAGAGATCTTTTTACACTGATATACATTGTAAATAGCTGAGGCCCAGTAAAGGCCGGTATCGCTCGCTGATAAGTCAAGGGTAAAATCCCTACGAGGACATTGGTCCCAGCCTTGTTGAGGTGCAACCCGTCCATCTTGTACAGGTCTTTAATATTAATCAAAGTGCACAATGACGCCCCCGGTAAAGCGAATATCTCCCCACAGATACTACCTGACCTGCTGAGTGTTGCCAGCAGTTTCTGGGTTTATTTTTGAGCTTTCACTATCGCAGTTTTCCTGACAACCTGCAACTTGCCTCAAGGGCGCAGCTTCAAGCACAACTTTCTTGTGCTCTTCTCACACACAAGATCGCACTTTACTTTCCGACACATGCGTTTAAAATCTGCCGTTTCCGCAAACAGCGTCCTGCGCCACGAGAATTTGAAAGACCTTCCGCTCATGGCCTGTAATCGCTCCTTTTTCCCCACAGGCGCTCTTTACATTTATGCTCGACTCGCTTCAATCTCACGCTTCAACAGAACTATTAAGATCAAGGCGGAACACTTCCGATCTTACTGCACCGCCCCAACTTGCCAAATGTGCACCTTTCAACCGCCATTCACAGCTCTGTCGCGCTGCCCGTCACTCACGCAACTCAACTGCTGAGAGAAAAGAGCCAACAAGCATCAAAACAAAAACCAGTTCTTCAGTTACCATCCCCTGGATCACAAGATTCCCCAAGTAAATTTCGTGAACATTCGGGCGGCTGTCTTTCCAGAGACCAGCCCTGCTTTCGTCGTGTTTGTCTGTCGAGCGGTCACGCAGATCGAAATGTGTCGACTGGTTTCAAGGCACAAATGAACATTGGTGCGAATGGGACATGTGCCCAATAGAAACAGCGGTCGGAGCAGAACAAACTGAAAGGCGTGCGATCGTGAAAGTGAATGTTGGAGTCGGCAATGGAGCAGGAAAGTGTCCATGAAATGGAAGGAGGAAAGTCAAGGCGGCCTATTGACTGTGGAAGGAAGAAAAAGCTGGGAGAAGAGGCGGGTTTGAACAGTGGAACATCAAGTACAGGCATGTGAGAGTGCTGGGATTTGACGGAATTAAAAGGTTTCACCAAAATAATATTATTTCTTGTGCGAAAGATTGATTTCTTGCTGCATTCTCTTAGCATATGTGGCAATGGAGAAAATCGGTAAATGACACTCTGTGGAGACTCGGATTCGCACGGAGGTGACTGCGACCACAACGCAGAGTATTAACCACAAAACGATCACGACGAGGGACATCAGGTGTGGCAGTTGTGCCTGAACAACAGCAATGGCGCTGCTTCGAAAAGAAGGATTCTGAGCGATGAGGCCAAAACAACCAGCACCTCAAATTGTAGCAGCGGTGGGATTTAAACCCACGCCCCGACAGAGACTGGGACCTCAATCCAGCGCCTTCGACCGCTCAGCCACACTACCATGTCACCTCTGCTGCCCTCAGAATCTGGGAACTGGTGATTGAAAAGCGGCTTTCTTACTCTGACCTTTCAGTCCAAGACTTTTGCTTTTACAAAATAAAAGGGCTTTCTTTGCACTGTTCATGCGACAAGGTGGCCGAGTGGTTACGGGAACGGACTGCTAATCCACTGTGCTCTGCACCCATGGTTTTGTATCCCACCCGCGCCATTATTGTATTTTTTTAATCGTTCATGGGATGTGGGCGTCGCTGGCAAGGCCACCATTTATTGCCCATCCCTAATTGCCCTTGAGAAGGTGGTGGTGAGCGGCCTTCTTGAACCGTTGCAGTCCGTGTGGTGACGGTTCTCCCAATGTGCTGTTAGGTAGGGAGTTCCAGGTTTTTGTCTGAGCAACGCTGAAGGAACGGTGATATATTTCCAAGTCGGGATGGTGTGTGACGAGGAGGGGAACGTGCAGGTGGTGTTGTTCCCATGTGCCTGCTGCTCTTGTCCTTCTAGCTGTTAGAGGTCGTGGGTTTGGGAGGTGCTGTCGAAGAAGCCTTGGCGAGTGGCTGCAGTGCATCCTGTGGATGGTACACACTGCAGCCACTGTGCGCCGGTGGTGAAGGGAGTGAATGTTTCGGGTGGTGGATGGGATGCCAATCAAGTGGGCTACTTTGTCCTGGATGGTGTCGAGATTCTTGAATGTTGTTGGAGCTGCACTCATCCAGGCAAGTGGAGAGTATTCCATCACACTCCTGACTTGTGCCTCGCAGATGGTGGAAAGGCTTTGGGGAGTCCAGAGGTGGGTCACTCACCACAGAATACCCAGCTTCTGGCCTACTCCTGTGGCCACAGTATTTATATGGCTGGTCCAGTTAAGTTTCTGGTCAATGGTGACCCCCAGGATGTTGATGGTGGGGGATTCGGCGATGGTAATGCCATTGAATGTCAAGGGGAGGTGGTTAGACTCTCTCTTGTTGGAGATTGTCATTGCCTGGCAATTGTCTGGCGTCAATGTTACTTGCCACTTATCAGCCCAAGCCTGGATGTTGTCCAGGTCTTGCTGCATGTGGGCACTGACTGCATCTTATCTGTGGGGTTGCGAATGGAACTGAACACTGCGCAATCGTCAGCAAAGATCCCCATTTCTGACCTTATGATGGGGGAAAGGTCATTGATGAAGCAGCTGAAGATGGTTGGGCCAAAGACACTGCCCTGAGGAACTCCAGCAGCAATGTCCTGGGGCTGAGATGATTGGCCTCCAACAACCACTCCATCTTCTTTTGTGCTCGGTATGCCGATCCAGTGGAGAGCTTTCCACCGGAGCGGCAGCTGAACGGATGGTCTCAATCTTTGTGACAGAATAGTCCAGGAGCTCCTCGCAATTTTTTTGGTGAGGGTGGAAGAGGCAGGGGGTGCAAGAAGACGGTTTGTGGTCGAGAAGAGATACAGGGGATATCTTTGGATTCCAGGATGATCCTGGAATAGTGAGCAGTTTTCTGTCTCACTCTGTTCAGAGAGAAAGAGACAGAGACCTACGCAGGAAAACATAGAAACGATGAGGCACATACACAGACAAACAGACACAGACACACAGAAACAGACACACATACACATGGAGTGACTCAGAAATACAGAGATACAGAACATGAATAATTTGGCTGATTTTTGTTCGATTTCTGTCGTAGATTTCGTGAAATCTTGCAGATCAATTAAAATGAGCATAAAACTCGCGATGTTCAACATCGTGGAATTTAAATTCACTTAAGAATTATTAATTCGACAAGGAACTTGTTGAATTTTGAAACGGAGAGATGAAACGGGTTGATGAATGACGGGATCTGAAGTCTGTCAGATTTGAACCTGCGCGGGGGAAATGAATGAATTTCGAATCTGTCACCTTAATCACCAGTTAGCAAAAATCACAATTGCTCTGCATCCAGTCCTCAAATAGTCTCCGTACAATAATATTCTGAAAGTGACAATCACCTGTTTTTTTGCTCTGTAGTTTTTGTTTAGGAAGAAGCTCGGCGAAGACATAAAATTAAAAGTTGGCGTCTGAAAAATGCTTCCTCCCCGTCGGGGAATTAAACCCCGGACGAAGGCGGGGCAACTCACCACGATAAGAGAGAAAGAAAGAACGAAAGAAAGACAGAGTCAGTTGTTCGTTGTCTAACAAAGAGATGGAAATGTAAAAGGTTCTTTCAAGAGTGGCCCGGAGAAAATGAAACAAACTGTCTTAAAATAAATAGTTGAAAGAAATGCACTGATACATGAAGCATGTCTAACACCATCTGGGATGAGTGCACAGTCAATGCAGCAGTTCCTCGTTAGTATAGTGGTGAGTGTCCCCGCCTGTTACGCGAGAGACCGGGGTTCAATTCACCGACGGGGAGATTAAACTTTCGCCGTCTTGAAAAGCTTTTTCTCTCATTTATCTCCATTATTGGATGCGGAATGTCCAGTGTAAAACTGACTCGGAGTTTCCCACTTTCCCCAATTTAATTTCACTGACATTCCAACGGTTTTAAAATCTGCTCTCAGCTTCACTCTTCACCTCGATGTTCGACTGGTTTCTGTGATGGTGGGGATTTCGGGAGGAGGCCGAGATGGATCATCCACTCGGCACTTCTGGCTGAAGACGGTTTCTAAAACTTTGCACTCACACGCTGGGCTTTACCATCATTGAGGATGGGGATGTTCATAGAGCCTCTTCCCATTAGTTGTTTAATTATCCACCATCATTCACAAATGGGTGTGGCAGGACTGCAGAGCTTTGATCTGATCCGTTGTTTGTGGGATCGTTTAGCTCTGTTTGCAGCATGCTGCTCCACTGTTTGTCAAGTGTTACTTTCAGGTTATTGGTGTGTGTCAATGTCTGTGTGCGAGTGTTTATGTAGCTAGGAATGTGTGTGTTTGTGTATGTGTGAATATGACTATGTCTGTCTCACTTGTTGTATGCGTTTCTGAGTGTCTCTCTCTTTCTTTCTATCTGTCACTTTTTCCCTGCTCCCCAAATAATTTTTCTCTGCACCTTGACTAACAAAGAGATAGAAAGTAAGTCTTCTTTCAACAGTGGCATGTGGAAAGTTAAACAAATTGTCATCAAACAAGTAGTTAAAATAGATTCACTGTAACATGCATCATTTTCATTGCTGTATGTGAGATCTTTCATGTCTGCGCCTGTTCCGAGACCTGTCTCTCTCTGTTTCGGGCTGGTGACAGCGCGATTCTGCATTTTATTTCTTGCCCATCATTGTGGTTCTGACATCGAGCTGAAGCGTGAGGCAGAGAGCAGATTTTTAAAATCGCTGTGAAATCAATTTGTGGAAGTGGGAAAGGCCGAGTCAGTTTTTCATTGTATTTTCAACATCCAATATTTCAGATAAATGAAAGTGAAGCTTCGAAAGCAGCAATAACCTCCTCGTCGGGGAATTGAACCCCGGTCTCCCGCGTAACAGGCGGGGACGCTCACCACTATACTAACGAGGAATTCATGCAAATATTTGCCGTATATTCACCACAGATGCTTCACGTTTCAGTGAATCTGTTTGAACTGTTCATTTGATGACAGTTTGTTTAACTTTCCACGGACCACTGTTGAAAGAAGAATGACCGACCACTTTTCCATCTCATGTTGGATCATGATGTGGGTAACGCGGGAGAGAGTGAGACAGAAAGAGACAGATCTTCTCAGGAAAATATAGAAAATATGAGGCACATACACAGACAGACAGACAGACACACATACACATGGATTGACTCAGAAATACTGAGTCAGAATATGGATAATTTGGCTCATTTTTTTTCCATTTCTGTCGTAGATTTCGTGAAATCTTGCAGATCAATTAAAATGAGCATAAAACTCGGGGTACTCAATGCTGTGGAATTTTAATTCACTTAAGAATTATTAATTCTACAAGAAACTTGTTGAAGTTTGAAACGCAGAGATGAAACAGGTTGATGAATGACGGGATCTGAAGTCTGTCAGATTTGAACCTGCGCGGGGGAAATGAATGAATTTCGAATCTGTCACCGAACCCACCAGTTGGTAAAAATCACAATTGCTCTGCATCCAGTCCTCAAATAGTCTCCGTACAATAATATTCTGAAAGTGACAATCACCTGTTTTTTTGCTCTGTAGTTTTTGTTTAGGAAGAAGCTCGGCGAAGACATAAAATTAAAAGTTAGCGTCTGAAAACTGCTTTACCATCATTGAGGATGGGGATGTTCATAGAGCCTCTTCCCATTAGTTGTTTAATTATCCACCATCATTCACAAATGGGTGTGGCAGGACTGCAGAGCTTTGATCTGATCCGTTGTTTGTGGGATCGCTTCGCTCTGTCTGCAGCATACTGTTTGTCAAGTAGTCCTGTGTTACTTTCATGTTATTGGTGTGTGTATGTTTGTGTGTATATGTCTGTGTGTGAGTTTTTATGTAGCTAGCATGTGGGCCTCCATTTTTACAGCTTTTTTATTTTAAACTCTTGGGGGCCGGGATTCCTGGGCCTTCTCCTTCACACCACATGAGAGGAGGCGAGAAGGCCCGAAACAGCAGGTAAATGCCTTTATCGCACAGCTTGTGGGCCCGGAGGAGCAGGAGTGCTTCCTCCAGGCCCAACAAGCCAACCTGCCGTGATCCCACACAGGCGATCGGCCGACCCCCTCCAAATCTCCGACACCCCTGCACGAGCTACGAACCCCATGATCTCCGACCCCCGCGATGACCCCCGACCCCCGATGACTGACTCGCCGATGCCCCCGATGACTGACCCACCCATGACCTCATGACCCCCGTGACCCCCCTCCCCGATAAAATCATGCCCAATGGGTTTGATTCCCGTTGTGTTATCTCTCTGTCGGTTTGCTGATAAACGTTTAACTCGCGGCCTGTTCCCGTCAATGGTCACAAGTAGTAACAGACAGAGCGGGTCTGACCGCCCCGAGATGTGGAAAAGACATCAGTTCAGGACAAATGCCTCAAATCAAATGGTCTCCCGGCACCGAGAGAGACAAATTCCAGAGAAAAAGGCAGAAGAGAAAAGAGAAATAAAAACTCAATAAAGACACTATCAATATTTCCCATTCTTGATGCCTGTCTATTTCTTCCCCAACCTTTCTGTGCCGGTTAAAATTTCAGTGAAATAAATGCGAGAATCGACTCAAAGAACGAGAACAAAGCAACAAAAATCACCGAACACAGAATCAAACCCAGAGACCTTTAGATCTTCAATCTCACGCTCTCCAAACTCAACTATATCGACTCCACTGTAAATTGGACTTTGTGACATCACCTTGGACAAAAATATAAACCGGGTGGAATTTCCCCTCCCGCTCATTCCTCACTCTGGGGGAATGGGACCCGGTCAGATCCCGGAGCTCAGGTTATGTTAATGTTCAGCTGATGATATCTTAATATTATCTTGTGTTTGGCCTCATTTAATCAGGTTCATGGGCACTTTCTTCCATCATCCCTTCTCCCTGAAAGGAATGTGGTGCAGCGGTTGCCAAATTTAACAGGAAAAATCAATTATCGCCCGCTTTTCACAGGAGAAGAAACTCATCCTGGAGATTCACGCGGAGCAATTTCCCAAATAATGGTCCCGCCCGGGATTGAATCAGAGACCTTTCATGAGTGATGTAAACATGATAACCGCTGCACTAGGGAAACCACTGCTCAATTTAAGGCATCGTGTGCCTTCTCCGTTAAACAACTTCTGTCCCACACTTAAAGCTCTCATTCCATCTCTTTCTCAAACATTTCACTGATCAAAACTTCACAAGTCACAGAGGAAAAAGACTTAATTTCAAAATCATTAAAATCCCGAAGGAGCTGCGGGGACAGACTGAGCGGTGCAACTGAGTACAGAGATACAGAGAGACACCAGCAGAGGGAGGTAGAGAGCGGTGCAACTGAGTACAGAGATACAGAGAGACACCAGCAGAGGGAGGTAGAGAGCGGTGTAACTGAGTACAGAGATACAGAGAGACACCTGCAGAGGGAGGTAGAGAGCCGTGTAACTGAGTACAGAGATACAGAGAGACACCAGCAGAGGGAGGTAGAGAGCGGTGAAACTGGGTACAGAGATACAGAGAGACACCAGCAGAGGGAGGTAGAGAGAGGTGTAACTGAGTGCAGAGAGACAGAGAGACACCAGCAGAGGGAGGTAGAGAGAGGTGTAACTGAGTACAGAGATACAGAGAGACACCAGCAGAGGGAGGTAGAGAGCGGTGTAACTGAGCACAGAGATACAGAGAGACACCAGCAGAGGGAGGTAGAGAGCGGTGTAACTGAGTACAGAGATACAGAGAGACACCAGCAGAGGGAGGTAGAGAGCGGTGAAACTGGGTACAGAGATACAGAGAGACACCAGCAGAGGGAGGTAGAGAGCGGTGTAACTGAGTGCAGAGAGACAGAGAGACACCAGCAGAGTGTCCAGGAAACCAACCTTTTATCTGAAATCTGAGGCGAGATATAAACTGCACAGAGTAGAGGAAGCATTACTGTGTATCTAACCCGTGTTGTACCTGCCGTGTGAGTGTTTGATTTGACAGTGTGGAGGGAGCTTCATTCTGCATATAACCCGTGCTGTCCCTGTCCTGGGAGTGTTTGATGGGGCAGTTCAGATGGAACTTTAATCAGTCTCTCCACATAACTGAAGTCCCTCATCCCTGGTACCATTCTAATAAATCTCCTCTGCACCCTCTCTAAGGCCTTGACATCCTTATTCATGTTTCGTGCCCAGAATTAAACACAATACTCCAGCTGAGGCCTCACCAGTGTTTTATAAAGGTTTTGTATCAATTCCTTGCTTTTGTATTCAATGCCTCAATTAATAAAGCAAAGGGCCCCATTTGCTTTTTAACTGCCTTCTCAACTTGGCCTGCCACCTTCCAAGATTTGTGTAACTACACCCCCAGGTCTCTCTATTCCCGCGCTCCCTTTAAAATTGTGCCATTTCGTTTAAATTGCCTCTCCTCATTCTTCCTACCAAAATGTATCAATTCACAATTCTCTGCATTAAATTTCATCTGCCCATTTCACCAGTCTGTCTATGTCCTCCTGAAGTCTGTTACCATCCTCAACATTGTTTATTACATTTCTGAGTTTCGTGTCATCTGCAAACTTTGAAATTATACCCTGTACTCCCAAGTCCCGGTCATTAATATATATCAAAAAGAGCAGTGGTCCTAATACCGAGCCCTGGGGGACACCACTGTATACTTGCCTCCAGTCTGAAAAACAACCGTTCACCACTACTCTCTGTTTTCTGCTCCTTAGCCAATTTTGTATCCATGCTGCCATTGTCCCTTTAATCCCATGGGCTTCAATTTTGCCAAAAAGTCTATTATGTGATACTTTATCCTCCCTTAATCTCTCCCTGCATAGAAACTCCCCGACCCATATTCATGGCCACCCCCTCGACCTTGCCATCTCATGTGGTCTCTCTTCTCCTGATCGTGTCAATCATGGATAAGGCCATCTCTGATCACTTCCTTGTAACCCTCTCCACCCACATGGAATCAGAGAATCATAGAAAGGTCACAGCATGAAAGGAGGCCATTTGGCACATCGAGTCCTTACCGGCTCCATGCAAGATCAATCCAGCTGGTCCCCCTCCCCCAATGCACATCATAGAATGAACTCAGGAATCCCACGCCACTTTCTATGAGCGGTATCAGGCTGCGGTTATGGTGCAGACCGGGACCCAGGTCTGAGGCTGTGGTCATCAGTTACTCTGGGAGTGGCACAGTCTGGTTCATGACTAGCCGGGGGTGAGAGTAACACCAGGTAGTCAGGATGGTGTTTAGAAGGGTGTGGGTTCCAGCTCCCGTTCCAGGACTGGGACACATGATCCAGACTGACTGTGTCGTGCTGAGAGGGAGCTGCATCGTGAGAGGTGCTGTCCTTTGAATGAGGTGTTTAATGGGGGTCCCTTCTTTCTGCTCCGAGGTGTAAAAGATCCCGTGGCAATTTGTGAAGAGCAGGGAGTTCTCCCGGTGTCCTGGCCAACATTCTTCCCTCGACCATCAGCACCCAACAAACAGGAGATCGGCTCAATATCTCATCACTGTTTGTGGGATCTTGCTGTACACAACTTGTCTGCTACCTTCTCTTAAAAACGATAGTGACTGATCTTCGAGAGAAGTGCGTTGGGATGTCCTGAGGATGTGAAAGGTGCTATACAAATGCAAGTTCCTTGTTTCTCACAGGGGGCCGTGTCTCGTTCCTCGTCTCATTGAGACTCTCAGTTAATTGGTCCGTTCTCTGCGCAGATGGGGCCCGACTCACTGAGTGTTTCCCGAATGTTCTGTGTGTGTTTCACTCAGACTCGGGCTTTGCAGTAAATAATAAAAGGACTGTAGTCAAACACTTGGCCATGAGCTGCTGCCCAACCTGTCGTGACATTGTTGCTTGCTTCCCTTCAGTTTTTGGTGCACTGTCGCCTGAAGAGCCGTGGTTTGCCTCATTTCTCAGTGTGATTGTGGGACTGACACAGAAGTGAGAGAGAAAGCAGCAGCCACAGCCTGGACTGCAGGCAAATTGGGAGGCTGAAACTAAAAGTTGACTATTCCCACACCGGGAATCGAAGCCGTGCCGCCTGGGTGAAAACCAAGAATCCTAACCGCTAGACCACATGGGAACTGAAATAAAACACCAGCAGGAAGGGCACTGAGACTACAACCGGAAAGTTAACGGACGATTCAAAGGAGGTATTCACAATTATGAAAGGTTTTGACAGAGTGTGTAAAGAGAAATTGTTTCCAGTGATGGAATGGTTAATAACCAGAGGACACAGATTTCAGATAAATTGAAAGAAATCATTGGGGGATTTGGAGAGATTTTTTTACACAGCGAGTTGTTATGATCTGGAATGCACTGCCTGAAAGGGAGGTGGAAGCAGGTTCAATCGTAACTTTCAAAAGGGAATTGGATAAATAGTTGACGTGTAATAAATTGCAGGGCTGTGGGGAAAGAGCCGGGGAGTGGGACTAACCCACTTCCTTCTGTGTTCATCCCTGGAAAAAACCCTCCCCCAGGTCACTTACAACGGCACTTTCAAATTCCCAACTCTCTGGACTTTGGCCCTCCATTCACCACGACATTTCTGCAGCTACTGATTTGCTCAATCACACCCTCACCTCCACCTTTGACGCCCTTGTACCCATTAAAGCCATCACTCTCCCTCACCTGGTCGTTCCCCCTGGGTCTGCCCTCATTTCTGCTTCCTTAAGTCCAAGGGACACAGCTTTGAAAGTTTATGGTGGACAACTGCTTTGGCCATTCATCGCCAGATCTGGCTGGACCACATAAAGCACTATCGGGTCCTGTCTCCTCTGCCAAAACTGCTCACTATTCCAGGATCATCCTGGAATGTAAAGATAACTCCCGACTTCTCTTCTCCACTACAAACCGTCTTCTTAAACCCCACTCCCCTCACTCCTCCACCCTCACCTCCAACAAAAAGTGCGAGGAGCTCACGGACTTCTTTGTCACTGAGATTGAGACCATCCATTCAGCTGCCTCTGCCGCTCCCCTCCCTTCCCCGAGCTCACCAAGTTTCTCTCCTATCTCCCCTCATGCCCTCTCTGAGCTCATCTTGACCATGAGACCCACCTCCTGCTCCCTCGACCCTATTCCCAACAATCTGCTGACCACACAACCTCCCTTCCTGGCCGCATGTTAGCTGACATTCTTAATGGTCTCCTCTCCTCAGGTACTGTCCCCCTCCCCATCAAATCTGCCGTCATCACCCTCCTTCTCAAAAGACCCACCCTTGACCCCTGTGTCCTTGCAAACTACCACCCCATCTCCCACCTCCCTTTCCTCTCCAAAGTGTTGTCGCCTCCCAAATCCATGTCCATCTTTCCCACAACACCATGTTTGAATCCCTCCAATCAGGTTTCCACTCCTGTCACAGTACTGAAACGGCCCTTGTCAAAGTCACAAATGACATCCTCTGTGACTGTGTAGAGGGAGATTTAATCTTGATCTAACCCTTGATGCACCTGCCCCCGGAATGTTTGATGGCACAGTGCAGAGGGAGCTTTACTCTGCCATGTACTGTACAGTATCAGTCTGTGATGGAGCAGAGCCCTGCTCTTTAATAGAAATCATTCTTTCGAAGAGCCACTGAGCCCCTAAAGCAGCCTCCGAGACCCAAAGTCTGATTTCCATCCCACAGTTCCAGCAGTTTGCGAGGGCTGGGCCACGTTAACAGCAACTCTCTGTTCCTGGTCTGGAGCTGAGGTGTTGTGTATTGTCCCTGACACAGGGACCAGACGCTGAGCTGCTGGCTCCTATTGTTCTGGGATCATTCCCTGCTGCTCTGTTCTCACCTCTTCACTGGGTCTCAGATTATTACCAGCCATCTTCCTGATCAATAAACAATCGGCAATCTGACCGCGGAGATTTGAAATGTGTGAAACATTTCATGTGTCTCATCCCTCTCCCTGGACACAAATAAATAGGCCGTCATGAAATGTTCACAGTCCGTTTCTTCAGCCTTCTCCTTCTCAGAAGAATCTTTTAAACTCCTTGCTAAAGTGACCATTGATCTTAATGTCCTGTTTTGCGGTATGTTCTAGATTGTTCCAGGTCAGCATTGTAATAATTCGGGGTAGTAGAAAAGTGGGATCATTATATTAAATCGAGATATTTATCACAGCCCCGCCCCCCAAACATTCAAACCACCGTTCAGGAGGAGAACCCCTCTGCTCACTGACCTACATTGGTTCCCAGTCCACCAACATCTCAAATTTTAAATTCTCATCCTCGTGTTCAATTCCCTCCATGACCTCGCCCCTCCCTATCTCTGTAACCTCCTCCACCCCTACAACCCTCCGAGATCTCTGAGCTCCTCCAATTCAGGTCTCTTGCGCATCCACGATTTTCATCGCTCCACCATTGGCGGCCTTGCCTTCAACCGACTGGGCCCAAAGCTCTGGATTTCCCTCCCGAAACCTCCCCGCCTCTCTACCTCTCTCTCCTCCCTTAAGACACTTAAAATCTACCTCACCTGCCCAATATCTCCTTATGTGGCTCCGTGTCACATTTAGTTTGATAGTCTCTCCTGTGAAGCGCCTTGGGACGTTTTACTCCGTTAAAGGCGCGATATAAATGCAAGTTGTTGTTGTTGTTGGGGTGGAGAAAGGGTTTTCTTTCTTTTTATGACTCTTTTCTATCTCTCTATTTCTTTCCTTTCTCGGACTCTGTTTTCCGGGTCTGTTTACTGACACACATTACAATCTGTGTCACTCGGTGTCTAACAATGTGAGGCAATGTGTTTTATTCCCGCTGTGTTATCTCTCTGGCGGTTTGCTGATAAATGTTTAACTCGCGGCCTGTTCCCGTTAATGGTCACAAGCAGTAACAGACAGAAAGAGCGTGTCTGACCGCCCTGAGATGTGGAAAAGGCATCAGTTTCGGACAAATGCATCAAATCAAATGTTCATCGGGCACCGAGAGAGACAAAAACCAGAGAGAAAGGCAGAAGGAAATAGAGAAATAAAAGCTAAATACAGACATCCTTGATGTCTCTCTATTCCATCCCCAACCGTTCAGTGTCGGGTAAAAATGTCAGTGTCAATAAATGTTCGAGAATCGGCCCAAAGAAGAAGAAACAAAATAACCCAAAACTGCCATGACCTCGGATCGAACCAGGGATCTTTAAGATCTTCAGTCTAATGCTTTACCAACTGAGCAATTTCAGCTCCATATTAAACTGACATTTTGGGTCATCCTCTTGTAATAAAATCTAACCCCGGGTGGAATTGCCTCTCCCGCTCATTCCTCACTTCGGGAGAATGAGACCGACCATCAAGGAGAGATTTTCTGCTGTCGTTGAATCTCATTTATATTAAACATTCCTTGAACTCTCTGCCGGGGGGATTCAGAGCTGGGGTTCGCCATGAACCAGCTTCCCCTCAATTCCCAGCTTTATCAGTGAATCGAACAACAAACGCTCGACAGAGCTCAGGTTATATTAATAATAAAAACAGAAAATGCGGGAAACACTCAGCAGGTCAGGCAGCATCTGTGGAGAGAGAAACATCCTTTCAGGTCGATGACCTTTCATCAGAGCTCTCTCTTTCATCAGGCCAATCCGCTACCACCCACTTTGTGCTACGGCCCAAGACCATTTTGATTCCCGTTGAATTGAACGGCAGGGAATTTCCCGCGGTTTGTATAAACGGCGGGCGGTCCGCCTACCAAATGACCTCCAGGCGGTGAAGACATATGTCGACACCTCCTCGTCACCGGGGCAGATTTGGAACTGGTGCTCGGGCATGAAACTGCCGTTGGCTCTGTGGGACTGGATAGACCCAGACCGACTGGAAGTGTACGGGGATATGCTTCTGGCAGACAGCATGTCAGAGTCCACGAGGAAAGGCATCATCACCCTCATTTCCAAGTGAAGCTTTGTTACACCGCCTCTCAGGCAAGTATATCGTTGCTTAGATAAGGAGACCAAAACTGTACACAGTACTCCAGGTGTGGTCTCACCAAAGCCCCGTACAATTGCAACAAGACTTCCTTACTCTTGTATTCCAGCCCCCTTGCAATAAAGACCAACATTCCATTTGCATTCCTTATTGCTTTCTGTACCAACATGTTAACTTTCTGTGTTTCTTGTACCAGGACACCCAAGTCTCTGAACACGAATGTTTAATAGTTGCTCACCATTTAAAAATATTCTGTTTTTCTATTATTCCGACCAAAGTGAATAACCTCACATTTCCCCACATTATACTCCATCTTCCACCTTCTAGCCCACTCACGTAACCTGTCTATATCCCTTTGCAGACACTTTGTGTCCTCCTCACAGCTCACTTTCCCACGTGGCTTTGTATGGTCAGATATCTTGGATACTTTACACTGATGTAGATTGTGAATAGCTGAGGCCCAGTAAAGGCCGATATCGCTCGCTGATAAGTCAAGAGTAAAATCCCTGCGAGGACATTGGTCCCAGAACCGATGAGGTGCAACCCGTCCATCTTGTACAGGTCTTTACGATTAATCAAAGTGCACAATGACGCCCCCGGTGAAGCGAGTATCTCCCCACAGATACTGCCTGACCTGCTGAGTGTTGCCAGCGGTTTCTGGGTTTATTTTTGAGCTTTCACTGGAGCAGTTTTCCTGACAACATGCAACTTGCCTCAAGGGCGCAGCTTCAAACACAACTTTCTTGTGCTCTTCTCACACACAAGATCGCACTTTACTTTCCGACACACGCGCTTTAAAATCTGCCGTTTCCGCACAGAGCGTCCTGCGCCACGAGAATTTGAAAGACCTTCCGCTCATGGCCTGTAATCGCTCCTTTTTCCCCACAGGCGCTCTTTACATTTATCCTATACTCGATTCAATCGCATGTTTCAACAGAACTATTAAGATCAAGGCGGAACACTTCCGATCTTACTGCACCGCCCCAACTTGCCAAACGTGAACCCTTCAACCGCCATTCGCAGCTCTGTCGCGCTGCCCGTCGCTCACGCAACTCAACTGCTGAGAGAAAAGAGCCAACAAGCATCAAAACAAAAACCAGTTCTTCAGTTACCATCCCCTGGATCACAAGATTCCCCAAGTAAATTTCTTGAACAATCGGGCGGCTGTCTTTCCAGAGACCAGCCCTGCTTTCGTCGTGTTTGTCTGTCGAGCGGTCACGCGGATCGAAATGTATCGACTGGTTTCAAGGCACAAATGAACATTGGTGCGAATGGGACATGTGCCCAATAGAAACAGCGGTCGGAGCAGAACAAACTTAAAGGAGTGAGATCGTGAAAGTGAATGTTAGAGTCGGCAATGCCGCAGGAAAGTGTCCATGAAATGGAAGGAGGAAAGTAAAGGCGGCCTATTGACTGTGGAAGGAAGAAAAAGCTGGGAGAAGAGGCGGGTTTGAACTGTGGAACATCAAGTACAGGCATGTGAGAGAGGTGGGATTTGACGGAATTGAAAGGTTTCACCAAAACATTTTTCTTTCATGTTCTGAAGAT
Organism: Heptranchias perlo; assembly: GCF_035084215.1. Taxonomy (NCBI): domain Eukaryota; kingdom Metazoa; phylum Chordata; class Chondrichthyes; order Hexanchiformes; family Hexanchidae; genus Heptranchias; species Heptranchias perlo. Next base: position 15,566,862 of record NC_090359.1, on the reverse strand, counting down.
TGATTTCTTGCTGCATCCTCTCAGCACATGTGGGAAAGGAAAAAATCGGTAAATGAAACTCTGTGGAGACTCGGATTCGCTCCGATGTTACTGCGACCACAACGCAGAGTGTTAACCACAAAACGATCACGACGCAGCACATGAGGTGTGGCAGTTGTGCCCCAACAACATTAATGGCACGTATGACACTGCTGAGAAAAGAAAGATTTTGGTGATGAGGCTAAAATGTTCAACAGCTCAGATTATGGCAGCGCAGAGACTGGAGCCTAAATCCAGCGCCTTGGACCGCTCGGCCACGCTACCGCTTCACAAGGGTGTTGTCCAGAATCTCGGAACTGGTGATTGAAAAGCGGCTTTCCGACTCTGACCTTTGAGTCCAAGATTTTTGCCTTGAAAGAATCAAATAAAAGGGCTTTCTTTGCACTGTTCTTGCGACCAGGTGGCTGAGTGGTTGAGGTGATGGACTGCTAATCCATTGAGCTTTGCCAGCATGGTTTTGTATCCCAGCCGCGCCATTATTGCCTTTTTTTAATCGTTCATGGGATGTGGGCGTCGCTGGCGAGGCCACCATTTATTGCCCATCCCTAATTGCCCTTGAGAAGGTGGTGGTGAGCCGCCTTCTTGAACCGTTGCAGTCCATGTGGTGAAGATTCTCCCACAGTGCTGTTAGGTAGGGAGTTCCAGGATTTTGACCCAGCGACGATGAAGGAACGGTGATATATTTCCAAGTTCGGATGGTGTGTGACTTGGAGGGGAACGTGCAGGTGGTGTTGTTCCCATGTGCCTGCTGCCCTTGTCCTTCTATATGTTAGAGGTCGTGGGTTTGGGAGGTGCTGTCGAAGAAGCCTTGGCGAGTTGCTGCAGTGCATCCTGTGGATGGTACACTCTGCAGCCACAGTGCGCCGGTGGTGAAGGGAGTGAATGTTTAGGGTGGTGGATGGGGTGCCAATCAAGTGGGCTACTTTGTCCTGGATGGTGTCGAGCTTCTTGAGTGTTGTTGGAGCTGCACTCATCCAGGCAAGTGGAGAGTATTTCATCACGCTCCTGACTTGTGCCTTGTCGATGGTGGAAAGGCTTTGGGGAGTCCGGAGGTGGGTCACTCACCACAGAATACCCAGCTTCTGGCCTACTCGTGTGGCCACAGTATTTATATGGCTGGTCCAGTTAAGTTTCTGGTCAATGGTGACACCCAGGATGTTGATGGTGGGGGATTCGGCGATGGTAGTGCCGTTGAATGTCAAGGGGAGGTGGTCAGACTCTCTCTTGTTGGAGATTGTCATTGCCTGGCAATTGTCTGGCATGAATGTTCCTTGCTACTTATGAGCCCAAGCCTGGATATTGTCCAGGTCTTGCTGCATGTGGGCACGGACTGCTTCTTTTCTGTGGGTTTGCGAATGGAACTGAACACTGCGCAATCATCAGCAAACATCCCCATTTCTGACCTTATGATGGGGGAAAGGTCATTGATGAAACAGCTGAAGATGGTTGGGCCAAAGACACTGCCCTGAGGAACTCCTGCAGCAATGTCCTGGGGCTGAGATGATTGGCCTCCAACACCCACTACCATCTTCTTTTGTGCTCCGTCTGACTCCAGCCACTGGAGAGTTTTCCACTGGAGCGGCAGCTGAACGGATGGTCTCAATCTTTGTGACAAAATAGTCCAGGAGCTCCTCGCAATTTTTGTGGTGAGGGTGGAGGAGGCAGGGGGTGCAAGAAGTCGGTTTGTGGTCGAGAAGAGATACCGGGGGTATCTTTGGATTCCTGGATAATCCTGGAATAATGAGCAGTTTTCTGTCTCTCTCTGTTTCGGGCTGGTGAATTCGCCCGGGTCTGTTCACAGCGCGATTCTGCGTTTTATTTCTTCCTCATTATTGTGGTTCTGGCATCGAGGTGAGGATTTTAAAATCTGCTCGGAGATCAGTGAAATTAAATCGGAGAAAGTGAAAAAGTCCGAGTCAGTTTTTCACCGTATTTTCTTCATCCAATATTGCTGATAAATGAAAGTGAAGCTTCTGAAGGCAGACCTTCCCGTCGGGGAATTGACCCCAGTCTCCAGGGTGACAGACACTGATACTCACCATGATACTAACGAGGAACTGGTGCCGGAAGGGGATGTCCGTTCACCACAGATGCTTCACGTTTCAGTAAATCTGTTTGAACTATTCTTTTGATGACAGTTTGTTTAACTTTCCACGGACCACTGTTGAAAGAAGATTTACTGACCACTTTTCCGTCTCATGTTGGATCATGATGTGGGGAGCGCGGGACAGAGTGAGACAGAGAAAGACCGACTCAAGAAAACATAGAAAATATGAGGCACATACACAGACAGATGGACACAGACACGCATACACATGGAGTGACTCAGAAATATGGAGAGACAGAACATGGATAATTTGGCTGATTTTTGTTCCATTTCTGTGGTAGATTTCGTGAAATCTCACAGATCAATGAGCATAAAACTCGAGGTGTTCAATGCCGTGGAATTTTAATTCACTTCAGAATTATTAATTCCACAAGAAACTTGTTGAATTTTGAAACGCAGAGATGAACACGTTGATAAATGACGGGATCTGAAGTCTCTCAGATTCGAACCTGTGCGAGGGAAATGAATGAAATTTTAATCTGTCACCTTAACCACGAGTCAGTTAAAATCACAATCGCTCTGCATCCAGTCTCCAAACAGTCTCTGTTCAATAATATTCTGAAAGCGACAATCAGCTGTTTATTTTTCTCTGTAGTTTTTTTTAGGAAGAAGCTCGGCGAAGACATAAAATTAAAAGTTGGCGTCTTATAAATGCTCACCACGATAAGAGAGAGAAAGAACGAAAGAAAGACAGAGTCAGTTGTTCGTTGTCTAACAAAGAGAAGGAAATGTAAAATGTTCTCTCAACAGTGGCCCGTGGAAAATTAAACAAACTGTCATCAAATAAATCGTTGAAGAAATTCACTGACACATTTTTAACACCATCTGGGGTGAGTGTAGAATCAATGCAGTAATTCCTCGTTGGTATCGTGGTGAGTATCCTCCCCTGTCACGCCGGGGTTCAATTCCCCGACGAAGAGGTTAAATTTTCGAAGCCTGTCAAAGTTTTTATCTGCAATATTGGATGTGGAAAATGCAGTGTAAAACTGACTCGGAGATTTTAATCTGTCACCTGAACCACGAGTAAGTCAAAATCACAATTGCTCTGCATCCAGTCCTCAAATAGTCTCCGTACATTAATATTCTGAAAGTGACAATCACCTGTTTTTTTTCTCTGTAGTTTTTTTTTAGGAAGAAGCTCGGCGAAGACATAAAATTAAAAGTTGGCGTCTGATAAATGCTTCCTCCCCGTCGGGGAATTAAACCCCGGACTGAGGCGGGGCAACTCACCACGAGAAGAGAGAAAGAAAGAACGAAAGAAAGACAGAGTCAGTTTTCGTTGTCCAACAAAGAGATGGAAATGTAAAAGGTTCTTTCAAGAGTGGCCCGTGGAAAATGAAACAAACTGTCATCAAATAAATAGTTAAAAGAAATGCACTGACACATGAAGCATGTCTAACACCATCTGGGATGAGTGCACGGTGGGTGCAGCAGTTCTTCGTTGGTATAGTGGTGAGTATCCCCGCCTGTCACGCGAGAGACCGGGGTTCAATTTCCCGACGGGGGGATTAAACTTCCGCCGCCTTTCGAAGCTTTTCTCTCATTCATTTCCAATATTGGATGCGGAATGGACAGTGTCAAACTGATTCGGAGTGTCCCACTTTCCCCAATTTAATTTCACTGATATTCCAGCGGTTTTAAAATCTGCTCTCAGCTTCACTCTTCACCTCGATGTTCGACTGGTTTCTGTGATGGTGGGGATTTCGGGAGGAGGCCGAGATGGATCATCCACTCGGCACTTCTGGCTGAAGACTGTTTCTAAAACTTTGCACTCACGTGCTGGGCTTTACCATCATTGAGGATGGGGATGTTCATAGAGCCTCTTCCCGTTAGTTGTTTAATTATCCACCATCATTCACAAATGGGTGTGGCAGGACTGTAGAGCTTTGATCTGATCCGTTGTTTGTGGGATCGCTAAGCTCTCTCAACAGCATGCTGCTTCCACTGTTTGTCAAGTAGTCCTGTGTTACTTTCAGGTTATTGGTGTGTTTATGTAGCTAGGAATGTGTGTGTTTGTGTATGTGTGAATATGACTATGTCTGTCTCACTTGTTATATGCGTTTCTGAGTGTCTCTCTCTTTCTTTCTATCTATCACTTTTAACCTGCTCCCCAAATAATTTTTCTCTGGACCTTGACTAACAAAGAGATAGAAAGTAAGTCTTCTGACAACAGTGGCATGTGGAAAGTTAATCAAATTGTCATCAAAGAAGTAGTTAAAATAGATTCACTGAAACATGCATCCTTTTCATTGCTGTATGTGAGATCTTTCATGTCTGCGCCTGTTCCGAGACCTGTCTCTCTCTGTTTCGGGCTGGTGACAGCGCGATTCTGCGTTTTATTTCTTGCCCATTATTGTGGTTCTCACATCGAGCTGAAGCGTGAGGCAGAGAGCAGATATTTAAAATCGCTGTGAAATCAATTTGTGGAAGTGGGAAAGGCCGAGTCAGTTTTTCATTGTATTTTCAACATCCAATATTGCAGATAAATGAAAGTGAAGCTTCGAAAGCAGCAATAACCTCCTCGTCGGGGAATTGAACCCCGGTGTCCCGCGTGACAGGCGGGGATACTCACCACATGCTGACGAGGAATTCAAGCAGATATTTGCCGTATATTCACCACAGATGCTTCACTTTTCAGTGAATCTGTTTGAACTGTTCATTTGATGACAGTTTGTTTCACTTTCCACGAACCACTGTTGAAAGAAAAATTACCGACCACTTTTGCATCACATGTTGGATCATGATGTGGGTAACGCGGGAGAGAGTGAGACAGAAAGAGACAGATCTTCTCAGGAAAATATAGAAAATATGAGGCACAAACACAGACAGACAGACAGACACAAACAGACACACATGCACATGGATTGACTCAGAAATACTGAGAGTCAGAATATGGATAATTTGGCTGATTTTTGTTCTATTTCTGTCGTAGATTTCGTGAAATCTTGCAGATCAATTAAAATGAGCATAAAACTCGAGGTACTCAATGCTGTGGAATTTTAATTCACTTAAGAATTATTAATTCTACAAGAAACTTGTTGAATTTTGAAACGCAGAGATGAAACAGGTTGATGAATGACGGGATCTGAAGTCTGTCAGATTTGAACCAATGAATGAATTTCTAATCTGTCACCTTAATCACCAGTTAGTAAAAATCACAATTGCTCTGCATCCAGTCCTCAAATAGTCTCCGTACAATAATATTCTGAAAGTGACAATCACCTGTTTCTTTGCTCTGCAGTTTTTGTTCAGGAAGAAGCTCGGCGAAGACATAAAATTAAAAGTTGGCGTCTGATAAATGCTTCCTCCCCGTCGGGGAATTAAACCCCTGACTCAGGCGGGGCAACTCACCACGATAAGAGAGAAAGAAAGAACGAAAGAAAGACAGAGTCAGTTGTCGTTGTCTAACAAAGAGAAGGAAATGTAAAAGGTTCTTTCAAGAGTGGCCCGTGGAAAATGAAACAAACTATCATCAAATAAATAGTTAAAAGAAATGCACTGATACATGAAGCATGTCTAACGCCATCTGGGATGAGTGCACGGTCAATGTAGCAGCTCCTCGTTCGTATCGTGGTGAGTATCCCGGCCTGTCACGTGGGAGACCGGGGTTCAATTCCCCGACGAGGAAATTAAATTTTCGCCGCCTTCAAAAGCTTTTATCTCCAATATTGGATGCGGAATATACAGTGAAAAACTGACTCGGAGTTTCCCACTTTCCCCAATTTAATTTCACTGATATTCCAGCGGTTTTAAAATCTGCTCTCAGCGTCACTCTTCACCTCGATGTTCGACTGGCTTCTCTGATGGTGGGGATTTCGGGAGGAGGCCGAGATGGATCATCCACTCGGCACTTCTGGCTGAAGACGGTTTCTAAAACTTTGCACTCACGTGCTGGGCTTTACCATCATTGAGGATGGGGATGTTCATAGAGCCTCTTCCCGTTAGTTGTTTAATTATCCACCATCATTCACAAATGGGTGTGGCAGGACTGCAGAGCTTTGATCTGATCCGTTTTTTGTGGGATCGCTAAGCTCTATCAACAGCATGCTGCTTCCACTGTTTGTCAAGTAGTCCTGTGTTACTTTCAGGTTATTGGTGTGTTTATGTAGCTCGGAATGTGTGTGTTTGTGTATGTGTGAATATGACTATGTCTGTCTCACTTGTTATATGCGTTTCTGAGTGTCTCTCTCTTTCTTTCTATCTGTCACTTTTTCCCTGCTCCCCAAATAATTTTTCTCTGGACCTTGACGAACAAAGAGATAGAAAGTAAGTCTTCTTTCAACAGTGGCATGTGGAAAGTTAAACAAATTGTCATCAAAGAAGTCGTTAAAATAGATTCACTGAAACGTGCATCCTTTTCATTGCTGTATGTAAGATCTTTCATGTCTGCGCCTGTTCCGAGACCTGTCTCTCTCTGTTTCGGGCTGGTGACAGCGCGATTCTGCGTTTTATTTCTTGCCCATCATTGTGGTTCTCACATCGAGCTGAAGCGTGAGGCAGAGAGCAGATATTTAAAATCGCTGTGAAATCAAATTGCAGAAGTGGGAAAGGCCGAGTCAGTTTTTCATTGTATTTTCAACATCCAATATTTCAGATAAATGAAAGTGAAGCTTCGAAAGCAGCAATAACCTCCTCGTCGGGGAATTGAACCCCGGTCTCCCGCGTGACAGGCGGGGATACTCACCACTATACTAACGAGGAATTGGTACAGACATTTACCGTATATTCACCAAAGATGCTTCACTTTTCAGTGAATCTGTTTGAACTGTTCATTTGATGACAGTTTGTTTCACTTTCCACGAACCACTGTTGAAAGAAAAATTACCGACCACTTTTGCATCACATGTTGGATCATGATGTGGGTAACGCGGGAGAGAGTGAGACAGAAAGAGACAGATCTTCTCAGGAAAATATAGAAAATATGAGGCACATACACAGACAGACAGACAGACACACAGAAACAGACACACATGCACATGGATTGACTCAGAAATACTGAGAGTCAGAATATGGATAATTTGGCTGATTTTTGTTCTATTTCTGTCGTAGATTTCGTGAAATCTTGCAGATCAATTAAAATGAGCATAAAACTCGAGGTACTCAATGCTGTGGAATTTTAATTCACTTAAGAATTATTAATTCTACAAGAAACTTGTTGAATTTTGAAACGCAGAGATGAAACAGGTTGATGAATGACGGGATCTGAAGTCTGTCAGATTTGAACCAATGAATGAATTTCTAATCTGTCACCTTAATCACCAGTTAGTAAAAATCACAATTGCTCTGCATCCAGTCCTCAAATAGTCTCCGTACAATAATATTCTGAAAGTGACAATCACCTGTTTCTTTGCTCTGCAGTTTTTGTTCAGGAAGAAGCTCGGCGAAGACATAAAATTAAAAGTTGGCGTCTGATAAATGCTTCCTCCCCGTCGGGGAATTAAACCCCTGACTCAGGCGGGGCAACTCACCACGATAAGAGAGAAAGAAAGAACGAAAGAAAGACAGAGTCAGTTGTCGTTGTCTAACAAAGAGAAGGAAATGTAAAAGGTTCTTTCAAGAGTGGCCCGTGGAAAATGAAACAAACTATCATCAAATAAATAGTTAAAAGAAATGCACTGATACATGAAGCATGTCTAACGCCATCTGGGATGAGTGCACGGTCAATGTAGCAGCTCCTCGTTAGTATAGTGGTGAGTATCCCCGCCTGTCACGCGGGAGACCGGGGTTCAATTCCCCGACGAGGAGATTAAATTTTCGCCGCCTTCAAAAGCTTTTATCTCCAATATTGGATGCGGAATATACAGTGAAAAACTGACTCGGAGTTTCCCACTTTCCCCAATTTAATTTCACTGATATTCCAGCGGTTTTAAAATCTGCTCTCAGCTTCACTCTTCCCCTCGATGTTCGACTGGCTTCTGTGATGGTGGGGATTTCGGGAGGAGGCCGAGATGGATCATCCACTCGGCACTTCTGGCTGAAGACGGTTTCTAAAACTTTGCACTCACGTGCTGGGCTTTACCATCATTGAGGATGGGGATGTTCATAGAGCCTCTTCCCGTTAGTTGTTTAATTATCCACCATCATTCACAAATGGGTGTGGCAGGACTGCAGAGCTTTGATCTGATCCGTTGTTTGTGGGATCGCTAAGCTCTCTCAACAGCATGCTGCTTCCACTGTTTGTCAAGTAGTCCTGTGTTACTTTCAGGTTATTGGTGTGTTTATGTAGCTAGGAATGTGTGTGTTTGTGTATGTGTGAATATGACTATGTCTGTCCCACTTGTTATATGCGTTTCTGAGTGTCTCTCTCTTTCTTTCTATCTGTCACTTTTTCCCTGCTCCCCAAATAATTTTTCTCTGGACCTTGACTAATAAAGAGATAGAAAGTAAGTCTTCTTTCAACAGTGGCATGTGGAAAGTTAAACAAATTGTCATCAAAGAAGTCGTTAAAATAGATTCACTGAAACGTGCATCCTTTTCATTGCTGTATGTAAGATCTTTCATGTCTGCGCCTGTTCCGAGACCTGTCTCTCTCTGTTTCGGGCTGGTGACAGCGCGATTCTGCGTTTTATTTCTTGCCCATCATTGTGGTTCTCACATCGAGCTGAAGCGTGAGGCAGAGAGCAGATATTTAAAATCGCTGTGAAATCAAATTGCAGAAGTGGGAAAGGCCGAGTCAGTTTTTCATTGTATTTTCAACATCCAATATTTCAGATAAATGAAAGTGAAGCTTCGAAAGCAGCAATAACCTCCTCGTCGGGGAATTGAACGCCGGTCTCCCGCGTGACAGGCGGGGATACTCACCACTATACTAACGAGGAATTGGTACAGACATTTACCGTATATTCACCAAAGATGCTTCACTTTTCAGTGAATCTGTTTGAACTGTTCATTTGATGACAGTTTGTTTCACTTTCCACGAACCACTGTTGAAAGAAAAATTACCGACCACTTTTGCATCACATGTTGGATCATGATGTGGGTAACGCGGGAGAGAGTGAGACAGAAAGAGACAGATCTTCTCAGGAAAATATAGAAAATATGAGGCACATACACAGACAGACAGACAGACACACAGAAACAGACACACATGCACATGGATTGACTCAGAAATACTGAGAGTCAGAATATGGATAATTTGGCTGATTTTTGTTCTATTTCTGTCGTAGATTTCGTGAAATCTTGCAGATCAATTAAAATGAGCATAAAACTCGAGGTACTCAATGCTGTGGAATTTTAATTCACTTAAGAATTATTAATTCTACAAGAAACTTGTTGAATTTTGAAACGCAGAGATGAAACAGGTTGATGAATGACGGGATCTGAAGTCTGTCAGATTTGAACCAATGAATGAATTTCTAATCTGTCACCTTAATCACCAGTGAGTAAAAATCACAATTGCTCTGCATCCAGTCCTCAAATAGTCTCCGTACAATAATATTCTGAAAGTGACAATCACCTGTTTTGTTGCTCTGCAGTTTTTGTTCAGGAAGAAGCTCGGCGAAGACATAAAATTAAAAGTTGGCGTCTGATAAATGCTTCCTCCCCGTCGGGGAATGAAACCCCGGACTAAGGCGGGGCAACTCACCACGATAAGAGAGAAAGAAAGAACGAAAGAAAGACAGAGTCAGTTGTCGTTGTCCAACAAAGAGAAGGAAATGTAAAAGGTTCTTTCAAGAGTGGCCCGTGGAAAATGAAACAAACTATCATCAAATAAATAGTTAAAAGAAATGCACTGATACATGAAGCATGTCTAACGCCATCTGGGATGAGTGCACGGTCAATGTAGCAGCTCCTCGTTAGTATAGTGGTGAGTATCCTCGCCTGTCACGCGGGAGACCGGGGTTCAATTCCCCGACGAGGAGATTAAATTTTCGCCGCCTTCAAAAGCTTTTATCTCCAATATTGGATGCGGAATATACAGTGAAAAACTGACTCGGAGTTTCCCACTTTCCCCAATTTAATTTCACTGATTTTCCAGCGGTTTTAAAATCTGCTCTCAGCGTCACTCTTCACCTCGATGTTCGACTGGCTTCTGTGATGGTGGGGATTTCGGGAGGAGGCCGAGATGGATCATCCACTCGGCACTTCTGGCTGAAGACGGTTTCTAAAACTTTGCACTCACGTGCTGGGCTTTACCATCATTGAGGATGGGGATGTTCATAGAGCCTCTTCCCGTTAGTTGTTTAATTATCCACCATCATTCAAAAATGGGTGTGGCAGGACTGCAGAGCTTTGATCTGATCCGTTGTTTGTGGGATCGCTAAGCTCTCTCAACAGCATGCTGCTTCCACTGTTTGTCAAGTAGTCCTGTGTTACTTTCAGGTTATTGGTGTGTTTATGTAGCTAGGAATGTGTGTGTTTGTGTATGTGTGAATATGACTATGTCTGTCTCACTTGTTATATGCGTTTCTGAGTGTCTCTCTCTTTCTTTCTATCTGTCACTTTTTCCCTGCTCCCCAAATAATTTTTCTCTGGACCTTGACTAATAAAGAGATAGAAAGTAAGTCTTCTTTCAACAGTGGCATGTGGAAAGTTAAACAAATTGTCATCAAAGAAGTCGTTAAAATAGATTCACTGAAACGTGCATCCTTTTCATTGCTGTATGTAAGATCTTTCATGTCTGCGCCTGTTCCGAGACCTGTCTCTCTCTGTTTCGGGCTGGTGACAGCGCGATTCTGCGTTTTATTTCTTGCCCATCATTGTGGTTCTCACATCGAGCTGAAGCGTGAGGCAGAGAGCAGATATTTAAAATCGCTGTGAAATCAAATTGCAGAAGTGGGAAAGGCCGAGTCAGTTTTTCATTGTATTTTCAACATCCAATATTTCAGATAAATGAAAGTGAAGCTTCGAAAGCAGCAATAACCTCCTCGTCGGGGAATTGAACGCCGGTCTCCCGCGTGACAGGCGGGGATACTCACCACTATACTAACGAGGAATTGGTACAGACATTTACCGTATATTCACCAAAGATGCTTCACTTTTCAGTGAATCTGTTTGAACTGTTCATTTGATGACAGTTTGTTTCACTTTCCACGAACCACTGTTGAAAGAAAAATTACCGACCACTTTTGCATCACATGTTGGATCATGATGTGGGTAACGCGGGAGAGAGTGAGACAGAAAGAGACAGATCTTCTCAGGAAAATATAGAAAATATGAGGCACATACACAGACAGACAGACAGACACACAGAAACAGACACACATGCACATGGATTGACTCAGAAATACTGAGAGTCAGAATATGGATAATTTGGCTGATTTTTGTTCTATTTCTGTCGTAGATTTCGTGAAATCTTGCAGATCAATTAAAATGAGCATAAAACTCGAGGTACTCAATGCTGTGGAATTTTAATTCACTTAAGAATTATTAATTCTACAAGAAACTTGTTGAATTTTGAAACGCAGAGATGAAACAGGTTGATGAATGACGGGATCTGAAGTCTGTCAGATTTGAACCAATGAATGAATTTCTAATCTGTCACCTTAATCACCAGTTAGTAAAAATCACAATTGCTCTGCATCCAGTCCTCAAATAGTCTCCGTACAATAATATTCTGAAAGTGACAATCACCTGTTTTGTTGCTCTGCAGTTTTTGTTCAGGAAGAAGCTCGGCGAAGACATAAAATTAAAAGTTGGAGTCTGATAAATGCTTCCTCCCCGTCGGGGAATGAAACCCCGGACTAAGGCGGGGCAACTCACCACGATAAGAGAGAAAGAAAGAACGAAAGAAAGACAGAGTCAGTTGTCGTTGTCTAACAAAGAGAAGGAAATGTAAAAGGTTCTTTCAAGAGTGGCCCGTGGAAAATGAAACAAACTATCATCAAATAAATAGTTAAAAGAAATGCACTGATACATGAAGCATGTCTAACGCCATCTGGGATGAGTGCACGGTCAATGTAGCAGCTCCTCGTTAGTATAGTGGTGAGTATCCCCGCCTGTCACGCGGGAGACCGGGGTTCAATTCCCCGACGAGGAGATTAAATTTTCGCCGCCTTCAAAAGCTTTTATCTCCAATATTGGATGCGGAATATACAGTGAAAAACTGACTCGGAGTTTCCCACTTTCCCCAATTTAATTTCACTGATTTTCCAGCGGTTTTAAAATCTGCTCTCAGCGTCACTCTTCACCTCGATGTTCGACTGGCTTCTGTGATGGTGGGGATTTCGGGAGGAGGCCGAGATGGATCATCCACTCGGCACTTCTGGCTGAAGACGGTTTCTAAAACTTTGCACTCACGTGCTGGGCTTTACCATCATTGAGGATGGGGATGTTCATAGAGCCTCTTCCCGTTAGTTGTTTAATTATCCACCATCATTCACAAATGGGTGTGGCAGGACTGCAGAGCTTTGATCTGATCCGTTGTTTGTGGGATCGCAAAGCTCTCTCAACAGCATGCTGCTTCCACTGTTTGTCAAGTAGTCCTGTGTTACTTTCAGGTTATTGGTGTGTTTATGTAGCTAGGAATGTGTGTGTTTGTGTATGTGTGAATATGACTATGTCTGTCTCACTTGTTATATGCGTTTCTGAGTGTCTCTCTCTTTCTTTCTATCTGTCACTTTTTCCCTGCTCCCCAAATAATTTTTCTCTGGACCTTGACTAATAAAGAGATAGAAAGTAAGTCTTCTTTCAACAGTGGCATGTGGAAAGTTAAACAAATTGTCATCAAAGAAGTCGTTAAAATAGATTCACTGAAACGTGCATCCTTTTCATTGCTGTATGTAAGATCTTTCATGTCTGCGCCTGTTCCGAGACCTGTCTCTCTCTGTTTCGGGCTGGTGACAGCGCGATTCTGCGTTTTATTTCTTGCCCATCATTGTGGTTCTCACATCGAGCTGAAGCGTGAGGCAGAGAGCAGATATTTAAAATCGCTGTGAAATCAAATTGCAGAAGTGGGAAAGGCCGAGTCAGTTTTTCATTGTATTTTCAACATCCAATATTTCAGATAAATGAAAGTGAAGCTTCGAAAGCAGCAATAACCTCCTCGTCGGGGAATTGAACGCCGGTCTCCCGCGTGACAGGCGGGGATACTCACCACTATACTAACGAGGAATTGGTACAGACATTTACCGTATATTCACCAAAGATGCTTCACTTTTCAGTGAATCTGTTTGAACTGTTCATTTGATGACAGTTTGTTTCACTTTCCACGAACCACTGTTGAAAGAAAAATTACCGACCACTTTTGCATCACATGTTGGATCATGATGTGGGTAACGCGGGAGAGAGTGAGACAGAAAGAGACAGATCTTCTCAGGAAAATATAGAAAATATGAGGCACATACACAGACAGACAGACACACACACAGAAACAGACACACATGCACATGGATTGACTCAGAAATACTGAGAGTCAGAATATGGATAATTTGGCTGATTTTTGTTCTATTTCTGTCGTAGATTTCGTGAAATCTTGCAGATCAATTAAAATGAGCATAAAACTCGAGGTACTCAATGCTGTGGAATTTTAATTCACTTAAGAATTATTAATTCTACAAGAAACTTGTTGAATTTTGAAACGCAGAGATGAAACAGGTTGATGAATGACGGGATCTGAAGTCTGTCAGATTTGAACCAATGAATGAATTTCTAATCTGTCACCTTAATCACCAGTTAGTAAAAATCACAATTGCTCTGCATCCAGTCCTCAAATAGTCTCCGTACAATAATATTCTGAAAGTGACAATCACCTGTTTTGTTGCTCTGCAGTTTTTGTTCAGGAAGAAGCTCGGCGAAGACATAAAATTAAAAGTTGGCGTCTGATAAATGCTTCCTTCCCGTCGGGGAATGAAACCCCGGACTAAGGCGGGGCAACTCACCACGATAAGAGAGAAAGAAAGAACGAAAGAAAGACAGAGTCAGTTGTCGTTGTCTAACAAAGAGAAGGAAATGTAAAAGGTTCTTTCAAGAGTGGCCCGTGGAAAATGAAACAAACTATCATCAAATAAATAGTTAAAAGAAATGCACTGATACATGAAGCATGTCTAACGCCATCTGGGATGAGTGCACGGTCAATGTAGCAGCTCCTCGTTAGTATAGTGGTGAGTATCCCCGCCTGTCACGCGGGAGACCGGGGTTCAATTCCCCGACGAGGAGATTAAATTTTCGCCGCCTTCAAAAGCTTTTATCTCCAATATTGGATGCGGAATATACAGTGAAAAACTGACTCGGAGTTTCCCACTTTCCCCAATTTAATTTCACTGATTTTCCAGCGGTTTTAAAATCTGCTCTCAGCGTCACTCTTCACCTCGATGTTCGACTGGCTTCTGTGATGGTGGGGATTTCGGGAGGAGGCCGAGATGGATCATCCACTCGGCACTTCTGGCTGAAGACGGTTTCTAAAACTTTGCACTCACGTGCTGGGCTTTACCATCATTGAGGATGGGGATGTTCATAGAGCCTCTTCCCGTTAGTTGTTTAATTATCCACCATCATTCACAAATGGGTGTGGCAGGACTGCAGAGCTTTGATCTGATCCGTTGTTTGTGGGATCGCTAAGCTCTCTCAACAGCATGCTGCTTCCACTGTTTGTCAAGTAGTCCTGTGTTACTTTCAGGTTATTGGTGTGTTTATGTAGCTAGGAATGTGTGTGTTTGTGTATGTGTGAATATGACTATGTCTGTCTCACTTGTTATATGCGTTTCTGAGTGTCTCTCTCTTTCTTTCTATCTGTCACTTTTTCCCTGCTCCCCAAATAATTTTTCTCTGGACCTTGACTAATAAAGAGATAGAAAGTAAGTCTTCTTTCAACAGTGGCATGTGGAAAGTTAAACAAATTGTCATCAAAGAAGTCGTTAAAATAGATTCACTGAAACGTGCATCCTTTTCATTGCTGTATGTAAGATCTTTCATGTCTGCGCCTGTTCCGAGACCTGTCTCTCTCTGTTTCGGGCTGGTGACAGCGCGATTCTGCGTTTTATTTCTTGCCCATCATTGTGGTTCTCACATCGAGCTGAAGCGTGAGGCAGAGAGCAGATATTTAAAATCGCTGTGAAATCAAATTGCAGAAGTGGGAAAGGCCGAGTCAGTTTTTCATTGTATTTTCAACATCCAATATTTCAGATAAATGAAAGTGAAGCTTCGAAAGCAGCAATAACCTCCTCGTCGGGGAATTGAACGCCGGTCTCCCGCGTGACAGGCGGGGATACTCACCACTATACTAACGAGGAATTGGTACAGACATTTACCGTATATTCACCAAAGATGCTTCACTTTTCAGTGAATCTGTTTGAACTGTTCATTTGATGACAGTTTGTTTCACTTTCCACGAACCACTGTTGAAAGAAAAATTACCGACCACTTTTGCATCACATGTTGGATCATGATGTGGGTAACGCGGGAGAGAGTGAGACAGAAAGAGACAGATCTTCTCAGGAAAATATAGAAAATATGAGGCACATACACAGACAGACAGACAGACACACAGAAACAGACACACATGCACATGGATTGACTCAGAAATACTGAGAGTCAGAATATGGATAATTTGGCTGATTTTTGTTCTATTTCTGTCGTAGATTTCGTGAAATCTTGCAGATCAATTAAAATGAGCATAAAACTCGAGGTACTCAATGCTGTGGAATTTTAATTCACTTAAGAATTATTAATTCTACAAGAAACTTGTTGAATTTTGAAACGCAGAGATGAAACAGGTTGATGAATGACGGGATCTGAAGTCTGTCAGATTTGAACCAATGAATGAATTTCTAATCTGTCACCTTAATCACCAGTTAGTAAAAATCACAATTGCTCTGCATCCAGTCCTCAAATAGTCTCCGTACAATAATATTCTGAAAGTGACAATCACCTGTTTTGTTGCTCTGCAGTTTTTGTTCAGGAAGAAGCTCGGCGAAGACATAAAATTAAAAGTTGGCGTCTGATAAATGCTTCCTCCCCGTCGGGGAATGAAACCCCGGACTAAGGCGGGGCAACTCACCACGATAAGAGAGAAAGAAAGAACGAAAGAAAGACAGAGTCAGTTGTCGTTGTCTAACAAAGAGAAGGAAATGTAAAAGGTTCTTTCAAGAGTGGCCCGTGGAAAATGAAACAAACTATCATCAAATAAATAGTTAAAAGAAATGCACTGATACATGAAGCATGTCTAACGCCATCTGGGATGAGTGCACGGTCAATGTAGCAGCTCCTCGTTAGTATAGTGGTGAGTATCCCCGCCTGTCACGCGGGAGACCGGGGTTCAATTCCCCGACGAGGAGATTAAATTTTCGCCGCCTTCAAAAGCTTTTATCTCCAATATTGGATGCGGAATATACAGTGAAAAACTGACTCGGAGTTTCCCACTTTCCCCAATTTAATTTCACTGATTTTCCAGCGGTTTTAAAATCTGCTCTCAGCGTCACTCTTCACCTCGATGTTCGACTGGCTTCTGTGATGGTGGGGATTTCGGGAGGAGGCCGAGATGGATCATCCACTCGGCACTTCTGGCTGAAGACGGTTTCTAAAACTTTGCACTCACGTGCTGGGCTTTACCATCATTGAGGATGGGGATGTTCATAGAGCCTCTTCCCGTTAGTTGTTTAATTATCCACCATCATTCACAAATGGGTGTGGCAGGACTGCAGAGCTTTGATCTGATCCGTTGTTTGTGGGATCGCTAAGCTCTCTCAACAGCATGCTGCTTCCACTGTTTGTCAAGTAGTCCTGTGTTACTTTCAGGTTATTGGTGTGTTTATGTAGCTAGGAATGTGTGTGTTTGTGTATGTGTGAATATGACTATGTCTGTCTCACTTGTTATATGCGTTTCTGAGTGTCTCTCTCTTTCTTTCTATCTGTCACTTTTTCCCTGCTCCCCAAATAATTTTTCTCTGGACCTTGACTAATAAAGAGATAGAAAGTAAGTCTTCTTTCAACAGTGGCATGTGGAAAGTTAAACAAATTGTCATCAAAGAAGTCGTTAAAATAGATTCACTGAAACGTGCATCCTTTTCATTGCTGTATGTAAGATCTTTCATGTCTGCGCCTGTTCCGAGACCTGTCTCTCTCTGTTTCGGGCTGGTGACAGCGCGATTCTGCGTTTTATTTCTTGCCCATCATTGTGGTTCTCACATCGAGCTGAAGCGTGAGGCAGAGAGCAGATATTTAAAATCGCTGTGAAATCAAATTGCAGAAGTGGGAAAGGCCGAGTCAGTTTTTCATTGTATTTTCAACATCCAATATTTCAGATAAATGAAAGTGAAGCTTCGAAAGCAGCAATAACCTCCTCGTCGGAGAATTGAACCCCGGTCTCCCGCGTGACAGGCGGGGATACTCACCACTATACTAACGAGGAATTGGTACAGACATTTACCGTATATTCACCAAAGATGCTTCACTTTTCAGTGAATCTGTTTGAACTGTTCATTTGATGACAGTTTGTTTCACTTTCCACGAACCACTGTTGAAAGAAAAATTACCGACCACTTTTGCATCACATGTTGGATCATGATGTGGGTAACGCGGGAGAGAGTGAGACAGAAAGAGACAGATCTTCTCAGGAAAATATAGAAAATATGAGGCACATACACAGACAGTCAGACACACACACAGAAACAGACACACATGCACATGGATTGACTCAGAAATACTGAGAGTCAGAATATGGATAATTTGGCTGATTTTTGTTCTATTTCTGTCGTAGATTTCGTGAAATCTTGCAGATCAATTAAAATGAGCATAAAACTCGAGGTACTCAATGCTGTGGAATTTTAATTCACTTAAGAATTATTAATTCTACAAGAAACTTGTTGAATTTTGAAACGCAGAGATGAAACAGGTTGATGAATGACGGGATCTGAAGTCTGTCAGATTTGAACCAATGAATGAATTTCTAATCTGTCACCTTAATCACCAGTTAGTAAAAATCACAATTGCTCTGCATCCAGTCCTCAAATAGTCTCCGTACAATAATATTCTGAAAGTGACAATCACCTGTTTTGTTGCTCTGCAGTTTTTGTTCAGGAAGAAGCTCGGCGAAGACATAAAATTAAAAGTTGGCGTCTGATAAATGCTTCCTCCCCGTCGGGGAATGAAACCCCGGACTAAGGCGGGGCAACTCACCACGATAAGAGAGAAAGAAAGAACGAAAGAAAGACAGAGTCAGTTGTCGTTGTCTAACAAAGAGAAGGAAATGTAAAAGGTTCTTTCAAGAGTGGCCCGTGGAAAATGAAACAAACTATCATCAAATAAATAGTTAAAAGAAATGCACTGATACATGAAGCATGTCTAACGCCATCTGGGATGAGTGCACGGTCAATGTAGCAGCTCCTCGTTAGTATAGTGGTGAGTATCCCCGCCTGTCACGCGGGAGACCGGGGTTCAATTCCCCGACGAGGAGATTAAATTTTCGCCGCCTTCAAAAGCTTTTATCTCCAATATTGGATGCGGAATATACAGTGAAAAACTGACTCGGAGTTTCCCACTTTCCCCAATTTAATTTCACTGATATTCCAGCGGTTTTAAAATCTGCTCTCAGCTTCACTCTTCCCCTCGATGTTCGACTGGCTTCTGTGATGGTGGGGATTTCGGGAGGAGGCCGAGATGGATCATCCACTCGGCACTTCTGGCTGAAGACGGTTTCTAAAACTTTGCACTCACGTGCTGGGCTTTACCATCATTGAGGATGGGGATGTTCATAGAGCCTCTTCCCGTTAGTTGTTTAATTATCCACCATCATTCACAAATGGGTGTGGCAGGACTGCAGAGCTTTGATCTGATCCGTTGTTTGTGGGATCGCTAAGCTCTCTCAACAGCATGCTGCTTCCACTGTTTGTCAAGTAGTCCTGTGTTACTTTCAGGTTATTGGTGTGTTTATGTAGCTAGGAATGTGTGTGTTTGTGTATGTGTGAATATGACTATGTCTGTCTCACTTGTTATATGCGTTTCTGAGTGTCTCTCTCTTTCTTTCTATCTGTCACTTTTTCCCTGCTCCCCAAATAATTTTTCTCTGGACCTTGACTAATAAAGAGATAGAAAGTAAGTCTTCTTTCAACAGTGGCATGTGGAAAGTTAAACAAATTGTCATCAAAGAAGTCGTTAAAATAGATTCACTGAAACGTGCATCCTTTTCATTGCTGTATGTAAGATCTTTCATGTCTGCGCCTGTTCCGAGACCTGTCTCTCTCTGTTTCGGGCTGGTGACAGCGCGATTCTGCGTTTTATTTCTTGCCCATCATTGTGGTTCTCACATCGAGCTGAAGCGTGAGGCAGAGAGCAGATATTTAAAATCGCTGTGAAATCAAATTGCAGAAGTGGGAAAGGCCGAGTCAGTTTTTCATTGTATTTTCAACATCCAATATTTCAGATAAATGAAAGTGAAGCTTCGAAAGCAGCAATAACCTCCTCCTCGGGGAATTGAACCCCGGTCTCCCGCGTGACAGGCGGGGATACTCACCACTATACTAACGAGGAATTGGTACAGACATTTACCGTATATTCACCAAAGATGCTTCACTTTTCAGTGAATCTGTTTGAACTGTTCATTTGATGACAGTTTGTTTCACTTTCCACGAACCACTGTTGAAAGAAAAATTACCGACCACTTTTGCATCACATGTTGGATCATGATGTGGGTAACGCGGGAGAGAGTGAGACAGAAAGAGACAGATCTTCTCAGGAAAATATAGAAAATATGAGGCACATACACAGACAGACAGACACACACACAGAAACAGACACACATGCACATGGATTGACTCAGAAATACTGAGAGTCAGAATATGGATAATTTGGCTGATTTTTGTTCTATTTCTGTCGTAGATTTCGTGAAATCTTGCAGATCAATTAAAATGAGCATAAAACTCGAGGTACTCAATGCTGTGGAATTTTAATTCACTTAAGAATTATTAATTCTACAAGAAACTTGTTGAATTTTGAAACGCAGAGATGAAACAGGTTGATGAATGACGGGATCTGAAGTCTGTCAGATTTGAACCAATGAATGAATTTCTAATCTGTCACCTTAATCACCAGTTAGTAAAAATCACAATTGCTCTGCATCCAGTCCTCAAATAGTCTCCGTACAATAATATTCTGAAAGTGACAATCACCTGTTTTGTTGCTCTGCAGTTTTTGTTCAGGAAGAAGCTCGGCGAAGACATAAAATTAAAAGTTGGCGTCTGATAAATGCTTCCTCCCCGTCGGGGAATTAAACCCCTGACTCAGGCGGGGCAACTCACCACGATAAGAAAGAAAGAAAGAACGAAAGAAAGACAGAGTCAGTTGTCGTTGTCTAACAAAGAGAAGGAAATGTAAAAGGTTCTTTCAAGAGTGGCCCGTGGAAAATGAAACAAACTATCATCAAATAAATAGTTAAAAGAAATGCACTGATACATGAAGCATGTCTAACGCCATCTGGGATGAGTGCACGGTCAATGTTAGTATAGTGGTGAGTATCCCCGCCTGTCACGCGGGAGACCGGGGTTCAATTCCCCGACGAGGAGATTAAATTTTCGCCGCCTTCAAAAGCTTTTATCTCCAATATTGGATGCGGAATATACAGTGAAAAACTGACTCGGAGTTTCCCACTTTCCCCAATTTAATTTCACTGATTTTCCAGCGGTTTTAAAATCTGCTCTCAGCGTCACTCTTCACCTCGATGTTCGACTGGCTTCTGTGATGGTGGGGATTTCGGGAGGAGGCCGAGATGGATCATCCACTCGGCACTTCTGGCTGAAGACGGTTTCTAAAACTTTGCACTCACGTGCTGGGCTTTACCATCATTGAGGATGGGGATGTTCATAGAGCCTCTTCCCGTTAGTTGTTTAATTATCCACCATCATTCACAAATGGGTGTGGCAGGACTGCAGAGCTTTGATCTGATCCGTTGTTTGTGGGATCGCTAAGCTCTATCCACAGCATGCTGCTTCCACTGTTTGTCAAGTAGTCCTGTGTTACTTTCAGGTTATTGGTGTGTTTATGTAGCTAGGAATGTGTGTGTTTGTGTATGTGTGAATATGACTATGTCTGTCTCACTTGTTATATGCGTTTCTGAGTGTCTCTCTCTTTCTTTCTATCTGTCACTTTTTCCCTGCTCCCCAAATAATTTTTCTCTGGACCTTGACTAATAAAGAGATAGAAAGTAAGTCTTCTTTCAACAGTGGCATGTGGAAAGTTAAACAAATTGTCATCAAAGAAGTCGTTAAAATAGATTCACTGAAACGTGCATCCTTTTCATTGCTGTATGTAAGATCTTTCATGTCTGCGCCTGTTCCGAGACCTGTCTCTCTCTGTTTCGGGCTGGTGACAGCGCGATTCTGCGTTTTATTTCTTGCCCATCATTGTGGTTCTCACATCGAGCTGAAGCGTGAGGCAGAGAGCAGATATTTAAAATCGCTGTGAAATCAAATTGCAGAAGTGGGAAAGGCCGAGTCAGTTTTTCATTGTATTTTCAACATCCAATATTTCAGATAAATGAAAGTGAAGCTTCGAAAGCAGCAATAACCTCCTCCTCGGGGAATTGAACCCCGGTCTCCCGCGTGACAGGCGGGGATACTCACCACTATACTAACGAGGAATTAGTACAGACATTTACCGTATATTCACCAAAGATGCTTCACTTTTCAGTGAATCTGTTTGAACTGTTCATTTGATGACAGTTTGTTTCACTTTCCACGAACCACTGTTGAAAGAAAAATTACCGACCACTTTTGCATCACATGTTGGATCATGATGTGGGTAACGCGGGAGAGAGTGAGACAGAAAGAGACAGATCTTCTCAGGAAAATATAGAAAATATGAGGCACATACACAGACAGACAGACACACACACAGAAACAGACACACATGCACATGGATTGACTCAGAAATACTGAGAGTCAGAATATGGATAATTTGGCTGATTTTTGTTCTATTTCTGTCGTAGATTTCGTGAAATCTTGCAGATCAATTAAAATGAGCATAAAACTCGAGGTACTCAATGCTGTGGAATTTTAATTCACTTAAGAATTATTAATTCTACAAGAAACTTGTTGAATTTTGAAACGCAGAGATGAAACAGGTTGATGAATGACGGGATCTGAAGTCTGTCAGATTTGAACCAATGAATGAATTTCTAATCTGTCACCTTAATCACCAGTTAGTAAAAATCACAATTGCTCTGCATCCAGTCCTCAAATAGTCTCCGTACAATAATATTCTGAAAGTGACAATCACCTGTTTTGTTGCTCTGCAGTTTTTGTTCAGGAAGAAGCTCGGCGAAGACATAAAATTAAAAGTTGGCGTCTGATAAATGCTTCCTCCCCGTCGGGGAATTAAACCCCTGACTCAGGCGGGGCAACTCACCACGATAAGAAAGAAAGAAAGAACGAAAGAAAGACAGAGTCAGTTGTCGTTGTCTAACAAAGAGAAGGAAATGTAAAAGGTTCTTTCAAGAGTGGCCCGTGGAAAATGAAACAAACTATCATCAAATAAATAGTTAAAAGAAATGCACTGATACATGAAGCATGTCTAACGCCATCTGGGATGAGTGCACGGTCAATGTTAGTATAGTGGTGAGTATCCCCGCCTGTCACGCGGGAGACCGGGGTTCAATTCCCCGACGAGGAGATTAAATTTTCGCCGCCTTCAAAAGCTTTTATCTCCAATATTGGATGCGGAATATACAGTGAAAAACTGACTCGGAGTTTCCCACTTTCCCCAATTTAATTTCACTGATTTTCCAGCGGTTTTAAAATCTGCTCTCAGCGTCACTCTTCACCTCGATGTTCGACTGGCTTCTGTGATGGTGGGGATTTCGGGAGGAGGCCGAGATGGATCATCCACTCGGCACTTCTGGCTGAAGACGGTTTCTAAAACTTTGCACTCACGTGCTGGGCTTTACCATCATTGAGGATGGGGATGTTCATAGAGCCTCTTCCCGTTAGTTGTTTAATTATCCACCATCATTCACAAATGGGTGTGGCAGGACTGCAGAGCTTTGATCTGATCCGTTGTTTGTGGGATCGCTAAGCTCTCTCAACAGCATGCTGCTTCCACTGTTTGTCAAGTAGTCCTGTGTTACTTTCAGGTTATTGGTGTGTTTATGTAGCTAGGAATGTGTGTGTTTGTGTATGTGTGAATATGACTATGTCTGTCTCACTTGTTATATGCGTTTCTGAGTGTCTCTCTCTTTCTTTCTATCTGTCACTTTTTCCCTGCTCCCCAAATAATTTTTCTCTGGACCTTGACTAATAAAGAGATAGAAAGTAAGTCTTCTTTCAACAGTGGCATGTGGAAAGTTAAACAAATTGTCATCAAAGAAGTCGTTAAAATAGATTCACTGAAACGTGCATCCTTTTCATTGCTGTATGTAAGATCTTTCATGTCTGCGCCTGTTCCGAGACCTGTCTCTCTCTGTTTCGGGCTGGTGACAGCGCGATTCTGCGTTTTATTTCTTGCCCATCATTGTGGTTCTCACATCGAGCTGAAGCGTGAGGCAGAGAGCAGATATTTAAAATCGTTGTGAAATCAAATTGCAGAAGTGGGAAAGGCCGAGTCAGTTTTTCATTGTATTTTCAACATCCAATATTTCAGATAAATGAAAGTGAAGCTTCGAAAGCAGCAATAACCTCCTCGTCGGGGAATTGAACCCCGGTCTCCCGCGTGACAGGCGAGGATACTCACCACTATACTAACGAGGAATTGGTACAGACATTTACCGTATATTCACCAAAGATGCTTCACTTTTCAGTGAATCTGTTTGAACTGTTCATTTGATGACAGTTTGTTTCACTTTCCACGAACCACTGTTGAAAGAAAAATTACCGACCACTTTTGCATCACATGTTGGATCATGATGTGGGTAACGCGGGAGAGAGTGAGACAGAAAGAGACAGATCTTCTCAGGAAAATATAGAAAATATGAGGCACATACACAGACAGACAGACACACACACAGAAACAGACACACATGCACATGGATTGACTCAGAAATACTGAGAGTCAGAATATGGATAATTTGGCTGATTTTTGTTCTATTTCTGTCGTAGATTTCGTGAAATCTTGCAGATCAATTAAAATGAGCATAAAACTCGAGGTACTCAATGCTGTGGAATTTTAATTCACTTAAGAATGATTAATTCTACAAGAAACTTGTTGAATTTTGAAACGCAGAGATGAAACAGGTTAATGAATGACGGGATCTGAAGTCTGTCAGATTTGAACCAATGAATGAATTTCTAATCTGTCACCTTAATCACCAGTTAGTAAAAATCACAATTGCTCTGCATCCAGTCCTCAAATAGTCTCCGTACAATAATATTCTGAAAGTGACAATCACCTGTTTTGTTGCTCTGCAGTTTTTGTTCAGGAAGAAGCTCGGCGAAGACATAAAATTAAAAGTTGGCGTCTGATAAATGCTTCCTCCCCGTCGGGGAATTAAACCCCTGACTCAGGCGGGGCAACTCACCACGATAAGAAAGAAAGAAAGAACGAAAGAAAGACAGAGTCAGTTGTCGTTGTCTAACAAAGAGAAGGAAATGTAAAAGGTTCTTTCAAGAGTGGCCCGTGGAAAATGAAACAAACTATCATCAAATAAATAGTTAAAAGAAATGCACTGATACATGAAGCATGTCTAACGCCATCTGGGATGAGTGCACAATCAATGCAGCAGTTCCTAGTTAGTATAGTGGTGAGTATCCTCGCCTGTCACGCGGGAGACCGGGGTTCAATTCCCCGACGGGGAGATTGAACTTTTGCCGCCTTTTAAAGCTTTTTCTCTCATTTATCTCTAATATTCGATGCGGAATATACAGTGTAAAACTAACTCGGAGTTTCCCACTTTCCCCGATTTATTTCACTGATATTCCAGCGGTTTTAAAATCTGCTCTCAGCTTCACTCTTCACCTCGATGTTCGACTGGTTTCTGTGATGTTGGGGATTTCGGGAGGAGGCCGAGATGGATCATCCACTCGGCACTTCTGGCTGAAGACGGTTTCTAAAACTTTGCACTCACACGCTGGGCTTTACCATCATTGAGGATGGGGATGTTCATAGAGCCTCTTCCCATTAGTTGTTTAATTATCCACCATCATTCACAAATGGGTGTGGCAGGACTGCAGAGCTTTGATCTGATCCGTTGTTTGTGGGATCGCTAAGCTCTATCCACAGCATGCTGCTTCCACTGTTTGTCAAGTAGTCCTGTGTTACTTTCAGGTTATTGGTGTGTTTATGTAGCTAGGAATGTGTGTGTTTGTGTATGTGTGAATATGACTATGTCTGTCTCACTTGTTATATGCGTTTCTGAGTGTCCCTCTCTTTCTTTCTATCTGTCACTTTTAACCTGCTCCCCAAATAATTTTTCTCTGGACCTTGACTAACAAAGAGATAGAAAGTAAGTCTTCTTTCAACAGTGGCATGTGGAAAGTTAATCAAATTGTCATCAAAGAAGTCGTTAAAATAGATTCACTGAAACATGCATCCTTTTCATTGCTGCATGTGAGATCTTTCATGTCTGCGCCTGTTCCGAGACCTGTCTCTCTCTGGTGACAGCGCGATTCTGCGTTTCATTTCTTGCCCATCATTGTGGTTCTCACATCGAGCTGAAGCGTGAGGCAGGGGGCAGATTTTTAAAATCGCTGTGAAATCAATTTGTGGAAGTGGGAAAGGCCGAGTCAGTTTTTCATTGTATTTTCAACATCCAATATTGCAGATAAATGAAAGTGAAGCTTGGAAAGCAGCAATAACCTCCTCGTCGGGGAATTGAACCCCGGTCTCCCGCGTGACAGGCGGGGATACTCACCACTATACTAACGAGGAATTCGTGCAGACATTTGCCGTATATTCACCACAGATGCTTCACGTTTCAGTGAATCTGTTTGAACTGTTCATTTGATGACAGTTTGTTTAACTTTCCACGGACCACTGTTGAAAGAAGAATTACCGACCACTTTTCCATCTCATGTTGGATCATGATGTGGGTAACGCGGGAGAGAGTGAGACAGATCTTCTCAGGAAAATATAGAAAATATGAGGCACATACACAGACAGACAGACAGACACAGACACACATACACATGGATTGACTCAGAAATACTGAGAGTCAGAATATGGATAATTTGGCTGATTTTTGTTCCATTTCTGTCGTTGATTTCGTCAATTCTTGCAGATCAATTAAAATGAGCATAAAACTCGAGGTACTCAATGCTGTGGAATTTTAATTCACTTAAGAATTATTAATTCTACAAGAAACTTGTTGAATTTTGAAACGCAGAGATGAAACAAGTTGATGAATGACGGGATCTGAAGTCTGTCAGATTTGAACCTGCGCGGGGGAAATGAATGAATTTCGAATCTATCACCTAACCCACCAGTTAGTAAAAATCACAATTGCTCTGCATCCAGTCCTCAAATAGTCTCCGTACAATAATATTCTGAAAGTGACAATCACCTGTTTTTTTGCTCTGTAGTTTTTGTTTCGGAAGAAGCTCGGCGAAGACATAAAATTAAAAGTTAGCGTCTGAAAACTGCTACCTCCCAGTCGGGGTATTAAACCCCGGACTAAGGTGGGGCAACTCACCACGATAAGAGAGAAAGAAAGAACGAAAGAAAGACAGAGTCAGTTGTCGTTGTCTAACAAAGAGATGGAAATGTAAATGGTTCTTTCAAGAGTGGCCCGTGGAAAATGAAACAAACTGTCATCAAATAAATAGTTAAAAGAAATGCACTGATACGTGAAGCATGTCTAACACCATCTGGGATGAGTGCACAATCAATGCAGCAGTTCCTCGTTAGTATAGTGGTGAGTATCCCCGCCTGTCGCGCCGGAGACCGGGGTTCAATTCCTCGCCTTTTAAAGCTTTTTCTCTCATTTATCTCTAATATTCGATGCGGAATATACAGTGTAAAACTGACTCGGAGTTTCCCACTTTCCCCGATTTAATTTCACTGATATTCCAGCGGTTTTAAAATCTGCTCTCAGCTTCACTCTTCACCTCGATGTTCGACTGGTTTCTGTGATGTTGGGGATTTCGGGAGGAGGCCGAGATGGATCATCCACTCGGCACTTCTTGCTGAAGACGGTTTCTAAAACTTTGCACTCACACGCTGGGCTTTACCATCATTGAGGATGGGGATGTTCATAGAGCCTCTTCCCATTAGTTGTTTAATTATCCACCATCATTCACAAATGGGTGTGGCAGGACTGCAGAGCTTTGATCTGATCCGTTGTTTGTGGGATCGTTTAGCTCTGTCTACAGCATGCTGCTTCCACTGTTTGTCAAGTAGTCCTGTGTTACTTTCAGGTTATTGGTGTGTGTATATGTCTGTGTGCGAGTGTTTATGTAGCTCGGAATGTGTGTGTTTGTGTATGTGTGAATATGACTATGTCTGTCTCACTTGTTATATGCGTTTCTGAGTGTCCCTCTCTTTCTTTCTATCTGTCACTTTTAACCTGCTCCCCAAATAATTTTTCTCTGGACCTTGACTAACAAAGAGATAGAAAGTAAGTCTTCTTTCAACAGTGGCATGTGGAAAGTTAATCAAATTGTCATCAAAGAAGTCGTTAAAATAGATTCACTGAAACATGCATCCTTTTCATTGCTGCATGTGAGATCTTTCATGTCTGCGCCTGTTCCGAGACCTGTCTCTCTCTGGTGACAGCGCGATTCTGCGTTTCATTTCTTGCCCATCATTGTGGTTCTCACATCGAGCTGAAGCGTGAGGCAGGGGGCAGATTTTTAAAATCGCTGTGAAATCAATTTGTGGAAGTGGGAAAGGCCGAGTCAGTTTTTCATTGTATTTTCAACATCCAATATTGCAGATAAATGAAAGTGAAGCTTGGAAAGCAGCAATAACCTCCTCGTCGGGGAATTGAACCCCGGTCTCCCGCGTGACAGGCGGGGATACTCACCACTATACTAACGAGGAATTCGTGCAGACATTTGCCGTATATTCACCACAGATGCTTCACGTTTCAGTGAATCTGTTTGAACTGTTCATTTGATGACAGTTTGTTTAACTTTCCACGGACCACTGTTGAAAGAAGAATTACCGACCACTTTTCCATCTCATGTTGGATCATGATGTGGGTAACGCGGGAGAGAGTGAGACAGATCTTCTCAGGAAAATATAGAAAATATGAGGCACATACACAGACAGACAGACAGACACAGACACACATACACATGGATTGACTCAGAAATACTGAGAGTCAGAATATGGATAATTTGGCTGATTTTTGTTCCATTTCTGTCGTTGATTTCGTCAATTCTTGCAGATCAATTAAAATGAGCATAAAACTCGAGGTACTCAATGCTGTGGAATTTTAATTCACTTAAGAATTATTAATTCTACAAGAAACTTGTTGAATTTTGAAACGCAGAGATGAAACAAGTTGATGAATGACGGGATCTGAAGTCTGTCAGATTTGAACCTGCGCGGGGGAAATGAATGAATTTCGAATCTATCACCTAACCCACCAGTTAGTAAAAATCACAATTGCTCTGCATCCAGTCCTCAAATAGTCTCCGTACAATAATATTCTGAAAGTGACAATCACCTGTTTTTTTGCTCTGTAGTTTTTGTTTCGGAAGAAGCTCGGCGAAGACATAAAATTAAAAGTTAGCGTCTGAAAACTGCTACCTCCCAGTCGGGGTATTAAACCCCGGACTAAGGTGGGGCAACTCACCACGATAAGAGAGAAAGAAAGAACGAAAGAAAGACAGAGTCAGTTGTCGTTGTCTAACAAAGAGATGGAAATGTAAATGGTTCTTTCAAGAGTGGCCCGTGGAAAATGAAACAAACTGTCATCAAATAAATAGTTAAAAGAAATGCACTGATACGTGAAGCATGTCTAACACCATCTGGGATGAGTGCACAATCAATGCAGCAGTTCCTCGTTAGTATAGTGGTGAGTATCCCCGCCTGTCGCGCCGGAGACCGGGGTTCAATTCCTCGCCTTTTAAAGCTTTTTCTCTCATTTATCTCTAATATTCGATGCGGAATATACAGTGTAAAACTGACTCGGAGTTTCCCACTTTCCCCGATTTAATTTCACTGATATTCCAGCGGTTTTAAAATCTGCTCTCAGCTTCACTCTTCACCTCGATGTTCGACTGGTTTCTGTGATGTTGGGGATTTCGGGAGGAGGCCGAGATGGATCATCCACTCGGCACTTCTTGCTGAAGACGGTTTCTAAAACTTTGCACTCACACGCTGGGCTTTACCATCATTGAGGATGGGGATGTTCATAGAGCCTCTTCCCATTAGTTGTTTAATTATCCACCATCATTCACAAATGGGTGTGGCAGGACTGCAGAGCTTTGATCTGATCCGTTGTTTGTGGGATCGTTTAGCTCTGTCTACAGCATGCTGCTTCCACTGTTTGTCAAGTAGTCCTGTGTTACTTTCAGGTTATTGGTGTGTGTATATGTCTGTGTGCGAGTGTTTATGTAGCTCGGAATGTGTGTGTTTGTGTATGTGTGAATATGACTATGTCTGTCTCACTTGTTATATGCGTTTCTGAGTGTCCCTCTCTTTCTTTCTATCTGTCACTTTTAACCTGCTCCCCAAATAATTTTTCTCTGGACCTTGACTAACAAAGAGATAGAAAGTAAATCTTCTTTCAACAGTGGCATGTGGAAAGTTAATCAAATTGTCATCAAAGAAGTCGTTAAAATAGATTCACTGAAACATGCATCCTTTTCATTGCTGCATGTGAGATCTTTCATGTCTGCGCCTGTTCCGAGACCTGTCTCTCTCTGGTGACAGCGCGATTCTGCGTTTCATTTCTTGCCCATCATTGTGGTTCTCACATCGAGCTGAAGCGTGAGGCAGGGGGCAGATTTTTAAAATCGCTGTGAAATCAAATTGCAGAAGTGGGAAAGGCCGAGTCAGTTTTTCATTGTATTTTCAACATCCAATATTGCAGATAAATGAAAGTGAAGCTTGGAAAGCAGCAATAACCTCCTCGTCGGGGAATTGAACCCCGGTCTCCCGCGTGACAGGCGGGGATACTCACCACTATACTAACGAGGAATTCGTGCAGACATTTGCCGTATATTCACCACAGATGCTTCACGTTTCAGTGAATCTGTTTGAACTGTTCATTTGATGACAGTTTGTTTAACTTTCCACGGACCACTGTTGAAAGAAGAATTACCGACCACTTTTCCATCTCATGTTGGATCATGATGTGGGTAACGCGGGAGAGAGTGAGACAGATCTTCTCAGGAAAATATAGAAAATATGAGGCACATACACAGACAGACAGACAGACACAGACACACATACACATGGATTGACTCAGAAATACTGAGAGTCAGAATATGGATAATTTGGCTGATTTTTGTTCCATTTCTGTCGTTGATTTCGTCAATTCTTGCAGATCAATTAAAATGAGCATAAAACTCGAGGTACTCAATGCTGTGGAATTTTAATTCACTTAAGAATTATTAATTCTACAAGAAACTTGTTGAATTTTGAAACGCAGAGATGAAACAAGTTGATGAATGACGGGATCTGAAGTCTGTCAGATTTGAACCTGCGCGGGGGAAATGAATGAATTTCGAATCTATCACCTAACCCACCAGTTAGTAAAAATCACAATTGCTCTGCATCCAGTCCTCAAATAGTCTCCGTACAATAATATTCTGAAAGTGACAATCACCTGTTTTTTTGCTCTGTAGTTTTTGTTTCGGAAGAAGCTCGGCGAAGACATAAAATTAAAAGTTAGCGTCTGAAAACTGCTACCTCCCAGTCGGGGTATTAAACCCCGGACTAAGGTGGGGCAACTCACCACGATAAGAGAGAAAGAAAGAACGAAAGAAAGACAGAGTCAGTTGTCGTTGTCTAACAAAGAGATGGAAATGTAAATGGTTCTTTCAAGAGTGGCCCGTGGAAAATGAAACAAACTGTCATCAAATAAATAGTTAAAAGAAATGCACTGATACGTGAAGCATGTCTAACACCATCTGGGATGAGTGCACAATCAATGCAGCAGTTCCTCGTTAGTATAGTGGTGAGTATCCCCGCCTGTCGCGCCGGAGACCGGGGTTCAATTCCTCGCCTTTTAAAGCTTTTTCTCTCATTTATCTCTAATATTCGATGCGGAATATACAGTGTAAAACTGACTCGGAGTTTCCCACTTTCCCCGATTTAATTTCACTGATATTCCAGCGGTTTTAAAATCTGCTCTCAGCTTCACTCTTCACCTCGATGTTCGACTGGTTTCTGTGATGTTGGGGATTTCGGGAGGAGGCCGAGATGGATCATCCACTCGGCACTTCTTGCTGAAGACGGTTTCTAAAACTTTGCACTCACACGCTGGGCTTTACCATCATTGAGGATGGGGATGTTCATAGAGCCTCTTCCCATTAGTTGTTTAATTATCCACCATCATTCACAAATGGGTGTGGCAGGACTGCAGAGCTTTGATCTGATCCGTTGTTTGTGGGATCGTTTAGCTCTGTCTACAGCATGCTGCTTCCACTGTTTGTCAAGTAGTCCTGTGTTACTTTCAGGTTATTGGTGTGTGTATATGTCTGTGTGCGAGTGTTTATGTAGCTCGGAATGTGTGTGTTTGTGTATGTGTGAATATGACTATGTCTGTCTCACTTGTTATATGCGTTTCTGAGTGTCCCTCTCTTTCTTTCTATCTGTCACTTTTAACCTGCTCCCCAAATAATTTTTCTCTGGACCTTGACTAATAAAGAGATAGAAAGTAAGTCTTCTTTCAACAGTGGCATGTGGAAAGTTAATCAAGTTGTCATCAAAGAAGTCGTTAAAATAGATTCACTGAAACATGCATCCTTTTCATTGCTGCATGTGAGATCTTTCATGTCTGCGCCTGTTCCGAGACCTGTCTCTCTCTGTTTCGGGCTGGTGACAGCGCGATTGTGCGTTTCATTTCTTGCCCATCATTGTGGTTCTCACATCGAGCTGAAGCGTGAGGCAGAGAGCAGATTTTTAAAATCGCTGTGAAATCAATTTGTGGAAGTGGGAAAGGCCGAGTCAGTTTTTCATTGTATTTTCAACATCCAATATTGCAGATAAATGAAAGTGAAGCTTCGAAAGCAGCAATAACCGCCTCATCGGGGAATTGAACCCCGGTCTCCCGCGTGACAGGCGGGGATACTCACCACTATACTAACGAGGAATTCGTGCAGACATTTGCCGTATATTCACCACAGATGCTTCACGTTTCAGTGAATCTGTTTGAACTGTTCATTTGGTGACAGTTTGTTTAACTTACCACGGACCACTGTTGAAAGAAGAATTACCGACCACTTTTCCATCTCATGTTGGATCATGATGTGGGTAACGCGGGAGAGAGTGAGACAGATCTTCTCAGGAAAATATAGAAAATATGAGGCACATACACAGACAGACAGACAGACACAGACACATACACATGGATTGACTCAGAAATACTGAGAGTCAGAATATGGATAATTTGGCTGATTTTTGTTCCATTTCTGTCGTTGATTTCGTCAATTCTTGCAGATCAATTAAAATGAGCATAAAACTCGAGGTACTCAATGCTGTGGAATTTTAATTCACTTAAGAATTATTAATTCTACAAGAAACTTGTTGAATTTTGAAACGCAGAGATGAAACAGGTTGATGAATGACGGGATCTGAAGTCTGTCAGATTTGAACCTGCGCGGGGGAAATGAATGAATTTCGAATCTATCACCGAACCCACCAGTTAGTAAAAATCACAATTGCTCTGCATCCAGTCCTCAAATAGTCTCCGTACAATAATATTCTGAAAGTGACAATCACCTGTTTTTTTGCTCTGTAGTTTTTGTTTCGGAAGAAGCTCGGCGAAGACATAAAATTAAAAGTTAGCGTCTGAAAACTGCAACCTCCCAGTCGGGGTATTAAACCCCGGACTAAGGTGGGGCAACTCACCACGATAAGAGAGAAAGAAAGAACGAAAGAAAGACAGAGTCAGTTGTCGTTGTCTAACAAAGAGATGGAAATGTAAATGGTTCTTTCAAGAGTGGCCCGTGGAAAATGAAACAAACTGTCATCAAATAAATAGTTAAAAGAAATGCACTGATACGTGAAGCATGTCTAACACCATCTGGGATGAGTGCACAATCAATGCAGCAGTTCCTCGTTAGTATAGTGGTGAGTATCCCCGCCTGTCACGCGGGAGACCGGGGTTCAATTCCCCGACGGGGAGATTGAACTTTTGCCGCCTTTTAAAGCTTTTTCTCTCATTTATCTCTAATATTCGATGCGGAATATACAGTGTAAAACTAACTCGGAGTTTCCCACTTTCCCCGATTTATTTCACTGATATTCCAGCGGTTTTAAAATCTGCTCTCAGCTTCACTCTTCACCTCGATGTTCGACTGGTTTCTGTGATGTTGGGGATTTCGGGAGGAGGCCGAGATGGATCATCCACTCGGCACTTCTGGCTGAAGACGGTTTCTAAAACTTTGCACTCACACGCTGGGCTTTACCATCATTGAGGATGGGGATGTTCATAGAGCCTCTTCCCATTAGTTGTTTAATTATCCACCATCATTCACAAATGGGTGTGGCAGGACTGCAGAGCTTTGATCTGATCCGTTGTTTGTGGGATCGTTTAGCTCTGTCTACAGCATGCTGCTTCCACTGTTTGTCAAGTAGTCCTGTGTTACTTTCAGGTTATTGGTGTGTGTATATGTCTGTGTGCGAGTGTTTATGTAGCTCGGAATGTGTGTGTTTGTGTATGTGTGAATATGACTATGTCTGTCTCACTTGTTATATGCGTTTCTGAGTGTCCCTCTCTTTCTTTCTATCTGTCACTTTTAACCTGCTCCCCAAATAATTTTTCTCTGGACCTTGACTAACAAAGAGATAGAAAGTAAGTCTTCTTTCAACAGTGGCATGTGGAAAGTTAATCAAATTGTCATCAAAGAAGTCGTTAAAATAGATTCACTGAAACATGCATCCTTTTCATTGCTGCATGTGAGATCTTTCATGTCTGCGCCTGTTCCGAGACCTGTCTCTCTCTGGTGACAGCGCGATTCTGCGTTTCATTTCTTGCCCATCATTGTGGTTCTCACATCGAGCTGAAGCGTGAGGCAGGGGGCAGATTTTTAAAATCGCTGTGAAATCAATTTGTGGAAGTGGGAAAGGCCGAGTCAGTTTTTCATTGTATTTTCAACATCCAATATTGCAGATAAATGAAAGTGAAGCTTCGAGAGCAGCAATAACCGCCTCGTCGGGGAATTGAACCCCGGTCTCCCGCGTGACAGGCGGGGATACTCACCACTATACTAACGAGGAATTCGTGCAGACATTTGCCGTATATTCACCACAGATGCTTCACGTTTCAGTGAATCTGTTTGAACTGTTCATTTGATGACAGTTTGTTTAACTTTCCACGGACCACTGTTGAAAGAAGAATTACCGACCACTTTTCCATCTCATGTTGGATCATGATGTGGGTAACGCGGGAGAGAGTGAGACAGATCTTCTCAGGAAAATATAGAAAATATGAGGCACATACACAGACAGACAGACACAGACACACATACACATGGATTGACTCAGAAATACTGAGAGTCAGAATATGGATAATTTGGCTGATTTTTGTTCCATTTCTGTCGTAGATTTCGTGAAATCTTGCAGATCAATTAAAATGAGCATAAAACTCGAGGTCCTCAATGCTGTGGAATTTTAATTCACTTAAGAATTATTAATTCTACAAGAACCTTGTTGAATTTTGAAACGCAGAGATGAAACAGGTTGATGAATGATGGGATCTGAAGTCTGTCAGATTTGAACCTGCGCGGGGGAAATGAATGAATTTCGAATCTGTCACCTAACCCACCAGTTAGTAAAAATCACAATTGCTCTGCATCCAGTCCTCAAATAGTCTCCGTACAATAATATTCTGAAAGTGATAATCACCTGTTTTTTTGCTCTGTAGTTTTTGTTTAGGAAGAAGCTCGGCGAAGACATAAAATTAAAAGTTAGCGTTTGAAAACTGCTACCTCCCAGTCGGGGTATTAAACCCCGGACTAAGGTGGGGCAACTCGCCACGATAAGAGAGAAAGAAAGAACGAAAGAAAGACAGAGTCAGTTGTCGTTGTCTAACAAAGAGATGGAAATGTAAATGGTTCTTTCAAGAGTGGCCCGTGGAAAATGAAACAAACTGTCATCAAATAAATAGTTAAAAGAAATGCACTGATACGTGAAGCATGTCTAACACCATCTGGGATGAGTGCACAGTCAATGCAGCAGTTCCTCGTTAGTATAGTGGTGAGTATCCCCGCCTGTCACGCGGGCGACCGGGGTTTAATTCCCCGACGGGGAGATTGAACTTTTGCCGCCTTTTAAAGCTTTTTCTCTCATTTATCTCTAATATTCGATGCGGAATATACAGTGTAAAACTGACTCGGAGTTTCCCACTTTCCCCGATTTAATTTCACTGATATTCCAGCGGTTTTAAAATCTGCTCTCAGCTTCACTCTTCACCTCGATGTTCGACTGGTTTCTGTGATGTTGGGGATTTCGGGAGGAGGCCGAGATGGATCATCCACTCGGCACTTCTGGCTGAAGACGGTTTCTGAAACTTTGCACTCACACGCTGGGCTTTACCATCATTGAGGATGGGGATGTTCATAGAGCCTCTTCCCATTAGTTGTTTAATTATCCACCATCATTCACGAATGGGTGTGGCAGGACTGCAGAGCTTTGATCTGATCCGTTGTTTGTGGGATCGTTTAGCTCTGTCTACAGCATGCTGCTTCCACTGTTTGTCAAGTAGTCCTGTGTTACTTTCAGGTTATTGGTGTGTGTATATGTCTGTGTGCGAGTGTTTATGTAGCTCGGAATGTGTGTGTTTGTGTATGTGTGAATATGACTGTCTGTCTCACTTGTTATATGCGTTTCTGAGTGTCCCTCTCTTTCTTTCTATCTGTCACTTTTAACCTGCTCCCCAAATAATTTTTCTCTGGACCTTGACTAACAAAGAGATAGAAAGTAAGTCTTCTTTCAACAGTGGCATGTGGAAAGTTAATCAAATTGTCATCAAAGAAGTAGTTAAAATAGATTCACTGAAACATGCATCCTTTTCATTGCTGTATGTGAGATCTTTCATGTCTGCGCCTGTTCCAAGACCTGTCTCTCTCTGGTGACAGCGCGATTCTGCGTTTCATTTCTTGCCCATCATTGTGGTTCTCACATCGAGCTGAAGCGTGAGGCAGGGGGCAGATTTTTAAAATCGCAGTGAAATCAATTTGTGGAAGTGGGAAAGGCCGAGTCAGTTTTTCATTGTATTTTCAACATCCAATATTGCAGATAAATGAAAGTGAAGCTTCGAAAGCAGCAATAACCTCCTCGTCGGGGAAGTGAACCCCGGTCGCCCGCGTGACAGGCGGGGATACTCACCACTATACTAACGAGGAATTCATGCAGACATTTGCCGTATATTCACCACAGATGCTTCACGTTTCAGTGAATCTGTTTGAACTGTTCATTTGGTGACAGTTTGTTTAACTTTCCACGGACCACTGTTGAAAGAAGAATTACCGACCACTTTTCCATCTCATGTTGGATCATGATGTGGGTAACGCGGGAGAGAGTGAGACAGATCTTCTCAGGAAAATATAGAAAATATGAGGCACATACACAGACAGACAGACAGACACAGACACACATACACATGGATTGACTCAGAAATACTGAGAGTCAGAATATGGATAATTTGGCTGATTTTTGTTCCATTTCTGTCGTAGATTTCGTGAAATCTTGCAGATCAATTAAAATGAGCATAAAACTCGAGGTACTCAATGCTGTGGAATCCTGGACGAGGCTAATAAAGTTTTAATTTGAAAACTTTATTTCATTTTATTTGGTTTTATTTGGTTTTTAGTATTTAAGCACACCTCACACCCCCCCTTCTTATAAAAGGGGGCCTAATTTGGAAAAAAAAACTTCCCAGTGAGGGGCCTGTGAGGAGAGTGCTGGGGCCTGTCGATATTGGTGAGCCACTTTCCGGGCAATCGAGTGTGGCCCTGCGGAAGTGCTGCAAGCAGGTGCAGAGCACAGAGGAGAGGAGAGCCATCGAGAGGGAAGGAGGGAGAAAGAAAGAAGGAGGCGAAAAACATCAGGCAGCTGCGAGGGGTGTGCTGCTGCTGCTGCTGTCAGCCTTAAACAGCAGGAAGAGGAGGTCGACGGCGATCGGGGTGGCCGACTGAAGGTAGGGGGGAGGTAAGAAGATCCTTTTCCAACAGGGGATTCCACCCCCAAGTGTCTGGCCCGTGACAGCTGGAGCTGCCTGGGTGAAGAAACTTTTGCCATCTGTGGAGGACTGAGCCGAGGCAGCTCCGGCTGTCTAGGGGAAGACATCTCCTCCCCCTGCCCACCGGAAGACTCCACGTTATCGGCCACCCGTGTACATGTACGTTCCTTCCCTCCAGAGACATTTCTGCAGCGGCCCGCCCCTGCAGACTCCCTCCTTCCTCTTTAAGGAACATCCCTCCCTCTCTCTCTTGTGGTTTCCGCATTTAAAAACAAAAAGAAAAAACGCCCCAGAAAAGGAGCCCCTCTCCCAATAGATCAGTACCATTTTGGGGAGAGGAGGTTTCCTTGGGCTTTTGGTCCAGCAAAAGAAAAAGGGAAAATACCTGGAAGACCTAAGACTTGGGGTGGGCGTGGCGTACAAGAGAATGGCAACACCATCTTCGCCAGTGCCGGGACCCAGCAGGACGTATGCGGGCGTTACTGCGGCTGCTGCTCCCGCTGCTCGTGCTACTCCTGCTGGCCCGGCGCCATTCCGCCTCGTGACGAGGAAGCACGGGGTCAAAGCCTATGCCCACCCCGGCATGACGATTGAGGCCTGCGTGAAGGCCATGGCCGAGGTTGTCGGCCCCTCGGCCATCGTCGCGGCCTCGAAAGTGTACGGGAAGGCTGTAGTCTTCCTGAGGTCCGAGCGGACGGTGTCCCTGGCCCTTAGCAAGGGGCTCACGGTGGGCGGGACTTTCCTGCCGGTGGACCCGCTGGAGGCCACCGCGCAGCGGGTGGTGTTATCGAACGTCCCGCCCTTCCTGCCGGACGAGCTCCTCCTCCCTCACCTGCGTCAACTGGGGGAGGTGAGGTCGGGGGTAACGCCGCTGTCGCTCGGCCTCAGGGAGAACAGCCTCCGTCATGTCTACTCCTTCCGTCGCCAGGCGTTTATCAAGCTGGCGCGGGAGGAGGTTACGGAGGGGGGCTTTAACGCCCTCCACGAGGGGACCGCCTACCGTGTCTTCTGGACGGCAGAGGGTGGGCGGTGCCATGCCTGCAAGGAGGTGGGGCACCTGAGGAAGAACTGCCCCGCCTCCCAGGCCGCCAAAGCAGCTCCGGCGGCCGAGGCTGGCGCCGCCACCGCTCCTCCCCCCAAACCCGCCCCCGCGTCGGGAGAGTCCACTGCGTGGGCGGAGGGTGCCGACGAGGCCTCCGCCGGGGGAGAGGGAGGGAACCCTCGCCCGAAGAAGGCGCGGAAGAAGAGTAGACTTCGGGAGGCTGGTCCCCGGGTTGGAAATCCTTCCAGCCAGCCCGAGGCCGTGGTCGTGACCGCGGCCAAACGACAACTCGCGGTCGCGGCAGAGCCAGGGCTGGCGGGTGTTCAGGAGGGAGCGGAGGGGGGGGCCCCAGCAGACATGGGGCTCGCCCTCCCTCCGCCACCCTCCGGAAAACAGAAAAGGCGCCGCTCCCTGGAAGCGGAGGGGAACCCTGCCAAGGGACGGCCCCCCGCGAAAAGGGAATCGGCGCCGGCGGCGGATCCTGCGACTCCACCCTCCATTTCCCACCGCCAGCGGGGGTCATCCACCTCTCGGGGGGAGGAGATCGTGCCCGTGCCTCCCGGGGGGGATGGAGAGACCCTGCCGAAAGGGGGGGCCGCGGATTCGTGCGCCGACGCGAGCTTCCCGTTCACCGGGTCGGGGGTCCTGGGTGCCGGAGCGGGCGAGGCCGAAGAGGCCGGATTCGTCTGCCCTCGGCTCGACCTCTCCCAGGACCTGCTCGACCTGGTGGCGGGTTTTAACACGAAAATGTCACGGGCCGGGTCGGTCGGTGGCGGTGTGGGTGGGGAGACCCCCTTCTCCCAGTCTCTGGGCGCGGAGCCGGGGGAGGTTGGAGAGCTGGAATATATGTTCTCCCCGGGTTCCCCGGTTTCCCATTATATCCGGGTGCCCGTTTACCACCGCTCGGAGGCTGGGGAGGGTCCTCGCCCGGAGCCGCCCTCTGACCCGGACCCCCCGGTAGAGCCCGGGGAGGAATCCTCTGCCGACGATCCTGGGGGTGGGATCGTGGCGGAGGCGGGGCCGGCCGGCGCGGCCGTCCCGTTCTCCGCACCCTGTGCGGGGAGTGGGTCGGCCGCGGGCGACGATGGCCCGGAGGAGGTCGGGGACTCGGTGGTGGGCACTGGGGAGGATTTAGAGTTCGCCGCCAGTGAGGTGGTGGACGCCCTCGTGCCTGACACAGAGTCTCCCCTCATCCCCGTTGAGGAACTCCGGGATTTTGTGTCCGGTTGGACCCATCATGGCAATGGCGCCCGGCGGGCCCTCGACCGTTGGTCGGATCCGGCGCATCTGATCCGCTCGGTCCGGGCCGCCGTCGTGTCCGTGGCCGCGGAGGAGGACGGCGGCGGGGTCGGTCTGCGCCGGCTCAGATCCCTCCTCACCGGGCTCTTGGGGGGAGAGGAGGTCGACTAGCGGCCCCGCTCCCTCCGCGCATTAGTTTTTAGGTAGGTTGCGCTGTGCTCTTGCCATGGAGATAACCATAGCCAGCCTCAACATCAACGGCGGCAGAGACGCCCGCCGTAGATTTGACAAGTTCTCGGTCCTTCGGGACGGGAAGTATGCGGTGTGCTTTCTGCAGGAAACCCACACCGTTCCGGGAGATGAGGCCACGTGGATCCTGGAATGGGGAGGGGGGGTCTACTTGAGTCACCTCAGCGGCGTTTCGAGCGGGGTGGCCATCTTGTTGGCCCCGACTTTTCAGCCGGAGATCTTGGGGGTCAAGGAGCCGGTGCCGGGCCGCTTGCTCCACGTAGCCCTTCGCCACGGGGACGTGCCGCTTCACCTGGTGAACGTGTACGCCCCCTGGTCCGGAGCCGAGCAAGTGAGCTTCTTTGAGGAAGTGTCCACTTACCTGAACTCCGTCGACGCCGGCGAGTGCATTATCCTCGGGGGGGATTTTAACAGCACCCTCGAGGCGAGGGACCGCTCCGGTCCCGCGGATCGCCGGTCGGCGACGGGGAAGTTGAGGGACCTGGTCGGGTCCTTCGACTTGGTGGACGTCTGGCGGAATCTCCATCCCGACTCCGGCCAGTTCACCTTTGTGAGGGCCGGAGGGGGGAGCACCAGAATCGACCGCCTGTACGTTTCGCGGGCGTACGCCTCCTGCGTCCCGTCGGCCTCCATCCGGCCGGTGTCGTGCTCGGACCACCACCTGGTGTGGATGGAGCTCGCTCTGCTCCGCGCCCGGTCGGGGTCCGCGTACTGGCACTTTAACAACCGGCTGCTGGAGGACGCGCGGTTCCGGGACTCGTTCCGTCTGTTCTGGAGCGACTGGAGAGGGAAGCGGGGAGGCTTCTCCTCCTTGAGGCTATGGTGGGACGTGGGCAAGGCTCACGTCCGCCTCTTCTGTCAAGAGTACGCGAGGGGGTCGACTAAGAGGCGGGAGTCCGAGGTCAGGCGGTTGGAGCAGGAGGTGCTTGGCCTGGAGTCCCGTCTCGGTCAGGCCGCCGAGGATCCGGCCCTGCGGCAGGTGTACGAGGAGAGGAAGGACGCTCTGAGGGACCTGCACCTTGTCGGGTCCCGAGGCGCGTACGTGAGGTCGCGGCTCCAGCTCCTGCGGGACCTGGACCGCGGCTCTCCCTTCTTCTACTCGCTGGAAAAGTGGCGGGGGGCTCGTAAGCAGCTCCTTACGCTGTTGGCCGACGACGGGTCCCTCGTCTCGGACCCGGAGGGAGTCAGGGCCCGTGCTCGATCTTTCTATGAGGCTCTGTTCTCTCCGGATCCGTCCAGCGAGGAGGCGCGCAGAGTTTTGTGGGAGGACCTGCCGAAGGTCGGCCCGGAGGACGCTGAGCGTCTGGACGCTCCGCTCAGTTTGGCGGAGCTGACCGGCGCCCTCCACCAGCTCTCCAGGGGCAAATCCCCGGGGCTGGACGGGCTGACCGTGGAGTTCCTCAGGGCCTTCTGGGACGTCCTGGGGGGCGACTACGCGCGGGTCCTGGGGGAATGTCTGGCGACCGGGGAGATGCCCCTTTCGTGGCGCAGGGCGGTCGTGGTCCTGCTGCCTAAGAAGGGGGATCTCCGCAACCTTAAAAACTGGCGCCCGGTCTCCCTCCTCAGCACGGATTATAAGGTCTTTGCCAGGGCGATGTCTGCTCGCCTCGGCACCGTGCTGGACCACATGATCCACCCCGACCAGTCCTACACGGTCCCGGGCCGGACGATCCACGATAACATCCACCTGGTCCGGGACCTGATCCACCATTCCCAGAGGGCTGGTCTGTCGGTCGCCTTCCTTTCCTTGGATCAGGAGAAGGCGTTCGACAGGGTGGATCACGAGTATCTATTCGGGACTCTGCGCGCTTTCGGATTCGGGTCGCATTTCGTCGCCCGGATCCGACTTCTGTACGCCGCCGCGGAGTGTCTGATTAAGGTTAACGGATCCTTGACGGCGCCCCTTCGCTTCGGGAGAGGAGTGCGTCAGGGGTGCCCCATGTCCGGCCAATTATACGCCGTCTGCGTGGAGCCTTTCCTGCACCTCTTGCGAAAGAGGCTGTCGGGACTGGCTCTGCTCGAGCCGGGCGTGGAGGTCGTCCTTTCGGCTTACGCCGACGATGTGCTCCTCATGGTCACCGATCCCCTTGACTTGCGGAGAATGCGCAAGTGCCAAGAGGTCTACTCTGCCGCGTCCTCCGCAAGAATCAACTGGGAGAAATGTTCCGGACTCCTGGTGGGTCAGTGGCGGGTGGACTCCATGCCGGAGGAGCTCAGGGCTTTCGCCTGGAGTACCACGCACCTCCGGTACCTGGGAGTCTACCTCGGCCCTGCCGAGGAAGCCTGGCCGGCGAACTGGGTAGAGCTGGAGGCC
Source organism: Heptranchias perlo (assembly GCF_035084215.1). Classification (NCBI taxonomy): domain Eukaryota; kingdom Metazoa; phylum Chordata; class Chondrichthyes; order Hexanchiformes; family Hexanchidae; genus Heptranchias; species Heptranchias perlo. The sequence continues at coordinate 15,524,717 of NC_090359.1, read as the reverse complement.
AAAGTCACCGCTCGCCTGGCGCGCTGGACAGGACTGCTCCGAGTGTTATCCTACAGGGGTCGAGTGCTGGTCATAAACCAGCTGGTGGCCGCCATGTTGTGGTACCGGTTGGTCACTTTGACCCCCCCCCCTGATTTTGTCGCCAAGATTCAGAGGAAGTTCGTCGACTTCTTCTGGGCCAAAGGGATGCACTGGGTCGCTGCCGCGGTCCTGAGTCTCCCGCTTAGGGAGGGCGGTCAGGGGCTGGTGTGCGTCCGCACCCAGGTGGCAACTTTCCGCCTTCGGATGCTGCAGCGATACCTGTACGCGGAGCGCCCTCTTAGATGGCGTGCGCTGGCGACGTATTTTTTCCGCCAGCTGCACGGCCTGAACTACGACACGCAGCTCCTGTTCGTCTCGCTGCTGGGCGGCCGCACGTCTTTGCAGGAGCTGCCTGTCTTGTACCAGGATCTGCTCAGGGTCTGGACCATGGTCGCCTCCAGCCGGAGCTCTCGCCCGTCGGGGGTAGCGGCCGTCCTGCAGGAGCCGCTGCTCGGGAATCCGTTCCTCCGCGATGTCGGCTTCAGCCGCTCGTGGCTGACGGAGCGGAGGGCTGTGGCCGGTCGGGTAACCAGAGTCAGGGACGTCCTGGATGGCGGAGGGTCGGGTTGGCTCGAGCCGTGGGCGCTCGCCGCTCGCATGTCCTCGTGGCGTGCCGGGGACGCGGCCGCCGCCATCCAGGCGTTGAAATCGGCGCTCGGCCCTGACTCCACTCGGGGTGTGGAGGCGGCTCAGGCGTGCGGAGCCATCCCGTCCGACCTGACCCCCGTTCGGACGGAATTCCTCCTCGGCGCCAAACCCCGGAACCTCCCTCGGAGGGCCGCGCCTCACAACTTGAGCCGTCTCTCGGAAATTCCCTCCGTGCCGTTTCACACCGCGCGGAGGGATTTCCTGTACGGGCTGCTCCTGCACACCATCCACTTCCTCGCCCTCGTCTCTCGCCCGGACACGCCCTGGCGTACCATCCTGCCGTCCGGCGGAGACGGGGGTCCCCAGTGGGAGGCTCTCTATACAGGGGTCCTCCCGTGTTACTTTGGGGATCTGGGGTGGAGGGTGTTGCACGGAGCAGTCCCGTGCAACAGGCGTTTACGCCATTTTACGGACACCCAGGCCGCTTGCATTTTCTGCGGCCTGGAGGAGTCCGTTTTTCATTTGTACACTGGGTGTGCGAGACTGCAGCCCCTGTTCCATTCTTTGAAGGGGCTGCTCCTCAAGTTCTGGCTGCATTTCAGTCCCACGCTCCTGATCTTTGGCCGCCCGGTGAGGAGGGGGGCGGGCAGGTCGGTGGACGTTCTCGTGGGCCTGCTCCTGGGCCTGTCCAAGGTGGCCATCCACAGGTCTAGGATGATCGTGGTCCGTGGGGGCGGTCGCTCGGCCTGTCTGCCTCTCTTCCGCGGAATGCTCCGCGCCCGGGTGGCCCTGGAGATGGAGCACGCGGTGTCTGCCGGTACGCTCGAGGCTTTCCGCGGCCGGTGGGCACCGCAGGGGCTGGAGTGCATCCTGGACGAGGAGAATAAAATTTTAATTTGAACACTTGGTTTTGGTTTATTTGGTTTTTAGTATTTAAGCACACCCCACACCCCCCCTTCTTATAAAAGGGGGGCCTAATACAAAGAAAAAAAAAAAAAAAAAAAGTTCTGGAACTATTTTCTTCTGATCCAAGCTCTTGTATTTATACTACTGGGACAGCCTGCATTGAAACCAGGAATGGACAGCACCAATGATGATTGACAATCCCTGATAGCCAATCGGGAATCTTCCATGAATCCAGGCACCAATTAACAAAGGACAGGGCTCTGGGGGAGAGATTGATATCCAGAGCCAATCAGAGCTTTGCAATACAGACCAGCAAGGCCTTGGAGGTGTTTGTGGCTGGACTGCCACTGAGTGGAGTGGAGAGCAGAGAGAGCAGAGAGAGCAGGCCCTTGCCTGGGTCCCTTGGGGAGAAGGAGAAGGAGAAGGAGAAAGAAGGAGAAACCACCATCAACAAGGAGGGAGGGAGAAGGAGAAAAAGAGCACCAACCAGTGGGAGGAAGAGGTGGTCGGTGCAGTGAGGTGTGTCGGCTGAAGGTAGGGGGAGGAAGAAGACTTCAGAGGACAGGGGTCCCCCCCAAGTGTCTGGCCCGGGACAGCTGGAGCTGCCTGGGTGAAGTTACTTTCCTTTTCAAATCTTTGGAGGACTGAGCCTCGGCAGCTCCAGCTGTCTAGGGGAAGACATCTCCTCCCCCTGCCCACTGGAAGACAGACAGAAGAAGATCCACCTTTTAAGGTGCAACCCCGCCCCTCTTCCACCCACTTCTGCAGCAGCCTACCCCTGCAGACTCCCTCCTTCCCATTCTGCCATCCATCCCTCCCACCTTCTCCTGCTCTCTGGGATATTCCCTTGCTCTCCGGGGTGTTCTTGGGGAATTTAAAAACCAACAAAGGGGCCCTCTCCCATCCAAGCACTGGGATTCGGGGAGAGAGGTTTTCCTCAAGGTTTTCATTAAAAAAAAGAGGCCAATTTCCATCCAAAGGCCTGAGACTTGGGGTGGGTGTGGCTCTTTAGGTCATGGCTTCACCATCTTCGCCGGTGCCGGGACCCAGCAGGACGTATGCGGCGGTTACCTCGGGGGCCGCTCCTACAGTTCGTGCCGCTCCTGCTGGGCCGGCGCCTTTCCGCCTCATTACGAGGAAGCATGGGGTGAAGAGCTACGCCCACCCCAACATGACCATTGAGGCCTGCGTAAAGGCCATGGCCGAGGTTGTCGGCCCCTCGGCCATCGTCGCGGCCTCGAAAATGTACGGGAGGGCGGTGTTCTTCCTGAGGTCCGAGCGGGCGGTGTCCCTGGCCCTTAGTAAGGGGCTCACGGTGGGCGGGACCTTCCTGCCGGTGGACCCGCTGGAGGCCACCGCGCAGCGGGTCATTTTATCTAACGTCCCGCCTTTCCTGTCGGACGAGCTCCTCCTCCCCCACCTACGTCAACTGGGGGAGGTGAGGTCGGGGGTAACGCCGCTGCCGCTCGGACTCAGGGAGAACAGCCTCCGGCATGTTTACTCCTTCCGTCGCCAGGCATTCGTCAAGCTGGCACGGGAGGAGGTTACGGAGGGGGGCTTTAACGCCCTCCACGAGGGGACCCCTTACCGCGTCTTTTGGACGGCAGAGGGTGGGCGGTGCCATGCCTGTAAGGAGGTGGGGCACCTGAAGAGGAACTGCCCCGCCTCTCAGGCCGCCAAAACAGCTACGGCGGCCGGGGCTGGCGCCGCCACCGCTCCTCCCCCCAACCCCGCCCCCGCGTCGGGACAGTCAACTGCGCGGGTGGAGGTTGGCGTCGAGGCCTCCGCCAGGGGGGAGGAGGGGAACCCTCGCCAGAAGAAAGGCGCGGAGAAAGAGGAAGAATCTAGAGGCTGGTCCCCGGGACAGAGAAGATCTGAGTCAGCCCGAGGCCGTGACCGCGGCCAGTCAACATCTCGCGGTCGCGACAGAGCCCGGGCTGGCGGGTGATCAGGAGGGAGCGGAGGTGGGGGTCCCAGCAGACATGGAGTTCCCCCTCCCTCCGCGACCCCCCGGGAAGAAAAAGAGGCGCCACTCCCCGGAAGCGAACGGGCTCCCTGCTAAGGGACGGCCCCCCGTGGAAGGGGAGTCGGTGCCGGTCGCGGATCCTGCGGCCCCGCCCGTGACATCCGAACAGCGGCGGGGGTCATCCACCTCTCGGGGGGAGGAGATCGTGCCCGTGCCTCCCGGGGGGGATGGAGAGACCCCGCCGATAGGGGGGGTCGCGGCTCCGCATTTACCCAACACTACCCTGTTCACCGGGTCGGGCGTCCTGGGTGTCGGGGTGGGCGAGGCCGTTGCGGCCAAATTCGTCTGCCCCCGGCTCGACCTCTCCCAGGACCTGCTCGACCTGGTGGCGGGGTTTAATAAAAATATCTCACGGGCCGGGTCGGTCGGTGGCGACGTGGGTCGGGGGACCCCCTCCTCTCAGTCTCTGGGCTCGGAGCCGGGGGAGGTGGGAGAACTTGAGTACACGTTCTCCCCGGTTTCCCCGGGTTCCACTTATATACGGGTGCCGGTTTTTCACCGCTCGGAGGATGGGGAGGGTCCCCGCCCGGCGCCGCCGTCTGACGCGGACCCCCCGGTGGAGCCCGGGGAGGACTCCTCTGCCGACGATCCTGGGGGTGGGATCGTGACAGAGGCGGGGCTGGCCGGCGCGGCCGTCTCGTTCTCCGCGCTTTGTGCGGGGAGCGGGTCGGCCGCGGGCGACGATGACCCGGAGGAGGACGGGGACTCGGTGGTGGGCACTGGGGAGGATTTGGAGTTCGCCGCCAGTGAGGTGGTGGACGCCCTCGTGCCCTGCACCGAGTCTCCCCTCATCCCCGTTGAGGAACTCCGGGATTTTGCGTCCGGTTGGAGCCGTCGTCGCGATGGCGTCCGGCTGGCCCTCGACCGTTGGTCGGAGCCGGCGCAGTTAATCCGCTCGGTCCTGGCCGCCGTCGCGTCCGTGGCCGCGGAAGGGGACGGCGGCGGGGTCGGGCTGCGTCGGCTCAGATCCCTCCTCACCGGGCTCTTGAGGGAGTGGCGGTCGACTAGCGGCCCCGCTCCCTCCGCGCATTAGGTTTAAGTAGGTTGCGCTGTGCTCTTGCCATGGAGATAACCATAGCCAGCCTCAACATCAACGGCGGCAGAGACGCCCGCCGTAGATTTGACAAGTTCTCGGTCCTGCGGGACGGGAAGTATGCGGTGTGCTTTCTGCAGGAAACCCACACCGTTCCGGGAGACGAGGCCACGTGGATCCTGGAATGGGGAGGGGGGGTCTAATTGAGTCACCTCGCCAGCGTTTCGAGCGGGGTGGCCATCTTGTTGGCCCCGACTTTTCAGCCGGAGATCTTGGGGGTCAAGGAGCCGGTGCCGGGCCGCTTGCTCCACGTAGCCCTTCGCCACGGGGACGTGCCGCTTCACCTGGTGAACGTGTACGCCCCCTGGTCCGGAGCCGAGCAAGTGAGCTTCTTTGAGGAAGTGTCTACTTACCTAAACTCCGTCGACGCCGGCGAGTGCATTATCCTCGGGGGGGGGATTTTAACCGTACCCTCGAGGCGAGGGACCGCTCCGGTCCCGCGCGTGCCCGAACGGCGACGGAGAAGTTGAGGGACCTGGTCGGGTCCTTCGACTTGGTGGACGTCTGGCGGAATCTCCATCCCGACTCCGGCCAGTTCACCTTTGTGAGGGCCGGAGGGGGGAGCTCCAGAATCGACCGCCTGTACGTTTCGCGGGCGTACGCCTCCTGCGTCCCGTCGGCCTCCATCCGGCCGGTGTCGTGCTCGGACCACCACCTGGTGTGGATGGAGCTCGCTCTGTTCCGCGCCCGGTCGGCGTCCGCGTACTGGCACTTTAACAACCGGCTGCTGGAGGACGCGCGGTTCCGGGACTCGTTCCGTCTGTTCTGGAGCGACTGGAGAGGGAAGCGGGGAGGCTTCTCCTCCTTGAGGCTATGGTGGGACGTGGGCAAGGCTCACGTCCGCCTCTTCTGTCAAGAGTACGCGAGGGGGTCGACTAAGAGGCGGGAGTCCGAGGTCAGGCGGTTGGAGCAGGAGGTGCTTGGCCTGGAGTCCCGTCTCGGTCAGGCCGCCGAGGATCCGGCCCTGCGGCAGGTGTACGAGGAGAGGAAGGACGCTCTGAGGGACCTGCAACTGGTCGGGTCCCGAGGAGCGTACGTGAGGTCGCGGCTCCAGCTCCTGCGGGACCTGGACCGCGGCTCTCCCTTCTTCTACTCGCTGGAAAAGCGGCGGGGGGCTCGTAAGCAGCTCCTTACGCTGCTGGCCGACGACGGGTCCCTCGTCTCGGACCCGGAGGGAGTCAGGGCCCGGGCTCGATCTTTCTACGAGGCTCTGTTCTCTCCGGATCCGTCCAGCGAGGAGGCGCGCAGAGTTTTGTGGGAGGACTTGCCGAAGGTCGGCCCGGAGGACGCCGAGCGTCTGGACGCTCCGCTCAGTTTGGCGGAGCTGACCGGCGCCCTCCACCAGCTCTCCAGGGGCAAATCCCCGGGGCTGGACGGGCTGACCGTGGAGTTCCTCAGGGCCTTCTGGGACGTCCTGGGGGGCGACTACGCGCGGGTCCTGGGGGAATGTCTGGCGACCGGGGAGATGCCCCTTTCGTGGCGCAGGGCGGTCGTGGTCCTGCTGCCTAAGAAGGGGGATCTCCGCAACCTTAAAAACTGGCGCCCGGTCTCCCTCCTCAGCACGGATTATAAGGTCTTTGCCAAGGCGATGTCTGCTCGCCTGGGCACCGTGCTGGCCCACATGATCCACCCCGACCAGTCCTACACGGTCCCGGGCCGGAAGATCCACGATAACATCCATCTGGTCCGGGACCTGATCCACCATTCCCAGAGGGCTGGTCTGTCGGTCGCCTTCCTTTCCTTAGATCAGGAGAAGGCGTTCGACAGGGTGGATCACGAGTATCTATTCGGGACTCTGCGCGCTTTCGGGTTCGGGTCGCATTTCGTCGCCCGGATCCGACTTCTGTACGCCGCCGCGGAGTGTCTGATTAAGGTTAATGGATCCTTGACGGCGCCCCTTCGCTTCGGGAGAGGAGTGCGTCAGGGGTGCCCCATGTCCGGCCAATTATACGCCGTCTGCGTGGAGCCTTTCCTGCGCCTCTTGCGCAAGAGGTTGTCGGGACTGGCTCTGCGCGAGCCGGACGTGGAGGTCGTCCTTTCGGCTTACGCCGACGACGTGCTCCTCGTGGTCACGGATCCCCTTGACTTGCGGAGGATGCGCGAGTGCCAAGAGGTCTACTCTGCGGCGTCTTCCGCAAGGATCAACTGGGAGAAATGTTCCGGACTCCTGGTGGGTCAGTGGCGGGTGGACTCCCTGCCGGAGGAGCTCAGGCCTTTCGCCTGGAGTACCACGCACCTCCGGTACCTGGGAGTCTACCTCGGCCCTGCCGAGGAAGCCTGGCCGGCGAACTGGGAAGAGCTGGAGGCCAAAGTCACCGCTCGCCTGGCGCGCTGGACAGGACTGCTCCGAGTGTTATCCTACAGGGGTCGTGTGCTGGTCATAAACCAGCTGGTGGCCGCCATGTTGTGGTACCGGTTGGTCACTTTGACCCCCCCCCCTGAGTTTGTCGCCAAGATTCAGAAGAAGTTTGTCGACGTCTTCTGGGCCAGAGGGATACACTGGGTCGCTGCCGCGGTCCTGAGTCTCCCGCTTAGGGAGGGCGGTCAGGGGTTGGTGTGCGTCGGCACCCAGGTGGCAACTTTCCGCCTTCGGACGCTGCGGCGATACCTGTACGTTGAGCGTCCTCTTAGATGGCGTGCGCTGGCGACGTATTTTTTCCGCCAGCTGCACGGCCTGAACTACGACACGCAGCTCCTGTTCATCTCGCTGGTGGGCGGCCGCACGTCTTTGCAGGAGCTGCCTGTCTTTTACCAGGATCTGCTCAGGGTCTGGAACATGGTCGCCTCCGGTCGGAGCTCTCGCCCGTCAGGGGTTGCGGCCGTCCTGCAGGAGCCGCTGCTCGGGAATCCGTTCCTCCGCGATATCGGCTTCGGCCACTCGCGGCTGTCGGTGCGGAGGGCCGTGGCCGGTCGGGTGACCAGAGTCAGGGACGTCCTGGATGGCGGTGGGTCGGGTTGGTTGGAGCCGTGGGCGCTCGCCGCACGGATGTCCTCGTGGCGTGCCGGGGACGCGGCCATCGCCATCCGGGCGTTGAAATCGGCGCTCGGCCCTGACTCCACTCGGGATGTGGAGGCGGCTCAGGCGTGCGGAGCCATCCCGTCCGACCTGACCCCCGTTCGGAAGGAGTTCCTCCTCGGCGCCAAACCCCGGAACCTCCCTCGGGGGGCCGCGCCTCACAACTTGAGTCGTCTCTCGGAAATTCCCTCCGTGCCGTTTCACACCGCGCGGAGGGATTTCCTGTACGGGCTGCTCCTGCACACCATCCACTTCCTCGCCCTCGTCTCTCGGCCGGACACGCCCTGGCGTGCCAGCCTGCCGTCCGGCGGAGACGGGGGTCCCCATTGGGGGGCTCTCTATACAGGGGTCCTCCCGTGTTACTTTGGGGATCTGGGGTGGAGGGTGGCGCACGGAGCAGTCGCGTGCAACCGGCGGTTACGCCATTTCACGGACACCCAGGCCGCTTGTGATTTCTGCGGCCTGGAGGAGTCCGTGTTCCATCTGTACACTGGGTGTGCGAGACTGCAGCCCCTGTTCCATTATTTGAAGGGGCTGCTCCTCAAGTTCTGGCTGCACTTCAGTCCCACGCTCCTGATCTTTGGCCGCCCGGTGAGGAGGGGGGCGGGCAGGTCGGTGGACGTCCTCGTGGGCCTGCTCCTGGGCCTGTCCAAGGTGGCCATCCACAGGTCTAGGATGATCGTGGTCCGTGGGGGCGGTCGCTCGGCCTGTCTGCCTCTCTTCCGCGGAATGCTCCGCGCCCGGGTGGCCCTGGAGATGGAGCACGCGGTGTCTGCCGGTACGCTTGAGGCTTTCCGCGACCGGTGGGCACCGCAGGGGCTGGAGTGCATCCTGAACGAGGATAATAAAATTTTGATTTGAACTCTTGGTTTTGGTTTGTTTGGTTTTTAGTTGTTAAGCACACCCCACACCCCCCCTTCTTATAAAAGGGGGGCCTAATAAAAAAAATAAAAAAATCCAGACACCAATTAACAAAGGACAGAAGGTGGGGTGTGATTCCCAGAACCAATCAGAGCTTTGGAATACAGGTGGGATTGGAGAATTATTCTGTGATGCCATTGCTGTTGGTTTCTTTGACTTTCCTCAAACGGAATCTGATCACATCTCTGTTGGGTTGTCTTTGAGACACACCAGCTCGGCATTGGAGGTGATTGTGGCTGAACTGCCATTGAGTGGAGAGCAGAGAGAGCAGAGAGAGCAGGCCCTTGCCCGGGTCCCTCTGAGTCAAGGAGAAGGAGAAGGAGAAACCACCATCAACAAGGAGGGAGGGTGAAGAAGAATACAACCAAACAGCAGCCGGGAGGGGTTGTGCTGCTGCCGCTGCTGGTTTGCGACACCGAACAGAGGGAGGAAGAGGAGGTCGGTGCAGTGAGGTGCGTCGGCTGAAGGTAGGGGGAGGAAGAAGACCTTTAGAGGACAGGGGGTTCCCCCAAGTGTCTGGCCCAGGACAGCTGGAGCTGCCTGGGTGAAGTTACTTTTTTCAATCTTTGGAGGACTGAGCCTAGGCAGCTCCAGCTGTCTCGGGGAAGACATCTCCTCCCCCTGCCCACCGGAAGACAGGCAGAAGAAGATCCACCTTTTAAGGTGCAACCCCGCCCCTCTTCCACCCACTTCTGCAGCAGCCTACCCCTGCAGACTCCCTCCTTCCCATTCCACCATTAATCCCTCCCACCTTCTCTTGCTCTCCCGGATATTCTGGGGGAAAATAAAACCAGCAAAGGGGCCCCTCTCCCAACCAAGCTCTGGGATTCGGGGAGAGAGGTTTCATCAGGGCTTCTTTTAAAAAGGCCTAAATTCATCAGTAGGCCCGAGACTTGGGGTGGGTGTGGCTCTTTAGGTCATGGCTTCACCATCTTCGCCGGTGCCGGGACCCAGCAGGACGTATGCGGCGGTTACCTCGGGGGCCGCTCCTACAGTTCGTGCCGCTCCTGCTGGGCCGGCGCCTTTCCGCCTCATTACGAGGAAGCATGGGGTGAAGAGCTACGCCCACCCCAACATGACCATTGAGGCCTGCGTAAAGGCCATGGCCGAGGTTGTCGGCCCCTCGGCCATCGTCGCGGCCTCAAAAATGTACGGGAGGGCGGTGTTCTTCCTGAGGTCCGAGCGGGCGGTGTCCCTGGCCCTTAGTAAGGGGCTCACGGTTGGCGGGACCTTCCTGCCGGTGGACCCGCTGGAGGCCACCGCGCAGCGAGTCATTTTATCCAACGTCCCGCCTTTCCTGTCGGACGAGCTCCTCCTCCCCCACCTACGTCAACTGGGGGAGGTGAGGTCGGGGGTAACGCCGCTGCCGCTCGGACTCAGGGAGAACAGCCTCCGGCATGTTTACTCCTTCCGTCGCCAGGCATTCGTCAAGCTGGCACGGGAGGAGGTTACGGAGGGGGGCTTTAACGCCCTCCACGAGGGGACCCCTTACCGCGTCTTTTGGACGGCAGAGGGTGGGCGGTGCCATGCCTGTAAGGAGGTGGGGCACCTGAAGAGGAACTGCCCTGCCTCTCAGGCCGCCAAAACAGCTACGGCGGCCGGGGCTGGCGCCGCCACCGCTCCTCCCCCCAACCCCGCCCCCGTGTCGGGAGAGTCAACTGCGCGGGTGGAGGTTGGCGTCGAGGCCTCCGCCAGGGGGGAGGAGGGGAACCCTCGCCAGAGAAAGGCGCGGAGAAAGAGGAAGAATCTAGAGGCTGGTCCCCAGGACAGAGAAGATCTCAGACAGCCCGAGGCCGTGACCGCGGCCAGTCAACATCTCGCGGTCGCGACAGAGCCCGGGCTGGCGGGTGATCAGGAGGGAGCGGAGGCGGGGGTCCCAGCAGACATGGAGTCCCCCCTCCCTCCGCGACCCTCCTGGAAGAAAAAGAGGCACCACTCCCCGGAAGCGAACGGGCTCCTTGCTAAGGGACGGCCCCCCGTGGAAGGGGAGTCGGTGCCGGTCGCGGATCCTGCGGCCCCGCCCGTGACATCCGAACAGCGGCGGGGGTCATCCACCTCTCGGGGGGAGGAGATCGTGCCCGTGCCTCCCGGGGGGGATGGAGAGACCCCGCCGATAGGGGGGGTCGCGGATCCGCATTTACCCGACACTACCCTGTTCACCGGGTCGGGCGTCCTGGGTGCCGGGGTGGGCGAGGCCGTTGCGGCCAAATTCGTCTGCCCCCGGCTCGACCTCTCCCAGGACCTGCTCGACCTGGTGGTGGGTTTTAACCAGAATATCTCACCGGCCGGGTCGGTCGGTGGCGACGTGGGTGGGGGGACCCCCTCCTCTCAGTCTCTGGGCTCGGAGCCGGGGGAGGTGGGAGAACTTGAGTACACGTTCTCCCCGGTTTCCCCGGGTTCCCCTTATATCCGGGTGCCGGTTTTTCACCGCTCGGAGGCTGGGGAGGGTCCCCGCCCGGCGCCGCCCTCTGACCCGGACCCCCCGGTGGAGCCCGGGGAGGACTCCTCTGCCGACGATCCTGGGGGTGGGATCGTGGCGGAGGCGGGGCCGGCCGGCGCGGCCGTCTCGTTCTCCGCGCTTTGTGCGGGGAGTGGGTCGGCCGCGGGCGACGATGACCCGGAGGAGGACGGGGACTCGGTGGTGGGCACTGGGGAGGATTTAGAGTTCGCCGCCAGTGAGGTGGTGGACGCCCTCGTGCCCTGCACCGAGTCTCCCCTCATCCCCGTTGAGGAACTCCGGGATTTTGCGTCCGGTTGGAGCCGTCGTCGCGATGGCGTCCGGCTGGCCCTCGACCGTTGGTCGGAGCCGGCGCAGTTAATCCGCTCGGTCCTGGCCGCCGTCGCGTCCGTGGCCGCGGAAGGGGACGGCGGCGGGGTCGGGCTGCGTCGGCTCAGATCCCTCCTCACCGGGCTCTTGAGCGAGTGGCGGTCGACTAGCGGCCCCGCTCCCTCCGCGCATTAGGTTTAAGTAGGTTGCGCTGTGCTCTTGCCATGGAGATAACCATAGCCAGCCTCAACATCAACGGCGGCAGAGACGCCCGCCGTAGATTTGACAAGTTCTCGGTCCTGCGGGACGGGAAGTATGCGGTGTGCTTTCTGCAGGAAACCCACACCGTTCCGGGAGACGAGGCCACGTGGATCCTGGAATGGGGAGGGGGGGTCTACTTGAGTCACCTCGCCAGCGTTTCGAGCGGGGTGGCCATCTTGTTGGCCCCGACTTTTCAGCCGGAGATCTTGGGGGTCAAGGAGCCGGTGCCGGGCCGCTTGCTCCACGTAGCCCTTCGCCACGGGGACGTGCCGCTTCACCTGGTGAACGTGTACGCCCCCTGGTCCGGAGCCGAGCAAGTGAGCTTCTTTGAAGAAGTGTCCACTTACCTAAACTCCGTCGACGCCGGCGAGTGCATTATCCTCGGGGGGGATTTTAACCGTACCCTCGAGGCGAGGGACCGCTCCGGTCCCGCGCGTGCCCGAACGGCGACGGAGAAGTTGAGGGACCTGGTCGGGTCCTTCGACTTGGTGGACGTCTGGCGGAATCTCCATCCCGACTCCGGCCAGTTCACCTTTGTGAGGGCCGGAGGGGGGAGCACCAGAATCGACCGCCTGTACGTTTCGCGGGCGTACGCCTCCTGCGTCCCGTCGGCCTCCATCCGGCCGGTGTCGTGCTCGGACCACCACCTGGTGTGGATGGAGCTCGCTCTGCTCCGCGCCCGGTCGGGGTCCGCGTACTGGCACTTTAACAACCGGCTGCTGGAGGACGCGCGGTTCCGGGACTCGTTCCGTCTGTTCTGGAGCGACTGGAGAGGGAAGCGGGGAGGCTTCTCCTCCTTGAGGCTATGGTGGGACGTGGGCAAGGCTCACGTCCGCCTCTTCTGTCAAGAGTACGCGAGGGGGTCGACTAAGAGGCGGGAGTCCGAGGTCAGGCGGTTGGAGCAGGAGGTGCTTGGCCTGGAGTCCCGTCTCGGTCAGGCCGCCGAGGATCCGGCCCTGCGGCAGGTGTACGAAGAGAGGAAGGACGCTCTGAGGGACCTGCAACTGGTCGGGTCCCGAGGAGCGTACGTGAGGTCGCGGCTCCAGCTCCTGCGGGACCTGGACCGCGGCTCTCCCTTCTTCTACTCGCTGGAAAAGCGGCGGGGGGCTCGTAAGCAGCTCCTTACGCTGCTGGCCGACGACGGGTCCCTCGTCTCGGACCCGGAGGGAGTCAGGGCCCGGGCTCGATCTTTCTACGAGGCTCTGTTCTCTCCGGATCCGTCCAGCGAGGAGGCGCGCAGAGTTTTGTGGGAGGACCTGCCGAAGGTCGGCCCGGAGGACGCCGACAGTCTGGACGCTCTGCTGAGTTTGGCGGAGCTGACCGGCGCCCTCCACCAGCTCTCCAGGGGCAAGTCCCCGGGGCTGGACGGGCTGACCGTGGAGTTCCTCAGGGCCTTCTGGGACGTCCTGGGGGGCGACTACGCGCTGGTCCTGGGGGAATGTCTGGCGACCGGGGAGATGCCCCTTTCGTGGCGCAGGGCGGTCGTGGTCCTGCTGCCCAAGAAGGGGGATCTCCGCAACCTTAAAAACTGGCGCCCGGTCTCCCTCCTCAGCACGGATTATAAGGTCTTTGCCAAGGCGATGTCTGCTCGCCTGGGCACCGTGCTGGCCCACATGATCCACCCCGACCAGTCCTACACGGTCCCGGGCCGGAAGATCCACGATAACATCCACCTGGTCCGGGACCTGATCCACCATTCCCAGAGGGCTGGTCTGTCGGTCGCCTTCCTTTCCTTCGATCAGGAGAAGGCGTTCGACAGGGTGGATCACGAGTACCTATTCGGGACTCTGCGCGCTTTCGGGTTCGGGTCGCATTTCGTCGCCCGGATCCGACTTCTGTACGCCGCCGCGGAGTGTCTGATTAAGGTTAACGGATCCTTGACGGCGCCCCTTCGCTTCGGGAGAGGAGTGCGTCAGGGGTGCCCCATGTCCGGCCAATTATACGCCGTCTGCGTGGAGCCTTTCCTGCGCCTCTTGCGCAAGAGGTTGTCGGGACTGGCTCTGCGCGAGCCGGGCGTGGAGGTCGTCCTTTCGGCTTACGCCGACGACGTGCTCCTCGTGGTCACGGATCCCCTTGACTTGCGGAGGATGCGCGAGTGCCAAGAGGTCTACTCTGCGGCGTCTTCCGCAAGGATCAACTGGGAGAAATGTTCCGGACTCCTAGTGGGTCAGTGGCGGGTGGACTCCCTGCCGGAGGAGCTCAGGCCTTTCGCCTGGAGTACCACGCACCTCCGGTACCTGGGAGTCTACCTCGGCCCTGCCGAGGAAGCCTGGCCGGCGAACTGGGAAGAGCTGGAGGCCAAAGTCGCCGCTCGCCTGGCGCGCTGGACAGGACTGCTCCGAGTGTTATCCTACAGGGGTCGTGTGCTGGTCATAAACCAGCTGGTGGCCGCCATGTTGTGGTACCGGTTGATCACTTTGACCCCCCGCCCTGAGTTTGTCGCCAAGATTCAGAAGAAGTTTGTCGACTTCTTCTGGGCCAAAGGGATGCACTGGGTCGCTGCCGCGGTCCTGAGTCTCCCGTTTAGGGAGGGCGGTCAGGGGCTGGTGTGCGTCCGCACCCAGGTGGCAACTTTCCGCCTTCGGTCGCTGCAGCGATACCTGTACGCGAAGCGTCCTCTTAGATGGCGTGCGCTGGCGACGTATTTTTTCCGCCAGCTGCACGGCCTGAACTACGACACGCAGCTCCTGTTCATCTCGCTGCTGGGCGGCCGCACGTCTTTGCAGGAGCTGCCTGTCTTTTACCAGGATCTGCTCAGGGTCTGGAACACGGTCGCCTCCGGTCGGAGCTCTCGCCCGTCAGGGGTAGCGGCCGTCCTGCAGGAGCCGCTGCTCGGGAATCCGTTCCTCCGCGATATCGGCTTCGGCCACTCGCGGATGTCGGTGCGGAGGGCCGTGGCCGGTCGGGTGACCAGAGTCAGGGACGTCCTAGATGGCGGTGGGTCGGCGCCAAACCCCAGAACCTCCCTCGGGGGGCCGCGCCTCACAACTTGAGTTGTCTCTCGGAAATTCCCTCCGTGCCGTTTCACACCGCTCGGAGGGATTTCCTGTACGGGCTGTTCCTGCACACCATCCACTTCCTCGCCCTCGTCTCTCGCCCGGACACGCCCTGGCGTGCCATCCTGCCGTCCGGCGGAGACGGGGGTCCCCAGTGGGAGGCTCTCTATACAGGGGTCCTCCCGTGTTACTTTGGGGATCTGGGGTGGAGGGTGGCGCACGGAGCAGTCGCGTGCAACCGGCGGTTACGCCATTTCACGGACACCCAGGCCGCTTGTGATTTCTGCGGCCTGGAGGAGTCCGTGTTCCATCTGTACACTGGGTTTGCGAGACTGCAGCCCCTGTTCCATTATTTGAAGGGGCTGCTCCTCAAGTTCTGGCTGCACTTCAGTCCCACGCTCCTGATCTTTGGCCGCCCGGTGAGGAGGGGGGCGGGCAGGTCGGTGGACGTTCTCGTGGGCCTGCTCCTGGGCCTGTCCAAGGTGGCCATCCACAGGTCTAGGATGATCGTGGTCCGTGGGGGCGGTCGCTCGGCCTGTCTGCCTCTCTTCCGCGGAATGCTCCGCGCCCGGGTGGCCCTGGAGATGGAGCACACGGTGTCTGCCGGTACGCTCGAGGCTTTCCACGGCCGGTGGGCACCGCAGGGGCTGGAGTGTATCCTGGACGAGGAGAATAAAATTTTAATTTGAACACTTGGTTTTGGTTTATTTGGTTTTTTAGTATTTAAGCACACCCCACACCCCCCCTTCTTATAAAAGGGGGGCCTAATTAAAAAAAAAGAGTTGATCAGGAAAATTAAAATTCTTATTTGACTCTGGTTATTGATTTGTATTAAAAATATAGTTGTCATCCTAAACCTACCCCCAGCCAAAGGGGCTTAAATAAAATCAAAAGCAAAAGAAATATATAAATAAACCCGTTTAGGAGACACTGGATTTGCCCTCGTGTCATCAACCGAAAATAAAGGATATCTAACAAAGGGGCACAACGAATAAAGACCAAAATCAAACAAAAGACAAAGAAAACTTAGCAAATTAACTCATAATATTATTGGCAGTGTCTACCATACACTCCAGTCCCTGCTGTGCCCATCGGTTGTGGAAGGCCTCAAGTGTACCTGCAGACAACGCGTGCTCCTTCTCCAGGGCCACCCAGGCATGGAGAAAGCCACGGCAGAGAGGTTCGCAGCCAGAGCGACAGCCCCCATGGGCCATATCCAACCTGGACCCGTGGCTGGTCACCTTGGCCAGGCCCAGGAGCAGACTCATGAGGAGGTCCTCCGACTTGCCTCCCCCACTCCGCACCGGGCAGCTAAAGATCAGGAGCGCAGGACTGAAGTGCAAAATTCAATTAACTGTGATGCTGAGACAATATTCAAAGCAATCAAGTAGCCTTGAGTGAATTTGCAAACCAACCATTGGACAGAGAAATGGAAATTCCATCCCATGGATGGTGGGAATCGCCCCCAGTTCTAATATAGAGAATGGGTGTGTCTGAGGATTGGCAGCATGGGGGCATCAACTGGGCAAAGCATTGTGGGATGTGTCATTTTTAGTTTTGATTCTCATGAAATGTTGTTTGGTAAAATTCAGGATATTCAGCGAGAATGAGAGGGAGTGAAGATTACTGAATGCAATGTCACCCACACAAACATCTCCATTTGTGTCAGCTGTGGCTCAGTGGCAGCACTCTCACCTCAGAGTCAGAAGGTTGTGGGTTCAAGTCCCACTCCAGGGACTGGAGCACAAAGTCTAGACTGATACTTCAGTGCAACACTGAGGGAGTGCTGCACTGTCAGACATAAAAACATAAGAAATAGGAGCAGGAGTAGGCCATATGGCCCCTCGAGCCTGTTCTGCCATTCAATCAGATCATGGCTGATCATCGACCTCAAATCCACTTTCCTGCCCAATACCCATATCCCTTGATTTCCCCTTGAGTTCAAACATCTATCTGTCTCAGCCTTGAACATACTCAACAACTCAGCTTCCATGGCCCTCTGGGGTAGAGAATTCCAAAGATTCACAACTCTCTGAGTGAAGAAATTCCTCCTTGTCTCACTCTGAACGGCCGACCCCTTATACTGCGACTATGCCCCCTAGTACTAGACTCTCCAACCAGGGAAAACAATCTCTCAGGCCTGTCAAGCCCCCACAGAACCTTATATGTTTCAATGAGATCATCTCTCATTCTTCCAAACTCTTGAGAGTTTGGGCCCATTCTACTCAACCTCTCCTCAGAGGACAACCCTCTCATCACAGGAAATAATTGAGTGAACTTTCACCTCGAAGGCAAGTATATCCTTCCTTCGATAAGGAGACCAAAACTGTACGTAGTCCTCCAGGTGAGGTCTCACCAAAGCCCTGTATAACTGTAGTAAGACTTCCTTAGTCTTGCACTCCAACCCCCTTGCAATAAATGCCAACATGCCATTTGCTTGCTGTACCTGCATGCTAACTTTTTGTATTTCTTTGTACGAGGACACCCAACATTTCTCTGAACACCAACATTTACTAGTTTCTCACCATTTAAAAAATATTCTGTTTCTCTATTCTTCCTACCAAAGTGAATAACCTCATATTTCCCCACATCAGATGTGCCATCCTTCAGATGAGACATTATACTGAGGCCCTCTCTGCTCTCTCAGTTGCCTGTAAAAGATCCCATGGCACTAATTTGAGGAAGAGCAGGGGAATTCTCTACAGTGGCCAATATTTATCCCTCAACCTACATCACTAAAGCAGATTATCTGGTCATTATCACATTGCTGTTTGTGGAACCTTGCTGTGCACAATTTGGCTGCCCCGTTCCCAACATTACAACAGTGACTCGACTTCAAAAGTACTTCATTGGCTGTGAAGCACTTTGGGTCGTCCTGAGGTTGTTAAAGGTGCTATAGAAATGGGAGTCTTTCTTTCTTTCTATTTTCTCCATCATGTTCCTTTTATGATCAGCGTTCAATGAGGCTAAAGAATATTTAAATCTGATCGAAATGAGACTCTGATGTTCTCTAACAGTCTGGCTCATCACATTGGTGTTTCTCTGAGATCCAAAGTCTTGACAGCTGGTTTCATTGCAAAATGGTTGAGGTTTTCAGTCCTGGATTATGTGATGAGATATGTTGCCTTGGAATAAAACTTTTTTTTTTAGATGGGCTGGAGGGGATGGAAGTGATTCACAGCTGGAGCCACCAATCATTGTACAAACACTAGTCTTTTGGGAGATGCAACCCATGAGCATCGTTGACCCACATGAACTGGAAATATAGCTGGTATTTATACCTGTATTGGCCAGAAAGGATCCAAGATGTAGCGAATGACCTGCAGTCATGCAGAGCTTCGACCAAATGGATGGACACCACAAGTTCATCCTCAACAGCCAGGCAGGTGCACAGCAGAGACTTCAATTAAGTCCTTTGATTCCTGGCTCTGCGAGTACTTGATTTATGCTTTGCACAGGACCTTTAAATTATGTATGGAATACTTGTAGGGAGTCTACCTACAAAGAAGCAGAGCTCTGCCTCGTTGTAGGCAGACTGTAGGAAACATCAGTCGGGTACGGGGTGATTATTAACCTAATAGTCTGTATGGTGTGAACAGTTAACCAGTGTTAGCCCAGTTGAAATCTGTGGAGGGAATACTTGCAGCTGATGCACATGGAAGTTCAGCACATTAAAGACTGGTTTGTCTGAACAATTAAGCCATCAAACCCACCAGCAAATCCAACCCAACTCGGTTGCTGCTCAGCAACATATGAAATGTTTAATATGACATCATATACTTCTAACGTATCCAGACAGTTAAAAAGTTTTTTTTGGGTTCACAAAACTGCAATCCTCTACTACATTCTTAACTTCAGTTGTAAATTCTGGATCATTACAGCTATTGCATCCAGAGTCTTTGAATCCACTCCTAAGTGTGAAGGAGACAAAGGGAGAGCTGGTAGGATTTGGAAAGGATGATAGATTTATGGAGGAGCGATTGTATTGACTGTATGAATTGATGGATGAGTGGTGTGGAACAACAAAAAAGTTACAATATCTAATATTTTGTTACATCAAAGACAACACACAACACCAGTGACAACAGTAACTTCTATTACAGCATTGCTCTTTACTTCTGCTTTCAACACAATCATTCAAATGCATGAATGAAATTTGCATTCAAGATTTACACAGAATTGAAAGTTGACCTTCAACACGTGGCCCTGAACATCTAATTCTTCAGAATTACTCCAAAAGGGAAGAAAAACAACTCAGAAATGAACCCGACACTGGAGCTGTTAAATGTCATTATTCTGAAAAAGCTACTACTCAATTTAAGAGACAAAACCCAGTGCAATGTTAGAAACAGTTTATTTCCAGTTAATGACAATTACACATCAAGAGTCCAGATCTCACCTCTTTGTAGAAAGTCAAAAGCTATCAATCCTACAGGATGGGGGTCTGACTAGACTATAAACAGGAGTACTAAACACAATAGGCTTTATCCCTGCAGTCAGTTTAATCACTCTCCCCCAATGTGTGCTTGTCAAACAGGTACACTCCCATGCCATTCTCAGGGGCTCCCAGTCTCTTCAGGTTGGTGATGTGATCTCCAAGCTTCACAACTGGGAGAAAAGATGGAGAATAGTTATGCCCAGCAGGAGATATCGTGGAACATCTAAGTTTCCCCTCGAGCGTTTGGATTTTAATCCTCTTGGTCTGGAGGATTGGCAA
Source organism: Heptranchias perlo (assembly GCF_035084215.1). NCBI lineage: Eukaryota > Metazoa > Chordata > Chondrichthyes > Hexanchiformes > Hexanchidae > Heptranchias > Heptranchias perlo. Next base: position 15,505,345 of record NC_090359.1, on the reverse strand, counting down.
GTGTTGCACTTCAGATTGATGCATTTTTTGCATCATTGGAGCAAACTTACTGTACAGTAAGTGCTTAGATCCTGGGGTCACTGGGACACACTTACTGCTAATGTACACAATAGGCCAACTTGCCTGTCTCCCCCCTCCCCAAAAAATTCCAAGAAAGACACAAACAAACAAACCGATTAGGAATGAAGATCTTTTGAATAGGCTCAAGGACAGCAAGGTTCCTCCATCTCTAACTTACCCAAAAGCCCACATTAACAGCATTAGGAACTTACATGAGGGTCTGTCCTCAGTGGACAGTTTGTGCAGATCCAGCAGACTCTGGTTCACATCCTTCTCCATCTGCAGAGCTCTCTGCATCGCCTCCAGACCATTGCTCCACTCATCCTGCTCTGGCTTCTGAAAAGGAAGTCTCAGCCAGTTCACTTAATGGATTAAACAAACGAACAATACACCAGAAAGCATTGAAGGAAAATAGGGTGGAAAAAGTAAAAGTCCATGTTACCATGAACCAATTGTGTTAAGAATACAGAATTACTGAATTAAGCCATCACAACCACAAGAGTCAAATTAATGACAATTAGTATCGATGAATTTAAAGGGGAGCTCGACATGTACATGAGTGCAAAAGAAATAGAAAGATATGCTGATCACATTCGATCAAGTAAAGTGGGAGGAGGCTTTTCTGGAGCATGGACATAAACATAGACCAGTTGGACCAAATGACCTGTTTCTGTGAAGCAAATTCCATATAAATTGGAACTAATTGCTATGGAAATTTGAAACAAGCAAAGTGGTGCCATGTAAAAGACCACTTGTTTGCTGAACCCAACCTGGATATCCTCCAAGATGATTCTGGAATTTCAGCAATTTCTCAGCATCCTCATGTTTCTCCTGTGACTGCTCCTTGAAGAACTTGACAAAGTGATGCAGGGCAACATCATCCCGGTCAAAGTAATAGGACTGTGGAGAGATCAAAAGTAGTTGGATATCTCAAAGACCAATCATGGGTATTGTACATGAAGCCAACTTCAATATTTTGCTTTCTGGCTCACTCAACTGGTCTGCAGATTGTTATGAAAACTAGCACAGGCCAACTTGCTTCACTAATCTGGTAAAGATGGTGGATAATTTCATTCCCAGCAATTGGGAAGCTAGCCAATGGAAAATAATCACCAATTCAGCTTTAATTAAAATTTTACTTGAATATGCTCACAAATCAATACTTGCTTAACTTGAAATTATGACACTCAATAGTATATCTGGAAATTAGTGAAGGACCAATAATAACATTCCTTTCACCAGGATCATGCCCCCATTGAATGCAGTGTATTCCAAAAGTAAATTTGAAGAAGCTCAGAGCCCAGGAACGTGAGTCAGAGATTGAAGAAACTCAGCCTATACTACAATTACTGTAAGGAACAGGGAGACAGTTTGTTTATAACAATTCAATTTAACTTGCACAATTACAGGTTTCAAAAATACACCCACTGTACATAGATTGAATAGGGTCCAAAAAAAAGACTCACTATGGAGAGATAAACATAGGAGGAATAGAGCTCCATATTGATCTGCTTGTTGACACCATCCTCACTCCTTGTGATAGTTCTAACACACCTGGGAATCCATTCTAACTGTCTAAGAAGGTATTTTAACTCGCTGAACCAGGCTAACGTCTTCCCAAACTCTTTTTTTTTCTTTTTCCTATTAGGCCCCCCTTTTATAAGAAGGGGGGTTTGGGGTGTGCTTAAATACTAAAAACCCAAACAAACCAAAACCAAGTGTTCAAATTAAAACTTTATTATCCTCGTCCAGGATGCACTCCAGCCCCTGCGGTGCCCCCCGGTCGCGGAAAGCCTCGAGCGTACCGGCAGACACCGCGTGCTCCATCTCCAGGGCCACCCGGGCGCAGAGCATTCCCAAACTCTTCTATTTATATGTCTGGGGACAGCCTGCCTGTAATACAAGGCGTGGCATTCCCGATGATGAGTAAAAACTCACACTAGCCGTTCAGAGCTCTACGCCCACTGAGGACACCAATCAAGAAAGAGGCGTAGTCGAGATTGTATTTAAGGCCAATCAGAACATTTTTTTTTCAATTAAGTAGATTTGTTTTGAATCAGGTTGACTTTTTTTGTATGTTTCGATCCCCTTTTATGAGATTGAGGGAGGGACGTTCAGGATGTAACTTTATTTTTTTTTAAAAAATCCAAAAACTAAATGATAACAGAGTCAAATAAAAATTTTAATTTTTATTTTTATGGGCAGTCAGCTTTTTTTGTGTGTTTTAGGCCCCCCTTTTATAAGAAGGGGGGGTTAGGGTGTGTTCATGTGCAGTAAATCCAAAAAAAAAATAAGTGTCAAATTATAATTTTATTATCTCGGTCCAGGATGCACTCCAATCCCTGCGGTGCCCATCCGTCGCGGAAAGCCTCAAACGTACCGGCAGACACCGCGTGCTCCCTCTCCAGGGCCATCGCGGCGCGAGGAATGCTGCGGAAGAGAGGCAGACGGTCGGAGCGACCGTCCCCATGGGCCGGGTCGAGCCTGGACCTGTAGATGACCACTTTGGACAGGCCTAGGGCCAGACCCATGAGAATGTCCTCCGACTTGCCTGCGCCCCCCACCCCCAAACTCCCCACTCCCCTCAACGGGTGGGCAAAGATCAGGAGCGTGGGACTGAAGTCCTCGTGGGTCTGGTCCTGGGCCTGTCCAAGGTGGCCATCTACAGGTCCAGGCTAGACATGGCCTATGGGGGGGCGGTCGCTCGGACTGTCTGTCTCTCTTCCGCAGCATTCTCCGTGCCCGGGTGGCCCTGGAGAAGGAGCACGGAGTGTCTGCCGTTATGTTTGAGACCGGGGACTGGAGTGGATAGTTGATTACGACAGTGACATTTTGGTTTCATTCGGTTTCATTGCTATGATTGGGTGTGCCACAAGAAAAAATTCTTACAGCACTTGAATAGGTTTTCGGGGTTCCTGACACTGGGGCTCAAAGACCCATTAGAAAAAAAGAGAAACTCAGTGTCTCCTTCTTGTTCAATTAAAAGAGTAACATTGAGACAATGGCACCGAGGGACTGGATAGCATGCTCGTCGTGGAAGGAATATTTTTTATTGAAGAGAGTGACTCAGGCTGACTGATGCACAGGGACATGGACACACAGGCTGCAGACTGCACAGTGTTACAAGGGGACATGGGAATGGGTGGGATTCTGGGGAATGGGGGAGATGGGGAGAAAAGAACAGAACAAATGAGGAGCAGGGGGAGAAATCATTCGAAAGAGAGGTTAAAAAACAGACAGGTCACAGAATAAAAACAAACAGCAGGTTAAAATGAAGTGAAGAAACTTATGAAATAGAACAAGAGAAGTGATTGAATGAAAGGAGGATCCTGAAGATATTGGGTTTTTGTGTGTTTTTCCTTTTTTTTTGGTGTTTTTAGGCCCCCCCCACTTTTTTCAGGGGGAGGGGTTAGGGTTTTTTTCCGTTCGTGTGATGAGAAAGCAGCTATTTGATTGGCTGCCAAACATTTATCATCCGTGATGTCACATCCTGTAGTTAAAGATGGGTTGGGTCTGAAAGAATAAATATAGCAGCTTAGGTTTGAGGTCCTTATGTTCATATTGTTTATAGTCAGTTGCTGGTCTATTTAAAAAAAAGTAGTTTGGATGGCTTCTCAAGTGTGTCAGAATTACCACAAGGAGTGTGAGGATGGTGTCAACAAGCAGACAAATATGGAGCTCTATTCCTCCTATGTTTATCTTTCTATGGTGAGCTTTGGGTTTCTTTGGGTATTTTGTCTTATTAACTAATGTAGACTTACTGAATTCTAGTGAATTAACCTTTTAAATTCAGTAAAATAATTGAATTTGCTGTTCTAATATTTCTTTTAAGTATCTTTATAGTTGTGATGTTTCATTATCCTTTCAAATGGATTGTCTGGGTCCTTTTTTATATAGTTTCCATGTTGGAGTTTACATTGAGACTGTGAAATGCATTCCCCACTCCCCCCAAAAAAAGCCTATTCAGTACATTGGCCAGTGAGTGTCTTTTGAGTTACAGGTGACTTGCCCATAGTTGGGGTCTTTGAAACACCTGTGGTGAAATCTTTAGTCAAAACACAAATCCATGGGCATTCTTAGCCATAGCTCCATACTCTTGATCTTGTAACCTGTCTTTTCCAGCCAAAAGCTTAATTGAACTTCTCAAAGTTTCTAAAATCAAATTGGGAATTTTCAAAATGGGTGGAGTTTCTTGCTTAATGAAGGGAGTTTTGTTCAGGTTTGGGATGGAGTGTAACCCTTGTCTGTACAATAGCAAGAAACTTGTAATTGATGGAATGTATAGAACACAGTGGAGAAATGTGTGCCTTTTTTAATCAAGTAAGGCTGACATTGGGTTGCTCTCTGTTGTTATCAGGAAAGTGCCCAATTGCTACAAAGCAATGAACATAAAGCCTAATATGAGCAAAAGGAAATTTATATCTCACTCTTCACTGGTGCCTACTGGTCATGGCCTCAAATGAGTGTACTGCTGGACACTGCATGCTCCCTCTCCTGGACCACATGGGACTGGGCAAGACCATGAACGAAGGAGGTCAGCCCTCCTTGGGCTGTGCTGATCCTTGACATGTGAATAGGGGGTGGGGGTTTGTGGTGAGTTCAGATTATTGATTTGGAAAAGTTTTTCAGATGTCAAATGTACATCTAAATTTTCCCTGATTTAGTGATCTGAACTAATTTGAGTTTTATCCTCTCACATTGTTTGTCTCTGTTACAACTTATTTTCTTGGAATGTCACAAGTTCTGATCTAGTACACAGACCCTCTAAAAGGAGGAGACTCATTGCATGAGTTAATTGACTAATTGTGCACCCTGGTCTTTCTGAATCACTTGTGGTGGAACAGGTAGCTTTCGGCACCTTGGTCACAGTATCCAACACTGAAGGAGGACCTGTCATGTGACTTCCTGGTTAATGCTTTGTGTCAATTGAGATGTGGGCAGGAGGTACCTGAATGGCCAAGTAGCTCAAGCTTGGGTTTAAGTTGAGTTGCTCAGTGTGGTCAAAGACTGAGGTGATTCCATTCTCCACTGGCCACCTGTTGTCTACTTTCACCAGGTGAACTGAGTTAGGAAATATGAGTACTCTTTAAAAATGATCAAACTCCTTGGTTCCCTGATCCATGGTGAAATCACTGTACTGATGTTTGTTCTCTATCTTAATTTGGTATGATTGTTTAATTGACTCTTGTGCCTACAGTCCTATTACTTTGACCGGGATGATGTTGCCCTGCGTCACTTTGCTGAGTTCTTCAAGGAGCAGTCACATGAGGAACGGGAGCACGCTGAGAAACTGCTGAAATTCCAGAATCAGCGTGGAGGCCGAATCATCTTGGAGGACATCAAGGTTTGTTCATAGAATCAGGCCATTTGGCTCATAGTGTCTGTGCTGGCTCTTTGAAAGAATATCCAATTAGTCCCTCGTGCCCTGCTCTTTCCCCATAGAGCTGTAAATTATTCCTTTTCATGATTCTATACATAAAAATCTGTTCTGACAGTTGCTATTGAATCAGCTTCCCTTTCAGGCATTTCATTCCAGATTGTAACAATTCACTGTTTATATATGAAATCTCTATCTTCCCTCTGGTTCTTTTGCCCATTATCTTCAATGTGTGTCCTCTGGTTAATGACCCACCTGCCAGTTGTTGAGATCATGACTGGGCCAAATGTAATTTATTGAGGCTTATTTTCATATTGAATGATTGGTCCCCAGTGCAGCCTCTATCCAGCTTTCAGAATGTGGAAAATTTCTCCACAGCAGAGAAGATGTTTTCTCATTAATGAGCCACATGTTCTACATTATAACTGAACAGAGTACTTGTTGCTAACATCAGGGCAAAAATCAATTTTCTTCCACTCTCCAGTCATCCTCTTGTTTCAGGCTAGTTTGAGATTAATACTGCATGGGATGCAGATGGGAGCTTGAGCATTTTGTGACTTGAAAGACTTCCCTTTTCAGAAGCCAGAGCAGGATGAGTGGGGCAATGGTCTGGAGGCGATGCAGAGAGCTCTGCAGATGGAGAAGGATGTGAACCAGAGTCTGCTGGATCTGCACAAACTGTCCACTGAGAGGACAGACCCTCATGTAAGTCCTTAATGCATCAGTGGCATTTAGCTTTTGGGTTTATTTTTAATTTGGGATTGTGTAATTTAGCACTGTCCTTTAAAATCACATCAGACTGAATGCAGCTCAATACTTTCCATTTCTAAATCTGAGGTTTTTTAAATCTACTGAAGGTGAGCATTAAAATCTGTCCTTGAAATCAATCTGTTTCAAGGGTTGAGATATCTTGGGCTTGAAGGGAACCTTCAAATGGATACTGACTTTAGGTGAGGGACTGGGGCAGGGCAGCATTTATTTTCAATACCAGTGGCTGGGAGGGCAAGGAGTTAGATCTAGTAGTCTCTTGGCCATATTTTGTAATGAGACCTTGAGTATTCCCCAGTAGGGAAGTGAGATTAAAGGAACCTAATGATTCAAGTAGCGAGCTTGATTTTTATTTTTCCCTTTCCAGTTGTGTGACTTCCTGGAGACCCACTACTTGGATGAACAAGTGAAGATGATCAAGAAGCTTGGAGATCACATCACCAACCTGAAGAGACTGGGAGCCCCTGAGAATGGCATGGGAGTGTACCTGTTTGACAAGCACAGCCTGGGGGAGGAGTGACTGGACTGTTGTCCATGTTGCAGATATTCAACTTGTGCATTGAAGTTTTATGTTGCCATCTCTCTGAACTGGGAATGGAATTCAAAGTCTAAGATTAACTTCCAAACATTGTAGTTGAGTGTTCTTGCAGCTGAAATAAAACATTTTGATGTTGAACTGGTTCCTTTTCTTCAGTAATTGTGCACATTCTAACACCAATGCACGTGGCCTTGCGTCAAACAAAAAAATTCTAAGAAATAGGTTGTCACCGTGATAAAATCTGATTTGTTTGGGCACATGGATGTTTTAACCCCTTCCCCTCCAGAAGGCTTAATTTGGTTTTGTAGCAGCCCAGGATGGCCATCAGGCCAAAATTAGATTTTGTACCTAACAGCTTTCAATATTTGGTGTTCTGTAGTAGAGATTAAAGTGTAATCTGATTACAGTAAGACCTCTTCCTCCACATAGGCTTGAATCCCTTTTGGAGAGTGTGCATTTTTTAATTACTATTCGTTCATGGGATGTGGGCATCAATGGTGATTACAGTAGTTAACCTTCTGAATAAACAACCCCACACATTGCTGCTGACTTGTCCATTGTAGGACATCAGGGAAGTGTTCCCTGAAGCAGGTATTCAAATTTAAGTAGTTACAAAAATCCTGGAGCAAAGTAAGACCAAATCTCCAATTGTTCCTGCTAGGGTTACCTGGCTCTTTCCTCCTTCTCTTCAGCCCATCTTTTTCTTCCTGTGCAGAACTTTGGTCCAGCTCCTGCTATTTGTTTCAATCTCAATTTTTATTTTCCAGTCTCTGTTCACCTCATGCACCTTTTATATCCTGGACCCCATAGCCTCTAAAATACTTCCATTTGCTGTTGCAAATCTAAGAGCCCCTCTAAGTTTCCCTTGCTGGATTCTGTTTCATTAAACAGTTCTTGCCCCATTCCCCTCTCCTTGCGAATACAATCTTTGTGTAATCTTATTTGGCCTGGAACCAAATAACACGAGATCCCAATTGCCAAAACTGCCACTTATAAGTCTACTGAAGAGTTGGAGAATAGAGCCATCTAATTAAAGGCTAAACCACCAACTACTTGGTCTGTTTAAATCTTTAACTGAGTTTGCACCAGTGATGTTCAGGTTATTCTCACACAGGGATCATATGATCAGATCAGTCCATCGACCCCACTTTTCGTTGCTTCATCTTTCCTTCACTAGGTTCCACCTTTGATTTTTTTTTAGCCTGCTGTTTGTTGTTGATCCGACAGTATTCTGATGTGATCTGGAACACAAAATATCCACGGGGCCCCATCCTTCCCTGACCGGATTTAGGGAAATATCAGTAACTCCCCTTTCTAATGAGAAAATTCACCACTCGACTCTTTCCACTTGGTGTTTGACTGTCCAAAAAGTACAAGAGATTAATCATTGAAACAAGGGATTACCAAACCCAGGAAATACCAGATAGTCTGTTCACCACTGTCGCTCACTGTATATACAACCAACACTACACACAGTGTTTGCCTCTCACCGCAATCCCTCCCAACACCAAACCACCCCCCGCCCCAAATCCCTTCAGTCAATGGTCCACAGTCTCTTCCCCGTGGAGTGCTCTGCATTTTATTGTTTGTAAAATGTCATGATGACAAAACAAGAACTCAACATGCCGTGGCCCCCTTCACTTTCCAGCCGATGTGTGTACAGATGCTCACTGACCCTAGAATTGATGGAGTATTGAAGGACTTGTGTTTAACACGTTCATCACACCCACTTTCCATTCGCCTGACTCGCTGTTGGTTGCTGTTCACAGGCTCTGATCTGTTTGGATGTTGCCTCAAACCCGCAGCTACTTGCCAAATAACCAACTCACGGATCCATCCAGAATTATTCAAAGACACTGACCCGCAAACAACAATTAAACCTGTGGTTCTGGATCTTTGAACCGTCACGATCAGTGACCATAACCGATGGGATGGGGGCAGATCAACCAATTGACAATTTGGTCCATTATGGTCAAGTGCCCGGGTGGCCCCGGAGAGGGAGCATGTGGTGTCCACCGTTACGCTTGATGCCTTCCGCGACCGCTGGGCACCGCAGGGTATAGACTGTCTTTCAGACATTAATAATAGAATCCTGATTTAATTGGGAAAGTATCCTGTTGTTTTTGGTGGCACTTGATGCTTATTTTGGTATCTTTTCAGTTTGATTGGACCATCCAATATTAGTGGTGCCCTGAGAGGGCCACTTGTGATGGTTTATGTTTGGTGACCCTGGGGCAACCCAGAGTCTCCCTTATTGGTCCATCAAAGAAAGGTCGATTATGGTCAAGAATATGGTCACTATCAGATTTTTTTTTCTTTGGAGTGTGGGATGGAAGAGCAGCCATGGTTTTTTTTCTTTTCCTTTTTTTGTGTTTTAGGCCCCCCTTTTATAAGAAGGGGAGGGGGGTTTGGTTGTGTTTATGTGCAGTAAATCAATAAACCCAAAATAAGTGTCAAATTATAATTTTATTACATCGATCCAGGATGCACTCCAGTCCCTGCGGTGCCCACCGGTTACGGAAACAGATTTTACAGTTTGAGGAAAGTCAAAGCAATTGGATCTTTATTGAATTGTCAGCCAATGATGCTCCTCCTTCAAAGTTCTGACTGGCTCTGGGTGTCATCTCCCCTCCTCCCTTTTCTTGATTGGTGTTCTGAGAGAGGATGTAATTTCTGATTGGGTATTGCCAACTGTCACTCATCATCTAGGCTGCCACGCCCAGGATTAACCAGCAGTATAAATATGGAGCTTTGGGTGGCTGTTTTTCAGTTTCTTGCTTCAATAGAGTTGTTTAGTTTTGTTAAAGTTAATTTAAAGATGGCTTCCCAAGTGTGTCAGAACTATCACAAGGAGTGTGAGGATGGTGTCAACAAGCAGATCAATATGGAGCTCTATTCCTCCTATGTTTATCTTTCTATGGTGAGTTTTGTTTCTTTGATGCCTTCACATTGGAGATTCTAATGTGACATTACAAAATTCTGTTTTCTCCAACTCATCAATTGCCTTTTCTCTAATATGCACCCCTCCCCCCAATTGATGGATGGTGAGTGTCTTTTTAAAGCTGTAATATAATGTGATTTATTGTACAGTCATTGTCAAAATGTCTCCCTCTTCCTTGCAGTAGTTGCACCACATTCTATATCTTAAATCTCAATTGTTCACTTTCCTGGTGTCTGAGCTTTCTAATGAAGTTGTGTTTTGCAATACACGCTGCATTCAATGCCTGGGATTCATATTTCTTACCCTCTATTCTACATCTCTCCACAGTCTTTCCCCACATTCTCCTTGCAATGGGGGGGGGGGGGGGTCATAATCTTAAATTAGAGCTAGTCCATTTAGGAGGTAAGTGAGGAAGCACTTTTCCCCTCAAAGGTACTGGAAATCGAGAACTCTCTCCCTTGAAAGTCTGTGGATGTTGGGGATTAATTGGTGCTTTCAAGACTGAAATCTTTTGTTGGGTCAGGGTATTGAAGGATGAGTTGATGTACAGATCCATGTTCTAATTAAATCATTGAGTTGGCTCAAATGGCTGTATGTCCCACTTCTGTTTCCATGCTCTGAACCTTCACTTTTTAAGTACCAGCTTGTCCCTGTCTGTCTTCTCTCTCTGCCTTTGCTCTATTGGTGGTAGGGCCTTCAGTCATTTTGGTCCTACTCAGTGTAACTGTTAATCCCTTTGCCTTCCTACCTCTGTCTGTCTCTCAAAGCATTCAAATGCTAACAGTTTCTAGTCATGCAACTCTTACTGCTTGGTATCTGTTTCTCCTCTGAAATGCCTTGATGTTTAGTGTTGAAGGTGCTAAGTTAATGCTGTTTGTGGTAGTTGTAGAAAAGGGTTTGTTTCAAATTTCAGTCATGAAAAGGATGTAAGCTTTTATGTTCCTTCACTAATTTCTAGACATATAATTCAGTCTTGGGTGAAGATTAAAGTGAAATATTGTGTTGAGCATGTTCAAAGCTGAATTGGTAATTTTCCATTGGCCAGCTTCCATATTGCTGGGAGTGAGATTATCTCTCTACCAGGTTAGTGAAGCAAGTCAGCCTGTGCTAGTTTTCAGAACCATCTGCCTACAAGCTCAGTGAGACTTGAACCCTTGACAGAAAGCAAAATATTGAGGTTGGCTTTATGTACAATACCCATGATGATAATTCTGATACCCAACTACTTTTGATCTCACCAGTCCTATTACTTTGACCGGGATGATGTTGCCCTGTGTCACTTTGCTGAGTTCTTCAAGGAGCAGTCGCATGAGGAATGGGAGCACGCTGAGAAACTGCTGAAATTCCAGAATCAGCGTGGGGGCCGAGTCATCTTGGAGGATATCAAGGTTAGATTTAATGGAGTGGCCTTCTGAATGGCTCCCCTTAAATGGACAATTTTAAATATTTCTAAAGCAATTTGTTCTAATGCACATAATTACATAGAATGTCCAGCACAGAAACAGGACATTTAGCCCAACTGGTCTATGCTGGTGTTTATGCTCCACATGAGCTGCCTCCCACCTTCATCTTTCCCTATCATCACATCCATCTATTACTGTCTCCCTCAGTACTTCTCCTGAAAGACATTTATACTATTTGACTCGTGGTTGTGGTGGTGTAATTCTATATTCTTGGGACAATTGGTTCATGGCAACATGGACATCTGATTGCTTTTCACCCCTATTTTCCTTCAGTACTTTCTTGTGTATTTTGTTTAATCCATTAAGTGAACTGGCTGAGACCTGATTCCCTTTTCAGAAGCCAGAGCAGGATGAGTGGAGCAATGGTCTGGAGGCGATGCAGAGAGCTCTGCAGATGGAGAAGAATGTGAACCAGAGTCTGCTGGATCTGCACAAACTCTCCACTGAGAGGACAGACCCTCATGTAAGTTTTTAATGTGGGCCTTTGGGTAAGTTCGAGGTGGTGGAAATTTACTGTCCTTGAGCCTATTCAAAAGATCTTCATACCCAATAGCTTTGTTGGTGTCATGCTCAAATTTTATTGGGGAGGGGAGACAGGAAAGGGAGATTGCCCTACTGTCTGCATTAGAAGTAAATGTATCTGATCCCAGGATCGAAGCACTTAATAGAGCAAAGTTACTGTATAAAATGCATCAATCTAAAGTGCACCACTTGACTATCCTCCAGACCAAGAAGATTAAAATCCAAACCCTTGGAGAAGCTCAGATCTTCCTCCATCTCTTGCTGGACATAACTATTTTCCATCTTTTCTTCCAGTTGTGTGACTTCCTGGAGACCCACTACTTGGATGAACAAGTGAAGATGATCAAGAAGCTTGGAGATCACATCACCAACCTGAAGAGACTGGGAGCCCCTGAGAATGGCATGGGAGTGTACCTGTTTGACAAGCTCACCCTGGGGGAGAGTGATTGAACTGACTGCAGGGATAAAGCTTATTGTTCAGTACTCCTGTTTATAGTCTGAAGAACCCCTATCCTGTAGCAATGGTGACTTTGTACTAAGAGCTGTGAGACCTGGGCTCTTGATGTGAAATGTAATAGTAACTGGAAATAAACTGTTACAGAAGACTGGGTTTTGGCTCCTTGTAAATTGAGTGATTGCTTATTTTTCAGATTAACATAATTCAGCTGTTGTAACAAATTACATTGGGCTATGTATTGGCTTTAGGGTGAGATTCTGCCCTATGACATTTTTTCTTCTGGGATCATATCAATGTAGTGACTTGGGTGTTGAGGGCCAATGTGTCTGCCTTGAGTGTAAATTGTATTTATGCAGTAAAATGATTACTGCTGATTTCAATGCAAAGAACAATACAGTAATGAGTTACTGTTCCTATTAGTACTGCATATTATCAACTGTTTAACTCATTAATGATGCAAAATCAGCTGCTGTAACATTTTGTTCCAATAAAACACAAGGAAAGTGAACTAGTAATTTCAGTCCAATAGGCATTTTTTTTTAAGAATAGTATCTGCCTGGGGAAGAACAATCCAGATGCTTTTTTTTCCAAAGATGCTACAGACCTCAGTAGGTCGTTGGGGTAGCTTATGAAATCACTCACTATTACTCCTAATAAACTGTTCGTTTGGAGTCAAATAGGTCTCATATGGGGGAGTGCAGGTTCCCTGTTTTTCTATTTCCCTTCATTTTCATCTTCTGCCCCCCAACCCCCTGTTAATCTCCCCCATGAATAATAAATTGGGTATGGTACAGAAAAAATACCTCTAACTAAACTCCAGCAAACAAAATCTTCCTTCTGGGAGACGTAGTAAATGCACTAAACAACGAACTTGAACCATTAAGTTGAATAGATAAGGCTCCTAAACTCTTCCATACCACTACTGTTCCATCAATTCATAAACCCAATATAAGCAGCTCATCCATAAATCTATCAATTTGTATTTATCCCATTGTGCAGTTAATACTAGATTACAATTCTAAATTCTACTGGATCACCATTTCATTTAAACCAAGTTAAATAGATATTTTGCCTGAAACTCCACATCCCAATGCCATCAATTCATAAACACAATACAATCAGCTCCTCCATAAATGTGTCGATTTGCCTCTAGTCCTATTGTGCGTTCCATACCAAATTGTAATCAACCTTTCCAAACCCTATGGGTTCTCCATTCATCTCCTTCACCCCTATGAATGGATTCAAATGTTGATGCTGTAGCTGTAATTATCCAGTGTTTCCAAGTGAAGTTTAGGAACTTGTGACTTGCACTGGGTGTGATAGAATTGCCGTCTTCAGTCAGTCCATGTTGATATCTTTATATTGATGGAGTAAATAAGGGGAAACTGATTCCAGTAGCAGACCGGTTAGTAACCAGCAAACACAGATTTAAGGTGATTGGTAAAAGAACCAGAAGTGACACGAAACTTTTTTCAGTGTTCTGATCTGGAATGCATTGCCTCATCGGGTGGTGGAAGCAGATTTAATAACTTTCAAAAGGAAATTGGATAAATACTTGAAGGGGGAAAGAGCAGGGGAGTGGGACTAATTGGATAGCTCTTTCAAAGAGGCAGCATAGGCACAATGGGCTGAATGGCTTCTTTCTGTGCTGTAATAGTAGGATATTATGATCTCTAAAGGCACTTTTGGGATATCAATGTCACCACATTTCATACGTTGTTGAGCCATAATTTTAGGAGTCAGTGTGGATTATCTGGTAGCTTTGACTGCTGCATAGTTCGCACCTTTGAGGTGTAGTCACTGTTGTAAGGTAAGAAATGCGGCAGTCAATTTGCCTCCAGCAAGGACCCAAAAACAGCAATGAAATATTGACCTGATAATCTGTTTTAGTGATGTTAGTTGAGGGATAAATATTGGTCCAGATATTGGGGAGAACTCCGCTGCTCTTCCTCGAAATAGTGCTGTGGGATATTTTACGTCCACCTGAGAGAGCAGATGAGGCCTCGATTTAATATCACATCCAAAAGACGGCACCTCCGACAGTACAGCACTCCCTTAGTCAGCCTAGATTATGTGCTCAAGTCTCGAGATGATGACTTGAACCCACAACCTTCTGACTCTGAGGTGAGAGTGCTGCCACTGAGCCACAGCTGACACAAATGGAGATGTTTGTGTGGGTGACATTGCATTCAGTAATCTTCACTGCCTCTCATTCTCGCTGAATATCCTGAATTTTACCAAACAACATTTCATGAGAATCAAAACTAAAAATGATGCATCCCACAATGCTTTGCCCAGTTGATGCCCCCATGCTGCCAATCCTCAGACACACCCATTCTCTATATTAGAACTGGGGACGATTCACACCATCCATGGGATGGAATTTCCATTTCTCTGACCAATGGATGGTTTGCAAATTCACTCAAGACAACTTGATTGCTTTGAATATTGTCTCAACATCACAATCACTAACAAGTAATAAACTTGACCAGATTATGAAAAGCCACTTCAGTGAAAATATCAAATTATTATCAAATAATTCAAAGTTATGATTTCAAGAGATTGAAACAAAGAGAAACTTTCAGATTTTTTTTTTTCTTTTTTTTTCACTTTCAGATTTTTTTTTTTCCTTTTTTCTTTTTGTTAATTTTGTTAGGCCCCCCTTTTATAAGAAGGGGGTGTGGGGTGTGCTTAAATACTAAAACCAAACAAACCAAAACCAAGTGTTCAAATTAAAATTTTATTCTCCTCGTCCAGGATGCACTCCAGCCCCTGCGGTGCCCACCGGTCGTGGAAAGCCTCGAGCGTACCGGGAGACACCGTGTGCTCCATCTCCAGGGCCACCCGGGCGCGGAGCATTCCGCGGAAGAGAGGCAGACAGGCCGAGCGACCGCCCCCACGGACCACGATCATCCTAGACCTGTGGATGGCCACCTTGGACAGGCCCAGGAGCAGGCCCACGAGAACGTCCACCGACCTGCCCGCTCCCCTCCTCACCGGGCGGCCAAAGATCAGGAGCGTGGGACTGAAATGCAGCCAGAACTTGAGGAGCAGCCCCTTCAAATAATCAAACAGTGGCTGCAGTCTCGCACACCCAGTGCACAGATGGAACACGGACTCCTCCAGGCCGCAGAAATCACAAGCGGCCTGGGTGTCCGTGAAATGGCGTAACCGCCGGTTGCACGCGACTGCTCCGTGCGCCACCCTCCACCCCAGATCCCCGATGGAACACGGGAGGATCCCTGAGTAGAGAGTCCCCCACTGGGAACCACCGTCTCCGCCGGACGGCAGGATGGTACGCCAGGGCGTGTCCGGCCGAGAGACGAGGGCGAGGAAGTGGATGGTGTGCAGGAGCAGCCCGTACAGGAAATCCCTCCGCGCGGTGTGAAACGGCACGGAGGGAATTTCCGAGAGACGGCTCAAGTTGTGAGGCGCGGCCCCCCGAGGGAGGTTCCGGGGTTTGGCGCCGAGGAGGAACTCCGTTCGAACGGGGGTCAGGTCGGACGGGATGGCTCCGCACGCCTGAGCCGCCTCCACATCCCGAGTGGAGTCAGGGCCGAGCGCCGATTTCAACGCCCGGATGGCGATGGCCGCGTCCCCGGCACGCCACGAGGACATCCGTGCGGCGAGCGCCCACGGCTCCAACCAACCCGACCCACCGCCATCCAGGACGTCCCTGACTCTGGTCACCCGACCGGCCACGGCCCTCCGCACCGACAGCCGCGAGTGGCCGAAGCCGATATCGCGGAGGAACGGATTCCCGAGCAGCGGCTCCTGCAGGACGGCCGCAACCCCTGACGGGCGAGAACTCCGACCGGAGGCGACCATGTTCCAGACCCTGAGCAGATCCTGGTAAAAGACAGGCAGCTCCTGCAAAGACATGCGGCCGCCCACCAGCGAGACGAACAGGAGCTGCGTGTCGTAGTTCAGGCCGTGCAGCTGGCGGAAAAAATACGTCGCCAGCTCACGCCATCTAAGAGGACGCTCAACGTACAGGTATGGCCGCAGCGTCCGAAGGCGGAAAGTTACCACCTGGGTGCGGACGCACACCAGCCCCTGACCGCCCTCCCTAAGCGGGAGACTCAGGACCGCGGCAGCGACCCAGTGTATCCCTCTGGCCCAGAAGAAGTCGACGAACTTCCTCTGAATTTTGGCGACAAACTCGGGGGGTTGGGTCAAAGTGACCAACCGGTACCACAACATGGCGGCCACCAGCTGGTTTATGACCAGCACTCGACCCCTGTAGGATAACACTCGGAGCAGTCCTGTCCAGCGCGCCAGGCGAGCGGCGACCTTGGCCTCCAGCTCTTCCCAGTTCGCCGGCCAGGCTTCCTCGGCAGGGCCGAGGTAGACTCCCAGGTACCGGAGGTGCATGGTACTCCAGGCGAAAGGCCTGAGCTCCTCCGGCAGGGAGTCAACCCGCCACTGACCCACCAGAAAACTAGACGAAACTGAAGTGCATCCTGGATATCCACAGGTCCAGGATGCTCGCGGTCCGTGGGGGCGGGCGCTCGGCCTGTCTGCCTCTCTTTCGCGGGTTGCTCCGCACCCGGGTGGCCCTGGAGATGGAGCACGCGGTGTCTGCCGGTACGCTTGAGGCTTTCCGCGACCGGTGGGCACTGCAGGGGCTGGAGTGCATCCTGGACGAGGAAAATAAAATTTTAATTTGATGCCTGGTTTCGTTTTATTTGGTTTTTAGCACTTAAGCACACCCTACACCCCCCCCCCCCGCTTCTTGTAAAAGGGGGGCCTAAAAAACAGAAAAGAAAAAGAAAAAAAAAGGGTGCTGGTTGGTGGGTAAAGTGATAAAAGAAAAAGAAAAAAAGGAAAAAAAAAAGAGAAAAAAAAAAGGTGCTGGTTGGTGGGTAAAGTGATAGTTGAGTTGTTTGGTATCATGGGGGATTTTGTAGTGAGAGGTTTGTTCCCGGTGCTGGTGTTAGTTGGAGCGGTTTGTTGCTCTGATATTTGGCAACAGTTTAGAGGGCAGAGATTTCCATGGAGAAGAGTAAAACCCACCCCTGTACCCCAGAGAGTCCCTCCCCCTGTCCCTCCCTTTGGTTCCCATTTCAGTGTGTCTGAGGGGAGAAGTCTGTCTCCACTGCAGATTGTGATGGTGCAGTGTGGAGAGCAGAACCTGCTGGTGAGGGTAGACATGGATTTATTTAGAACCAGGCACCTGATTAAAGCTGCTGACCTGACCCTGGGGACAGCAGGTTATCGGCCAACTGGGATCTACTCTCAGAACCACACTGTCCTCTTTGACTATGGGCTCCATGAATGTGGCAGCAGATTGCAGGTAATGTGATTCCTCAACTCTTGCTCCAATTTCACTGTGTAGATTACTGCCCACTCTGAACTCATTAACATCGGGTGAAACTCCAGCCACTGAGGAGATCCCTGAATTAAATCTGTGTATAAATTTTTGCCCACTGTGAAGTATCACCCTGTGTGAAACTACTTCTTTCTGTTGACATGTCAATCTTCGCTTTATATTTAAAAAGAACTTCAACTTGTCACTGAGGGACTGCATCTTTCTTAAATGGGTCATTGCTACTCTCTAACTCTGAGATTCAATTCTATTGACCTTGAACCTTCACCTGCATTTCTCCAAACCACTCTGTTCTTTTGTGCCTCAATTGATTTATCTTTTCCGTTCCTTCCTGTGGATATTCAGGCCTGCTGCCTCAACTTGTGGTCAATGAATGTTCAGTGTGGAAGTTCCTGTTGAGACTTCCCTTGAAAGATGAAACAAGTGGAACAATAATTGGGATACAGTGTATTAAAGGGGAACTCCACTTTTGGTTGTTACACCTGCCAAGACCATTGATTCCACGGACACAGATGAGATTTCAATGTGATGTTGTGTTTTGTGCTCCATATCAGGGGTAACTTGAGCCCCTTAAGGTGAAAGCTCTAATCGAAATGGGAAAGAATGCTCATCAAATCTGGCAGTGCCAATCATTTCAGGGGTTTCTGACTGCAGGCCTGAAGTCCCCTGTAATAGAAGGTGGACTGAGTCGAGGAACAGAGGCTGCTCCAGGCAACTTCTACCAATGGTGGAGCTACTTCAATCATGTGTCATTGAGGAGCATCTGAAACCCCTTAAACTGCTGCTTAACAGGGTCGGAAAATGACCAGAAATAGCTTTTGTTCAATGAGGCCAGCTCTTCATTCCATAACCTGATGTCTTTCAGATGGCTGGCGATTTCCTGGTCGACACCACCCACCTGAACCACACCCCAAATGCTCGTGGATCTGTTATTGTGAGAACTAATGGAGCAGTCATTCCCATTGAGTGCCACTATTTTAGGTAAGAATCTTTACTCTATTGCAAATAAGGTCTACAGCAGGTGCAGTTCTGTGAAGTTGTCCTGAAATTACTGTACTGTCCTTTCAGGAAGGGCAATGTGAGCAGTGACCCTATCAAGCCCACCTGGATCCCATTCAGCTCTACCAAGTCTGGAGAAGGGCTTCTGTCATTCTCACTGCGTCTTATGAACGGTATGTGATGGGTGGATGGGGAGTGCTTTTCTGTGGTCTCCCACTGGGAGTTACGCCCACTGTCTCCAACCCTTTTCCTCTTGTACTTCAGATGACTGGCTTACAGAGCGCACCTCGACTGTCTACTACCTGGGTGACCTCATTCACATTGAGGCCTCTGTTTCAATGACCAACCACATGCCCTTGAAGCTCTACATTGACAGCTGTGCAGCTACATTGAGCCCAGACAAGGATTCCACCCCAAGATACATCATTGACTCCCATGGGTAAGGAGCTCTCTGCTTTCTCCAGCTGGTTCTGTCTCAATCGGTTCACTTAATTCACTTTGTCCCTTTTTAAATCTTTCTTCAGTTGCCTCCTGGACAGCAAAGCTGAGGACTCCTTTTCAACCTTTGTGTTGCCAAGAGGTGAACGTGAGCTGGACAAACTCCAGTTTGATCTGGATGCGTTCCGCTTCTTTGGAGATGACCGTTCCTTGGTAAGAGGAAGCCAAACATTGGGTTCCCCATGTTGGGAGGAGGTCACTAAATAACAACTTGTATTGAATGTGTCCCTCAGATTTTCATCACCTGTCACCTGAAAGTTGCTGCAGTGGATCGGAGAGATTCAATGAACAAAGCTTGTACTTTCCAGAATATGTAAGTTCCCTCTCTCTCACTCAGGGATGTGTTATATTAAAGGGTGATGGACAACATGGTTGATAAACTGATTCTCTGGTTGAGCTGGACCCCATTGGAAGAATCGACCAATGACGTGTGTGCCTGTTGTCATCTGGGCAACTGCAGTGCCAGTAGGGAATTCCGACTTGATTCCAGAGGAAGGAGGGATCTTGTATCTGGACCTGGTAGGACATTGATCCTCTTGATTGTTGGAGGTCACCCTTTACTCTCTAACTGGAATGTTTGATATTGCAGAGAGTGATGCTGAGTTGAAGTGGGAGGGTGAGGCCTCACTTGGACCCTTGGTCATTCTGGATCCTCATGTGACAGACCTGGCAACTGAGCCCCTTAATGATGTTGAGCAAAGGATGCAGGAGAGGTCTCCAGGTGGTGAGTTGGCCGACTGCTAGTTTCCATTTTCCCCTCAGTATTTCCTTCACTAACCATTGGTTTCTTGTTGCTTTATAGGTGTGGCGTCTGAGGTGGTCCTGATCTTGGCCCTGACTGTGAGCGCTGTCTCTCTGATCTCTGCTTCTTGGATTGCCTTGTTCCTGAACAGGAAACACAAGCAAACCCAGTTTAACTAGTTATCAAATGACCAATAAAGCAGTGACCACTTGTATCTTCTCATGGCTGGTTG
The DNA here is from genome assembly GCF_035084215.1 of Heptranchias perlo. Taxonomy (NCBI): domain Eukaryota; kingdom Metazoa; phylum Chordata; class Chondrichthyes; order Hexanchiformes; family Hexanchidae; genus Heptranchias; species Heptranchias perlo. The sequence goes on along the minus strand of NC_090359.1, from coordinate 15,485,419 downwards.
CTCATTTCTCACTGTCTCCAGTCAACGACACAATGAGTGCTCAATACCGTGTTAGTAACACACTGCACTCCTCCGTCAGTTCCTCCTGTTTGTGAAATGGGTTGAAATGGGTCCATGTAACTAGTGGCAGAATGGCTGGTAATAGTGTATCCAGGCCCAGTCCAGGGATGGCTGCAACAATGGGTGAAGGCTTGCCAGGCCCTCATTGTGCAGGTCAATGAGCTCTGAAGGGACAGTGGGACTGGCCTGAAGTACTGGTGCTGGGTGGTTGACTGCACAATCATTCCCTTGGTGCTCTGTGGCCATTGATCACTCGAATCCGCACATGGGCTCCAAACTCCGAAACTTTCCCATTTGGAGCTAATTGTCCAAACACCAAAATGATTGAAAGTGGGTGGACTTGAACTCTCTTCCAAGATTGAAGATCTCTGCCCCTGGTGTGAAGATCTTTGTTTTGTTGGGCTGGGGCTCCAAGTAAATTTCCAATGCCCAGTGTAATGATTAATGTTCACAGGGGGCAATGTTGTGCTCATTGGGTACAGGCACAGAGTGGGAGGGACGGGGAGCCCATCGGTTGTGATTTACCTCTGTTGGATTTGAATTTCACCTGTCTTCTCGTGAGCACAGACTGAAGTTTCGTTATCCTCAGCTTCCCCTCACGGCAGGCCCTCAGGATTGTATTGTAAGTAGTTAGTCCTATTTTTCAGATTACGTTATTGTTTATCATTCACTATATTTGAGGGGTGGCAATTGGAACAGGAGTTGGCCATTTAGCCCCTCTCGCCTGGTCCACCATTCAATGAGATCATGGTTGATCTGTGACATAACTCCATATACCTGCCTTAGTCATATCCCTTACCTTTTTGATTAACAAAATTTTAACCTGAGATAATAGATTTAACAATTGAGCTAGCATCAACTGCCATTTGTGGAAGAGTGTTCCTAACTTCTCCCACTCGTTGTGTGTAGAAGTGTCTCTTAACTTCATTCCTGAAAGTCCTAATTCGAACTTCGAGGTTATGTCCCCTGGTCGTTAAACTGGCTGTGTCTTTATAACTTTACAGTGAATTGGGTACAATCCATGTCTGGGACAACCTTGCCTTTGAAATACTGAAATTTGTTCATAAAATGTTCAGATTTAATAAGAGCATATTTGTTTATCTTTACTGAGCTGGGTGTTTCTTTTTGGTAAATCAGACATTCAGGGGGTCTATTAAACAGGATGGGAGCTGTTAGCAGTAAACACCCTCTTCAGACAACATTCTTTGGCAGGTGGAAACCACTTCTCCATTTAAATCAAATCATAGTCATATTTTACTGAAGCTATAATCACTGAAGTTTAGTGTTTAAACATAGCAGGAGATCCAGGCTCGTTCTGTTGCAGTAGAATCACAATAAGTTAGTGGGAACTTTTAACAATAGCAATTCATTTCTGCTCACTACACACAAGGTGATTTTTCTTCCAGTGGAAACTGCATTCAGACGGCCCCTCCTCACTTTCACTCTGAGCTTCCTCACACTATTGATAAATAATGTTAGGAAACATTAAACCCAATAGATGACAATACATTGTAGTGTAGTGTAGGGCCATCCTACCCTCTTCTGACTGTTGTCTGATTTACATGTAAACATTTCAGGGAGGCTTTACAAACTGGATATACTGGCCAGGACACCAGGAGAACGACTTTGGGGTATTTGTAAAATGTTGCAACAAAATACCATGTAGAAATGCTTCATGAATTCATTCTCAATGAAGCTTAGGATCTTACAGGACAGAAACAGGTGACTTTCCTCTCGCCCCCTCATCCAATTTAATGTTCCTCTGTTCCAAGGTGCCTCCACTATTATTCCCATTTAAAATAATTCATGGAGTCTGTGTGAACAACATTTTCGGGCAGAACTCTACATTGTCCCCTCCCTATAAAGATATTTTTTTGAACCGTAGACATGTATCTTTTGCCATGTTACATTTGAACCTAGGGGTTATAGAATCATAGAAATTTACAGCACAGAAGGAGGCTATTCGGCCCATTGTCTGTGCCAGCTGAAAAAGCTATCCAGCCTAATCGCACTCTTGGTCTTGGTCCGCAGCCTTGCAGGTGACGGGACTTCAAGTGCGCATCCAAGTACTTATAAAAAGCGATGTCGGTTTCTGCCTCTACCACCCTTTCAGCGAGTCAGGTTCAAACCCACACCACCCTCTGGGTGAAAAAAACTATCCCCAGATCCCCTCGAATTCTTCGAATTATTTGAAATATATGCCCCCCGGTTATTGGCCTCTCTGCTAAGGGATATAGGAGCTTCATATTCTTTTTTTATTTGTTCATGAGATGTGGGTGTTACTGGCAAGGGCAGCATTTATTGCCCATCCCATTTGCCTTTGAGAAGGTGGGGGTGAGTTGCCGCCTTGAAGTGACGCAGTCCGCGTGGCCCCCAATAATTTTATACACCTCAATTAAATCCCCCCTCAGCCTCCTCTGTTCCAATGAAAACAACTCCAGCCGATCCAATCCTTCCTCAAAGCTAAAATTCTCCAATCCTGGACCATCCTTGTAAATCTCCTCTGGACCCTCTCTGGTCCAATCCCATCTTTCCTGTAATGTGGTGACCTGAACTGGACACGGGTTAAATTTATTAGTCCGCCTGTTCCCACAGGTCCCAGTCGAGTTTCTTCATTCCTTTCCTTGGTTCAATCCGTCATTCACCGATTGGGTTTATGACCGGTCACCACCTCCTGTGATTTCCCCAATTGGCTGCCCCTCTTCTCAGAGATTCTCTCGCTCCACAGACCACCTGCACTCTGTCGGTTCCACCAATCCGGGAAGCTTAACCTGTGATTGGATGAACTCGGTGACCCGGGCCCGTCATGGCGGCCGAATCTCCCACAATGCAGAGCGGCAGAGAAAAGGCCCCATCTGTGAGCCGGGCCGCGCTGCACTCTGGGAGAATGTTCGCACATGCGCACATCACCCGCCGGATCAGCGACCGCTTCCTGTTGTGTCGCGAGACAAACTTTCCGTTTTTTCGGTTGAGAACGAGCGGTTTTTATTGTGACGGAAACTGACGTCACTTTTCCTTTGAATCGCGCGGTTTGATTTAAATAAACGGCGCACATGCGCAGTGTGGCGCGTCCCTCTTAAAGGGCCCTGGACCGGCCGAGAGTCCCCGAGCCCGGGGACAGGACCGAGAGACGGGCAATGGGATTAGAGCGGAGGGCGGCAGCACAAGTTGGTGAAACCGTTAAAACAGCATCCGGTTCCTTGGCTTAATAATCGAGAAATAGAGCACAAAGGCATGGAAGTTCTGTGAAACGTTTATAAATCATTGTTCAGGCCTCATCTGAAGTATTGTGTCCAATTCTGGGCACTATAATTTATTAAGGAGGTCAAGGTCTTGGAGAGGATGGAGAGGAGATTTACCAGAATTATACCAGGGATGGGGTTTAGTTGTGTGGAGAGACTCGAGAACCTGGGATTGTTCTGCTTCGAGCAATGAAGGTTAAGGGTAGAAGTAATCCACGTGTTCAAAATTAAGAGGGGTTTTGATCGAGTAAATAAGGAGAAACTTCACCCACTGGCGGGAGGGTCGGCAACCAACGGACGCAGATTTAAGATAATTGGTAAAAGAACTCGAAGGGAGATAAGGAGATTTTTTACACAGCGAATTGTTATGATCTGGAACGCACTGCCTCAAAGGATGGTGGAGCTCGATTCAATCGTAACTTTAAAAGGAGAATTGGATAAATACTTGAAAAGATAAAAATTACAAAGTTTATGGGTAAAGAGCACGGGAATGGGAGTAATCGGTTACATCCTTCAAAGAGCTGGCCACTGCACGATGGGTCGAATGGCCTCCTGTGCTGTGAGATTCTAGGATTGTATATTTTCCATATATTTGTTTCTGTAAGAAGGACAATGACAGGCTGTCTGAGCAAAGCAGATGTTCAAAAGGTCCAAACACACGAGGCATCAAAGAATCAGGTGTAGATTTCAGCCCAAAGATGTTTTTTCTGCTCCAGTCATCAGCACAGCACAGACCCCTGAAACACAACCAGTCACTCCTTCCAATATCACAGAGACAGAAACAGACCAGCTCTCAGTTTGCTTAAGAGTGAGTGCTGAACTCATCACATGGTGTCTGCACTAAACTGGTAATTAGAATCTCCTAATCACTTGGCTGTTTGTTAATACGGTAAAAAATCAGATTTTAACTGACCTGCCCTTTTCAATCCATTCATTGATCATTCACAGAGGCCCAAAAGTGACCTCTCAGAGTGTCTGAATCAGCTGTACTAAAGATGATCCATTAGTTCTTCGCGATGAACGTGATGAAAACATATGTCGCTCGTTGATTTTGGTGTCAGAGGGTGAGATATTTATCTCACGGTGGGAGAGAGATGAATAAGATGAAATAAAGCGAGTGTCTGTGATAATGTTTGAATGACCGACACCAATCCGGAATTTGTGCAATGCTGAATGTTTCAATTCACAATGTGGATTTCCAATGGATTCTCTGCAATGTTAACACAAATCCGTTTGTTCCACAGGAGATGGTCGTGGTTCTGGTCACAGGAAATGTACAAATTCAGAAAATTTATTGTCTTGAATTTCTATATACTTCAGTTCCCAGAACGAATAATTACAGACTCTCTGGGGTACATTTTCCGCTTGGTGATCTGGTGTAAAACTGGCCTTGCAGATTGACCGCTCGTTATTAAAACCACCTGGGGCAGCAATTCTTCCTGGACGGTACCGCCTGACGGCCGGAATCGCTCGCTGAAGCTTCCTCCTGATATTCAGTCAAGTCCCACTGAAGTCAAGGGAACTGAATATCAGGTGGGATGTGTGATGGGCGGCCTATCCGCTATCACCCACTTTGTGCTACAGCCCAAGACCATTCTGATTCCCATTGAAATGAACGGCAGGGAATTTCCCGCGGTTTGTATAAACGGCGGGCGATCCGCCCACCAAATGACCTCCAGGCGGTGAAGACATATGTCGACACCTCCTCGTCACCGGGGCAGATTCGGTACTGGCGCTCGGGCATGAAACTGCCGTTGGCTCTGTGGGACTGGATAGACCCAGACCGACTGGAAGTGTACGGGGGTATGCTTCTGGCAGACAGCATGGCAGAGTCCACGAGGAAAGGCATCATCACCCTCATCTCCAAGTGAAGCTTTCTTACATCGCCTCTCAGGCAAGTTTATCCTTGCTTAGATAAAGAGACCAAAACTGTACACATTACTCCAGGTGTGGTCTCACCAAAGCCCCGTTCAATTGCAACAAGACTTCCTTACTCTTGTATTCCAGCCCCCTTGCAATAAAGACCAACATGCCATTTGCCTTCCTAATTGCTTGCTGTACCAACATGTTAACTTTCTGTGTTTCTTGCACCAGGACACCCAAGTCTCTCTGAACATGAATATTCAAGAGTTGCTCACCATTTTAAAACATTTTGTATTTCTATTCTTCCTATCAAAGTGAATAACCTCACATTTCCCCACATTATACTCCACCTGCCACCTTGTCCACTCACGTAACCTGTCTGTATCCCTTTGCAGACACTTTGTGTCCTCCTCACAGCTTACTTTCCCACGTAGCTAGCGTCAGAGATCTTTTTACACTCATATACATTGTAAATAGCTGAGGCCCAGTAAAGGCCGGTATCGCTCGCTGATAAGTCAAGGGTAAAATCCCTACGAGGACATTGGTCCCAGCCTTGTTGAGGTGCAACCCGTCCATCTTGTACAGGTCTTTAGTATTAATCAAAGTGCACAATGACGCCCCCGGTAAAGCGAGTATCTCTCCACAGATACTACCTGACCTGCTGAGTGTTGCCAGCAGTTTCTGGGTTTATTTTTGAGCTTTCACTATCGCAGTTTTCCTGACAACCTGCAACTTGCCTCAAGGGCGCAGCTTCAAGCACAACTTTCTTGTGCTCTTCTCACACACAAGATCGCACTTTACTTTCCGACACATGCGTTTAAAATCTGCCGTTTCCGCACACAGCGTCCTGCGCCACGAGAATTTGAAAGACCTTCCGCTCATGGCCTGTAATCGCTCCTTTTCCCCCACAGGCGCTCTTTACATTTATCCTCTACTCGATTCAATCACAGGTTTCAACAGAACTATTAAGATCAAGGCGGAACACTTCCGATCTTACTGCACCGCCCCAACTTGCCAAATGTGAACCTTTCAACCGCCATTCGCAGCTCTGTCGCGCTGCCCGTCACTCACGCAACTCAACTGCTGAGAGAAAAGAGCCAACAAGCAACAAAACAAAAACAAGTTCTTCAGTTACCATCCCCTGGATCACAAGATTCCCCAAGTAAATTTTGTGAACAATCGGGCGGCTGTCTTTCCAGAGACCAGCCCTGCTTTCGTCGTGTTTGTCTGTCGAGCGGTCACGCAGATCGAAATGTATCGACTGGTTTCAAGGCACAAATGAACATTGGTGTGAATGGGACATGTGCCCAATAGAAACAGCGGACGGAGCAGAACAAACTGAAAGGAGTGAGATCGTGAAAGTGAATGTTAGAGTCGGCAATGGAGCAGGAAAGTGTCCATGAAATAGAAGGAGGGAAGTAAAGGCGGCCCATTGACTGTGGAAGGAAGAAAAAGCTGGGAGAAGAGGCGGGTTTGAACTGTGGAACATCAAGTACAGGCATGTGAGAGAGGTGGGATTTGACGGAATTAAAAGGTTTCACCAAAATAATATTATTTCTTGTGCGAAAGATTGATTTCTTGCTGCATTCTCTCAGCATATGTGGCAAAGGAGAAAATCGGTAAATGACACTCTGTGGAGACTCGGATTCGCACGGAGGTGACTGCGACAACAACGCAGAGTATTAACCACAAAACGATCACGACGAGGGACATCAGGTGTGGCAGTTGTGCCCGAACAACAGCAATGGCGCTGCTTCGAAAAGAAGGATTCTGAGCGATGAGGCCAAAACAACCAGCACCTCAAATTGTAGCAGCGGTGGGATTTAAACCCACGCCCCGACAGAGACTGGGACCTCAATCCAGCGCCTTCAACCGCTCAGCCACACTACCATGTCACCTCTGCTGTCTTCAGAATCTGGGAACTGGTGATTGAAAAGCGGCTTTCTTACTCTGACCTTTCAGTCCAAGACTTTTGCTTTTACAAAATAAAAGGGCTTTCTTTGCACTGTTCATGCGACAAGGTGGCCGAGTGGTTACGGGAACGGACTGCTAATCCACTGTGCTCTGCACCCATGGTTTTGTATCCCACCCGCGCCATTATTGTATTTTTTTAATCGTTCATGGGATGTGGGCGTCGTTGGCAAGGCCACCATTTATTGCCCATCCCTAATTGCCCTTGAGAAGGTGGTGGTGAGCGGCCTTCTTGAACCGTTGCAGTCCATGTGGTGACGGTTCTCCCAATGTGCTGTTAGGTAGGGAGTTCCAGGTTTTTGTCTGAGCAACGCTGAAGGAACGGTGATATATTTCATAGTCGGGATGGTGTGTGACGAGGAGGGGAACGTGCAGTTGGTGTTGTTCCCATGTGCCTGCTGCCATTGTCCTTCTAGCTGTTAGAGGTCGTGGGTTTGGGAGGTGCTGTCGAAGAAGCCTTGGCGAGTGGCTGCAGTGCATCCTGTGGATGGTACACACTGCAGCCACGGTGCGCCGGTGGTGAAGGGAGTGAATGTTTTGGGTGGTGGATGGGATGCCAATCAAGTGGGCTACTTTGTCCTGGATGGTGTCGAGCTTCTTGAATGTTGTTGGAGCTGCACTCATCCAGGCAAGTGGAGAGTATTCCATCACACTCCTGACTTGTGCCTCGCAGATGGTGGAAAGGCTTTGGGGAGTCCAGAGGTGGGTCACTCACCACAGAATACCCAGCTTCTGGCCTACTCTTGTAGCCACAGTATTTATATGGCTGGTCCAGTTAAGTTTCTGGTCAATGGTGACCCCCAGGATGTTGATGGTGGGGGATTCGGCGATGGTAATGCCATTGAATGTCAAGGGGAGGTGGTTAGACTCTCTCTTGTTGGAGATTGTCATTGCCTGGCAATTGTCTGGCGTGAATGTTACTTGCCACTTATCAGCCCAAGCCTGGATGTTGTCCAGGTCTTGCTGCATGTGGGCACTGACTGCATCTTATCTGTGGGGTTGCGAATGGAACTGAACACTGCGCAATCGTCAGCAAAGATCCCCATTTCTGACCTTATGATGGGGGAAAGGTCATTGATGAAGCAGCTGAAGATGGTTGGGCCAAAGACACTGCCCTGAGGAACTCCAGCAGCAATGTCCTGGGGCTGAGATGATTGGCCTCCAACAACCACTACCATCTTCTTTTGCGCTCGGTATGCCGATCCAGTGGAGAGCTTTCCACCGGAGCGGCAGCTGAACGGATGGTCTCAATCTTTGTGACAGAATAGTCCAGGAGCTCCTCGCAATTTTTTTGGTGAGGGTGGAAGAGGCAGGGGGTGCAAGAAGACGGTTTGTGGTCGAGAAGAGATACAGGGGATATCTTTGGATTCCAGGATGATCCTGGAATAGTGAGCAGTTTTCTGTCTCACTCTGTTCAGAGAGAAAGAGACAGAGACCGACGCAGGAAAACATAGAAACGATGAGGCACATACACAGACAAACAGACACAGACACACAGAAACAGACACACATACACATGGAGTGACTCAGAAATACAGAGATACAGAACATGGATAATTTGGCTGATTTTTGTTCGATTTCTGTCGCAGATTTCGTGAAATCTTGCAGATCAATTAAAATGAGCATAAAACTCGCGGTGTTCAACATCGTGGAATTTCAATTCACTTAAGAATTATTAATTCGACAAGGAACTTGTTGAATTTTGAAACGCAGAGATGAAATGGGTTGATGAATGACGGGATCTGAAGTCTGTCAGATTTGAACCTGCGCGGGGGAAATGAATGAATTTCGAATCTGTCACCTTAATCACCAGTTAGCAAAAATCACAATTGCTCTGCATCCAGTCCTCAAATAGTCTCCGTACAATAATATTCTGAAAGTGACAATCACCTGTTTTTTTTCTCTGCAGTTTTTGTTCAGGAAGAAGCTCGGCGAAGACATAAAATTAAAAGTTGGCGTCTGATAAATGCTTCCTCCCCGTCGGGGAATTAAACCCCGGTCGAAGGCGGGGCAACTCACCACGATAAGAGAGAAAGAAAGAACGAAAGAAAGACAGAGTCAGTTGTTCGTTGTCTAAAAAAGAGATGGAAATGTAAAAGGTTCTTTCAAGAGTGGCCCGTAGAAAATGAAACAAACTGTCTTAAAATAAATAGTTGAAAGAAATGCACTGATACATGAAGCATGTCTCACACCATCTGGGATGAGTGCACAGTCAATGCAGCAGTTCCTCGTTAGTATAGTGGTGAGTATCCCCGCCTGTCACGCGGGAGACCGGGGTTCAATTCCCCGACGGGGAGATTAAACTTTCGCCGCCTTGAAAAGCCTTTTCTCTCATTTATCTCTAATATTCGATGCGGAATATACAGTGTAAAACTGACTCGGAGTTTCCCACTTTCCCCAATTTAATTTCACTGATATTCCAGCGGTTTTAAAATCTGCTCTCAGCTTCACTCTTCACCTCGATGTTCGACTGGTTTCTGTGATGTTGGGGATTTCGGGAGGAGGCCGAGATGGATCATCCACTCGGCACTTCTGGCTGAAGACGGTTTCTAAAACTTTGCACTCACACGCTGGGCTTTACCATCATTGAGGATGGGGATGTTCAGAGAGCCTCTTCCCATTAGTTGTTTAATTATCCACCATCATTCACAAATGGGTGTGGCAGGACTGCAGAGCTTTGATCTGATCCGTTGTTTGTGGGATCGTTTAGCTCTGTCCACAGCATGCTGCTTCCACTGTTTGTCAAGTAGTCCTGTGTTACTTTCAGGTTATTGGTGTGTGTATATGTCTGTGTGCGAGTGTTTATGTAGCTCGGAATGTGTGTGTTTGTGTATGTGTGAATATGACTATGTCTGTCTCACTTGTTATATGCGTTTCTGAGTGTCTCTCTCTTTCTTTCTATCTGTCACTTTTAACCTGCTCCCCAAATAATTTTTATCTGGAACTTGACTAACTAAGAGATAGAAAGTAAGTCTTCTTTCAACAGTGGCATGTGGAAAGTTAAACAAATTGTCATCAAAGAAGTCGTTAAAATAGATTCACTGAAACGTGCATCCTTTTCATTGCTGTATGTAAGATCTTTCATGTCTGCGCCTGTTCCGAGACCTGTCTCTCTCTGTTTCGGGCTGGTGACAGCGCGATTCTGCGTTTTATTTCTTGCCCATCATTGTGGTTCTCACATCGAGCTGAAGCGTGAGGCAGAGAGCAGATATTTAAAATCGCTGTGAAATCAAATTGGAGAAGTGGGAAAGGCCGAGTCAGTTTTTCATTGTATTTTCAACATCCAATATTTCAGATAAATGAAAGTGAAGCTTCGAAAGCAGCAATAACCTCCTCGTCGGGGAATTGAACCCCTGTCTCCCGCGTGACAGGCGGGGATACTCACCACTATACTAACGAGGAATTCGTGTCGCCGTTTGCCGTATATTCACCACAGATGCTTCACGTTTCAGTGAATCTGTTTGAACTGTTCATTTGATGACAGTTTGTTTAACTTTCCACGGACCACTGTTGAAAGAAGAATTACCGACCACTTTTCCATCACATGTTGGATCATGATGTGGGTAACGCGGGAGAGAGTGAGACAGATCTTCTCAGGAAAATATAGAAAATATGAGGCACATGCACAGACAGACACACAGACACAGACACACATACACATGGATTGACTCAGAAATACTGAGAGTCAGAATATGGATAATTTGGCTGATTTTTGTTCCATTTCTGTCGTAGATTTCGTGAAATCTTGCAGATCAATTAAAATGAGCATAAAACTCGAGGTACTCAATGCTGTGGAATTTTAATTCACTTCAGAATTATTAATTCTACAAGAAACTTGTTGAATTTTGAAACGCAGAGATGAAACAGGTTGATGAATGACGGGATCTGAAGACTGTCAGATTTGAACCTGCGCGGGGGAAATGAATGAATTTCTGATCTGTCACCTTCACCACCTGTTAGTAAAAATCACAATTGCTCTGCATCCAGTCCTCAAATAGTCTCCGTACAATAATATTCTGAAAGTGACAATCACCTGTTTTTTTTCTCTGTAGTTTTTGTTCAGGAAGAAGCTCGGCGAAGACATAAAATTAAAAGTTAGCGGCTGTAAAATGCTACCTCCCAGTCGGGGTATTAAACCCCGGACGAAGGCGGGGCAACTCACCACGATCAGAGAGAAAGAAAGAACGAAAGAAAGACAGAGTCAGTTGTCGTTGTCTCACAAAGAGATGGAAATGTAAAAGGTTCTTTCAACAGTGGCAAGTGGAAAATGAAACAAACTGTCATCAAATAAATAGTTAAAAGTAATGCAATGATAAGTGAAACATGTCTAACACCATCTGGGATGAGTGCACGGTCAATGTAACAGTTCCTCGTTGGTATCGTGGTGAGTATCCCCGCCTGTCACGCGGGAGACCGGGATTTAGTTCCCCTACGGGGGGTTTAAACTTTCGCCGCCTTCAAAAGCTTTTATCTCCAATATTGGATGCGGAATATACAGTGTAAAACTGACTCGGAGTTTCCCACTTTCGCCAATTTAATTTCACTGATATTCCAGCGGTTTTAAAATCTGCTCTCAGCTTCACTCTTCACCTCGATGTTCGACTGGCTTCTGTGACGGTGGGGATTTTGGGAGGAGGCCGAGATGGATCATCCACTCGGCACTTCTGGCTGAAGACGGTTTCTAAAACTTTGCACTCACGTGCTGGGCTTTACCATCATTGAGGATGGTGATGTTCATAGAGCCTCTTCCCGTTCGTTGTTTAATTATCCACCATCATTCACAAATGGCTGTGGCAGGACTGCAGAGCTTTGATCTGATCCGTTGTTTGTGGGATCGCTTCGCTCTATCTGCAGCATACTGTTTGACAAGTAGTCCTGTGTTACTTTCATGTTATTGGTGTGTGTATGTTTGTGTGTATATGTCTGTGTGTGAGTGTTTATGTCGCTAGCATGTGGGCCTCCATTTTTACAGCTTTTTTATTTTAAACTCTTGGGGGCCGGGATTCCTGGGCCTTCTCCTTCACACCACATGAGAGGAGGCGAGAAGGCCCGAAACAGCAGGTAAATGCCTTTATCGCACAGCTTGTGGGCCCCGAGGTGCAGGAGTGCTTCCCCCTGGCCCAACAAGCCAACCGGCCGTGATCCCACACAGGCGATCGGCCGACCCCCTCCAAATCTCCGACACCCCTGCACGAGCTACGAACCCCATGATCTCCGACCCCCGCGATGACCCCCAACCCCCGAAGACTGACTCGCCGATGCCCCCGATGACTGACCCACCCATGACCTCATGACCCCCGTGACCCCCCTCCCCGATAAAATCAAGCCCAATGGGTTTGATTCCCGTTGTGTTATCTCTCTGTCGGTTTGCTGATAAACGTTTAACTCGCGGCCTGTTCCCGTCAATGGTCACAAGTAGTAACAGACAGAGCGGGTCTGACCGCCCCGAGATGTGGAAAGGACATCAGTTCAGGACAAATGCCTCAAATCAAATGGTCTCCCGGCACCGAGAGAGAGAAATTCCAGAGAAAAAGGCAGAAGAGAAAAGAGAAATAAAAACTCAATAAAGACACTATCAATATTTCCCATTCTTGATGCCTGTCTATTTCTTCCCCAACCTTTCTGTGCCGGTTAAAATTTCAGTGAAATAAATGCGAGAATCGACTCAAAGAACGAGAACAGAGCAACAAAAATCACCGAACACAGAATCAAACCCAAAGACCTTTAGATCTTCAATCTCACGCTCTCCAAACTCAACTATTTCGACTCCACTGTAAATTGGACTTTGTGACATCACCTTGGACAAAAATATAAACCGGGTGGAATTTCCCCTCCCGCTCATTCCTCACTCTGGGGGAATGGGACCCGATCAGATCTCGGAGCTCAGGTTATGTTAATGTTCAGCTGATGATATCTTAATATTATCTTGTGTTTGGCCTCATTTAATCAGGTTCATGGGCACTTTCTTCCATCATCCCTTCTCCCTGAAAGGAATGTGGTGCAGCGGTTGCCAAATTTAACAGGAAAAATCAATTATCGCCCGCTTTTCACAGGAGAAGAAACTCATCCTGGAGATTCACGCGGAGCAATTTCCCAAATAATGGTCCCGCCCGGGATTGAATCAGAGACCTTTCATGAGTGATGTCAACATGATAACCGCTGCACGAGGGAAACCACTGCTCAATTTAAGGCATCGTGTGCCTTCTCCGTTAAACAACTTCTGTCCCACACTTAAAGCTCTCATTCCATCTCTTTCTCAAACATTTCACTGATCAAAACTTCACAAGTCACAGAGGAAAAAGACTTAATTTCAAAATCATCAAACTCCCGAAGGAGCTGCGGGGACAGACTGAGCGCTGTAACTGAGTACAGAGATACAGAGAGACACCAGCAGAGGGAGGTAGGGAGCGGTGTAACTGAGTACAGAGATACAGAGACACACCAGCAGAGGGAGGTAGAGAGCGGTGTAACTGAGTACAGAGATACAGAGAGACACCAGCAGAGGGAGGTCGAGAGCGGTGTAACTGATTACAGAGATACAGAGAGACACCAGCAGAGGGAGGTAGAGAGCGGTGTAACTGAGCACAGAGATACAGAGAGACACCAGCAGAGGGAGGTAGAGAGCGGTGTAACTGAGTACAGAGATACAGAGAGACACCAGCAGAGGGAGGTAGAGAGCGGTGCAACTGGGTACAGAGATACAGAGAGACACCAGCAGAGGGAGGTAGAGAGCGGTGTAACTGAGTGCAGAGAGACAGAGAGACACCAGCAGAGTGTCCAGGAAACCAACCTTTTATCTGAAATCTGAGGCGAGATATCAACTGCACAGAGTAGAGGAAGCATTACTGTGTATCTAACCCGTGTTGTACCTGCCCTGGGAATGTTTGATGGGGCAGTTCAGATGGAACTTTAATCAGTCTCTCCACATAACTGAAGTCCCTCATCCCTGGTACCATTCTAATAAATCTCCTCTGCACCCTCTCTAAGGCCTTGACATCCTTCTTCATGTTTCGTGCCCAGAATTAAACACAATACTCCAGCTGAGGCCTCACCAGTGTTTTATAAAGGTTTTGTATCAATTCCTTGCTTTTGTATTCAATGCCTCAATTAATAAAGCAAAGGGCCCCATTTGCTTTTTTAACTGCCTTCTCAACTTGTCCTGCCACCTTCCAAGATTTGTGTAACTACACCCCCAGGTCTCTCGATTCCTGCACTTCCTTTAAAATTGTGCCATTTCGTTTAAATTGCCTCTCCTCATTCTTCCTACCAAAATGTATCAATTCACAATTCTCTGCATTAAATTCCATCTGCCCATTTCACCAGTCTGTCTATGTCCTCCTGAAGTCTGTTACCATCCTCAACATTGTTTATTACATTTCTGAGTTTCGTGTCATCTGCAAACTTTGAAATTATACCCTGTACTCCCAAGTCCCGGTCATTAATATATATCAAAAAGAGCAGTGGTCCTAATACCGAGCCCTGGGGGACACCACTGTATACTTGCCTCCAGTCTGAAAAACAACCGTTCACCACTACTCTCTGTTTTCTGCTCCTTAGCCAATTTTGTATCCATGCTGCCATTGTCCGTTTAATCCCATGGGCTTCAATTTTGCTAACAAGTCTATTGTGTGATACTTTATCCTCCCTTAATCTCTCCCTGCATAGAAACTCCCCGACCCATATTCATGGCCACCCCCTCGACCTTGCCATCTCACGTGGTCTCTCTTCTCCTGATCGTGTCAATCATGGATAAGGCCATCTCTGATCACTTCCTTGTATCCCTCTCCACCCACATGGAATCAGAGAATCATAGAAAGGTCACAGCATGGAAGGAGGCCATTTGGCACATCGAGTCCTTACCGGCTCCATGCAAGATCAATCCAGCTGGTCCCCCTCCCCCAATGCACATCATAGAATGAACTCAGGAATCCCACGCCACTTTCTATGAGCGGTATCAGGCTGCGGTTATGGTGCAGACCGGGACCCAGGGCTGAGGCTGTGGTCATCAGTTACTCTGGGAGTGGCACAGTCTGTTTCATGACTAGCCGGGGGTGAGAGTAACACCAGAGAGTCAGGCTGGTGTTTAGAAGGGTGTGGGTTCCAGCTCCAGTTCCAGGACTGGGACACATGATCCAGACTGACTGTGTCGTGCTGAGAGGGAGCTGCATCGTGAGAGGTGCTGTCCTTTGAATGAGGTGTTCAATGGGGGTCCCTTCTTTCTGCTCCGAGGTGTAAAAGATCCCGTGGCAATTTGTGAAGAGCAGGGAGTTCTCCCGGTGTCCTGGCCAACATTCTTCCCTCGACCATCAGCACCCAACAAACAGGAGATCGGCTCAATATCTCATCACTGTTTGTGGGATCTTGCTGTACACAACTTGTCTGCTACCTTCTCTTAAAAACGATAGTGACTGATCTTCGAGAGAAGTGCGTTGGGATGTCCTGAGGATGTGAAAGGTGCTATACAAATGCAAGTTCCTTGTTTCTCACAGGGGGCCGTGTCTCGTTCCTCGTCTCATTGAGACTCTCAGTTAATTGGTCCGTTCTCTGCGCAGATGGGGCCCGACTCACTGAGTGTTTCCCGAATGTTCTGTGTGTGTTTCACTCAGACTCGGGCTTTACAGTAAATAATAAAAGGACTGTAGTCAAACACTTGGCCATGAGCTGCTGCCCAACCTGTCGTGACATTGTTGCTTGCTTCCCTTCAGTTTTTGGTGCACTGTCGCCTGAAGAGCTGTGGTTTGCCTCATTTCTCAGTGTGATTGTGGGACTGACACAGAAGTGAGAGAGAAAGCAGCAGCCACAGCCTGGACTGCAGGCAAATTGGGAGGCTGAAACTAAAAGTTCACTATTCCCACACCGGGAATCGAAGCCGTGCCACCTGGGTGAAAACCAAGAATCCTAACCGCGAGACCACATGGGAACTGAAATAAAGCACCAGCAGGAAGGGCACTGAGACTACAACCGGAAAGTTAACGGACGATTCAAAGGAGGTATTCACAATTATGAAAGGTTTTGACAGAGTGTGTAAAGAGAAATTGTTTCCAGTGATGGAATGGTTAATAACCAGAGGACACAGATTTCAGATAAATTGAAGGAAATCATTGGGGGATTTGGAGAGATTTGTTTACACAGCGAGTTGTTATGATCTGGAATGCACTGCCTGAAAGGGAGGTGGAAGCAGGTTCAATAGTAACTTTCAAAAGGGAATTGGATAAATAGTTGACGTGTAATAAATTGCAGGGCTGTGGGGAAAGAGCCGGGGAGTGGGACTAACCCACTTCCTTCTGTGTTCATCCCTGGAAAAAACCCTCCCCCAGTTCACTTACAACAGCACTTTCAAATTCCCAACTCTCTGGACTTTGGCCCTCCATTCACCACGACATTTCTGCAGCTACTGATTTGCTCAATCACACCCTCACCTCCACCTTTGACGCCCTTGTACCCATTAAAGCCATCAGTCTCCCTCACCCTGGTCAATCCCCCTGGGTCTGCCCTCATTTCTGCTTCCTTAAGTCCAAGGGACACAGCTTTGAAAGTTTATGGTGGACAACTGCTTTGGCCATTCATCGCCAGATCTGGCTGGACCACATAAAGCACTATCGGGTCCTGTCTCCTCTGACAAAACTGCTCACTATTCCAGGATCATCCTGGAATGTAAAGATAACCCCCGGCTTCTCTTCTCCACTACAAACCGTCTTCTTAAACCCCACTCCCCTCACTCCTCCACCCTCACCTCCAACAAAAAGTGCGAGGAGCTCATGGACTTCTTTGTCACTGAGATTGAGACCATCCATTCAGCTGCCTCTGCCGCTCCCCTCCCTTCCCCGAGCTCACCAAGTTTCTCTCCTATCTCCCCTCATGCCCTCTCTGAGCTCATCATGACCATGAGACCCACCTCCTGCTCCCTCGACCCTATTCCCAACAATCTGCTGACCACACAACCTACCTTCCTGGCCCCATGTCAGCTGACATTGTTAATGGTCTCCTCTCCTCAGGTACTGTCCCCCTCCCCATCAAATCTGCCGTCATCACCCTCCTTCTCAAAAGACCCACCCTTGACCCCTGTGTCCTTGTAAACTACCACCCCATCTCCCACCTCCCTTTCCTCTCCAAAGTCTTGTCACCTCCCAAATCCATGTCCATCTTTCCCACAACACCATGTTTGAATCCCTCCAATCAGGTTTCCACTCCTGCCACTGTACTGAAACGGCCCTTGTCAAAGTCACAAACGACATCCTCTGTGACTGTGTGGAGGGAGATTTAATCTTCATCTAACCCTTGATGCACCTGCCCCCGGAATGTTTGATGGCACAGTGTAGAGGGAGCTTTACTCTGCCATGTACTGTACAGTATCAGTCTGTGATGGAGCAGAGCCCTGCTCTTTAATGGAAATTATTCTTTCGATGAGCCACTGAGCCCCTAAAGCAGCCTCCGAGACCCAAAGTCTGATTTCCATCCCACAGTTCCAGCAGTTTGCGAGGGCTGGGCCACGTTAACAGCAGCTCTCTGTTCCTGGTCTGGAGCTGAGGTGTTGT
Source organism: Heptranchias perlo (assembly GCF_035084215.1). NCBI lineage: Eukaryota > Metazoa > Chordata > Chondrichthyes > Hexanchiformes > Hexanchidae > Heptranchias > Heptranchias perlo. The sequence goes on along the minus strand of NC_090359.1, from coordinate 15,467,748 downwards.
GTATTGTCCCTGACACAGGGACCAGACGGTGAGCTGCTGGCTCCTATTGTTCTGGGATCATTCCCTGCTGCTCTGTTCTCACCTCTTCACTGGGTCTCAGATTATTACCAGCCATCTTCCTGATCAATATACAATCGGCAGTCTGAACGCGGAGATTTGAAATGTGTGAAACATTTCATGTGTCTCATCCCTCTCCCTGGACACAAATAAATAGGCCGTCATGAAATGTTCACAGTCCATTTCTTGAGCCTTCTCCTTCTTAGAAGAATCTTTTAAACTCCTTGCTAAAGTGACCATTGATCTGAATGTCTTGTTTTGCGGTATGTTCGAGATTGTTGCAGGTCAGCATTGTAATAATTCGGTGGTAGTTGAAAAGTGGGATCATTATATTAAATCAAGATATTTATCACAGCCCCGCCCCCAAACATTCAAACCACCGTTCAGGAGAAGAACCCCTCTGCTCACTGACCTACACTGGCTCCCAGTTCACCAACATCTCAAATTTTAAATTCTCCTCCTCGTGTTCAAATCCCTCCATGACCTCGCCCCTCCCTATCTCTGTAACCTCCTCCACCCCTACAACCCTCCGAGATCTCTGAGCTCCTCCAATTCAGGCCTCTTGCGCATCCACGATTTTCATCGCTCCACCATTGGCGGCCGTGCCTTCAACCGACTGGGCCCAAAGCTCTGGATTTCCCTCCCTAAACCTCCCGCCTCTCTCCCTCTCTCTCCTCCCTTAAGACACTTAAAACCTACCTCATCTGTCCCAATATCTCTTTTTGTGTCTCCGTGTCACATTTTGTTTGATAATCGCTCCTGTGAAGCGCCTTGGGACGTTTTACTCCGTTAAAGGCGCGATATAAATGCAAGTTGTTGTTGTTGGGGTGGAGAAAGGGTTTTCTTTCTTTTTATCACTCTTTTCTATCTCTCTATTTCTTTCCTTTCTCGGACTCTGTTTTCCGGGTCTGTTTACTGACACACATTACAATCTGTGTCACTCGGTGTCTAACAATGTGAGGCAATGTGTTTTATTCCCGCTGTGTTATCTCTCTGGCGGTTTGCTGATAAATGTTTAACTCGCGGCCTGTTCCCGTTAATGGTCACAAGCAGTAACAGACAGACAGAGCGTGTCTGACCGCCCTGAGATGTGGAAAAGGCATCAGTTTAGGACAAATGCATCAAATCAAATGTTCATCGAGCACCGAGAAAGACAAAAACCAGAGAGAAAGGCAGAAGGAAATAGAGAAATAAAAGCTAAATACAGACATCCTTGATGTCTCTCTATTCCATCCCCAACCGTTCAGTGTCGGGTAAAAATGTCAGTGCAAATAAATGTTTGAGAATCGGCCCAAAGAAGAAGAAACAAAATAACCCAAAACTGCCGAAACCCGGGATCGAACCAGGGACCTTTAGATCTTCAGTCTAACGCTCTCCCAACTGAGCTATTTCGGCCCCACTGTAAGTAGTACTTTTGCGTCATCCCCTTGGAATAAAATATAACCCCGGGTGGAATTGCCCCTCCCGCTCATTCCTCACTTCGGGAGAATGAGACCGACCATCAAGGAGAGATTTTCTGATCCTGTCGTTGAATCTCATTTATATTAAACATTCCTTGAACTCTCTGCCGGGGGGATTCAGAGCTGGGGTTCGCCATGAATCAGCTTCCCCTCAATTCCCAGCTTTATCAGTGAATCGACCAACAAACGCTCGACAGAGCTCAGGTTATATTAATAATAAAAACAGAAAATGCGGGAAACACTCAGCAGGTCAGGCAGCATCTGTGGAGAGAGAAACATCCTTTCAGGTCGATGACCTTTCATCAGAACTCTCTCCACAGACGCTGCCTGACCTGCTGAGTATTTCCAGTATTTTCTGTTTTTACTTCAGATTTCCAGCATCTGCAGTATTTAGCTTTTGTTTTACATCTTATATTAATGTTCTGCTGATGATATCTTAATATTATCTTGTTTTTGGGCCATTTTAATCAGGTTCATGGACAAATTCTTCCATCATCCCTTCTCCCACATCGCTTCTCTCGCTCATTCATTCTTTTCTCCTTTCAATCCAGAAGAGGGCGGGAATCAGAGCTCACCCCCCGAACCCTCCGCACACAGAGCCCCGTCTACCACTCCGTGTGATCCAAGAGACAATTCAATACATTACAGTCTGTATAAACACAGAAAGCTGACACACCAGGGGAGACCGCACAGTTTTGGACACGGAGTGAAATAAACTGAAGTGTTTATAAAAAGTTACAGATCACAACACGTGTCTCTGTCTCTCTCCGCCATCCCGGCCAGTGCTGAGTGAGCTGATCTCAACTGATGTGGCACTGAATCCCACACAGAGCAGGATGGGCACATGTTCAATCTCCAGCCTGTACTGAGTGAGCTGATCTCACGAGGTGTGCGACTGAGCCACGGAGCAAGAGAAGCCGAGGCTCAGTCCCGGGCCTGTGCCGAGTGAGCTGACTCAATGTGTTCCTGGTAATTTTGATCAACATCTTTGACTGTGGCAGCACAAGTTGGTGAAGCCGTTAAAACAGCATCCGGTTCCTTGGCTTAATAATAGAGAAATAGAACACAAAAGCAAGGAAGTTATGTTAAACGTTTATAAATAATTGTTCAGGCCTCATCTGAAGTATTGTGTCCAATTCCCGAACCACAGCAATAAGCAGCGCCTCAAATTGTTGCAGAATAGCAGCACAGCCCCTCCCACGGCCCATCCTTTTCATATCCACCCAGCAATTTCACCAGTGCTGGTTTCATCAACTTGTGCTTCTTTTTGAATTGTTCTCGGTATTATCTGTCCTGATCCTTTACTTGGCCCACTCGAATCCTAGAATCATAGAAAGGCAACAGCACGGAAGGAGGCCATTCGGCCCATCGAGTCCCCGCCGGCTCCATGCAAGAGCAATCCAGCTGGTCCCACTCACCCGCCCGATTCCCGGCAGCCCTGCAATTCTTTTCCTGTCAAGTACTTATCCATTTCCTTCTGAAGGCCATGATTGAATCTGCCTCCACCACCCCCTCGGGCAGTGCATTCCAGATCCCAATCACTCGCTGTGCAAAAAAGTTTTTCCTCATTTCACCTTTGGTTCTTTTGCCAATCACGTCAAATCTGTGTCCTCTGGTGCTTGACATTTCCACCAATGGGAACAGTTTCTCTCTATCGACTCTGTCTGTACCCTTCATGATTTTGAATATCTCGATCAAATCTCCTCACAACCGTCTCTGTTCCAAGGAGAACAACCCCAGCTTCTCCAGTCCGTCCACGTAACGAAAGTCCCTCATCCCTGCAATCATTCTTGTAAATCTCCTCTGCACCCTCTCGAAGGCCATCAGATCTTTCCTAAAGTGCGGTGCCCAGAACTGGACACAATGCTCCAGTTGTGGCCAAACCAGTGTTTTACAAAGTTTCATCATGACTTCCATAATTTTTTACTCGATGCCTCTATTTATAAATTCCAGGATCCCGTATGCTTTTTAATCGGCTTTCTTAACCTGCCTTGTCGCCTTTAACGATTTGTGCACATATACCCCCAGATCTCTCTGTTCCTGTACCTCTTTTAGAGTTGTGCCCTCTAATTTATTTTGCCTCTCCTCGTTCTTCCTACCGAAATGTATCACTTCACATTTTTCTGCGTTAAATTTCATCTGCCACGTGTCCGCCCATGCCACCAGCCTGTCGAAATCCGCTTGAAGTCTATCACTATCCTCCTCACTGGTTACTACCCTTCCAGGTTTTGTGTCATCTGCAAATTTTGAAATTGTGCCCTGAACACCCCAGTCCAAGTCATTAATATATATCAAGAAAAGCAGTGGTCCCAGCACACGGCATCTACAAATTTGTCCAATGCCCCTAGAGTGAAGCGGGATCACTTTTCACTCATAAACCAGCAACCCTGATGTTAAAATCATCTGCCGGAGAAAGACGCGATTTCAGCGCGGTGACACTGGGCCAGAGTAAAGTTCAGTTAATGTGATTGCCGAGTGGCGAGGGAGTCAAAGGATATGGGGAAAAGGCGGAAAAGTGGAGTTGAGGTAAAAATCAGATCAGCCATGATCTCATTAAATGGCGGAGCAGGCTCGAAGGGCCAAATGGCCGACTCCTGCTCCTATCTCTTATGGTCTTATGATCTTATGGTGGCGAGAGGGTGGATTTGGAACTCCTGTGCGGCTGCTTTGCGCAGGTAACACGACTTGTTACAAACTAAACCATTAATTCACCGAGCTAAAGTTTGAGGTTGTAGCGACAAGAACCTGATTACATTAATTACAGGAAATTAATGAAACTCTGTGAAAGATGAATAATTGTTGTAATCGCCATTGATCAACCGATAACTTTCTGCTGCAGACTGACAGAAACACTGACATGGACACTGGGTGACAGAGAAACTTTAATCAGTTTCAACAACAACAACTACTAATACAACGTCCATTTATATCGCACATTTAACGTAGCAAAACGTCCCAAGGGGCTTCACAGGAGCTTTTTTAAACAAAATTTGACACCGAGCCACAGAAGGAGATATTAGAAGCAGATGCTTCACGTTTCAGTGAATCTGTTTGAATTATTCATTTGATGACATTTTGTTTAACTTTCCACGGATCACTGTTGAAAGAAGAATTACCGACCACTTTTCCATCTCCTGTTGATCATGTCCACAGTAAAATTACGTGGGTAGCGCGGGAGAGAGTGAGAGAGAGAAAGAGACAGAGACCCATTCGGGAAAAGATAGAAAATGTGAGGCACATACACAGACAGACAGACACAGACACAAAGAAACAGACACACACAGAAACAGACACACATACATAGACACATAGAGTGACTCAGAAATACAGAGACAGACGATCGATAATTTGGCTGATTTTTGTTCTTTTTCTGTCGTAGATTTCGTGAAATCTTGCAGGTCAATTAAAATGAGCATAAAACTCGAGGTGTTCAATGCTGTGGAATTTTAATTCACTTCAGAATTATTAATTCTACAAGAAACTTGTTGAATTTTGAAACGCAGAGAAGAAAGGGGATGAAAAAAGACAGGATCTGAAATCTACCAGATTCGAACCTCCGCGGGGTAAACGAATGGATTTCCAAACTATCACCTTAATCACTAGTTAGTTAAAATCACAATTGCTCTGCATCCAGTCCCCGTTCAATAATATTCTGAAAGCAACAATCAGCTGTTTATTTTTCTCTGTAGTTTTTTTTAGGAAGAAGCTTGGCGAAGACATAAAATTAAAGTTGGCGTCTAATAAATGCTTCCTCCCCGTCGGGGAATTAAACCACGGACTAAGGCGGGGCAACTCACCACGATAAAAGAGAAAGAAAGAACGAAAGAAAGACAGAGTCAGTTGTTCGTTGTCTAACAAAGAGATGGAAATGTTAAAGGTTCTTTCAACGGTGGCCCGTGGAAAATTAAACAAACTGTGATCAAATAAATAGTTAAAAGAAATTCACTGACACATGAAGCATTTTTAACGCCATCTGGGGTGAGTGTAGAATCAGTATAGTAGTTCCTCGTTAGTATAGTGGTGAGTATCCCCACCTGTCACGTGGGAGACCGGGGTTCAATTCCCCAACGAGGAGGTTAAACTTTCGCTGCCTTCAAAAGCTTTTATCTCCAATATTGGATGTGGAAAGTGCAGTGCAAAACTAACTCGGAGATTCCCACTTTCCTCAATTTAAATGAACTGATATTCCAGCGGTTTTAAAATCTGCTCTGTGCGTCATTCTTCACCTCGATGTAAGACTTGCTTCTGTGAAGATGGTTGCTCACAGCTCAGCCTTGTCTTTTGCACTCACGTGCTGGGCTTTACCATCATTGAGGATGGGGATGTTCACAGAGCCTCCTCCCGTTAGTTGTTTAATTGACCACCACCATTCACAACTGGGTGTGGCAGGACTGCAGAAGATCCGTTGGTTGTGGGATTGCTTTGCTCTGTCTATAGCATGCTGCTTCTGCTGTTTGGCAAGTAGTCCTGTGTTACTTTCAGGTTATTGGAGGGTGTATGTTTGTGTGTACATGCCGGTGTGTCTTTGTGTGAGTGTGTATGTAGCTATGAATGTGTGTGTTTGTGTATGTGTGAATATGTCTGCGTGTGTCTCACTTTTTCTACCCGTTTCTGAGTGTCTCTCTCTTTCTTTCTTTCTGTCACTTTTTCCCTGTTCCCCACATAATTTTTCTCTGGACCTTGACTAACAAAGAGATAGAAAGTAAGTCTTCTTTCAACAGTGGCATGTGGAAAGTTAAACAAACTGTCATCAAAGAAGGAGTTAAAATAGATTCACTGAAACATGCATCCTTTTCATTGCTGTATGTGAGATCTTCCGAGTCTGCTTTCTCATCTGCGCCTGTTCCGAGACCTGTCTCTCTCTGTATCTCCATCTTTTTTCTTTCTGTCTGTCTCTCTCTCTCGATCGGTCTCTCCCTGTTTCGGGCTGGTGACTCAGACCCGGTCTGTCCACAGCACAATTCTGCATTTTATTTCTTGCCCATCATTGTGGTTCTCACATCGAGCTGAAGAGTGAGGCAGAGAGCAGATTTTAAAATCGCTGTGAAATCAAATTGTGGAAGTGGGAAAGGCCGAGTCAGTTTTTCATTGTATTTTCAACATCCAATATTGCAGATAAATGAAAGTGAAACTTCTAAAGCAGCAATAACCTCCTCGTCGGGAAATTGAACCCCTGTCTCCCACGTGACAGGCGGGGATACTCACCACTGTACTAACGAGGAATCGATGCTGGGTGTTACCGTACATTCACCACAGATGCTTCATGTTTTACTGATTCTTTTTGAACGATTGTTTGATGACAGTTTGTTTAATTTTCCACAGGCCACTGTTGAAAAAAGACTTCCCGACCACTTTTTCATCTCTTTGTTCAATTATGTCCAGAGTAAAATTATGTGGGGAGCGCGGGAGAGAGTGAGAGAGAGAAAGAAGGAGAAACAGACGCATTCAGGAAAACATAGAAAATGTGAGACACACGCATGCATCGACAGACACAAAAATACACAGAAAGACACACCTACACAAAGAAACAGACACACACGCATACATATAAACATAGAGTGACTCAAACATAGGGAGAGACAGACCAGAGGTTATTTGGATGATTTTTTTTATTCTTTCATGGGATGTGGGCATTGCTGGCAAGGCCAGCAGGTATTGCTCATCCCTCATTGCCCTTGAGAAGGTGGTGGTGAGCTTCCGTTCTTGAACCGCTGCAGTCTGTATGGTGAAGGTACTCCCACAGTGCTGGTAGATGGGGAGTTCCAGGATTTTGACCCAGCGATGATGAAGGAACAGCGATGTACTTCCAAGTCAGGATGGTGTGTGAATTGAAAGGGACTGTGCAGGTGGTGTTGTTCCCGTGGACCTGCTGCCCTTTTCCTTCTAGGTGGTAGAGTCGAGGTTTTGGGAGGTCCTTACGAAGAAGCTTTGGCGAGTTGCTGCATTGCTTCCTGTGGATGGTACACACTGCAGCCACGGTGCGCCGGTGGTGGAGGGAGTGAATGTTTAAGGTGGATGAGGTGCCAATCAAGCGGGCTGTTTTGTCCTGGATGGTGTCGAGTTTCTTGAGTGTTGTTGGAGCTGCTCTCATCCACGCAAGTGGCGAGTATTTCTTCACACTCCTGATTAGTGCCTTGTTGATGGTGGAAAGGGTTTGGGGAGTCAGGAGGTGAGTCAGTCGCCGCAGAATACCCAGCCTCTGATCTGCTCCTGCAGCCACAGTATTTATGTGGCTTCACCAGTTAAGTTTCCGGTGAATGGTGACACCCAGGATGTTGATGGTGGGCGATTCGGCAACAGTAATGAAATTAAATGTCAAGGGGAAGTGGTTGGACTCTCTCTTGGAGATGATCATTGCCTGTCACTTGTCTGGCGTGAATGTTAATTGCCACTTATCCGCCCAAGCCTGGATGTTGTCCAGGTTTTGCTGCATGTGAGAACGGACTGTTTCATTATCTGAGGGGTTGTGAATGAAACTGAACACAGTGCAATCAGTAGCGAACACCCCACTTCTGACCTTATGATGGAGTGAATGTCATTGATGAAGCAGCTGAAGATGGTTGGGCCTAGGACACTGCCCTGAGGAACTCCTGCAGCGATGTCCTGGGGCTGAGATGATTGGCCTCCAACAATCACTATCATCTTCCTCTGTGCTAGCTATGACGCCAGCCACTGGAGAGTTTTGTCTCTGATTCACATTTACTTCAATTTTATTAGGGCTCCTTGATGCCACACTCGGTCAAAAGCTGCCTTGGTGTCAAGGGCAATCACTCTCACCTCAGCTTTGGCATTCAGCTCTTTTGTCCATGTTTGGACCAAGGCCGTAATGAAGTCTGGAGCCGAGTGATCCTGGTGGAACCAAAACTGAGCATCGGTGAGAAGGTGATTCGTGAGTAAATGCTGCTTGATAACACTGTCGACGACACCTTCCATCACTCTGCTGATCTTTGAGAGTAGACTGATGGGGCGGTTATTGGATGAATTGGATTTCTCCTGTTTTTTGTGGACAGGACATACCTGGGCAATTAACCACTTTGTTGGGTAGATGCCAGTGTTGTAGCTGTACTGGAACAGCTTGGCTAGAGGCGCATTTAGTTCTGGAACACAAGTCTCCAGCACTGCAGCTGGGATTTTGTCAGGGCCCTTTGCCTTTGCTGAATCCAATGCGCTCAGCCGTTCCTTGATATCACGTGGGGTGAATCGAATTAGCTGAAGACTGGCTTCTGTGATGGTGGGGATCTCAGGAGGAGACCGAGAAGGATCATCCATTTGGCACTTCCGGCTGAAGATGGTTGCAAACACTTCAGCCTTGTCTTTTGCACTCACGTGCTGGGCTCTGCCATCATTGAGGATGATTGTCCATCACCATTCAGGACTGGATGTGGCAGGACTGCAGAGCTTTGATCTGCTCCGTTGGTTGTGGGATTGCTTAGCTGTGCTCTCCAGCATGCTACTTCTGTTGTTTGGCTTGCATGTAGTCCTGTGTTGTAGGACAATTGTAGCTTCACCAGGTTGACACCTCATTTTAGGTACTCCTGGTGCTGCTCCTGACACGCTCTTCTACACCCCTCATTGAACCAGGGTTGATCCATTGGCTTGTTGGTAATGGTAGAGTGAGGTATATGCCGGGCCATGAGGTTACAGATTGTGGTGGAATACAATTCAGCTGCTGCTGTTGGCCCACAGCACCAGTTTGGAGTTGCATAGATCCGTTCTGAATCTATCCCATTGAGCACGGCCACCACACAATATGCTGGACAGTGTGAAGTCGGAATTTCGTCTCCATAAGGACTATGCAGTGGTCGGTCCAACCAATGCTGTCATGGGCAGATGCATCTGCGACAGGTAGATTGATGTGGACGAAGTCCAAAAGGTTTTTCCCTCATGTTTGTTCTCTCACCACCTGCCACAATCCCAGTATGGCAGTTATGTCCTTCAGGACTCGGCCAGCAGTGGTGCTACCAAACCACTCTTGGTGATGGACAGTGAGGTTTCCCCACTCAGAGTACATCCGGTGCACTTGCTACCCTCACTGCTTCCTCCAAGTGGTGCTCAACAGGGAGGAGTAACGATTCATCAGCTGAGGGAGGTCGGTAAGTGGGAATCAGCAGGAGGTTTCCTTCCCCTTGTTTGACCTGAAACCATGACATTTCATGGTGTCCAGAGTCAACTGTTGCGGACTGTCACGGCCACTCCCTCCTGACTGTATACCACTGTGCTGCCACCTCTGGTGGGTCAAGACATACCCAGGGATAATGATCGAGGAGTCTCGGGCTTTAGCTGAAAGGCATGATTCTGTGAGTGTCGCTATTTCAGGCTGTTGCTTGACCAATCTCTGGGACAGCTGTCCCAATTTTGGCACAAGTCCCCTAATGTTCGTGAGGTGAACTTCGTAGGGTCAACTGTGCTTGGATTGCCTGAGCCTTGTTCGGTGCGTGTGGCCCGTATTGTTTTATTCTTATTACGTAGCGGGATTGTGCAACTGAGTCGCTTGTTAGGCCATTTCAGAGAACCGTTAAGAATCAACCTCATTGCTATTGGTCTGAGGACGGCATGTTTCCTTCCCTGAGGGGGGCATTAGTGAACCAGAGGGGTTTTTATGACAATCCGGTATGTTCATGGTTACCATTTCTGACAGTAGCTTTTCAGTCCAGATTTTATTTAAATAACTGATTTTAAATTCCCCAGCTCCTGTGGTGGAGATTTGAACTCATGACTCCCGATTATTAGTCCGGGCCTACTGGATTACTCGTCCAGTAACATAATCACTATGCGACCGTACCCTTTCCCTTGGGCTTAAGGGAGAGGAGACGAGAACTGTACCAGGGTGGCCGAACAGTGTGAGAGAGAGTAATGGTTTTAACGAGGACAACCGCATAAAAAGTGGAGGTGAGAGTGTGATTGAGCAGATCGGTCGCTGCAGAAATGTCATGGTGAATGGAGGGCCAAAGGCTGGACAGTTGGGACTTTGAAATTGTGATTGTAAGTGACTTGGGGGGAGGGTTTTTTTGATGGGCGAACACAGAATGAAGTGGGTTTTGGAGGGGGAAGGGTGATGTGGGTACAGAGGGATACAAGGAAGTGATCAGGGATGGCCTTATCCAGCAGTATAGTGATGAGTGTCTTCGCCTGTCACGTGGAAAGACAGGAGTTCAATTCCTCCGATGGGGCGATTAAACTTTCTGCCTTCAAAAGCTTCACTTTCATTTATCTGCAATATTGGATGCAGGAAATACAGAGCAATACTGACTCGGAGTTTCTCACTTGCCACAATTTAATTTCACTGATATTCCAACGGTTTTAAAATCTGCTCTCTGTCACTCTTCACCTCGATGTCAGAACCACAATAATGAGGAAGAAATGAAACGAACAATCTTGCTGTGAATAACATCAACAATAACTTGCATTTATATTGCACCTTTAAGGTGGTGAAACGTCCCAAGGCGCTTCAAAGGAGCGATTTTAAAACAAAATTTGACACCGAGCCACATAAGGAGACATTAGGACAGGTGACCAAAAGCTCGGTCAAATACGCAGGTTTTACGGAGTGTCTTAAAGGCGGATGTGAAAGGTGCTATATAAATGAAAGTTCTTTGTTTCTCACAGGGGGCCGTGTCTTGTTCCTCGTCTCATTGAGATCTCAGTTAATTGGTCTGTTCTCTCCACAGATGGGGCCCGACTCGCTGAGTGTTTCTAGAATGTTGTGTGTGACTCGGGTTTTAGAGTAAATGATAAAAGGACTGTCGTCAAACACTAGGCCATGAGCTGCTGCCCAGCTGCTGAGTGACCTGTCGGGACATTGTTGCTTGCTTCCCTTCAGCTTGTGGTTCTGGATTTTTGGTGCACTGTCCCTTTAAGAGCTGTGGTCTGCCTGCAGCGGTCAGACAAGTATCAAAGGCTCCCAGAACTATGCTTGGCTCTGTCTTTCACTGAGATGCAGAGATCAGCCGGACTTTAACGTAAATTCCACCAGCTGGCAGAAAAGAGTGAGTAACAACTCGTTTGAGACCATAGTGTGAGCTGCGGCCAATAATAAAGAAGTGAAAAATTATCTTATAAGAACAGAAGTGGGTCATTCAGCCCCTCGATCCTGTGCCGCCATTCAGTCAGATCATGGCTGATCTGTACCTCAACTCAAATTACCCGCCTTTGATCCATATCCCTTGATATCTTCATCAAATAAAAATCTATCAATCTCAGTCTCAAAAATCATTTTGAGTTAACTAACGTTAGCCAGAAAGAGAGGAAATCAGGAAGAAAATGGAGTTCCAGAGAAAGAGGGAATAAAAGAGGTAGATTAACAGAGAGAGAAATTTGGGAGTCAAGTAAAAGGAGTTTGTGTGAGGGAGAGAGGCCTGGGAATTGAGAGAGACAGAAAGAGGGGGAATGAGTGAAACAAGGTGACACGGACTGTGCTAAATTACATAGTAGGGCGAGAGAGGGAACAGCAGGACCGGCCTGGGAATGGGAGTACAGAAGATTCAAGTAAAAATGTTACATTGGTGAACTGGGTTTCGATATTTCTTACACTGTGTGCTTGTGGTTTCAATCTTCATGTAATTTATTAAACTTAAAAATTGTGACTCTTTCATTATACAATTCATTGTTCCAAAAGGTTACTTAGCTGGTCGATGTGTAATGTTCCGTCACCTTAATGAGTGTGATAGTCAAAGGTCAGATGGGACCAAAACTTATTTGTTCAGGAGTCTGTAAATAATATGTGATGTCAGTCGGGATGCGATCTAATTATCCCATTAGGGGTTTATTTACATATAAGTATCCCGCTGTTTTAACTTCGTTACCTGACTATGATGTGGAGATGCCGGTGATGGACTGGGGTTGACAATTGTAAACAATTTTACAACACCAAGTTATAGTCCAGCAATTTTATTTTAAATTCACAAGCTTTCGGAGGCTTCCTCCTTCCTCAGGTGACTATCGCAGTTCGCATACCTCTTCACAGCACCGAAAGACATCGTCTCCACACAGAAATGCATTTGTCTCCATTTACGCAGATAGAATTCGTTTATTACCCTGTTCTGGCAGCAATTGGAGTACCTGGTAAGTCATTATCAGCACGTACGGTGTAAGTAACAGAATGTTTAACGATATTGCTGTTTGTGCTCTGAGCCTGGTAAATGTAGAATGTTATTCTTCACCGTTTTGTGATACAGTTAAAACTTCCATCCTTGTCCCATTGGTCAATGCACCGAGTAACTCACCCTCGCTCTGTGCTGAACTGTCGAGTCTGGGGTCTAAATGTGTCCTTGGTGCTCCCTGGCCAGGCAGGGGTAAAACAGGCAGGGCGCACAGTCCTGAGTGTAATCCACTGCCTCCTGGTGGAAAGCGCGCCTGTTGTGGAGATCGGGTGAGGAAGGACCGGGTGAGATTGTCGTGTTTCCCGAGGACCGATCGCCTGGGGTTCCGGAGAGCAGATTGTGGCTGTGTATCCCGGCATGAGTCAGTGTCTTCAGGATAGAAAGACAGGGAACAAACGGAATACGCATCAGATAAATAAAACATATGACAGAAACTGTCCTCCTCACTCGAAGGTACAATCTTGTGTTCCCGTCAAATGTTCCTCTCAGATCATAATTATATTTCAGCAAAATGGCTTCACAGGACTTTTGATGTATTTGATGTTTAAAGTATTGTTTGGACTAGTTGAATGACGATGACTGTATACTTCAGTCCATGTGTGTTATTGTGGAGAGTGGGGAAACCAGTCTTGACACTGGTTCGGGAGGGGGATGAACTGGAGACCATGAGTGAGAGTTGGCGGTGATTTGTTCTTATTCCGCGCGGCTCCTGGGATCGATCTCTTATTCCGAGGATCCGACTGTCCTTTGTTTTTCTCACGCCTTGTGCTGAGATATAAAGACTGGACCTGGTTATAACTGGAGCACGTTACAGAATTAAATTCCTTGACATATTGTGTCATGATGCATTCACAATACTCCACTGGAAACCTCATCTAATTAATTACTGAAAGATGACGGGCAGCAACTCAATACCAGGCTCGTGTTTTCAATGTATTTTCTAAAATCAAAGTCTCTGGTATTGTGTGGGTCAAATCATTAGGTTTTCCCCCGCATTACGATTTAAGCCAAATCCAGAGTCACCTTGTCTGTATTTCCTGATTTAACTCGTCTTGTCGCCTTTCACTTTCATCGTTGGTGACGTCCTGCCCCGCGGACCTCCCAGTGTCGGAATCGACTGAATAAACTTAATCTCAAGGATCACAAGTGAAGACTCAGCTGTCGGGTGAGGGATCCCGGGGCCACCGTCACCCGAAAGGAACCTCCCAGAATGAGCTGCTCCTTCGGAACAGGAGGCAGAAGCCAAGGGGAAAAACCAATAAATAAACACAATCATAGCCCATGTACATCGGTTAAACTGAGAGCTCATTGATCAGCCCGGTTAGTGATTTCACTGTTTCTGTCTCTCTCTTTCTCTCAGTGAACTTGCTGGCGATTGTGATCCTGTCCCGTGGAAAGTGCGGTCTCTCCAAATGTATCACTCGCTACCTGGTGGCCATGGCGACGGCGGATCTCCTGGTGATTGTCTGTAATGTGATCTTATATCGGATTGCTCATCTTTATTGGTGGGACACTTTCCTGCTCCACACTCCTGTTTGCAGATTCATTCTCTTCCTGGCTCCGACTGCCACAGACAGTTCTGTTTGGTTAACGGTCGCTTTTACCTTTGATCGTTTTGTAGCCATTAGTTGTCAGAAGCTGAAAACAAAATATTGCACCGAGAAAACTTCACTTGTGATTATCGTGACTTTGAGCGCGCTGTTCGGTTTAAAGAACATTCCCCGGCCCTTCGTGTATGATCATTACCGTACTGTTAACAATATACCACGGGGTTGTCGTGTATCATCACAGTTTTATATTCGACCCGCATGGATCGCATTTTCTTGGATTGAACAGCTGTTAACCCCGTTGCTTCCATTCTGTTTGATTTTATTGTTTAATGCTCTCACCGTCAGACGCATTTCAGTGGCCAGTCGGGCCCGAAGGAGCCTCCGGGACCTCAGCAATGGTGAGAATGACAAGGACCCTGAGATGAAGAACCGCAGAAGGTCCATCGTTTTACTTTTTGCCATATCCGCCAGTTTTATCCTGCTCTGGATGACAACGGTCGTATATTTTTTATATTATCGAATTTCAGGTGTCTTTAACCACCGATCTTTGTTTAACCCTTTTGCAACCTTCGAACAAGCGGGAATTCTGCTTCAGCTTCTGAGTTCCTGCACGAACACGGCCATTTACACAGTGACCCAGAGTAAGTTCAGAGAGGAGCTGCTCAATGTGATTAAATATCCGTTTACTCTAATTGGTAAATTGGTCAAATGAGGAAAACGGCTGAAGTGAAGCTGGAACTGACTTCCCAACATCACAACTCAATTCCAGATCACAATTATCACCTCAATTTACCAAAGGGACTCAGCATCAGGGCCATCGATATCTCCTTCAAACACATTTCTTCTCAAAAGTTAGATCAAAATTTAATTTTACAGCAGCCGACAAAAAATGAGCAAAAGCAACAGACAGTAACATTATCAAAACATGTTCCTGTATTCAGATCATTTTTTAAAAACGTCCTCAGGGAGTCTGACCCGAAATGTAATTGTCCGGAGGAAGGGCTGTGAATTAGCGACTGGATATTAGTTTCCACCGGACCGGAGTAATAATCGAGCCCCGCCTACAGCATCTGTGGGGTTAATTCTCTCTTTTTTAACTATTTCTGGGCCCCCTTAAAACATTCCTGTAACTCTGTCTGTGATATTTTAACAGCCGTTGGTCCTCAATAGTCTGGGAATCACTGATGGTTTTTTTTTCTGCCTTCTCCCGGATTCAGGAGGCAGGCAAGGGCTGTCGTTTTGCTCTGCTCAGACCTCCACTCAGCTCGGTTCTGAAGTGTTTACTGGAAGTGCAGTCAGAATGACGCTTGATTTTTTTTGATTTTTTTGTGTTTTTAGGCCCCCCTTTCACAAGAAGCGGGGTTTAGGGTGTGTTCCTGTGCAGAAAAACCAAACAACCCAAAATAAGTGTCAAATTTAAATTTTATTATATCGGTCCAGGATGCACTCCAGCCCCTGCGGTGCCCCCCGGTCGCGGAAAGCCCCAAGCGAACCGGCAGACACCGCGTGCTCCATCTCCAGGGCCACCCAGGCGCGGAGAAATCCGGGGAAGAGAGGCCGACAGTTGGAGCGACCGCCCCCACGGGCCCCGTCTAACCTGGACCTGTGGATGGCCACCTTGGACAGGCCCACGAGGAGATCCTCCGACTGACCCGCCCTCCTCCTCACCCGGTGGCCAAAGATGAGGAGCGTGGGACTGAAACGCAGCCAGAAGTTGTGGAGCAGCCCCTTTAAATAGTGGAACAGGGGCTGCAACCTCTCACACTCCTTGTAGACATGAAACACGGAAGCATCCAGGCGCAGAAGGTCTGTTGATGTTTCAAAACAGACGTTAAGCCTTTTTTTTAAAAATCAGGCCAATGACTCAGTTAGAATAGTCGATGGAGGAATTTCACAGGAGTAGATGAAGTTTCCGTCACTCAGAAGGGATTAACAGAGAGTAAAGCCGGGTTAGCTGGAGGCACTGCCGCAGAAGGGGAACCGAGGAATGAGTGAATGCACAGAAGGCCAGTGTTGGAGGATCAAAGAGTGTGGGACATGGAGATGGAGGCGTTTGCAGAGGTAGGACAGGCAAACCTTGGAGGGACTTTTCGGGAATGTGTTGAGGGTCAGGAAACCAAAGGAAGTCAATGAGATCTGATCAGTGGAGCAATGGGAGGGCGGGGTATGGGGATCAGCAGGGAGGTGATCGAAGAGGAGGAGTCCAGAGATAATGCTCAAAGGAAGAGACGTTGACAAAGCAGGAAGGGGTGAGGCCAATGTGTGTTTGGAAGAAATCCACGGCAACACCACAGAGGTTAGGGGGAGAAGGTGAATTGTACAGACAGGCAGTGAGGATTCAGAAAGTACCTTGTATGACAGTGTTACCACTCATCAGACAAGTTTCAGTCAGAAAGAGAAAGAGACAGTGAAAGGGGAAAACGCCAAATACAGGGTCAGGGACACACAGGGAGACAGGGTCAGGGACACACAGGGAGACGGGGTCAGGGACGCACGGGGAGACGGGGTCAGGGACGCACGGGGAGACGGGGTCAGGGACGCACGGGGAGACGGGGTCAGGGACGCACGGGGAGACGGGGTCAGGGACGCACGGGGAGACGGGGTCAGGGACGCACGGGGAGACGTGGT
Organism: Heptranchias perlo; assembly: GCF_035084215.1. NCBI lineage: Eukaryota > Metazoa > Chordata > Chondrichthyes > Hexanchiformes > Hexanchidae > Heptranchias > Heptranchias perlo. The sequence continues at coordinate 15,450,954 of NC_090359.1, read as the reverse complement.
CAGGGACGCACGGGGAGACGGGGTCAGGGACATAGATTTTTTTAAAAAATAAACATGGCTCAAGTTAGCTCAGTTCCTGTAGACAGCATGTTGTACAAAGGGCGTTATCACTGATATATGAATAACCCTCTTTGTAACTAAGTGACAAATTTCAGGAGTTTGTTGGATCCCTTTTGTACAATGTGTGACTTTGCCAGTAAGGGGTTGGACTGTGTAAGAAATCTCCATGTGCTGTGTTAATAAAACTCTGGTCCTGGTGTCACTGGGGATCTGCTCTCTCGTTACTGTAAGAAATCTCCATTAAATGAATAATCTGTGAATCTAAATAGCTGAGATCATCTTAAAGAATGGCTGACCTGCAGCATGAACACAGCTGTCCGTGGGCCTGTCTCTCTGTCTCCCACCTTCCCGTTCGAGTCTCTATCTCTCTCTCTGACACGGTCTGTATCTGTCTTCATCCCTCTCTATCTCCCATTGCCTATCTCACTATTCCTGCTGCCCTGCTTATTTGCCTCCAACTCCTTGCACACGAGTGTATCTCTCTTCCTCCCTGTCCCTTTCACTCGATCCGCACCCCTCCCTACCTTGCTCCCCATCTCCCATTCTCTCCCAACCGAGTTCTCACCTCTGAGTCCACCTCACTGTTTCCTTACCCCTCACTCTCTCACTTCCTTTTCATCCCTCTCTATCATCCCCATCAATCGCTCTTTACCCTCTCTCTTCCCTCCCACTCTGTCCCTATCCACTTTCTCTCTGTGCCTGGCTCTGTTCTCTGCAATTTTGCAGAACCGTTTTCTACACAATCCCTTCATTTTGCCCCGTTCCTGGATCTCTCTGTCTGCCGTCCACCCCTCTCTGTTTAAGTTGCTCCCTTTCTTTATCCACCCTCCCTCTCTCTGTATATTCCATTTCTCTGTCTCTCCACATCCCTCCCTCTCACTACCCATCTCTCTCTATATATTCCATTTCTCTGCCTTCAACTGCAGCTGCCACCTATTTGTTCACTCCACTCCATGGTTGATGTTCAGAGATTATGAGGGTGATTTTAAAACGGAGCCGGGAAAGGGGCGGGGGTCAATTTGAGGTCAGGAAACCCATTAGTACGGGTTTCCGTGACATCCTTAAGATTTTGACGGAAGGACATCTTTTATTTTTTTTGTTTCCCGTCTGACTGACCGGTTGATTGACAGGCTGGTCTCAGTGGGACGGGAAACCAGCCAGGGAGAGGACGTCTTCAGGTAAGTCTTTGTTTGCATGGATGGGGGGCACGGGTGAGCACGGGGCATAGATGGGCATAGGTGGGCACGGGGGTCGCTAGTCATGTGGGATGGGATCGGGGGTCATTGCAGGGGTCAGCAATCATTGAGGGGAATGTCGGGGGTCGGAGGGGGAGGATCGGGGTCGGGGGTCCGGGATCGGGGGAGGGGTGTCGGTGCAGGTAGACTTGTTGGGCCTGGGGGAAGCACTCCTGCTCCTCAGGGCCCACAAGCTGTGCCTTTCCAGGCACCTGCCTGTTACTCTCGGGCCTTCTCACCTCCTTTCACGAGGAGTAAAACAGAAGGCCCAGGAATCCTGGCCACCCAGGGTGGAAATCGGGAATTAGTAAAAAATGGATGCCTGAAGCCTCCTTGAAAGGTTATGAGGCCCGACCCGCCCCCTGGGAGCGGGTTGGTCGCCCGCCCCTGTGAAAACGGGAAATGGGCGGGTTGGAGGCAGGTCTGAAATGGTGGCAATTTTCAATGCACCCCCGCCCCCAACCCACCCGTTCTTTACTTTTAAAATCGAGCCCTATATTTTCAGGCTGGTGATACATCAACACAAGTTGCTCAGTTTCCATTAAACTTTGTGGACAGTCAGTTGCAATTTTACTCACAGGGCCTAGGTTCATTATTCATGAACTAAGCAAAGATATGCTCTGCATATTAGAAGATTAAATTAGTGAAGTTTTGTTACTATTATTATTAATTCTATCAAACCCTCTCATAACCTTAAAGATCTCCATCAGGTCACCTCTCAGTCTTCTCTTTTCTGGAGAAAAGAGCCCCAGCCTGTTCAATCTTTCCTGTTAAGCATAACCTCTCGGTTTTGGTATCATCCTCGTAAATCTTTTTTTCACCTACTCTATAGAGTGCCTCTATATTCTTTTTATAATATGGAGACCAGAACTGTTCACAGTACTCCAAGTGTGGTCCAACCAAGGTTCCATACAAGTTTAACATAACTTCTCTGCTTTTCAATTCTATCCCTCTGGAAATGAACCCCAGTGTTGGTTTGCTTTTTTAATGGCCTTATTAACCTGTGTCGTTACTTTTAGTGATTTGTGTATCTGTACCCCGAGACGCCTCTGCTCCTTTACCCCATTATTGAAGCAGTGGCCCACTTATTCTTCCCATCATAATTTAAAACCTCACACTTATCTATATTGAGATTCATTTGCCAGTTACACACCCATTGTGCAAATTTATTTATATCTTCCTGTATTGTGTCGCACTCCTCCTCAGTATTAACTATACCCCCCAGTTTGGAGTTGTCCGCAAATTTTGAAATTATACTTCCAATTCCCAAGTCCAAATCGTTTATATAAATGGTGAAGACAGTGGTCCCAGCACCAATCCCTGTGATTCACCACTCAGACCTTTTGCCAGTCTGAGTAACTACCTTTAACACTTACTCTCTGTTTTCTGTTTTGTACCCAGCTTGCTATTAATTCTGCTCTTTGTCCCCTGACTCCACCTGCTCTGATCTTATCTGAGTGAGATCATTAATTAAACACAATATTTGCAGTGGGCCCATTCCCAGTAAATAATGGATTGATGCTGCCCAGACTGTTTAATGTGGGATCCTTACAAGTAGCAGGTAGAACAGATTTGCCTCCTGTCAGTGTGGGCTGTATTCAAACACAGGCATTAGAGGCTGAAATTACCAACATCCAGCCCACGGGAACCCACAGACACCTCCATAAGAACAGAAACTCGCACAGTAATAGTATAAAATACAACAAGAGAAATGGATTGTGTGTCACAACAAACAATTGGGGCACAGAAGTACGTGATGTGGATACAACATTAACAATCCTTCGTGTTCGATTGGAAGGATTCCCCCATTGTGCAGCGATGAGGCTTTCTGCCAAAGTCATTTGGCAGAACACCTCATCGCCAGAGCTTTCAAACAAGCACCAAGACGTAGTTTGGCTGGTGGTGAGAAGGGCCCTTCCCGCCAGATCCTTCATGCACTCCCGACCTCTCAGTGCCAACGTGCGCTGTCCCCGAGGAAGCTGCGGTGGAGACAAGACCGTCACCCATCTCCTCCTGGAATGTCCCTTTGCAAAGACGATATGGAGAGAGATGCAGTGGTATCTGTCCAGGTTCATGCATACAAATTAAGAGCAGGAGTAGGCCATTCAGCCCCTCGAGCCTGCTCTGCCATTTGATAAGGTCATGGTTGATCTGATTGTGATCTCAACCGTAGTTTCCCATTTACCTATGATAACCTTTGACTCCCTTGTTAATCAGGAATCTATCCAACTTAGCCTTAAAAATATTCAATGACCCTGCCTCCACTGCTCTCCGGGGAAGGGAGTTCCACAGACTCACGACCCTCAGAGAAAAAATTCTCCTCATCTCCATCTTAAATGGGAGACCCCTTACTTTTAAACTGTGGCCCCTGGTTCTAGTTTCTCCCTCAAGGGAGCAGTTCTGTAACACATGATTCTGTGCTTTATGGGCTATTCCCAGGGAAGCATTCCGAGACAGATATCAACTGCTGCCGGAAGACCATCAACTCGGTGAAAGATGCCATTTGGTCTGCCCGAAACTTGCTGGTCTTCCAGTGCAAGGAGCTGTCCTCGACCGAGTGTTTTTCAACTGCCACATTCCAAGGTCCAGGACTACGTGCTCAGGGATGCACTGAAGCTGGGTGCGGCCGCCGCAAAGGCTCTGTGGGGAAAGGCTATCGTTTAGAGCTCTCCCGCAATTGTAAACCGAGGGGCTGCAATCAGGGAAAACCCACCTCGGGCAGAATGTAAAATACAAATTTATGTAATGAATCGTAATGTACTGCAATGAATCTGTAATCAATAAGCTTATTGATTGTAATGCAATAAGGCACCCTAGAGTGTCATGAACTGTAATTATGAACAATGTGTAACTGTATTGTTGGAATCATAATTGAACTGTACTTTATGTATCTTGCAAATTGTATAATCTGTATTGTGTATGTTTGAAATGTGATGACAACTGTATTGCAAGTAGTGTTACAAATTTTATGAATAAAGTATATTTTTTGAAAAAAAAATCTGTTCTTATCAGTTTAATATCTGATACGTCCCTTATCTGGGGACCGTATATTAATTTGATTTTTGGAACAGGGAGATGGAATAGGGGCTTGCTCCGTCCACTCCACGCATCGACCCAGTATTGCAGTGTCTCTGGGAACGGTGCACCTCCCTGTGGGGAGATATTCAAAATGAAAAACAGGTTTTTCCAGTGTCTCTGTATGTATTATTACTGAGAATAAAGTTGATATTTTGTACTTAAAAAAAATGTGGAATAAATCCTCAATTAAAGCTGTGAAGATTAACTAGATAAATATTGAGGTGGAAATGATATTGAAGATTTCCAAACTGGACCTGAAACCTAAACTGACCAGAATTACAAAGTGACCCAGAACCCCAATCTTCTGTAGACACTTGCACGACAAGGCAAACACACAATGTTACAATCCAAAACTGACACTGAAACATAACTTGACCTAAATCCCCAAACTAACCCTTAATCAGACACTGAACCATTTCCCCAAACTGAAGCAGAACCAGAGCGAGTCACAAACCTAAACTTAACCAGAACCCAACAATGACTCTGAACAAAACAAGCAACAACTCTCAATCTGATCCTCAAACCTAAACAACACGGTGCCCAACACTGGAAGACCCTAAACTCACATACAAACCTCAAATAAACCAGGAACTGTAAAATGACCCAGAGACACAAACCCTACCTGAACCCAAACTAAACTGAATTGAACATGAATGCCCAAACTTCTGAACAACCTCAACTTGATCTGGAACATAAAAGTGCCCTGGAATCCTGAACATACACAGAACTCCCTGTGAACAAGAGCCCTCTGCCCTTCTTGAGACCCTCTGATCCAAAGTACTTTAGAGACCAAAAACACTAAGCTGCACAAAACCCTAAATCAGCTCACGAACCCCGAGTGACCCAGAAACTTAAACTGACCTGGAACCCGAAACTGATCCAGAATCCCAAAAGTGACAGGTACCCTAAACTGACCATCAACGAAATACTGAGTCAGAACCTGAAAATGATCCAGAATCTTACATTCAACATAACTACAAAGTAACCCACAATTCTAAACTCACATTAAGCCCCAAATTAATATGTAAATTGAAATGACTGGATACCCTAAACATCCCAAAACCCAGTGATCCAGAGCCCTAAATCGAAGATAAAACCCTAAACCTGTACCGAAACATAAACTGACCCAGACCCTCATACTGACACTTTCCGTCGCCTAAATTGTTGCAGTTCCAAAGGAACTCGAGTCAATCCAAGAGCTCCGGTCCTCTGGATTTCCCTCTCAGAGTGGAAGAACGTTAAACTGTTCCAGAATCCTAAACTGACCTGGAACCCGGAACCAAAGCAAAACTGCAACCAACTCAGAATCACAGGCTGATCTAAACCCTAAACTGATCCATTATCCTGAACGGACTCAGAATATTAAAATACAGCAAACCCAAAGCAGACCCGAAACACCAAGCAGACCTGGAAACCCGACCTGGCCCAGAACCCTAGCTGACTCCACTGGTTCACTTGTTAGTTCTGTCGTTTGTTTCAGGCTCTTCTGCTGTTTTTGAGATATGATGTAATGTTAGGGATCATCGAGATCAGTCTGTGAGTATCAGTCTTTGCCGGGGTCCTGTGGAATATTTTGCAGTGCTGGGTGTTTTTGGATGCGTGGAGAATGTTAGTCTTGAGGGTCCTGAGTTAATTGGAGCTCTTATGGTCAGTTTGTGTGCAGCATGTTACAACCAGATACTGAGCCAGAAACTCAAAACAACACAGAATCTCAAATTGACCAAACTAACCCAGATTATAAAACTGAACTGGGACCCTGAACCAATCCCAATTCTAAAGTGACCAACTCATGTAAAATGAATTATAAACATAAAGAAAAGCCAAGAACCCAAATTTGTGTTGAAACTGAAAACAAGCCCAGAATCCAAGATTGAACTAAAGTCTTACACTGATTCATCAGCCTAAAAATATTCAACGCACGAAACATATCTCGAACCCAGAATGAACCCACATGACAAGGCTGAGACCGAAGGCTGAGCGTCAGAGATTTCTACAATCCCTCAGTGTTGGCATCTGTCTGGGCGTGTTGAGTCATCAGAGATCGTTGTCTATGTTTGTTGTTCTGTGTCAGTTTGTGGGTGTTGTGGTTTGGGGTTTCTCTGCTCAGTATTGGGGTAATGTGCACTGTTTAAGGTCCGTTTACAGATGCTGTGGTTTGCTGTGACAGTGCAGTTATCATTTTACAGGATGCAGAAGCCCAATGTGTGATGCGATCGTTAGCTTTGGGTGTTTGATCAATGTGTGGATGGTGAGGTAAGTGTGTGGGGGCTGGGTCAGTTTCTGGGTATTGTGTTTTTTTGCGGATGATGTGATCGGTTTGGGGCATATTGTGGACAGCTTTAGGATGCTGACTCATTTGGGGAGATGGGATAGTCAGTCATTGAACACTGCCTCAGTTATGGTCCCTGAACCCAGTTTGCAGTACCAGAGTCAGTTTCAGGGTGCTGTGGTCAGTTTCAGAGATACATGGTGTTAGCTTGAGGTGCTGTATTAGCTTGAGGTGCTGGGCCAGTTAGAGGTACTGTACTACTTGAAGAGCAAGGTTAGGTTAAGGTGCTGGACTAACTTGAGGTGCTAGGTTAGCTTGAGGTATTGGATTAGTTTGGAGGCTGTATTATTTTGAAGTATTAGGTTATTTTGAGGTTCTGGGCTGGTCTGAGGTGCTGTTTTTGCTTGAGGTATTAGATTATGTTGAGGTGCTGGATTACTTAGGGCAGCATCTTAAGTTTGAGGTAATCTATTTACTGCAAGTGCAGTTTTAGCTTAAGTTACTGGGTTAGTTGGAGGTGCTGTATTGGATTGAGCTGCTGGGATAGTTTCAGCTTTTGTAAATGTCTGAGGTTCTTGATCAGTATGTTTCCAGCCTAACGAGGAAGGAAGCAGTGCTGGATCTAGTTCTGGGGAATGAAGTGGAGCAAGTTTCAATGGGAGAGTGTTTTGGAAACAGTGATCACAATATGATTAGGTTTAGAGTAATTATGGAAAAGTACAAGGACAATGAAAGTTGAAGATACTTAACCGGAAGAGGGTTAAATTCAGTGAGTTGAAAAGGGATCTGGCCCTTATGGAATGGGAACAAAGATTAACAGGTAAAACAGTTAAAGAGCAAAGGGAGGCCTTCAAGGAGGAGATAGTTCAGGTACTTCATCTAAACCTATCAGCATATCCTTCTATTCTTTTCTATGTTTGACTCATTTATCAATTATCTCCCCTTTTCGATCATAAATGTCTTTCCAACATTTTTGATTTCTGCTTCTAATGTCTTATCCATCTTGTTAGTGTCAATATTGAGGCAAAGTAATGATTCCACATTTCTGCCGTTACCTGTGAGTTTACCTTGTGCATCCCTTAGTGGCCCTACCCCTATCATGATTTTCCTTTTGTTATTTATGTGTCTGTAGAATACTTTACTTTTTAAAAAGTATTTTTTGATAATTTAATTTTGTAATTCCTCTTTGCCTTCCGAATAGGTTTTTTAAACTTATTTCCTAACCTCTTCGTATTCCCTTTTGTCATCCTCTTCTTTATTGTCCAGGTGCTGAGTGTATGCCTTTTTCTTTAGTTTCAATTCTGATCTTATCTCTTTATTCATCCATGGTATTTCATTATTAGTGACAGCGTCCGTGGAACAGTATCCCAGTGAGAGACCGTGTCCGTGGAACAGTATCCCAGTGAGTGTCAGTGTCCGTGGAACTGTATCCCAGTGAGAGTCAGTGTCCATGGAACTGTATCCCAGTGAGAGTCAGTGTCCATGGAACTGTATCCCAGTGAGAGTCAGTGTCCATGGAACTGTATCCCAGTGAGAGTCAGTGTCCGTGAAACTGTATCCCAGTGTCAGTGTTCATGGAACTGTTCGCAGAGTGTGTCAGGATCCACAGAATAGTATTCGAGTGACAGACAATGTCCATGGAACTGAGAGAGTAGGTCCTCATGGAACTGTTCCCCAGTGAGAGTCAGGGTGCATGGAACTGTTCCCCAGTGAGAGTCATGGTGCATAGAACTGTTCCCCAGTGAGAGTCAGGGTGCATAGAACTGTACCCCAGTGAGAGCCAGAGTGCACAGAACTGTACCCCAGTGAGAGTCAGAGTGTACAGAACTGTACCTCAGTGAGAGTAGGTGCCCATGGAAATGTACCCAGTGAGAATCATCGCCCATGGAACTGTACCCCAGTGAGAATCATCGCCCATGGGACTGTACCCCAGTGACTGTCAGGGTCCATGGAACTGTACCCCAGTGACTGTCAGGGTCCATGGAACTGTACCCCAGTGACTGTCAGGGTCCATGGAACTGTCCCCCAGTGACTGTAGGCGCCCATAGAACTGAATCAAGTGAGAGGAAGGGCCCATTGAACTGCACGCTCACCCTCAGGAGTAGATCATTCATTCCCGCAATTCTGTTCTGCCATTCATTTAGATCATGGCTAATCTGTATCTTAACTCTTTTTACCCATCTTGTATATAATGGGCAGCATTTTAGCACCCGCTATCGGGTGCGTTCCTGGCGGGGGGGCCCCGAAAATCGGGAAATCCCGGAGTGGGACCACGCACTTCCGGGTTCCCCACTAACGCGCCGGCGTGCGCGCGCAGCCCCCGCTGGTGGGAATCCCACAGGCAATTATAGCCAGCGGGATGCCACTTGAACGTATTTATTTTGCTTGTTCAGGTCATTAACTGACCTGATTCAGGGATTATGTGAGGAGGGGTGGGATTTTAAAGGAAACTGGGACTGTTTCCCGCACTGGGGGAAACACTCCCAGTTCAAATGGACCTGTTGCAGCTGTCAGCCTGTGGCAGCAGCAAAGGTCCATTTGACAGGTTGGGGGTGGGGGAGACCCTCACCCGTTGCAGGAGGCCACTCAGTCACTTGGGACAAAGTTTGGCCTCCACCACCCTCCTCCTGACAACCAAAGTCACCAACTTGCACACTTACCCCGGGGTCCAGAGATATGTACCTACCTTGCGGACCCCCTCAGATGTACATCTTCCGGATGGGGGCCGCCTTAGCTGCAGTCATGACCTCCTCGGAGGGCGAACAGCATCACCAGCCTCACCGTCCACCTCTGACACGTGGAGCTCCACAACAGTGCGCTGTGACACGTCCACCTGTACAGCAGGAGGGAGGGCTACCGCAGATAGAGATGAGTCGCAGAGGGCACTACCCTCGCCACAGGGTCCACAGACCGAGGCTCAGCTTCCTGGACCTCTCTGAGCAGCAGTGCACACGGAGGCTCAGAGTCACTCGACATGTAGTCGTGGACATCTGCAGCCTCCTTCATGCCAAGCTGCTCCTGGCTGGCCCGAGCACCATCTTCTTACCTGTCGCTGTCAAAGTCACCACTGCCCTCAACAACTTCTCCTCCGCATCCTTCCAGGGTGCAACCGGGGACATCGCTGACGTCTCTCAGCTGTCTGCACAAAAGAGCCCTGCAAATACACCTACACCCACTCTGCAGTGACACAATGGGTGGCATCAGTTGTGGGTCTTCATAGTGATCCTCAGGAAAGGGCATTATTGCACAAACCAGACAAGATTCGCGAAGACATGGCAGCAGTGGTGCCAATATAATCTGTGATGTGAGTTGCTCAGAAATTAAATACAGGTAAACACCATGACAAACCCTCAAACACCCTTGTGCATCCCCTTCATGCTCACGACACGTTTGCCTTACGCTTCCTGCTGCACATATGTGATGCATGCCCTGTGGCTGCAGCACAGGTAGTGGCAGGTTGAGTGAGGCTGACTGTGAAAGAGATGCATGAGAGGGTGAGTATGAGATAGAGCCATGACATTGTATGAGGATTGGGTTGAGTGGTAGTGGCGGGATGAGTACTGGCGAGGTGAGTAGGTGCAGGTAAGATGAGGATGAGGTTTGAGTGGGTATGAGGGGTGATGTGACAGAGTAGTGTTGGCAGTGCAGAAGGAGATGTGGGGTGGGGGCAGTGATGTGGCAGATGGAGTGTAGGGGAATGAGTAAGTGTACTCACTTTGGCTGACCTACTGAGGTCATTGGAGCGCCTCCTGCACTGTATGCAGGTGGGCGATATGTTGGTGGTGCTGGTGACCTCCTCTGCCACCTCGAGCCAGGCCTTCCTGGTGGCAGAGGCATGCCGCTTCCTCCCGCCCGCCGGGGGGGCGGGGGGGGGGGGTCGATCTCGGTCCTCCCCCTTCACCTCACCCCATGTATTGATACCTGGAGTGAGGCATCATTAAACTGGGAGCAGCCTTCCCCCTGGGCTGCTCCATGCTGTAATTTTTTCTATTTGTTGCAGCATGTGTCAGTGGAGGACTGCCCCTTTAAATAGAGCTCCTCCAGCTGACGGATCTGACTGTGCACGCGCAGTCCGCCCGACGGGCAGATCAGCAGTGGGGAACCCGGAAGACCAGGTAAGTGGATCCAATTATGCTCCAATCGCGTGGGGAGCTGACTGATTTCACCGGGCGCGTTACCCACGTGCCCGATAGCCCCCCCGCCGAGAATCCGCAGCCCTGGTAACCCCGGGCCCAATGTATTCGGATTAGATGTCAATTATCTTCAATCTGTTTTTTTCTGGTTATCAACCCTCCTGTCAGTGGAAACAATTTCTCCTTATTTACTCAAAGGTCAGTTTATTTTTTAAACTTACCTCAGTGTGTCTTGCAGGCTTCTCGACAGGTTCCCCCTGCGGGGTGGCCTTCCTGCTCAGAAGTGGGTTAAATTTCAGGGGTTATGATGTGACCGAGGAGTCCGGCGGGAGACTCGTTAAAAGCCAAGATGAGTGGCGTTAAAACGGCCGATTGACGGGAATGGAGCAGGAAATGGAGCTGCTCCATTTTAACTGCTCCTGCGATCAGGGAGAGTTAAAATCACCCTGTTTCACATTGCATGATAGTCCACATGTGCCACTGGAGGGAAAGCTATAACTGCAAGTTATTCTTGCAGGTGTTATGAATGAGTTCGGGTCTATTCGTAACTATTCACCACATTACTAGTCAATGAAACAATGCATTACTTTGCTTTTAAGTCATACTCCATCTAAAACAAGGGTACGTTTTAATATCTGCGTCTGTCTCTCCCATGTCTGTCTGTCTCTCTCTCCCCGTCTGTCTCTCCCGTGTCTCCGTCTGTGTCTCCTGTCACTCACACATATATTGTGGGGAAAGGCCTGTCGCAATTAAGCCTCAGGCCCTCTCCATCCAAAATAGTGCCATGGTATTTGCCACCTTTTCTGAGGGTGCCTCTGTGTATAAATGTGCCAAGGATCACATGCCAGGCACTGGACTTATGTGGCACATCACCTGTTCTCATTATAATGGACACATTTCAGCTGGCAGAAAGGTACAGGGAGAAATATGTGTTGCTTAATCACCCCTCTGCACCAACAATGTTTCAGTGAGTGATGGGGAGATGGGCTGAGATTTATAAATAGACTTGCAGTACATTCTCTCTCTCTCTCTGGTGTGTAACAGAAATGAGTCACAGTGACAGGAGCAGAAAACTGCTTGGATAGAGGATCTGACACAACACATTAAAGCTGGCGATGACTGGTGTGGCAGGATTGTAAATTTAAAGGGACTTTACCATTTGGCTGGAGAGTTTTTAAGGGAAACGCGACTCCTCGAAGAGTTCACTTCTACCCGCCTGATAAGTTGGCTGTGGTGGACAATTTTCTCCGTGTGGACAATATATTTGCTGAATTGTAAACTATTCCACAGTGATGAACACTGAGCCTCGGTCATTTCTATATCTGAGGCCATTTCTCCCCTTCTCTGGGTCTTCGACCTCCACCATTTCTGGTCTGAATCCAGCCACGAGAAGAGGGTGTCAGAGCAACCTAGGCAATTCTCCCTTGATCTCCCCACCACCTGTGGAGAGTTCCTGCCTCCCTGGCCCAGCCTTTGCTTGGTATCTTCCCCAGTGGTAAGGTCGGGTTTAGAAACATGGCAGGTGGGTGAAAACCCGTATCTTACTGCTGGACCGGTCTTTTAAATTCAATTATAATTTTTATCCCTCAACCAACATCACTAAAACAGATGATCTGGTCATTATCACATTGCTGTTTGTGGGACCTTACTGTGTTCAATGTACTGCCGTGTTTCCGACAGTAAAGCAGCAACTAGACTTTAAAAGTACTTAATTGGTAGAGGAACCATCCAGGGAACAGGCTATTTTAGATCTCGTATTGTGTAATGAGACAGGGTTAATTAATAAACTTATAGTAATGGATCCTCTGGGGGAGAGTGAACATAATACGATAGAATTTCATATTCAGTTTGAGAGTGATGTGGTTAAGTCCGAAACTAGGGTCTGAAACAAACAAAGCCAATTATGTAGGTTTGAGGGGCGAGTTGGCTGAGGTAGATTGGGAAATTAGATTAAAAGATATAACGGCAGACAAACAATGGCAAATATTTAAAGAAATGATTCATAATTCTCAACTAATATACATTCCCTTGAGGAATAAAACTCCACGGGAAAAGTGGTACAATTGTGGCTAATTAGAGAATTTAAGGATAATATTAGATGAAAAGCAGAGGCTTACAATGTAGTCAAAAAGCGTAGTTAGCCTGAGGATTGGGAGAGTTTTAGAAATCAGCAAAGGATGACCAAAAATTCATAAAGAGGGAGAAAATTGAATCTGACAGTAAACCAACAAGAAATATAAAAACAGATTGTAAGAGCTTCCACAAGTATGTGAAAAGGAAGAGATGAGTGAAAGTAATCGTGGGTCCCTTAGAGGCAGAGACAGAAGAAATTATAATGGGGAGTAAGGAAATGGCAGAGATGTGAAACAAATATTTTGTATCTGTCTTCACAGCAGATGACACAAAAAACATACCGGAAACAGTGGGGAACCAAGGGCCTAATGAGAGTGAGGAACTTAAAGTAATTAATATTAGTAAAGAAAAAGTACTGGAGAAATTAATGGGACTAAAAGCCGAGAAACCCCCTGGACCTGATGGCCGACATCCTCGGGTTTTAAAAGAGGTGACTGCAGAGATAGTGGATGCATTGGTTGTGATCTTCCAGAATTCCCCAGATTCTAGAATGGTCCCTGTGGATTGCAAGGCAGCAAATGTAACCGCGCCATTTAAGAAAGGAGTGAGAGAGAAAAGAGGGAACTATAGGCTAGTTAGCTTGACATCAATAGTTAGGGAAAATGCTGGAATCTATCATTAAGGACGTAGTAACAGGGCACCTAGAAAATCAAAATATGATTAGGCAGAGTCATACGGTTTACTCTTCGAGTCATAGAAAGATTACAGCATGGAAGGAGGCCATTCAGCCCATCCAGTCCATGTCAGCTCTGTGCAAGAGCAATCCAGCTAGTCCCATTCCCCCGCCCTATCCCCGTAGCCCTGAAAATTTTTTACTTTCAACTACTTATCCAGTTCCCTTTTAAAGGCCATGATTGAATCTGCCTCCACCACCCCCTCAGGCAGCGCATTCCAGATCATAACCACTCGCTGTGTAAAAACGTTTTACATCATATCACCTTCGGTTCTTTTGCCAATCACCTTAAATCTATGCCCTCTGGTTCTTGACCCTTCAGCCAATGGGAACAGTTTCTCTCTGGACCCTTTATGATTTTGAATACCTCTATCAACTCTCCTCTCAACCTTCTCTGTTCCAAAGAGAACAACCCCAGCTTCTCCAGTCTCTCCACATAATTAAAGTCTTTCATCCCTGGAATCATTCTAGTAAATCTCTTCTGCACCCTCTCTGAGGCCTTCACATCTTTACTAAAGTGCAGTGCCCAGAACTGGACACAATATTCCAGTTGTGGTCGAACCAGTATTTTATAAAGGTTCATCATGACTTCCTTAATTGACCGAAAAAAATTATTGGGAGCCACACAGACTGCATCACTTCAAGAAGGCAGCAGCTCACCACCACCTTCTCAAGGACAATTAGGGATGGCTAATAAATTCTGCCATTGCCAGCGACGCCCACATCCCATGAACAAATTAGAAAAAGGATATTAAGGTCCTATTTCCCTTAGGAGAGGGGCCAATAACCAGGGGGCATATATTTCAAGTAATTGGTAGAAGGATTGGAGGGGATCTGTGGATAAATTGTTTCACCCAGAGGGTGGTGTGAGTATGGACCTCACTGGCTAAAAAGGGTGGTAGAGGCAGAAACCCACATCGCTTTTTAAAAAGTACTTCGATGTGCACTTGAAGTGCCGTCACCGACAAGGCTGCGGACCAAGACCAAGAGTGCGATCAGGCTGGAGAGCTCTTTTTCAGCTGGCACAGACACAATGGCCGAATAGCCTCCTTCTGTGCTGTAAATTTCTATGATTCTATAACTTCTAGTGTCAAATGTGACATGGCAAAAGATACATGTTTATGGTTCCAAAAAAATCTTTACAGAGAGGGAAGAAACAATGTAGAGTTCTGCCTGAAAGTGTTGTTCAGACAGACTCCATGAATTATTTTAAATGAGAGTAGTATAAGGACCTTGGAACAGAGGAACATTAAATTGGATGAGGGGAGAGAGGAAAGTCACCTGTTTCTGTCCTGTAAGATCCAAAGCTTCATTGAAAATGAATTCTTGAAGCATTTCTACATGGTATTTTTTTGCAACATTATAAAAATATCCCAAAGTAGTTCTCCTGGTGACCTGGCCAGTGTATGCACTTTGTAAAGTCTCCCTGAAATGTTTATATGTAAATCAGACAACAGTCAGAAGAGGGTAGGATGGACCTACACTACACTTGAATGTATTGTCATCTATTGGGTTTAAAGTTTCCGAACACTATTTATCAATGGTGTGAGGAAGCTCAGTGAAAGTGAGGAGGGGCCGTCTGACTGCAGTTTCCACTGGAAGAAAAATCACCTTCAGTGTGTACAGTGAGCAGAAATGAATTGCTATTGTTAAAAGTTCCCACTAACTTATTGTTATTCTACTTTAACAGAACGAGCCTGGATCTCCTGCTATGTTTAAACACTAAACTTCAGTGATGATAGCTCAAGTAAAATATTACCATGATTTGATTTAAATGGAGGAATGGTTTCCACCTGCCAAAGAATGTTGTCTGAAGCGAGGGTGTTTACTGCTAACAGCTCCCATCCTGTTTAATAGACCCCCTGAATGTCTGATTTACCAAAAAGAAAAACCCAGCTCAGTAAAGTTAAACAGTCTCTTATTAATCTGAATATTTTTATGAACAAATTTCAGTATTTCACAAGGCAAGGGTGTCCCAGACATGGATTGGACCCAATTCACTGTAAAGTTATAAAAACACAGCCAGTTTAGCGACCAGGGAACATAAACTAAAAATTAGAAACAGGACTTTCAGGAGTGAAGTTAAGAGACACTTCTCCACGCAAAGAGTGGGAGAAGTTAGGAACACTCTTCCACAAATGGCAGTTGATGCTAGCTCAATTGTTAAATCTATTACCTCAGCTTAAAATTTTGTTGTTATGCAAAGAAGGTAAGGGATATGACTAAGGCAGGTATATGGAGTTATGTCACAGATCAGCCATGGTCTCATTGAATGGTGGACCAGGCTCGAGGGGCTCAATGACCTACTCCTGTTCCTATGACCACCCCTCAAATACAGTGAATGAAACAATAATGTAATCTGAAAATAGGACTAACGACTTACAGTACAATCCCGAGGGCCTGTCGTGAGGAGAAGCTGAACATAAAGAAACTTCAGTCTTCTCAAAAGACAGGTGAAATTCAAATCCAACGGAGTTACATCACAACCGCTGGGCTCGCTGTCCCTCGCACTCTCTGTGCCTGTACCCACTGGGCACATCATTGGCCCGTGTACATTAACTTTTACACTGGGCGTTTGAAATCTACCTGGAGTCCCAGCCCCACGAAAGAAGAATCTTTGCACCAGCGGCAGAGATCTTCAATCTTGGAAGAGAGTTCCAAGTCCACTGACTTTCAATCCTATTGGTGTTTGGACAATTAGCTCCAAACAGGAAAGTTTAACTGGAGTTTGGAGCCTGTGTGGGGATTCAACTGATCAATAGCCACAGAGCACCAAGGGAATGATTGGGCCATCAACCAGCTGGCACCAGTACCTCAGGCCAGTCCCACTGTCCCTTCAAAGTTCATTGACTTGTACAATGAGGGCCTGGCAAGCCTTCACCCATTGCTGCAGCCATCCCTGGACTGGATACACTATTAACAGCCATTTTGCCACTACTTACATGGACCCATTAAAACCCATTTCACTAACAGGAGGAACTGTGGAGGAGTGCGGAGTGTTACTAACAGTATTAAGCACCCATTGCATGCTGATTGAAGCCAGATAATGAAAAATGAGCAACCAGCCATTAGAAGATACAAGTAGTCACTGCTTTATTAGTCATTTGATAACTAGTTGAACTGGGTTTGCTTGTGTTTCCTGTGCAGGAACAAGGCAATCAAAGAAGCAGAGATCAGAGAGACAGCGGTCACAGTCAGGGCCAAAATCAGGACAACCTCAGACGCCACACCTTAAAAAAAAGGAACAAAAAAAAACCAATGGTCAGTGAGTGAAGGAAATACGGAGGGAAAATGGAAACTAGCAGTCGGCCAACTCACCACCCGGAGACCTCTCCTGCATCCTTTGCTCAACCTCATTAAGGGGCTCAGTTGCCAGCTCTGTCACATCAGGATCCAGAATGACCAGGGGTCCAAGTGAGGCCTCACCCTCCCACTTCAATTCAGCATCACTCCCTGCAATATCAAACATTCCAGTTAGAGAGGGTAAAGGGTGACCTCCAACAATCAAGAGGATCAATGTCCTACCAGGTCCAGATACAAGATCCCTCCTTCCTCTGGAATCAACGAGGAAATCCCTTGTGGCACTGCAGTTGCCCAGTTGACAACAGGCACAAACGTCATTGGTCGATTCTTCCAATGGGGTCCAGCTGAACCAGAGAATCCATTTATCAACCAGGTTGTCCATCATCCTTTAATACAACACATCCCTGAGCAAGAGAGGGAACTTACATATTCTGGAAAGTACAAGCTTTGTTCATGGAATCTCTCCGATCCACTGCAGCAACTTTCAGGTGACAGGTGATGAAAATCTGAGGGACACATTCAATACAAGTTGTTATTTAGTGACCTCCTCCCAACATGGGGAACCCAATGTTTGGCTTCTTCTTACCAAGGAACGGTCATCTCCAAAGAAGCGGAACGCATCCAGGTCAAACTGGAGTTTGTCCAGCTCACGTTCACCTCTTGGCAACACAAAGGTCGAAAAGGAGTCCTCAGCTTTGCTGTCCAGGAGGCAACTGAAGAAAGATTAAAAAAAGGAAAAAAAGTGAATTAAGTGAACCGATTGAGACAAAACCAGCTGGAGAAAGCAGAGAGCTCCTTACCCATGGTAGTCAATGATGTTGTATCTTGGGGTGGAATCCTTGTCTGGGCTCAATGTAGCTGCACAGCTGTCAATGTAGAGCTTCAAGGGCATGTGGTTGGTCATTGAAACAGAGGCCTCAATGTGAATGAGGTCACCCAGGTAGTAGACAGTCGAGGTGCGCTCTGAAAGCCAGTCATCTGAAGTACAAGAGGACAAGGGTTGGAGACAGTGGGTGCAACTCCCAGTGGGAGACAACAGAAAAGCACTCCCCATCCACCCATCACATACCGTTCATAAGACGCAGTGAGAATGACAGAAGCCCTTCTCCAGACTTGGTCGAGCTGAATGGGATCCAGGTGGGCTTGATAGGATCACTGCTCACATTGCCCTTCCTGGAAGGACAGGAGTGTAATTTCAGGACAACGTCAAAGAACTGCACCTGCTGTAGACCTTATTTGCCACAGAGTAAAGATTCTTACCTAAAATAGTGGCACTCAATGGGAATGACTGCTCCATTAGTTCTCACAATGACAGATCCACGAGCATTTGGGGTGTGGTTCAGGTGGGTGGTGTAGACCAGGAAATCTCCAGCCATCTGAAAGACATCAGGTTAAGGAATGAAGAGCTGGTTTCATTGGACAAAATCTTTTTCTGGTCATTTTCCTGCCCTGTTAAGCAGCAGTTTGAGGGGTTTCAGCTGCTCCTCAATGACACATGATTGAAGCAGCTCCACCATTGGTGGAAGTTGCCCAGAGCAGCCGCTGTTACTCTGCTCAGTCCACCTTCTATTTTCGGGGACTTCAGGCCTGCAGTCAGAAACCCTGAAATGATTGGCACTGCCAGATTTGATGAGCATTCTTTCCCATATAGAATAGAGCTTTCACCTTAAGGGGCTTCAAGTTACCCCTGATATGGAGCACAAAACACAACATCACTTTTAAACCTCATCTGTGTCCATGGAATCAAGGGGATTGGCAGGTATAATAACCAAAAGTGGAGTTCCCCTTTAATACATTGTATCCCAATTATTATTCCACTTGTTTCATCTTTCAAGAGAAGTCTCAACAGGAACTTCCACACTGAACATTCATTGACCACAAGTTGAGGCAGCAGGCCTGAATATCCACAGGAAGGAACGGAAAAGATAAATCAATTGAGGCACAAAAGAACAGAGTGGTTTGGAGAAATGTCAGTGAAGGCTCAAGGTCAATAGAATTGAATCTGAGTTAGAGAGTAGTAATGACCCATTTAAGAAAGATGCAGTCCCTCAGTGACCAGTTGAAGTTCTTTAAAAGTAAAGCTAAGATAGACATGGCAACATAAAGTAGTAGTTTCACACAGGGTGATATTTAACAGTGGGCAAGAATTTATACACAGATTTCATTCAGGGATCTCGTCAGTGGCTGGAGTTTCCCCCAATGTTAATGAGTTCAGAGTGGGCAGTAATCTACACAGTGAAATTGGAGCAAGAGTTGAGGAATCACATTACCTGCAATCTGCTGCCACATTCATGGAGCCCATAGTCAAAGAGGACAGTGTGGTTCTGCGAGTCGATCCCAGTTGGCCGACAACCTGCTGTCCCCAGGGTCAGGTCAGCAGCTTTAATCAGGTGCCTGGTTCGAAATAAATCCATGTCTCCCCTCACCAGCAGGTTCTGCTCTCCACACTGCACCATCACAGTCTGCAGTGGAGAGAGACTTCTCCCCTCAGACACACTGAAATGGGAACCAAAGGGAGGGACAGGGGAAGGGACTCTCTGGGGCACAGGGGTGGGTTTTACTCTTCTCCATTGAAATCTGTGGCCTCGAAACTGTTGCCAAATATCAGAGCAACAAACCACTCCAACTAACACCAGCACCGGGAACAAACCTCTCATTACAAAATCCCCCATGATACCAAACAACTCAACTATCACTTTACCCACCAACCAGCACCTTTTATACAAAACCTGCAGTCACCTGACTCCAATTGTCCCAGGATAAACGAGAAAACTAGACGAAACTGGAGTGCATCCTGGATATCCACAGGTCCAGGATGCTCGCGGTCCGCGGGGGTGGGCGCTCGGCCTGTCTGCCTCTCTTTCGCGGGTTGCTCCGCGCCCGGGTGGCCCTGGAGATGGAGCACGCGGTGTCTGCCGGTACGCTTGAGGCTTTCCGCGACCGGTGGGCACCGCAGGGGCTGGAGTGCATCCTGAACGAGGATAATAAAATTTTGATTTGAACTCTTGGTTTTGGTTTGTTTGGTTTTTAGTTGTTAAGCACACCCCACACCCCCTTCTTATAAAAGGGGGGCCTAATTAGAGAAAAAAAAAGAAAAAAAAAAGAAAAAAAAGAAAAAAAAAAAGAGTGCATCCTGGATATCCACAGGTCCAGGATGCTTGCGGTCCACAGGGGCGGTCGCTCGGACTGTCTGCCTCTCTTTCGCGGGTTGCTCCGCGCCCGGGTGGCCCTGGAGATGGAGCACGCGGTGTCTGCCGGTACGCTTGAGGCTTTCCGCGACCGGTGGGCACCGCAGGGGCTGGAGTGCATCCTGAACGAGGATAATAAAATTTTGATTTGAACTCTTGGTTTTGGTTTGTTTGGTTTTTAGTTGTTAAGCACACCCCACACCCCCCTTCTTATAAAAGGGGGGCCTAATTAGAGAAAAAAAAAAGAAAAAAAAAAGAAAAAAAAGAAGAAAAAAAAGAGTGCATCCTGGATATCCACAGGTCCAGGATGCTTGCGGTCCACGGGGGCGGTCGCTCGGACTGTCTGCCTCTCTTCCGCGGAATGCTCCGTGCCTGGGTGGCCCTGGAGATGGAGCACGCGGTGTCTGCCGGTACGCTCGAGGCATTCCGCGACCGGTGGGCACCGCAGGGGCTGGAGTGCATCCTGGACGAGGAAAATAAAATTTTAATTTGAAAAATTGGTTTTCGTTTCTTTGGGTTTTTAGTTTGTAAGCACACCCCACACCCCCCTTCTTATAAAAGGGGGGCCTAATTTGGAAGAAAACAAAAAAAAAAGGATTGACCCCGCGGTCTGGACTCTCAACAAAAAAAGAAAAAAAAAGAGAAAAAAAAAACCTTTTTCTCATCTTTTCCGTGCCTTCTCGTGGATATTCAACTGTTGACTTAACTTGCGGTAAAAAAAAGGAAAAAAAAAAGAAAAAAAACAAGAAAAAAAAGAAAAAAAAAACAGAGCGGATTGAGTGTTAGAGAGAGACCAGCAGAGGGAGGTAGAGAACGGTGTAACTGAGTACAGAGATACAGAGAGACACCAGCAGAGGGAGGTAGAGAGCGGTGTAACTGAGTACAGAGATACAGAGAGACACCAGCAGAGGGAGGTAGAGAGCGGTGTAACTGAGCACAGAGATACAGAGAGGCACCAGCAGAGGGAGGTAGAGGGCGGTGTAACTGAGTACAGAGATACAGAGAGACACCAGCAGAGGGAGGTAGAGAGCGGTGTAACTGAGTACAGAGATACAGAGAGACACCAGCAGAGGGAGATAGAGAGCGGTGTAACTGAGCACAGAGATACAGAGAGACACCAGCAGAGGAAGGGAGAGAGCGGTGTAACTGAGTACAGAGATACAGAGAGACACCAGCAGAGGGAGGTAGAGAGCGGTGTAACTGAGTAAAGAGATGCAGAGAGACACCAGCAGAGTGTCCAGGAAACAAACCTTTTATCTGAAGTCTGAGGCGAGATCTAAACTGCACAGATGTAAGGAATCTTACAACACCAGGTTATAGTCCAACAGTTTTATTTGAAAATCACAAGCTTTCGGAGCTTACCTCCTTCGTCAGGTGAGTGAAGGTTTCTTAGTGTTTTTAGAACCCTTCACTCACCTGACGAAGGAGGTAAGCTCCGAAAGCTTGTGATTTTCAAATAAAACTGTTGGACTATAACCTGGTGTTGTAAGATTCCTTACATTTGTCCACCCCAGTCCATCACCGGCATCTCCACATCATGGCTACGATAAACTGCACAGAGTACAGGAAGCATTACTGTTTTACCTGCCCTGTGAGTGTTTCATTTGACAGTGTAGAGGGAGCTTCATTCTGCAGATAACCCGTGCTGTCCCTTCCCTGGAAGTGTTTGATGTCAATGTAGAGGAAGTTTTGCTCTCTATCTAACCCGTGTTGTAACTGCCCTTCTGCAACTGGAAAGTTTCTCCCTTGCTCCATCAAAACACTTCATGATTTTAAACACCTCCATCAAATCTCCCCTTTACGTTCTCTGCTCCAAGGAGAACAGCCCCAGTTTCTCCAGTTTCTCCACATAACTGAAGTCCCTCATTTCTGATACAATTTTAGTAATTCTCTTCTGCACCCTCTCTAAGGCCTTGACATCCTTTCTAAAGTTTGGTGCCCAGAATTGAACACAATACTCCAGCTGAGGCCTAACCAGTGTTTTATTAAGGTTTAGTATCAATTCTTTGCTTTTGTATTCAATGCCTCCATTAATAAAGGAAGGGCCCCATTTGCTTTCTTAACAGCCTTCTCAACTTGTCCTGCCACCTTCAAAGATTTGTGTAACTACACCCCCAGGTCTCTCTATTCCTCCACTCCATTTAAAATTGTTCCATTTAGTTTATATTGCCTCTCCTCATTCTTCCTACCAAAATGTATCACTTCACAATTCTCTGTATTAAATTTCATCTGCCATGTTTCTGCCCATTTCACCAGTCTGTCCATGTCCTCCTGAAGTCTGTTACTATCCTCAACATTGTTTATTACATTTCTGAGTTTCCTGTCATCTCCAAATTTTGAAATTATACCCTGTGCACCCAAGTCGCAGTCATTAATATATATCAAAAAGAGCAGTGGTCCTAATACCGAGCCCTGGGGGACACCACTGTATACTTGCCTCCAGTATGAAAAACAACCGTTCACCACTACTCTCTGTGTTCTGCCCCTTTGCCAATTTTCTATCCACGCTGCCATTGTCCGTTTAATCCCATGGGCTTCAATTTTGCCAACAAGTCTATTGTGTGATACTTTATCCTCCCTTAATCTCTCCCCGCATAGAAACTCCCCGACCCATATTCATGGCCACCCCCCTCGACCTTGCCATCTCACGTGGCCTCTCTACTCCCGATCGTGTCAATCATGGATAAGGCCATCTCTGATCACTTCCTTGTATCCCTCTCCACCCACATGGAATCATAGAATCACAGAAAGGTTACAGCACGGAAGGAGGCCATTCGGCCCATCGAGTCCATACCAGCTCTATGCAAGAGCAATCCATGACATCCCCAATGCACATCACAGAATGAACTCAGGAATCCCACGCCACTTTCTATGAGATGTAACAGGCTGCGGTTATGGTGCAGACCGGGACCCAGGGCTGAGGCTGTGGTCATCAGTTACTCTGGGAATGGCACAGTCTGTTTCATGACTAGCCGGGGGTGAGAGTAACACCAGGGAGTCAGGCTGGTGTTTAGAAGGGTGTGGGTTCCAGCTCCCGTTCCAGGACTGGGACACATGATCCAGACTGACTGTGTCGTTCTGAGAGGCAGCTGCATCGTGACAGGTGCTGTCCTTTGAATGAGGTGTTTAATGGGGGTCCCTTCTTTCTGCTCCGAGGTGTAAAAGATCCCGTGACAATTTGTGAAGAGCCGTGTCTCGTTCCTTGTCTCACTGAGACTCTCGGTTAATTGGTCTGTTCTCTCCACAGATTCGGCCTGACTCGCTGAGTTTTTCCAGAATATTCTGTGAGTGTTTCACTGAGCCTCGGGTTTTACAGTGAATGATAAAAGGATTGTAGTCAAACACTTGGCCATGAGCTGCTGAGTGACCTGTCTGGACATTGTTGCTTTTAGTGCACTGTCCCTTTAAGAGCTGTGGTCTGCCTCATTTCTCAGTGTGATTGTGGGTCTGACACAGAAGCGAGGGAGGAAGCAGCAGCCACAGCCCGGACTGCAGGCAAATTGCGAGGCTGGGACTAAAAATCTATTGTGCCCACACCGGGAGTCGAACCCGGGCCACCTAGGTAAAAGCCAGGAATCCTCACCGCTAGACCACATGAGAACTGAAGGGATGATCAGCAGGAAGGGCACTGAGACTACACCCAGAAGGTTTAATGGAGGTTCACGATTATGACAGGTTTTGATACAGCAAATAAGGAGAAACTGTTTCCAGTGATGGAAGGGTTAATAACCAGAGGACACAGATTTCAGATCAATGGGCAAAAAAGCCACGGGCGGGGGAATGAGGAGAGATTTTTTTACGCAGCGAGTTTTTATGATCGGGAACGCACTGCCTGAAAGGGCGGTGGAAGTGGGTTTAATCGTAACTTTCAAAAGGGAATTAAGTGAATAGTTGACATGAAAAAATTTGGAGAGATATGGGGAAAGAGCAGGGGAGTGGGACTAACCCACTTCCTTCTGTGTTCATCCCTGGAAAAAACCCTCCCCCAGTTCGAAGTGGATTATATCTCACTTCCCTACATTGAACTCCATCTGCCACAGTTTTACCCTCTCATTTAATCATCAATGTCCCTTCACTACTTCCTGCTCCCATCTACACTATTTACTGCGCCACCTAACTTGCTGGTTTAAGGGTGAAAACTGCCCTCCGCTTCACTGTAAGTGCAAGAGACAACTTTGTAGATGCCGTGTCGTGTTACAGACCGGCTCGTTGGACCTGCTCGTTTCATCTCATCTCATTTTCAGCAAACCGGAATATTCCTGAAATAGAGGATGGTGAATCACAGCTCGAGAAACCGATCCCCTCGACCAATGGGGACTGCGCCTTCCAACAAATAGGCATTGATGGGGCAAAGTGAGTCTGCTGCTCAGAAGTAATACAGCACAGATCATCACTCGTGCAAGCTTCACACCCTTTAGTTTGGAAAAGTAAACTGATGGGAGACAGCTGCTGTCGTGAATGGGTTTCCAAAACTCAAATCAAATGGATTTGTCCTGTGTTGTGAATTACTATTTGTCTGATTCAGGTAATCAGAGCAGTGGGGACTGCATTTTGTACATTCCGAATACCAATGCCCTGTCACGTGAGCCTGTCGTTCTATTCCCGTTCCAAGTCCTCTTTTAAATTTCGATGACTTCCCCGAAATTTGCTTGGAGGACTGTTCGAATCGCAGTCCAGCCCTTCCCACTGTCGCATCCTCTAAATCTCCACCCAGGATTTTCACTGGTGCAACTTTCATCAACTTGGGCTACTTTTTAATTTCAAAAGTAAAGTGCTGCGGATGCTGGAAATCTGAACTATAAACAGAAAATGCTGGATACACTCAGCCGGTCAGGCAGCATCTGTGGAGCGAGTTCTGATGAAAGGTCACCGACCTGAAACATTCCCTCTGTTTCTCTCTCCACAGACGCTGTCTGACCTGCTGAGAGTTCGCAACATTTTCTGTTTCTACTTTTTCATTTGTTCTTTGTATCAACTGTGCCGATCCGTGACTCGACCCACTGCGCGGCATCTGGTGGTTTGGATTCAGGGCTCTCACCGCCGCGGTGTGGGTTCGATTCCTGGTCAGGAAAATATTTTTCACAAAACAATTATGAACTTTAATAAATGAACACATGAAACTCTATGAAAGTTGAATAATTGTTGTAATCACCATTAATGAAGCGATAACTTTCTGCAGACTGACTGACGGAAATACTAATATGGTTACCGAGTGACACGTGGGGAAGTTATTGTGTTTTCCATTTGATGAACTTTCATCCGTTCTCATTTTAAAGACTGTATTTTAAGAGTCTGGTTAAAATGTTCAGTGTTTTTGACACCAGGAATGTGGTACAGCCGTTGTTCAATTCAACAGGAAAAGCCAATTATCTCCCACTTTCACAAGAGCAAATTCCCAAATAATATTCCCACCTGGGAACCTTTCGCGTGTGAGGAAAACGCGATAACCGCAACACTATGGAAACCGCTGCTCATGTTAATTCAATTGTGTGACTCCTCCATTAAACAACATCACTTCTGTCCCACACTAAAAGCTCTCAATCCTTCCCATTCACAAACATTTCACTGATCAAAACTTCACAAGTCACACAGGAAAACGTCTTCATTCCAAAATCATTAAACTCCCGAAGGAGCTGCGGGGACAGACTGAGCAAACCTGCGTTCAGTTGTCAAAGGCTATGTGTGAAGGGTGTGGGTGTGTTGTCATCCTGAGAGACAGCGACAGGCCCGTGACACAGAGCGAAGGCAGGAACTGAGAAATGTGGCCATTCAGGTCCAAAAATAGGCAGACACTCAGTCCCAGTCATTCATTCCGACACACGGTCCGGCAGTTAGTCAGTCAGTCGGGTCGGGAGGCCTGCAGACAGCAAACAAAGAGCCAGAGAATGAAGCAGAGACTCAATCAGACGGATAAACCGGGAGACAGACAGACAGACAGTGAAGCGGGCAGGGACTCAGCCTTGTAGATAAGCAGACTGTATCCTTTGCCTTTGACCCTGATTTGTCAGTAATAATTTAAAACCGCTTCTGGTTCCGTCCCTTCCTTTAATCCTGTACAGCAGCAGTGACAAAAACTTTGTGGATTTGAGGGTTGAGCCGAATCCGAGTCAGTTCCCCGGTCCCCGGGAGAAATTCCCTAATTCCTGGGCACTTTGTATCAAGCAGCAGTTCGCAGCAAAAAGTGTTATTAATGGGAGTAGTGGGACTGAGAAATATTTAAACAGCCGACACCCTGTAAAACAGAGCTCCAAGTATCGGTTTAAATAAAGTCCTGAACTGACAGAGCGGCCTTTTGGCTAAGATCAAGTGGTCAAGTGGGGGAAGGCAACCATTTGGAGCCTTCCTGCCATTGTATGCCGGGGGGATGCAGTCAGGGAGAAATCCCCTCGGGCAGAGTGTAGAGCTTTGGCTTGATGTAATGTCACTGCAAGGAATCTGGAATGAATCTGTAAGGCAATAAGGCACCCCAGAGTGTCAGAAAAAAAAAAGACAGAGCGGAGGGCAAATGAGGATTGAATTAAATCCCAATTCACTGAATCTAAACAAGGTTTAAAGAAGTGAATCTGTCCGGAGTGGGATTCCTGGGCCTGTGTGTGAGCTGCACCTGGATCGGTCCCGTTCAGTAAAGAGAGACCGGCAACAGAGAGCATCAGACTCCTCATCAGAAAGCTGCGAATGCGAATCAGGTCGGGGTCACAGCGGCTCAGGGTCCTGGGACTGGTTTTATGTCCGAACAGTGTTTTAGGGACGGGCTGTTGAGGGTTTGTAAAATAATAATTACATTTGATACATTAAAATGCTCTTTATCTGTTACTTTCGATTTACATCCTCACCAGTTTTATACAGAAACAAGTAACAATATTTACGGGATGTGGTTTGTTCAATGTTTGTGCAATAACTCTGTCACCCAGAGTGAGAAATAAAACACAGACCGCCCAACGCAGAGCTCGAACCCATGGCTATGTAATGTATTTGTGGCTGGTTAGCTCAGTTGGTTGGCGTGTGGTGCTAATAATACCAAGGTCGCGGATTCTATCCCCGTACGGGCCATTAACTTCTTACTTTATTATTTTTCGGGTTTTAGTGTCCTTTAAAATCCAGACTTTACAAACAAACAAATCCGCACAAAATGTCACGGGAATATTTTTTTCAATAGCAGCTATTACAATATTTGATATACCTTTGCCCCTGGGGCGGAGAAAAACATCTTTCTTTTTATTTTGTAATAAAACCAGAAAATGCTGGAATTACTCAGCAAGAACATGAGAAATAGGAGCAGGAGTGGGCCATCCGGCCCCCCGAACCTGCTCCGCCATTCAACAAGATCATGGCTGATCTTCTACCTCAACACCATTTTCCTGCACTATCCCCATATCCCTTGATGTCGTTAATATCTAGAAATCTATTGATCTCAGTTTTGAATGTACTCAATGACTGAGCCTCCACAGCCCTCTGGGGTAGAGAATTCCAAAGATTCACCACCCTCTGAGTGAAGAAATTTCTCCTCATCTCAGTCTCAATGGCCGACCCCTTATTCTGAGACTGTGACCCCTGGTTCTAGACTCCCCAGCCAGGGGAAACATCCTCCCTGCATCTACCCTGTCGAGCCCTGTAAGAATTTTGTATGTTTCAATGAGATCACCTCTCATTCTTCTAAACTCTAGAGAATACAGGTCCAGTCTACCCAATCTCTCCTCATAGGACAATCCCGCCATCCCAGGAATCAGTCTGGTGAACCTTCGTTACACTCCCTCCATGGCAAGTATATCCTTCAGCAAATCAGGCAGCATCTGTGGAGAAAGAAACAGAGTAAAGGGCCGAAATTTTAACCCCACGAATGGGTGGGTTGGGAAGGTAAAAATAGTAAAAATAACTAAAACCCGACCCCAACCCGCCCAACCCTGGTTTTAACGGAGGCGGGTCGGTCAGTGAAAGCTTTGAAGGAGGCTGCGGGCCTCCATTTTCACAGCTTTTTTATTTCTAGCTCCTGGGGGCCGGGATTCCTGGGCCTTCTCCTTCACACCACATGAGAGGAGGCGAGAAGGCCCGAAACAGCAGGTAAATGCCTTTATAGCACAGCTTGTGGGCCCGGAGGAGCAGGAGTGCTTCCCCCAGGCCCAACAAGCCAACCTGCCGTGATCCCACACAGGCGATCGGCCGACCCCCTCCAAATCTCCGACACCCCTGCACGAGCTACGAACCCCATGATCTCCGACCCCCGCGATGACCACCGACCCCCAATGACTGAGCCCTCGCTCCGATGACTGACCCACCCATGACCCCTGACGACCTCCCATGACTTCCCCCCCCCGCCCCCGGTAAAATTATGCCCAATGAGTTTGATTCCCGTTGTGTTCTCTCTCTGTCGGTTTGCTGATAAACGTTTAACTCGTGACCTGTTCCCGTCAATGGTCACAAGTAGTAACAGACAGAGCGGGTCTGACCGCCCCGAGATGTGGAAAAGACATCAGTTTAGGACAAATGCCTCAAATCAAATGGTCTCCCGGCACTGAGAGAGACAAATTCCAGAGAAAAAGGCAGAAGAGAAAAGAGAAATAAAAGCTCAATAAAGACACTATCAATATTTCCCATTCTTGATGCCTGTCTGTTTCTTCCCCAACCTTTCTGTGCCGGTTAAAATTTCAGTGTAAATAAATGCGAGAATCGACTCAAAGAACGAGAACAAAGCAACAAAAATTGCCGAACACAGAATCAAACCCAGAGACCTTTAGATCTTCAATCTCACGCTCTCCAAACTCAACTATTTCGACTCCACTGGAAATTGGACTTTGTGACATCACCTTGGACAAAGATATAAACCGGGTGGAATTTCCCCTCCCGCTCAT
The DNA here is from genome assembly GCF_035084215.1 of Heptranchias perlo. NCBI lineage: Eukaryota > Metazoa > Chordata > Chondrichthyes > Hexanchiformes > Hexanchidae > Heptranchias > Heptranchias perlo. The sequence continues at coordinate 15,422,036 of NC_090359.1, read as the reverse complement.
TCCTCCCTCTGGGGGAATGGACCCGATCAGATCCCGGAGCTCAGGTTATGTTAATGTTCAGCTGATGATATCTGAATATTATCTTGTGTTTGGCCTCATTTAATCAGGTTCATGGGCACTTTCTTCCATCATCCCTTCTCCCTGAAAGGAATGTGGTGCAGCGGTTGCCAAATTTAACAGGAAAAGGAATTATCGCCCCCTTTTCACAGGAGAAGAAACTCATCCTGGAGATTCACCTGGAGTAAATTCCCAAATAATGGTCCCGCCCGGGATCGAACCGGGGACCTTTTGCGTGTGTGGTAAATGTGGAAACCGCTGCTCAATATAACGCATCGTGTGGCTTCTCCATGAAACAACATCACTTCTGTCCCACACTAAAAGCTCTCAATCCTTCTCTTTCACAAACATTTCACTGATCAAAACTTCACAAGTCACACAGGAAAAAGACTTCATTCCAAAATCATTAAACTCCCGAAGGAGCTGCGGGGACAGACTGAGCGGTGTAACTGAGTGCAGAGATACAGAGAGACACCAGCAGAGGGAGGTAGAGAGCGGTGTAACTGAGTACAGAGATACAGAGAGACACCAGCAGAGGGAGGTAGAGAGTGGTGTAACTGAGTACAGAGACACAGAGAGACACCAGCAGAGGGAGGTAGAGAGCGGTGTAACTGAATACAGAGACACAGAGAGACACCAGCAGAGGGAGGTAGAGAGCGGTGTAACTGAATACAGAGACACAGAGAGACACCAGCAGAGGGAGGTAGAGAGCGGTGTAACTGAGTGCAGAGAAAGAGAGAGACACCAGCAGACTGTGCAGCAAAGCAACCTTTTATCTGAAATCTGAGGCAAGATCTAAACTGCACAGAGCAGAGGAAGCATTACTGTGTATCTAACCCATGTTGTACCTGCCCTGGGAATGTTTGATTTGACAGTGTAGAGGGAGCTTCATTCTGCATATAACCCGTGCTGTACCTGTCCTGCGAGAGTTTGATGGGGCAGTTCAGAGTGAACTTTAATCAGTCTCTCCACATAACTGAAGTCCCTCATCCCTGGCACCATTCTAGTAAATCTCCTTTACACCCTCTCTCAGGCCATGACATCCTTCCCAATGTTTGATGTCCAGAATTGAACACAATGCTCCAGCTGAGGCCCAACCAGTGTTTTATAAAGGTTTAGTATCAATTCCTTGCTTTTGTATTCTGTGCCTCAATTAATAAAGCCAAGGGCCCCATTTGCTTTTTTTAACAGCCTTCTCAACTTCTCCTGCCACCTTCAAAGATTTGTGTAATTACACCCCCAGGTCTCTCTATTCCTGCACTCCCTTTTAAATTGCACCATTTAGTTTATATTGTCTCTCCTCATTCTTCCGACCATAATGTATCACTTCACAATTCTCTGTATTAAATTCCATCTGCCATGTTTCTGCCCATTTCACCAGTCTGTCTATGTCCTCCTGAAGTCTGTTACTATCCTTCACATTGTTTATTACATTTTCGAGTTTCGTGTCATCTGCAAACTTTGAAATTAACCCTGTACTCCCAAGTCCCAGGCATTAATATATATCAAAAAGAGCAGTGGTCATAATACCGAGCCCTGGGGGACACCACTGTATACTTGCCTCCAGTCTGAAAAACAACCGTTCACCACTACTTTCTGTTTTCTGCCCCTTAGCCAAATTTGGATCCACACTGCCATTGTCCATTTAATCACATGGGCTTCAATTTTGCCAACAAGTCTATTATGTGATACACTATCCTCCCTTAATCTCTCCCTGCATAGAAACTCCCCGACCCATATTCATGGCCACCCCCTCGACCTTGCCATCTCACGTGGCCTCTCTACTCCCGATTGTGTCAATCATGGATAAGGCCATCTCTGATCACTTCCTTGTATCCCTCTCCATCCACATCGAAACAAAGAATCATAGAAAGGTTACAGCACGGAAGGAGGCCATTTGACCCATCGAGTCCTTACCGGCTCTATGCAAGATCAATCCATGTAGTCCCACTCCCCCAATGCACATCACAGAATGAACTCAGGAATCCCACGCCACTTTCTATGAGCGGTATCAGGCTGCGGTTATGGTGCAGACCGGGACCCAGGGCTGAGGCTGTGGTCATCAGTTACTCTGGGAGTGGCACAGTCTGTTTCATGACTAGCCGGGGGTGAGAGTAACCCCAGGGAGTCAGGCTGGTGTTAAGAAGGGTGTGGGTTCCAGCTCCCGTTCCAGGACTGGGACACATGATCCAGACTGACTGTGTCGTTCTGAGAGGGAGCTGCATCGTGAGAGGTGCTGTCCTTTGAATGAAGTGTTTAATGGGGGTCCCTTCTTTCTGCTCCGAGGTTTCAAATGTCCCGTGGTAATTTGTGAAGAGCAGGGAGTTCTCCCGGTGCCCTGGCCAACATTCTTTCCACAACCATCAGCACCCAACAAACAGGAGGTCTGCTCAATATATCATCACTGTTTGTGGGATCTTGCTTTGCACAACTTGGCTGCTACGTTCTCTTATGAAACGATAGTGAGTGTACTATTCGTGAAGTGCGTTGGGATGTCCTGAGGATGTGCAAGGTGCCATACAAATGCAAGTTCCTTGTTTCTCACAGTGGGCCGTGTCTCTTTCCTCGTCTCGTTGAGACTCTCAGTTAATTGGTCCGTTCTCTCCGCAGATGGGGCCCGACCCGCTGAGTGTTTCCAGATTGTTCTGTGCGTGTTTCACTCAGACTCGGGTTTTACAGTAAATAATAAAAGGACTGCAGTCAGACACTTGGCCATGAGCTGCTGAGTGACCTGTCGGGACATTGTTGCTTGCTTCCCTTCAGCTTGTGGGACTGGGTTTTTGGTGCACTGTCCCTCCAAGTGCTGTGGTTTGCCTCATTTCTCAGTGTGGCTGTGGTGCGAATTCAGAAGGAGCAGCCACAGTCCGGACTGCAGGCAAATTGGGAGGCTGGGACTAAAAGTTTCCGATTCCCACACCGGGAGTCGAACCCGGGCCACCTGGGTGAAAACCAGGAATCCTCACCGCTAGACCATATGGGAACTGAAAAACAGATTAGCAGGAAGGGCACTGAGACTACAACCGGAAAGTTCACAGACGATTCAAATGAGGTATTCACAATTATGAAAGGTATTGACAGAGTATGTAAGGAGAAATTGTTTCCAGTGATGGAAGGGTTAAGAACCAGAAGAGAAAGATTTAAGATAAATTGAAAGACAGTCATGGGGGGATGTGACTAAGATTGAGACCATCCATTCAGCTGCCTCTGCCGCTCCCCTCCCTTCCCCGAGCCCACCAAGTTTCTCTCCTATCTCCCCTCATGCCCTCTCTGAGCTCTCTTGACCATGAGACCCACCTCCTGCTCCCTCGAAGCTATTCCCACCAAACTGCTAACCATCCAACCTCCCTTCCTGGCCCCATGTTAGCTGACATTGTTAATGGTCTCCTCTCCTCAGGTACGGTCCCCCTCCCCATCAAATCTTCCATCATCACCCTCCTTCATAAAAGACCCACCCTTGGCCCCTGTGTCCTTGCAAGCTACCACCCCATCTCCCACCTCCCTCTCCAAAGTGTTGTCGCCTCCCAAATCCGTGTCCATCTTTCTCACAACACCATGTTTGAATCCCTCCAATCAGGTTTCCACCCCTCTCACAGTACTGAAACGGCCCTTGTCAAAGTCACAAATGACAACCTCGGTGACTGTGCAGAGGGAGATTTAATCTTGATCTAACCCTTGATGCACCTGCCCCCGGAGTGTTTGATGGCACAGTGTAGAGGGAGCTTTACTCTGCCATGTACTGTACAGTATCAGTCTGTGATGGAGCAGAGCCCTGCTCTTTAATAGAAATTATTCTTTCGATGAGCCACTGAGCCCCTAAAGCAGCCTCCAAGACCCAAAGTCTGATTTCCATCCCACAGTTCCAGCAGTTAGCGAGGGCTGGGCCACGTTAACAGCAGCACTCTGTTCCTGGTCTGGAGCTGAGGTGTTGTGTATTGTCCCTGACACAGGGACCAGATGGTGAGCTGCTGGCTCCTATTGTTCTGGGATCATTCCCTGCTGCTCTGTTCTCACCTCTTCACTGGGTCTCAGATTATTACCAGCCATCTTCCTGATCAATAAACAATCGGCAGTCTGACCGCGGAGATTTGAAATGTGTGAAACATTTCATGTGTCTCATCCCTCTCCCTGGACACAAATAAATCGGCCATCATGAAATGTTCACAGTCCATTTCTTGAGCCTTCTCCTTCTTAGAAGAATCTTTTAAACTCCTTGCTAAAGTGAGCTTTGATCTTAATGTCTTGTTTTGCGGTATGTTCTAGATTGTTCCAGGTCAGCATTGTAATAATTCGGTGTAGTTGAAAAGTGGGATCATTATATTAAATCTAGATATTTATCACAGCCCCGCCCCCCCAAACATTCAAACCACCGTTCAGGAGGAGAACCCCTCTGCTCGCTGACCGACATTGGCTCCCAGTTCACCAACATCTCAAATTTCAAATTCTCATCTTCGTGTTCAAATCCCTCCATGACCTCGCCCCTCCCTATCTCTGTAACCTCCTCCACCCCGACAACCCTCCGAGATCTCTGAGCTCCTCCAATTCAGGCCTCTTGCGCATCCACGATTTTCATCGCTCCACCATTGGCGGCCGTGCCTTCAACCGACTGGGCCCAAAGCTCTGGATTTCCCTCCCCGCCTCTCGACCTCTCTCTCCTCCCTTAAGACACTTAAAACCTACCTCACCTGTCCCAATATCTCCTTATTTGGCTCCGTGTCACATTTTGTTTGATAATCGCTCCTGTGAAGCGCCTTGGGACGTTTTACTCCGTTAAAGGCGCGATATAAATGCAAGTTGTTGTTGTTGTTGGGGTGGAGAAAGGGTTTTCTTTCTTTTTATGACTCTTTTCTATCTCTCTATTTCTTTCCTTTCTCGGACTCTGTTTTCCGGGTCTGTTTACTGACACACATTACAATCTGTGTCACTCGGTGTCTAACAATATGAGGCAATGTGTTTTATTCCCGCTGTGTTATCTCTCTGGCGGTTTGCTGATAAATGTTTAACTCGCGGCCTGTTCCCGTTAATGGTCACAAGCAGTAACAGACAGACAGAGCGTGTCTGACCGCCCTGAGATGTGGAAAAGGCATCAGTTTAGGACAAATGCATCAAATCAAATGTTCATCGAGCACCGAGAGAGACAAAAACCAGAGAGAAAGGCAGAAGGAAATAGAGAAATAAAAGCTAAATACAGACATCCTTGATGTCTCTCTATTCCATCCCCAACCGTTCAGTGTCGGGTAAAAAGGTCAGTGTAAATAAATGTTCGAGAATCGGCCAAAAGAAGAAGAAACAAAATAATCCAAACACTGCCGAAACCCGGGACCTTTAGATCTTCAGTCTAACGCTCTCCCAACTCAGCTATTTCGGCCCCACATTAAACGCACCTTTGTGTCAGCCTCTTGGAATAAAATATAACCCCGGGTGGAATTGCCCCTCCCGCCCATTCCTCACTTCGGGAGAATGAGACCGACCATCAAGGAGAGATTTTCTGATCCTGTCGTTGAATCTCATTTATATTAAACATTCCTTGAACCCTTTGCCGGGGGGATTCAGAGTTGGGGTTCGCCATGAACCAGCTTCCCCTCAATTCCCAGCTTTATCAGTGAATCGACCAACAAACGCTCGACACAGCTCAGGTTATATTAATAATAAAAACAGAAAATGCTGGAAATACTCAGCAGGTCAGGCAGCATCTGTGGAGAGAGAAACATCCTTTCAGGTCGATGACCTTTCATCAGAACTCTCTCCACAGATGCTGCCTGACCTGCTGAGTATTTCCAGCATTTTCTGTTTTTACTTCAGATTTCCAGCATCTGCAGTATTTTGCTTTTGTTTTGCAGCTTGTATTAATGTTCTCCTGATGATATCTTAATATTATCTTGTTTTTGGGCCATTTTATCAGGTTCATGGACAAATTCTTCCATCATCCCTTCTCCCACATCGCTCCTCTCTCTCATTCATTCTTTTCTCATTTCAATCCAGGACGGGAATCAGAGCTCACCCCCCGAACCCTCCGCACACAGAACCCCGTCTACCACCCCGTGTGATCCAAGAGACAATTCAATACATTACACTCTGTATAAACACAGAAAGCTGACACACCAGGGGAGATCGCAAGGTGTTGGACACGGAGTGAAATAAACTGAAGTGTTTATAAATAGTTACAGATCACAACACGTGTCTCTGTCTCTCTCCGCCATCCCGGCCTGTGCGGAGTGAGCTGATCTCAACTGGTGTGGTACTGAGTCCCACACAGAGCAGGATGGGCACATGTTCAATCTCCAGCCTGCACTGAGTGAGCTGATCTCACGAGGTGTGCGACTGAGCCATGGAGCAAGAAAAGCCGAGGCTCAGTCCTGGGCCTGTGCCGAGTGAGCTGACTCAATGTGTTCCTGGTAATTTTCATCAACATCTATGAATGTGGCAGCACAAGTTGGTGAAACCTTCAAAACAGCATCCGGTTCCTTGGCTTAATAATAGAGAAATAGAGCACAAAAGCAAGGAAGTTATGTTAAACGTTTATAAATCATTGTTCAGGCCTCATCTGAAGTATTGTGTCCAATTCTGGGCACTATAATTTATTAAGGAGGTCAAGGTCTTGGAGAGGATGGAGAGGAGATTTCCCAGAATTATACCAGGGATGGGGTTTAGTTGTGTGGAGAGACTCGAGAACCTGGGATTGTTCTGCTTCGAGCAATGAAGGTTAAGGGTAGAAGTAAACCACGTGTTCAAAATTAAGAGGGGTTTTGATCGAGTAAATAAGGAGAAACTTCACCCACTGGCGGGAGGGTCGGCAACCAACGGACGCAGATTTAAGATAATTAGCAAAAGAACCAGAAGGGAAATAAGGAGTTTTTTTTTACACAGCGAATTGTTATGATCTGGAACGCACTGCCTTAAAGGATGGTAGAGCTCGATTCAATCGTAACTTTAAAAGGAGAATCGGATAAATACTTGAGTATCTCCCCACAGATACTACCTGGCCTGCTGAGTGTTGCCAGCAGTTTCTGGGTTTATTTTTGAGCTTTCACTGGAGCAGTTTTCCGGACAACCTGCAACTTGCCTCATGGGCGCAGCTTCAAGCACAACTTTCTTGGGCTCTTCTCACACACAAGATCACACTTTACTTTCCGACACACGCGCTTTAAAATCTGCCGTTTCCGCACACAGCGTCCTGCGCCATGAGAATTTGAAAGACCTTCCGCTCATGGCCTGCAATCGCTCCTTTTTTTTTCTTTCAACCGCCATTCGCTGCCCGTCGCTCACGCAACTCAACTGCTGAGAGAAAAGAGCCAACAAGCATCAAAACAAAAACCAGTTCTTCAGTTACCATCCCCTGGATCACAAGATTCCCCAAGTAAATTTCGTGAGCAATCGGGCGGCTGTCTTTCCAGAGACCAGCCCTGCTTTCGTCGTGTTTGTCTGTCTGACTGTGGAAGGAAGAAAATGCTGGGAGAAGAGGCGGGTTTGAACTGTGGAACATCAAGTACAGGCATGTGAGAGTGCTGGGATTTGATGGAATGGATAGGTTTTCGCCACCAACAAAAAATATTTCTTGTGTATACTTAAGATTAATATATTGCTGCATTTTATTCGTGTGTGTGGCAGAGGATAAAAAGTTATGCCGTGACTCGGATTCGAACCGAGGTTGCTGCGACCACAACGCAGAGTACTAACCACTATACGATCACGGCACCACACCTCAGTTGTCATTACAGTACGCGAACCACAGCAATAAGCAGCGCCTCAAATTGTGTCAGAACAGCGGTCCAGCCCCTCCCACGGCCCATCCTTTAAATATCCACCCAGCAATTTCACCAGTGCTGGTTTCATCAACTTGTGCTTCTTTTTGAATTGTTCTCGGTATTATCTGTCCTGATCCTTTACTTGGCCCATGAGAATCCTAGAATCATGGAAAGGCAACAGCACGGAAGGAGGCCATTCGGCCCATCGAGTCCCCGCCGGCTCCATGCAAGAGCAATCCAGCTGGTCCCACTCCCCCGCCCCATTCCGGTAGTCCTGCAATTCCTTTCCTTTCAAGTACTTATCCAGTTCCCTTTTGAAGGCCATGATTGAATCTGCCTCCACCACCCCCTCGGGCAGTGCATTCCAGATCCTAATCACTCGCTGTGTAAAAAAGTTTTTCCTCATTTCATCTTTGGTTCTTTAGCCAATCACCTTAAATCTATGCCCTCGGATGCTTGACCCTTCCACCAATGGGAACAGTTTCTCTCCATCTGCTCTGTCTCGACAATTCATGATTTTGAATACCTCCATCAAATCTCCTCGCAACCGTCTCTGTTCCAAGGAGAACAACCCCAGCTTCTCCAGTCTGTCCATGTAACGAAAGTCCCTCATCCCTGGAATCATTCTTGTAAATCTCCTCTGCACCCTCTCTGAGGCCATCAGATCTTTCCTAAAGTGCGGTGCCCAGAACTGGACACAATGCTCCAGTTGTGGCCAAACCAGTGTTTTACAAAGTTTCATCATGACTTCCATAATTTTTTACTCTATGCCTCTATTTATAAAGCCTACGATCCAGTATGCTTTTTAACCGCTTTCTTAACCTGCCTTGTCACCTTTAACGATTTGTGCACATATACCCCAGATCTCTCTGTTCCTGTACCCCTTTTAGAGTTGTGCCCTCTAGTTTATTTTGCCTCCCCTCGTTCTTCCTCCCGAAATGTATCACTTCGCATTTTTCTGTGTTAAATTTCATCTGCCACGTGTCCGCCCATGCCACCAGCCTGTCTATATCCTCTTGAAGTCTATCACTATCCTACTCACTGGCCACTCCCTTCCAGGTTTTGTGTCATCTGCACATTTTGAAATTGTGGCCTGTGCATCCAAGTCCAAGTCATTAATATATATCAAGAAAAGCAGTGGTCCCAGCACCGACTACACGGCATCTACAAATTTGTCCAATGCCCCTAGAGTGAAGCGGGATCACTTTTCACTCGTAAACCAGCAACCCTGATGTTAAAATCATCTGCCGGAGAAAGACGCGATTTCAGCGCGGTGACACTGGGCCAGAGTAAAGTTCAGTTAATGTGATTGCCGAGTGGCGAGGGAGTCAAAGGATATGGGGAAAAGGCGGAAAAGTGAAGTTGAGGTAAAAATCAGATCAGCCATGATATCATTAAATGGCGGAGTAGGCTCGAAGGGCCAAATGGCCGACTCCTGCTCCTATCTCTTATGGTCTTATGATCTTATGGTGGTGAGAGGGTGGATTTGGAACTCCTGTGCGGCTGCTTTGCGCAGGTAACACGACTTGTTCCAAACTAAACCATTAATTCACCGAGCTAAAGTTTGAGGTTGCAGCGACAAGAACCTGATTACATTAATTACAGGAAATTAATGAAACTCTGTGAAAGATGAATAATTGTTGTAATCGCCATTGATCAACCGATAACTTTCTGCTGCAGACTGACAGAAACACTGACATGGACACTGGGTGAGAGAGAATCTTTAATCAGTTTCAACAACAACAACTACAAATACAACGGGCATTTATATCACACATTTAACGTAGCAAAACGTCCCAAGGTGCTTCACGGGAGCTTTTTTAAACAAAATTTGACACTGAGCCACAGAAGGAGATATTAGAAGCAAAATACTGCAGATGCTGGAAATCTGAAATTAAAACAGAAAATGCTGTAAATAATCAGCAAGTCAGGCAGCGTCTGTGGAGAGAGAAACAGAGTTAACGTTTCAGGTCAATGACCCTTCGTCAGAAATGGAGAAAGTTGAAGATTAAACAGTTTTTAAGCAAGTACAAAGTCAGGAAAAGGGATGGGGGAGGAAGGGGAGGGGAGGAAAGAACAAAAGGGAAGATCTCTGATAGGGTGGAGGGCAGGAGTGATTAAATAACAAAAGGGATGATGGTGCAAGGCAAGGAGGGTGGTAATGGGACAAGTAAAGAAACAAAAGATGGGTCTAGAGGAGCTGTAAATGGCAACATTAGAACCACAATCAGCACTTGGTCTCCGAAAAAATGTGAGCAGTGTTTATGTTCTCGAGTTGTTGAAATCAATGTTGATGTCAGAAGGTTGTAAAGAGACTAATCGAAAGATGAGGTGCTGTTTCTCGAGCTTCCGTTGAGCTTCATTGGAACAGTGTAAGAGGCCGAGGACAGAGAGGTCAGAGTGGGAGTGGGACGGGGAATTAAAATGACAAGTGACCGGCAGGTCAGGGTCAAGCTTGTGGACTGAGCAGAAGTGTTCAGCAAAGCGATCACCCAATCTGCGTTTGGTCGCCCCAATGTAGAGGAGGCCGCATTGCGAGCAGCGAGTACAGTATAGTAAATTGAAAGAAGTACAAGTAAATCACTGTTGCACCTGGAAGGAATGTTTGGGGCCCTGGGAGGTGGGAAGGGAGCAGGTGAAAAGGCAGCAGTTGCATGGGAAGGTGCGGTGGGAGGAGAGCGGGTGTTGGGGGTGATGGAAGAGTGGACCAGGGTGTTGAGGAGGGAGCAGTCGCTTCAGAATGTTGAAAGGGGAGTGGAGGGGGTGTTGTGTTTGTTGGTGGCATTCCGCTGGAGGTGGTTGAAATGGGGGAAGATGGTACGTTGAATGTAGAGGCTGGTGGGGTGGAAAGGAAGGACAAGAGGAACCCTGTCATGGTTCTGGGAGGGAGGGTGTGAGGGCAGAAGTGGAGGAAATGGGACGGACACGGTCAAGGGCCCTGTTAACTACAGTGGAGGGGAATCATCGGTTGAGGAGAAAGGAAGACTTATCGGAAGCACTGGTGTGGAAGGTGGCATCGTCAGAACAGATGTGATGGAGACAGAGAAACTGGGAGAAGGGAATAGAGTCCTTACAGGAAGCGGAGTGGGAGGAAGTGTAATCAAGGTAGCTGTGAGGGTCGGTGGGCTTATAATAGATATTGGTTGACAGCCTATCCGCGGAAATGGAGATAGAGAGGTCGAGGAAGGGAAGGGAAGATTCGGAGATGGACCGTGTGAAGGCGAGGGAAGGGTGGAAATTGGAAGCAACCTTGATGACATTTCCCAGTTCAGGGCGGGAGCAGGAAACGGCATCGATACAGTCATCAATGTACCAGAAAAAGAGGTGAGGGAGGGGAGCTGAGTAGGACTGGAACAAAGAATGTTCCACGTATCCCACAAAAAAGGGAGGCATAGCTAGGACCCATAAGGGTTCCCATAGCAACACCTTTTATTTGGAGGAAGTGAGTGGAGTCAAAGGAGAAGTTGTTCAATGTAAGAACAAGTTCAGCCAGGCAGAGGAGGGTGGTGGATGGAGACTGGTTGCGTCTTCGTTCAAGGAAGAGGCAGGACGCCCTGGAGGGAGATGGAGGTGTCGACGGACTGGACGTCCACAGAAAAAAAGGAGACAGTTCGGGCTGGGCAACTGGAAACTGTTTAAGTGGCGGAGGATGTCGGAAGAGTCATGGATGAAGGTCGGAATAGACTGGAGGAGGGGAGAGAAAATAGAGTCGAGATAGGAAGAAATTGGTTCCGTGGGACGAGAACAGGCTGAGACGATGGATCTACCAGGGCAGTCCTGTTTGTAGATCTTGGGAAGGAGGTTGAAGTTGGCTGTGCGGGGTTGGGGGACTGTGAGGTTGGAGGCCATGGGGGAAGATCTCCAGAGGAGATGAGGTCAGTAACGGTCTGGGAAACTATGGCTTGATGTTCGGTGGTGGGGTCATGGTCCAGGGGAAGGTAGGCGGAGGTATCGGAGAGTTGGCGTTCAGCCTCCACTAGGGAGAGGTCTGTTCGCCTCACAACAACAACAGAGCCGCCCTTGTCAGCAGGTTTAATGACAATGTCAGGATCGGACTCGAGAGAACGGAGTGCTGCAAGTTCAGAGGGAGGGAGGTCAGAGTGAGTGAGGGGAGTAAAGAAATTGAGACGGTCGATGTTACGCTGGCAGTTCGCAATGAAAAGTTCAAGAGAGGGTAAGAGGATAGAGGGAGGGGTCCAGGTGGAACGGGAATTCTGAAGATGGGAGAAAGGGTCCGCTGTGCGGGGGCAAGACTCCTGGCCAAAGAAATGGGCGCGGAGGTGAAGGCGATGGAAGAAGAGCTCAGCATCGAGTCCAGCTCGAAACTCATTGAGGTGGGGGCGTACGGGGATGAAGCTGAGGCCTTTGCTGAGGACTGACGTTCGGTGTCAGAGAGGGGAAGGTCAGAGGGAATGGTGAAAACACGACAAAGAGATTGGAGGGAGGGATGGGGTCAGAGGAAAGTGAAGGGGAAGAAGGATCGGAAGAGGTGTTGGTATCTAAGAGTTGTTGAAACTTGCGGTCCTTGACACCTGAAAGGAAGGAAAAAAGTTTTTTTCATTAAAGCGCCGGATGAGGCGAAGGATGAAATGGAACTGCGGACCAGGACAGCTCTGAAGTAGAGAGAGTCGGTGCTGCTGAAGAGAGAGTGTTTGATCAGGTTTCTACTAAAACTCACTTTCACAGACACATCTCCTTCCTCAGCAACTGTGTCCGGCTCCGACTTATTCCACGTGGATTCCAACTTCAATTCCACCCTTCATGTTTCGGATCCGCCCATGATTCCAGATATCTCCATGATATTCAGCGTTCCTCCAACCACTGCTCCCGCCGCTTCCTGAGATCCACGCTCAACGCCACGCACCGCCACATGCTCACTCTCGACCTCTCTCTCCACGCATGGTTTTTATCCCATCCGCGCCATTATTGCATTTACCGTTTGATGTGTTGGTTCCTTCATTATATTCATCCAGAAGTCCAGGGTCTCGGTCCAATCCGAAGCCACGGTGGATGAATTTTGCATTGCTCACTGAACTCTGCTCAAATCAGCAAAGTCCCGATTGGCGGCCGGAGGTGTTGCGAGTGGAAGATGTGAATAACGTGAAGTATCAATCAAAGTGCACAATTTCTGTTTAATCTTCAACCTTTTCCAGTTCTGACGACGGATCATCGACCTGAAACGTTAACTCTGTTTCTCTCTCCACAGATGCTGCCTGACTTGCAGATTATTTACAGCATTTTCTGTTTTTTTTTTCTAATTTCCAGCATCGGCAGTATTTTGCTTCTCATATCTCCTTCTGTGGTTGTGTCAAATTTTGTTTGAAAACGTGACTGTGAAGCCCCTTGGGATCTTTTGCTACCTTAAAGGAGCTTTATAAATCCTACAGGCCGAGCAGTTCCAGCTGTGGTGTGGTGCCGTGATCGTATAGTGGTTAGTACTCTGCGTTGTGGCCGCAGCAACCTCGGTTCGAATCCGAGTCACGGCATAGTTTTTGTCTTCTGCCTCTCTTGCTCATCGAATGCAGTAATATTTCAATCTTTAATACATGAAATAAAACCAAATATTCCATCAAATCCCGGCACTCTCACATGCCTGTACTTCATGTGCCGCAGTTCAAACCCACCTGTTCTCCCAGCTTTTTCTTCCTTCCACAGTCAATAGGCCGCCTTTACATTCCTCCTTCCATTTCATGAACATTGCCGACTCTAACATTCACTTTCACGATCTCACGCCTTTAAGTTTGTTCTGCGCCGACCGCTGTTTCTATTGGGCACATGTCCCATTCACACCAATGTTCATTTGTGCCTTGAAACCAGTCGACACATTTCGATCTGCGTGACCGCTCGACAGACAAACACGACGAAAGCAGGGCTGGTCTCTGGAAAGACAGCCGCCCGATTGTTCACGAAATTCACTTGGGTGATCTTGTGATCCAGGGGATGGTAACTGAAGAACTGGTTTTTGTTTTGATGCTTGTTGGCTCTTTTCTCTAAACAGTTGATTTGCGTGAGCGACGGGCAGCGCTACAGAGCTGCGAATGGCGGTTGAAAGGTTCACATTTGGCAAGTTGGGGCGGTGCAGTAAGATCGGAAGTGTTCCGCCTTGATCTTAATAGTTCTGTTGAAGCGTGAGATTGAAGCGAGTCGAGGATAAATGTAAAGAGCGCCTGTGGGGAAAAAGGAGCGATTACAGGCCATGAGCAGAAGGTCTTTCAAATTCTCGTGCCGCAGGACGCTGTGTGTGGAAACGGCAGATTTTAAAGCGCGTGTGTCGGAAAGTAAAGTGCGATCTTGTGTGTGAGAAGAGCACAAGAAAGTTGTTCTTGAAGCTGCGACCTTGAGGCAAGTTGCAGGTTGTCAGGAAAACTGCTCCAGTGAAAGCACAAAAATAAACCCTGAAACTGCTGGCAACACTCAGCAGGTCAGGTCGTATCTGTGGGGAGATACTCACTTTACCGGGGCCTCATTGTGCATTGATTAATATTAAACACCTGCACAAGATGGACGTGTTGCACCTCAACAAGGCTGGGACCAATTTCCAGGCAGGGAAGTTCCTCTTGACTGAACAGAGAGCAATGCCGGCCGTTTTTGGGCGTCAGCTATTTTCAATCTGTATTAACGACTTAGATGAAGGGACCGAGTGCAATGTGTCCAAGTTTGCTGACGATACAAAGATAGATAGGAAAGTAAACTGTGAGGAGGACACAAAGTGTCTGCAAAGGGATATAGACAGGTTAAGTGAGTGGGCAAGAAGGTGGCAGATGGAGTATAATGTGTGGAAATGTGAGGTTATTCACTTTGGTGGGAAGAATAAAAGAACAGAATATGTTTTAAATGGCGAGAAATCATTAAACGTTGGTGAAATTAAAAAGGAAATTAGGAAAGCAAAGAGAGGGCATGAAAAAATAGGCCTCTTGCGCATCCACGATTTTCATCGCTCCACCATTGGCGGCCGTGCCTTCAACCGACTGGGCCCAAAGCTCCGGATTTCCCTCCATAAACCTCTCCGCCTCTCGACCTCTCTCTCCTCCCTTAAGACACTTAAAACCTACCTCACCTGTCCCAATATCTCCTTATGTGGCTCCGTGTCACATTTTGTTTGATAATCGCTCCTGTGAAGCGCCTTGGGACGTTTTACTCCGTTAAAGGCGCGATAAAAATGCAAGTTGTTGTTGTTGTTGGGGTGGTGAAAGGGTTTTCTTTCTTTTTATGACTCTTTTCTATCTCTCTATTTCTTTCCTTTCTCGGACTCTGTTTTCCGGGTCTGTTTACTGACACACATTACAATCTGTGTCACTCGGTGTCTAACAATGTGAGGCAATGTGTTTTATTCCCGCTGTGTTATCTCTCTGGCGGTTTGCTGATAAATGTTTAACTCTCGGCCTGTTCCCGTTAATGGTCACAAGCAGTAACAGACAGACAGAGCGTGTCTGACCGCCCTGAGATGTGGAAAAGGCATCAGTTTAGGACAAATGCATCAAATCAAATGTTCATCGGGCACCGAGAGAGACAAAAACCAGAGAGAAAGGCAGAAGGAAATAGAGAAATAAAAGCTAAATACAGACATCCTTGATGTCTCTCTATTCCATCCCCAACCGTTCAGTGTCGGGTAAAAATGTCAGTGTAAATAAATGTTTGAGAATCGGCCCATGGAAGATGAAACAAAATAACAGAAAACTGCTGAAACCCAGGATCGAACCAGGGCCCTTTTCAATCTGTTGAACGCTCGCCCCATTGAGCTGTTTCAGCCCCACTGTGAACCGCACTTTGAGACTTCCTCTTGGAATAAAATATAACTCCGAGTGGAATTGCCCCTCCCGCTCATTCCTCACTTCGGGAGAATGAGACCGACCATCAAGGAGAGATTTTCTGAGACTGTCGTTGAATCTCATTTATATTAAACATTCCTTGAACTCTCTGCCGGGGGGATTCAGAGCTGGGGTTCGCCATGAACCAGCTTCCCCTCAATTCCCAGCTTTATCAGTGAATCGACCAACAAACGCTCGAGAGAGCTCAGGTTATATTAATAATAAAAACAGAAAATGCGGGAAACACTCAGCAGGTCAGGCAGCATCTGTGGAGAGAGAAACATCCTTTCAGGCCGATGACATTTCATCAGAACTTTCCCCACAGATGCTGCCTGACCTGCTGAGTATTTCCAGCATTTTCTGTTTTTACTTCAGATTTCCATCATCTGCAGTATTTTTCTTTTGTTTTACAGCTTGTATTAATGTTCTGCTGATGATATCTTAATATTATCTTATTTTTGGCCACTTTAATTAAGTTCACGGACAAATTCTTCCATCATCCCTTCTCCCACATCGCTTCTCTCTCATTCATTCTTTTCTCCTTTCAATCCAGAAGAGGGCGGGAATCAGAGCTCACCCCCACCCCCGAACCCTCCGCACACAGACCCCCGTCGACCACTCCTTCTGATCCAAGAGACAATTCAATATATTACACTCTGTATAAACACTGAAAGCTGACACACCAGGGGAGATCGCACGGTGTTGCACACGGAGTGAAATAAACTGAAGTGTTTATAAAAAGTTACAGATCACAACACGTGTCTCTGTCTCTCTCCGCCATCCTGGCCCGTGCTGTGTTATCCGTTCTCACCCAATGTGTTACTGGTAATTTTGTGGAAGTGCATGACGGGATACTTGACTATATTAACTCTTTATTAACTCACATGATAGGATTAGCCACAAACACAAAGTAAGCACAATTGTGTAATTGCGTTTGAGCCTTGGTATGTTGATAATTAGGCCGAGCACAGCCAGGCCTTCCTTGAGAGAAGGACAGAATATAATAATAATAGAGTTGATGAATGGCCATGAAGCCTTGAGACTGGCTCCAGCCTTACTGATAACAAGGAACAGGAATGCAGAGAGAAAGAAAATAGCTGACATCTGCTCAGGCCTACGTGATGGCTATGGATGTTCGGCGGCTGGCTCACTACTTGATTGACCAACTACCTGAGCCAATAAAGAATGTACGTGTACGCCCATATTCTGTAACAGGTGGGCGTTGCCTCATGAATTGTATAAACATGAACTGATTCATTGACTCGGCGAATTTGCACCCTCAACCATTGTTTGAGGTGCACATCCACTTGTATACAAGTTGGGGTTCAATAAGGTTTCTCCTTGTACTACTTGTTTGGGTGTTAATGCATTTGTATAGTGTCAAGTTTCGACAGTTTTCATCAACATCTTTGAATGTGGCAGCACAAGTTGGTGAAACCGTTAAAACAGCATCCGGTTCCTTGGCTTAATAATAGAGAAATAGAGCACAAAAGCAAGGAAGTTATGTTAAACGTTTATAAATCATTGTTCAGGCCTCATCTGAAGTATTGTGTCCAATTCTGGGCACTATAACTTATTAAGGATGTCAAGGTTTTGGAGAGGATGGAGAGGAGATTTACCAGAATTATACCAGGGGTGGGGTTTAGTTGTGTGGAGAGACTCGAGAACCTGGGATTGTTCTGCTTCGAGCAATGAAGGTTAAGGGTAGAAGTAACCCACGTGTTCAAAATTAAGAGGGGTTTTGATCGAGTAAATAAGGAGAAACTTCACCCACTGGCGGGAGGGTCGGCAACCAACGGACGCAGATTTAAGAGAATTGGCAAAAGAACTAGAGGGAAATACAGAGGTTTTTTTACACAGCAAATTGTTATGATTTGGAACGCACTGCCTTAAAGGATGGTGGAGCTCGATTCAATCGTAACTTTAAAAGGAGAATTCGGTAAATACTTGAGTCTCTCTCCACAGATACTACCTGACCTGCTGAGTGTTGCCAGCAGTTTCTGGGTTTATTTTTGATCTTTCACTATAGCAGTTTTCCTGACAACCTGCAACTTGCCTCAAGGGCGCAGCTTCAAGCACAACTTTCTTGTGCTCTTCTCACACACAAGATCACACTTTACTTTCCAACACACGCTCTTTAAAATCTGCCGTTTCCGCACACAGCGTCCTGCGCCACGAGAATTTGAAAGACCTTCCGCTCATGGCCTGTAATCGCTCCTTTTTCCCCACAGGCGCTCTTTACATTTATCCTCTACTCGATTCAATCGCACGTTTCAACAGAACTATTAAGATCAAGGCGGAACACTTCAGATCTTACTGCACCGCCCCAACTTGCCAAATGTGAACCTTTCAACCGCCATTCGCAGCTCTGTAGCGCTGCCCGTCGCTCACGCACATCAACTGCTGAGAGAAAAGAGCCAACAAACATCAAAACAAAAACCAGTTCTTCAGTTACCATCCCCTGGATCACAAGATTCCCCAAGTTAATTTCGTGAACATTCGGGCGGCTGTCTTTCCAGAGACCAGCCCTGCTTTCGTCGTGTTTGTCTGTCGAGCGGTCACGCAGATCGAAATGTGTCGACTGATTTCAAGGCACAATTGAACATTGGTGCGAATGGGACATGTGCCCAATAGAAACAGCGGTCGGAGCAGAACAAACTTAAAGGAGTGAGATCGTGAAAGTGAATGTTAGAGTCGGCAATGGAGCAGGAAAGTGTCCATGAAATGGAAGGAGGAAAGTCAAGGCGGCCTATTGACTGTGGAAGGAAGAAAAAGCTGGGAGAAGAGGCGGGTTTTAACTGTGGAACATCAAGTACAGGCATGTGAGAGTGCTGGGATTTGACGGAATTGAAAGGTTTTCACCAAAACATTTTTCTTTCATGTTCTGAAGATTCATTTCTTGCTGCATCCTCTCAGCACATGTGGGAAAGGAAAAAATCGGTAAATGAAACTCTGTGGAGACTCGGATTCGCACCGATGTTCTGCGACCACAACGCAGAGTGTTAATCACAAAACGATCACGACGCAGCACATGAGGTGTGGCAGTTGTGCCCCAACAACATTAATGGCACGCATGACACTGCTGAGAAAAGAAAGATTTTGGTGATGAGGCTAAAATAATTAACAGCTCAAATTATGGCAGCGGTGGGATTCGAACCCACGCCCCCGCAGCGACTGGAGCCTAAATCCAGCGCCTTAGACCGCTCGGCCACGCTACCATTTCACAAGGGTGTTGTCCAGAATCTCGGAACTGGTGATTGGAAAGCAGCTTTCCGACTCTGACCTTTGAGTCCAAGATTTTTGCCTTGAAAGAATCAAATAAAAGGGCTTTCTTTGCACTGTTCTTGCGACCAGGTGGCTGAGTGGTTGAGGTGATGGACTGCTAATCCATTGAGCTTTGCCAGAATGGTTTTGTATCCCAGCCGCGCCATTACTGCCTTTTTTTGATCGTTCATGGGATGTGGGCATCGCTGGCGAGGCCACCATTTATTCCCATCCCTAATTGCCCTTGAGAAGGTGGTGGTGAGCCGCCTTCTTGAACTGTTGCAGTCCATGTGGTGAAGGTTCTCCCACAGTGCTGTTAGGTAGGGAGTTCCAGGATTTTGACCCAGCGACGATGAAGGAACGGTGATATATTTCCAAGTCGGGATGGTGTGTGACTTGGAGGGGAACGTGCAGGTGGTGTTATTCCCATGTGCCTGCTGCCCTTGTCCTTCTAGATGTTAGAGGTCGTGGGTTTGGGAGGTGCTGTCGATGAAGCCTTGGCGAGTTGCTGCAGTGCATCCTGTGGATGGTACACACTGCAGCCACAGTGCGCCGGTGGTGAAGGGATTGAATGTTTCGGGTGGTGGATGGGGTGCCAATCAAGTGGGCTACTTTGTCCTGGATGGTGTCGAGCTTCTTGAGTGTTGTTGGAGCTGCACTCATCCAGGCAAGTGGAGAGTATTCCATCACACTCCTGACTTGTGCCTTGTAGATGGTGGAAAGGCTTTGGGGAGTCCGGAGGTGGGTCACTCACCACAGAATACCCAGCCTACTCGTGTAGCCACAGTATTTATATGGCTGGTCCAGTTCAGTTTCTGGTCAATGGTGACACCCAGGATGTTGATGGTGGGGGATTCGGCGATGGTAGTGCCGTTGAATGTCAAGGGGAGGTGGTCAGACTCTCTCTTGTTGGAGATTGTCATTGCCTGGCAATTGTCTGGCATGAATGTTACTTGCCACTTATGAGCCCAAGCCTGGATATTGTCCAGGTCTTGCTGCATGTGGGCACTGACTGCTTCTTATCTGTGGGTTTGCGAATGGAACTGAACACTGCGCAATCATCAGCAAACATCCCCATTTCTGACCTTATGATGGGGGAAAGGTCATTGATGAAACAGCTGAAGATGGTTGGGCCAAAGACACTGCCCTGAGGAACTCCTGCAGCAATGTCCTGGGGCTGAGATGATTGGCCTCCAACAACCACTACCATCTTCTTTTGTGCTCCGTCTGACTCCAGCCACTGGAGAGTTTTCCACTGGAGCGGCAGCTGAACGGATGGTCTCAATCTTTGTGACAAAATAGTCCAGGAGCTCCTCGCAATTTTTGTGGTGAGGGTGGAGGAGGCAGGGGGTGCAAGAAGTCGGTTTGTGGTCGAGAAGAGACACCGGGGGTATCTTTGGATTCCTGGATAATCCTGGAATAATGAGCAGTTTTCTGTCTCTCTCTGTTTCGGGCTGGTGAATTCGCCCGGGTCTGTTCACAGCGCGATTCTGCGTTTTATTTCTTCCTCATTATTGTGGTTCTGACATCGAGGTGAGGATTTTAAAATCTGCTCGGAGATCAGTGAAATTAAATCGGAGAAAGTGAAAAAGTCCGAGTCAGTTTTTCACCGTATTTTCTTCATCCAATATTGCTGATAAATGAAAGTGAAGCTTCTAAAGGCAGACTTTCCCGTCGGGGAATTGACCCCAGTCTCCAGGGTGATAGACACTGATACTCACCATGATACTAACGAGGAACTGGTGCCGGAAGGGGATGTCCGTTCACCACAGATGCTTCACGTTTCAGTAAATCTGTTTGAACTATTCTTTTGATGACAGTTTGTTTAACTTTCCACGGACCACTGTTGAAAGAAGAATTACCGACCACTTTTCCGTCTCATGTTGGATCATGATGTGGGGAGTGCGGGAGAGAGTGAGACAGAGAAAGACCGACTCAAGAAAACATAGAAAATATGAGGCACATACACAGACAGATGGACACAGACACGCATACACATGGAGTGACTCAGAAATATGGAGAGACAGAACATGGATAATTTGGCTGATTTTTGTTCTATTTCTGTCGTAGATTTCGTGAAATCTCACAGATCAATGAGCATAAAACTCGAGGTGTTCAATGCGGTGGAATTTTAATTCACTTCAGAATTATTAATTCCACAAGAAACCTGTTGAATTTTGAAACGCAGAGATGAACACGTTGATAAATGACGGGATCTGAAGTCTCTCAGATTCGAACCTGTGCGAGGGAAATGAATGAAATTTTAATCTGTCACCTTAACCACGAGTCAGTTAAAATCACAATCGCTCTGCATCCAGTCTCCAAACAGTCTCTGTTCAATAATATTCTGAAAGCGACAATCAGCTGTTTATTTTTCTCTGTAGTTTTTTTTAGGAAGAAGCTCGGCGAAGACATAAAATTAAAAGTTGGCGTCTTATAAATGCTCACCACGATAATAGAGAGAAAGAACGAAAGAAAGACAGAGTCAGTTGTTCGTTGTCTAACAAAGAGAAGGAAATGTAAAAGGTTCTTTCAACAGTGGCCCGTGGAAAATTAAACAAACTGTCATCAAATAAATCGTTGAAGAAATTCACTGACACATGAAGCATTTTTAACACCATCTGGGGTGAGTGTAGAATCAATGCAGTAATTCATCGTTAGTATAGTGGTGAGTATCCCCCCCTGTCACGCCGGAGACCGGGGTCCAATTCCCCGACGAGGACGTTAAATTTTCGCCGCCTGTCAAAGTTTTTATCTGCAACATTGGATGTGGAAAATGCAGTGTGAAACTGACTCGGAGATTCCCACTTTCCTCAATTTAAATGAACTGATATTCCAGCGGTTTTAAAATCTGCTCTCCGCGTCACTCTTCACCTCGATCTAAGACTTGCTTCTGTGATGGTGGGGATATCGGGAGGAGGCCGAGATGGATCATCCACTCGGCACTTCTGGCTGAAGATGGTTGCTCACAGTTCAGCCTTGTCTTTTGCACTCACGTGCTGGGCTTTACCATCATTGAGGATGGGGATGTTCACAGAGCCTCCTCCCGTTAGTTGTTTAATTGACCACCACCATTCACAACTGGGTGTGGCAGGACTGCAGAAGATCCGTTGGTTGTGGGATCGCTTAGCTCTGTCTGCAGCATGCTGCTTCTGCTGTTTGGCAAGTCGTCCTGTGTTACTTTCAGGTTATTGGAGGGTGTATGTTTGTGTGTACATGCGGTGTGTCTGTGTGTGAGTGTGTATGTAGCTATGGATGTGTGTGTTTGTGTATTTGTGAATATGTCTGCGTGTGTCTCACTTTTTCTACCCGTTTCTGAGTGTCTCTCTCTTTCTTTCTTTCTGTCACTTTTTCCCTGTTCCCCACATAATTTTTCTCTGGACCTTGACTAACAAAGAGATAGAAAATAAGTCTTCTTTCAACAGTGGTGCGTGGAACGTTAAACAAACTGTCATCAAAGAAGTCGTTAAAATAGATTCACTGAAACATGCATCCTTTTCATTGCTGTATGTGAGATCTTCC
The DNA here is from genome assembly GCF_035084215.1 of Heptranchias perlo. NCBI lineage: Eukaryota > Metazoa > Chordata > Chondrichthyes > Hexanchiformes > Hexanchidae > Heptranchias > Heptranchias perlo. Next base: position 15,399,643 of record NC_090359.1, on the reverse strand, counting down.
GAGTCGGTTTTCTCATCTGCGCCTGTTCCGAGACCTGTCTCTCTCTGTATCTCCGTCTTTTTTCTTTCTGAATGTCTCTCTCTCTCTCTCTGTCGATTGGTCTCTCCCTGTCTCGGGCTGGTGACTCAGACCCGGTCTGTCCACAGTGCGACTCTGCATTTTATTTTTTGTCGATCATTGTGGTTCTGACATCGAGCTGAAGCGTGAGGCAGAGAGCAGATTTTAAAATCACTGTGGAATCAAATTGTGGAAGTGGGAAAGGCCGAGTTAGTTTTTCTTTGTATTTTCAACATCCAACATAAATTAAAGTGAAGCTTCGAAAGCAGCAATAACCTCCTCGTTGGGGAATTGAACACCGGTCTCCCGCGTGACAGGCGGGGATACTCACCACTATACTAACGAGGAATTGATGTTGGTTGTGATCGTACATTCACCACAGATGCTTCATGTTTTACTGACTCTTTTTGAACTACTATTTGTTGACAGTTTGTTTAATTTTCCATGGGCCAATGTTGAAAGACGGAGATGCAGAGAGAGACAGGTCTCGGAACAGGCGCAGATGAGAAAGCAGACTCGGAAGATCTTCTCTTTGTTCGATTATGTCCAGAGTAAAATTATGTGGGGAGCGCGGGAGATAGTGGGAGAGAAAGAAGGAGAAACAGATGCATTCAGGAAAACATGGAAAATGTGAGACACACACAGACACACGCATGCATCGACAGACAGATACATACACAGAAAGACACACCTACACAAAGAAACACACACATACATATGAACATACAGTAACTTAGACATACGGAGAGACAGACCATAGGTAATTTGGACGATTTTTAAAATTCTTTCATGGGATGTGGGCATTGCTGGCAAGGCCAGCAGGTATTGCTCATCCCTAATTGCCCTTGAGAAGGTGGTGGTGAGCCTCCTTCTTCAACCGCTGCAGTCTGTGTGGTGAAGGTTCACCCACAGTGCTGTCAGATGGGGTGTTCCAGGATTTTGACGCAGCGACGATGAACTTCCAAGTCAGGATGGTGTGTGAATTGAAAGGGATGTGCAGGTGGTGTTGTTCCCGTGCACCTGCTGCCCTTTTCCTTCTCGGTGGTCGATGTCGCGGGTACTTTTGTGCTCGGTATGACTCCAGAAACTGGAGAGTTTTCCACTGGAGCGGAAGCTGAACAGATGGTCTCAATCTTAGTGACAGAATAGTCCATGAGCTCCTCGCAATTTTTGTGGTGAGGGTGGAGGAGGCAGGGGGGGGGGGGTCCAATAAGTCGTTTTGTCTCGAGAAGAGATACCGGGGATATCTTTGCATTCCAGGATGATCCTGGAATAGTGAGCAGTTTTCTGTCTCTCTCTGTTTCGGGCTGGTGAATTAACCCAGGTCTGATCACAGAGCGATTCTGCGTTTTATTTCTTCCTCATTATTGTGGTTCTGACATCGAGGTGAAGAGTGAGGCAGAGAACAGATTTTAAAATCTGCTGGAATATCAGTGAAATTAAATCGTGGAAAGTGGAAAAGTCCGACTCAGTTTTTCATTGTATTTTCCTCATCCGATGTTGCTGATAAATGAAAGTGAAGCTTCTAAAGACTGACCTTCCCGTCGGGGAATTGACCCCAGTCTCCAGGGTGATAGACACTGATACTCACCACGATACTAACGAGGAACTGGTGCCGGAAGGGGATGTACGTTCACCACAGATGCTTCATGTTTCAGTGAATCTGTTTGAACTGTTCATTTGATGACAGTTTGTTTAACTTTCCACGGACCACTGTTGAAAGAAAAATTACCGACCACTTTTGCATCACATGTTGGATCATGATGTGGGTAACGCGGGAGAGAGTGAGACAGAAAGAGACAGATCTTCTCAGGAAAATATCGAAAATATGAGGCACATACACAGACAGACACACAGACACAGACACACATACACATGGAGTGACTCAGAAATACTGAGAGTCAGAATATTGGTAATTTGGCTGATTTTTGTCGTAGATTTCGTAAAATCTTGCAGATTAATTAAAATAAGCATAAAACTCGAGGTGTTAAAAGCCGTGGAATTTTAATTCACTCTGTTTGTGTGTGTGTGTTTATGTAGCGATGAATGTGTGTGTTTGTGTATGTGTGAATATGACTATGTCTGTCTCACTTGTTATACGGGTTTCTGAGTGTCTCTCTTTCTTTCTTTCTGTCACTTTTTCCCTGCTCACCACATCATTTTCCTCTGGACCTTGACGAACAAAGAGATAGAAAGTAAGTCTTCCTTCAACAGTGGCACGCGGAAAGTTAAACAAATTGTCATCAAAGAAGTAGTTAAAATAGATTCACTGAAACGTGCATCCTTTTCATTGCTGTATGTGAGATCTTTCATGTCTGCGCCTGTTCCGAGACCTGTCTCTCTCTGTTTCGGGCTGGTGACAGCGCGATTCTGCGTTTTATTTCTTGCCCATCATTGTGGTTCTCACATCGAGCTGAAGCGTGAGGCAGAGAGCAGATTTTTAAAATCGCTGTGAAATCAATTTGTGGAAGTGGGAAAGGCCGAGTCCGTTTTTCATTGTATTTTCAACATCCAATATTGCAGATAAATGAAAGTGAAGCTTCGAAAGCAGCAATAACCTCCTCGTCGGGGAATTGAACCCCGGTCTCCCGCGTGACAAGCGGGGCTACTCACCACTATACTAACGAGGAAGTGGTGCAAGCTTTTAACGTACATTCACCACAGATGCTTCACATTTCAGTGAATCTGGTTCGATCAAGGGTTCGATCAAGATGAAATCTCCCTCGACACAGTCACAGAGGATGTAATTTGTGAATTTGACAAGGGTCGTTTCAGTACTGTGGCAGGAGTGGAAGCCTGATTGGAGGGATTCAAACATGGTGTTGTGGGAAAGATGGACACGGATTTAGGAGGCAAAAACACATTGAAGGACTTTGGAGAGGAAAGGGAGGTGGGAGATGGGGCGGTCTTTTGAAAGGACAGAGGGTCAAGGGTGGGTCTTTTGAGAAGGAGGGTGATGACGGCAGATTTGATGAGGAGGGGGCAGTACCTGAGGAGAGGGGACCGTTAACAATGTCAGCAAACATGGGGCCAGGAAAGGAGGTTGTGTATTCAGAAGTTTGGAGGGAATAGGGTCGAGGGAGCAGGAGGTGGGTCTCATGGTCAAGATGAGCTCAGAGAGGGCATGAGGGGAGATAGGAGAGAAACTTGGTGAGCTCGGGGAAGGGAGGGGAACGGCAGAGGCAGCTGAATGGATGGTCTCAATCTTAGTGACAAAGAAGTCCATGAGCTCCTCGCACTTGTTGTTGGAGGTGAGGGTGGAGAGGGGATGGGAGAGGGGTTTAAGAAGATGGTTTGTAGTGAAGAGAATCCGGGGGTTATCTTTACATTCCAGGATGATCCTGGAATAGTGAGCAGTTTTGGCAGAGGAGACAGGACCCGATAGTGCTTTATGTGGTCCAGCCAGATCTGGCGATGAATGGCCAAAGAATAGACAGTTGGGAATTTGAAAGTGCCGTTGTAAGTGACTTGGGGGGAGAGTTTTTTCCAGGGATGAACACAGAAGGAAGTGGGTTAGTCCCACTCCCCGGCTCTTTCCCCACAGCCCTGCAATTTTTTCCGGTCAAGTATTTATCCAATTCCCTTTCGAAAGTTACTATTGAACCTGCTTCCACCTCCCTTTCAGGCAGTGCATTCCCGATCATAAAAACTCGCTGCGTAAAAAAATCTCTCCTCATTCCTCCCGCCCGTGGCTTTTTTTCCCATTTATTTTTAATCTGTGTCCTCTGGTTATTAACCCTCCCATCACTGGAAACAGTTTCTCCTTATTTCGTCTGTCAAAACCTTTCATAATTGTTGTAAACAATTTTACAACACCAAGTTATAGTCCAGCAATTTTATTTTAAATTCACAAGCTTTCGGAGATTTTCTCCTTCCTGACACTACGTCGTGACACTACAGACTTCCTACAAAAACTCAGTACCCACGGACCAGTTGAACCAGGAACAATTCTCACCACGATGGACGTCTCGGCACTATACACCAGTATCCCCCACGATGACGGCATCGCTGCGACAGCATCAATACTCAACACCAACAACAGCCAATCTCCGGAAGCCATCCTACAACTCATCCGCTTCATCCTGGATCACAATGTCTTCACCTTCGATAACCAGTTCTTTACCCAAACACACGGAACAGCCATGGGGACCAAATTCGCACCCCAATACGCCAACATTTTCATGCACAAGTTCGAGCAGGACTTCTTCACTGCACAAGACCTCCAACCAACACTATACACCAGATACATCGACGACATTTTCTTTCTATGGACCCACGGCAAGGAATCACTAAAGAGACTACACGATAACATCAACAAGTTCCATCCCACCATCAAGCTCACCATGGACTACTCCTCAGAATCAGTTTCTTTCTTGGACACACGAATCTCCATCAAAGACGGGCACCTCAGCACCTCACTCTACCGCAAGCCCACGGACAACCTCACGATGCTCCACTTTTCCAGCTTCCACCCTAACCACGTCAAAGAGGCCATCCCCTATGGACAGGCCCTGCGAATACACAGGGTCTGCTCAGACGAGGAGGAACGCGATGGACACCTACAGACGCTGAAAGACGCCCTAGTAAGAACGGGATATGACGCTCGACTCATCGATCGACAGTTCCGACGGGCCACAGCAAAAAATCGCATAGACCTCCTCAGGAGACTAACACGGGACGCAACCAACAGAGTACCCTTTGTCGTCCAGTACTTCCCCGGAGCGGAGAAACTACGCCATGTTCTCCGCAGCCTTCAACATGTCATCAATGAGGACAAACACCTCGCTATGGCCATCCCCACACCTCCACTACTCGCCTTTAAACAGCCACCCAACCTCAAACAGACCATCGTTCGCAGCAAACTACCTAGCTTTCAAGAGAACAGCGTCCACGACGCCACACAACCCTGCCACGGTAACCTCTGCAAGACATGCCAGATCATCGACACAGATACCACCATCACACGAGATGACACCACCCACCAGGTGCATGGTTCATACTCCTGGTCTACCTCATACGTTGCAGGAAAGGATGCCCCAGAGCATGGTACATTGGCGAGACCATGCAGACGCTGCGACAACGGATGAACGGACACCGCGCAACAATCGCCAAACAGGAGGGTTCCCTCCCAGTCGGGGAACACTTCAGCAGTCATGGACATTCATCCACCGACCTTCGGGTAAGCGTACTCCAAGGCGGCCTTCGAGACACACGACAACGCAAAATCGTCGAGCAGAAATTGATAGCCAAGTTCCGCACCCATGAGGACGGCCTCAACCGGGATCTTGGGTTCATGTCACGCTACACGTTACCCCACCAGCGAACAAATGTTATCTGTTTTTAATATAATGGGTCATTTGCTGGCTCTCTCTGCCTTCCGGATGTTTCTGCCTCTCTCTGTGTTTTTTTTCTCTGTTTTTTTTCCCTGTTTGTTTTTTTGTTGAATGTGTATTCGGGGGTTCTGCAGGTGACACCTCTCTGTCTGAACACGGTGATTGCCTTGGCAACGGGCAGTTGCAGGGGCAGTCTGTAAACACCATGTATTGTTCAATATGTATAAATGCGTAGGCTTCAAGGAGCTCTTGAAACATTTGCCTGAGGAAGGAGAAAATCTCCGAAAGCTTGTGAATTTAAAATAAAATTGCTGGACTATAACTTGGTGTTGTAAAATTGTTTACAATTGTCAACCCCAGTCCATCACCGGCATCTCCACATCATGACTTTCATAATTGTGAACACCTACATTAAATCGCGCCTTAACCTTCTGGGTGTTGTCTCAGTGCCCTTGCTGTTGATTCCTCCTTCCATTCCCATGTGGTCTGGTGGTTAGGATTCCTGGTTTTCCTGCAGGTGGCGTGGGTTCAACTCCCGGTGTAGGAATAACAGCCTTTTAATCCCAGCCTCCCAATTTGCCTGCAGTCCGAGCTGTGGCTGCTGCTTCCTCCCTCGCTTCTGTGTCAGTCCCACAATCACACTGAGAAATGAGGCAGACCACAGCTCTTAAAGGGACAGTGCACCAAAAACACAGTCCCACAAGCTGAAGGGAAGCAAGCAACAATCTCCCGACAGGTCACTCAGCAGCTCATGGCCAAGTATTTGTCTACAATCCTTTTAATATTTACTGTAAAGCCCGAGTCTCAGTGAAACACACACAGAACATTCTGGAAACACTGGGAGCTGGAACCCACACCCTTCGAAACGCCAGCCTAACTCCCTGGTGTTACTCTCACACCCGGCAAGTCATGAACCAGATTGTGCCACTCCCAGACTAACTGATGACCACAGCCTCAGCCCTGGATCCCAGTCTGCACCATAACCGCAGCCTGTTTTGCTAACAAGTCTATTATGTGATACTTTATCCTCCCGTAATCTCTCCCTGCATAGAAACTCCCCGACCCATAGAAAGTGGGGTGGGATTCCTGAGTTCATTCTGTGATGTGCATTGGGGGAGTGGGACTGCATGGATTGATCTTCCATAGAGCCGGTAATCACTCGATGGGCCGAATGGACTCCTTCCGTGCTGTAACCTTGCTATGATTCTATGATTCCATATGGGTGGAGAGGGTTACAAGGAAGTGATCGGAGATGGCCTTATCCATGATTGAGACGATGGGAGTAGAGAGGCCACGTGAGATGGCAAGGTCGAGGGGGTGGCCATGAATATGGGTCGGGGAGTTTCTATGCAGGGAGAGATTAAGGGAGGATAAAGTATCACATAATAGACTTGTCAGCAAAATTGAAGCCCATGGGATTAAAGGGACAATGGCAGCGTGGATACAAAATTGGCAAAGGAGCAGTAAACAGAAAGTAGTGGTGAACGGTTGTTTTTCAGACTGGAGGCAAGTATACAGTGGTGTCCCCCAGGGCTCGGTATTAGGACCACTGCTCTTCTTGATATATATTAATGACCGGGACTTGGGTGTACAGGGTATAATTTCAAAGTTCGCAGATGACACGAAACTCAGAAATGTAATAAACAATGTTGAGGATAGTAACAGACTTCAGGAGGACATGGACAGACTGGTGAAATGGGTAGAAACATGGCAGATGAAATTTAATACAGAGAATTGTGAAGCGATACATTTTGGTAGGAAAAATGAGGAGATGTAATGTAAACTAAATGGAACAATTTTAAATGGAGTGGACGAATAGAGAGACCTGGGGGTGTAGTTACACAAATCTTTGAAGGTGGCAGGACAAATTGAGAAGGCTGTTAAAAAAATCAAGTGGGGCCCTTGGCTTTATTAATTGAGGCACAGAATAGAAAGGAAGGAATTGATACAAAATCTTGATAAAACACTGGTTAGGCCTCAGCTGGAGTATTGTGTTCAATTCTGGGCACCAAACATTAGGAAGGATGTCAAGGCCTTAGAGAGGATGCAGAGGAGATTTACTAGAATGGTGCCAGGAATGAAGGACTTCAGTTCTGTGGAGAGACTGGAGAAACTGGGGCTGTTCTCCTTAGAACAGAGAACATAAAGTGGAGATTTGATAGAGGTGCTCAAAATTGTGAAGGGTTTTCAAAGAGTAAAGAAGGAGAAACTTTCCAGTTGCAGAAGGGCAGTTCCAGGTCAGATAGGGAGCAAAGCTCCCTCCACACTGTGACATCAAACACTCCCAGGGAAGGTACAGCACGGGATATATGCAGATGTAGCTCCCTCTACACTGTCAAATCAAACACTCACACGGCAGGTACAACACGCGTTAGATACACAGTAATGCTTCCTCGACACTGTGCAGTTTAGATCCCGCCTCAGACTTCAGATAAAAGGTTGGTTTCCTGGACACTCTGCTGGTGTCTCTCTGCATCTCTGTACTCAGTTACACCGCTCTCTACCTCCCTCTGCTGGTGTCTCTCTGTATCGCTGTACTAAGTTACACCGCTCTCTACCTCCCTCTGCTGGTGTCTCTCTGTATCTCTGTACTCAGTTGCACCGCTCTCTCCCTCCGTCTTTTTTCTTTTCTTTTTTTCTTATTTTTCTAAAGAAACTTATGAAATAGGACAATGGAAGTGATTGAATGAAAGGAGGATCAGAAAGATATTGAGTTTTTTTCTGAAAGACATCCAATCGTATCACAACAGCGACTCATTGAATTGGAGTCAGGTGACTGCAGTGTATAAAAGGTGTTGGTTGGTGGGTAAAGGGATAGTTGAGTTGTTTGGTATCATGGGGGATTTGGTAGTGAGAGGTTTGTTCTCGGTGCTGGTGTTAGTTGGAGTGGTTTGTTGCTCTGATATTTGGGAACAGTTTCGAGGCCAGAGATTTCCATGGAGAAGAGTAAAACCCACCCCTGTGCCCCAGAGAGTCCCTCTCCCTGTGCCTCCCTTTGGTTCCCATTTCAGTGTGTCTGAGGGGAGAAGTCTGTCTCCACTGCAGACTGTGATGGTGCAGTGTGGAGAGCAGAACCTGCTGGTGAGGGTAGACATGGATTTATTTGGAACCAGGCACCTGATTAAAGCTACTGACCTGGCCCTGGGGACAGCAGGTTGTCGGCCAACTGGGATCCACTCTCAGAACCACACTGTCCTCTTTGATTATGGGCTCCATGAATGTGGCAGCAGATTGCAGGTAATGTGATTCCTCAATTCTTGCTCCAATTTCACTGTGTCGTTTACTGCCCACTCTGAATTCATTCACGTCGGCTGAAACTCCAGCCACTGAGGAGATCCCTGAATGAAATCAGTGTGTAAATTCTTGCCCACTGTTAAATATCACCCTGTGTGAAACAACTACTTTATATTGACCTGTTAATCTTAGCTTTATATTTAAAAAGAACTTTAACTTGTCACTGAGGGACTGCATCTTTCTTAAATGGGTCATTACTACTCTCTAACTCTGAGATTCAATTCTATTGACCTTGAACCTTTACCGACATTCCTCCAAACCAGTCTGTTCTTTTGTGCCTCAATTGATTTATCTTTTCCGTGCCTTCTCGTGGATATTCAGGCCTGTTGCCTCAACTTGTGGTCAATGAATGTTCAATGTGGAAGTTCCTGTTGAGACTTCTCTTGAAAAATGAAACAAGTGGAATAATAATTGGGATACAATGTATTAAAGGGGAACTCCACTTTTGGTTATTACTCCTGCCAATCCCCTTGATTCCACGGACACAGATGAGATTTAAGTGATGTTGTTTTGTGCTCCATATCAGGGTTAACTTGAAGCCCCTTAAGGTGAAAGCTCGATTCGACATGGGAAAGAATGCTCATCAAATCTGTCAGTGCCAATCATTTCAGGGTTTCTGACTGCCGGCCTGAAGTCCCCAATGATAGAAAGTGGACTGAGCAGAGTAACAGAGGCTGCTCGAGGCAACTTCAACCAATGGTGGAGCTGCTTCAATCATGTGTCATTGAGGAACAGCTGAAACCCCTCAAACTGCTGCTTAACAGGGCAGGAAAATGACTAGAAATAGCTTTTGTCCAATGAGACCAGCTCTTCATTCCTTAACCTGATGTCTTTCAGATGGCTGGAGATTTCCTGGTCTACACCACCCACCTGAACCACACCCCAAATGCTCATGGATCTGTCATTGTGAGAACGAATGGAGCCATCATTCCAATTGAGTGCCATTATTTTAGGTAAGAAACTTTACTCTGTGGCAAATAAGGTCTACAGCAGGTGCAGTTCTCTGAAGTTGTCCTGAAATTACTCTCCTGTCCTTCCAGGAAGGGCAATGTGAGCAGTGACCCTATCAAGCCCACCTGGATCCCATTCAGCTCGACCAAGTCTGGAGAAGGGCTTCTGTCATTCTCACTGCGTCTTATGAACGGTATGTGATGGGTGGATGGGGAGTGCTTTTCTGTGGTCTCCCACTCGGAGTTTCATCCACTGTCTCCAACCCTTGTCCTCTTGTACTTCAGATGACTGGCTTACAGAGCGCACCTCGACTGTCTACTACCTGGGTGACCTCATTCACATTGAGGCCTCTGTTTCAATGACCAACCACATGCCCTTGAAGCTCTACATTGACAGCTGTGCAGCTACATTGAGCCCAGACAAGGATTCCACCCCAAGATACAACATCATTGACTACCATGGGTAAGGAGCTCTCTGCTTTCTCCAGCTGGTTATGTCTCAATGGGTTCACTGAATTCACTTTGTCCCTTTTTTAATCTATCTTCAGTTGCCTCCTGGACAGCGAAGCTGAGGACTCCTTTTCAACCTTTGTGTTGCCAAGAGGTGAACGTGAGCTGGACAAACTCCAGTTTGACCTGGATGCGTTCCGCTTCTTTGGAGATGACCGTTCCTTGGTAAGAGGAAGCCAAACATTGGGGTTCCCCATGTTGGGAGGAGGTCACTAAATAACAACTTGTATTGAATGTGTCCCTCAGATTTTCATCACCTGTCACCTGAAAGTTGCTGCAGTGGATCGGAGCGATTCCATGAACAAAGCTTGTACTTTCCAGAATATGTAAGTTCCTTCTCTCGCTCAGGGATGTGTTGTATTGAAGGGTGATGGACAACCTGGTTGATAAACGGATTCTCTGGTTTAGCTGGACCCCATTGGAAGAATCGAACAATGACGTGTGTGCCTGTTGTCATCTGGGTAACTGCAGTGCCACGAGGGAATTCCGACTTGATTCCAGAGGAAGGAGGGATCTTATATCTGGACCTGGTAGGACATTGATCCCCTTGTTGTTGGTCACCCTTTACCCTCTCTAACTGGAATGTTTGATATTGCAGAGAGTGATGCTGAATTGAAGTGGGAGGGTGAGGCCTCACTTGGACCCCTGGTCATTCTGGATCCTGGTGTGACAGACCTGGCAATTGAGCCCCTTAATGAGGTTGAGCAAAGGATGCAGCAGAGGTCTCCGGGTGGTGAGTTGGCTGACTGCTAGTTTCCATTTTCCCCTCAGTATTTCCTTCACTCACTCTGACCTTTGGTTTCTTGTTCTATTTTTTAGGTGTGGAGTCTGAGGTGGTCCTGATTTTGGCCCTGACTGTGACCGCTGTCTCTCTGATCTCTGCTTCTTTGATCGCCTTGTTCCTGTACAGGAAACACAAGCAAACCCAGTTCAACTAGTTATCAAATGACCAATAAAGCAGTGACTACTTGTATCTTCGAATGGCTGGTTGCTCATTTTTCATTATCTGGCTCCAATCAGCATGCAATGAGTGCTCAATACTGTTCGTAACACTCCGCACTCCTCCACAGTTCCTCCTGTTAGTGAAATGGGTTTTAATGGGTCCATGTAAGTCGTGGCAGACTGGCTGGTAATAGTGTATCCAGACCCTGTCCAGGGATGGCTGCAGCAATGGGTGAAGGCTTGCCAGGCCCTCATTGTGCAGGTAAATGAGCTCTGAAGGAACAGTGGGACTGGCCTGAGGTACTGGTGCCGGCTGGTTGACGGCCCAATCTCTCCCTTGGTGCTCCGCAGCCATTGATCACTCGAATCCCACACGTGCTCCAAACTCCAGTTAAACTCTCCCTTTTGGAGCTAATTGTCCAAACACCAATCGGATTGAGAGTCGGTGGACTTGGAACTCTCTTCCAAGATTGAAGATCCCTGCCCCTGATGTAAAGATTCTTGTTTAGTGGGGGTGGGGCTCCAGGTAGATTTCAAATGCTCAGTGTAAAGGTTAATGTACACAGGGGGCAATGATGTGCCTATTGGGTACAGGCACAGTGAGAGGGCGAGGGATGGGGAGCCCAGAGGTTGTGACTTAACTCTGTTGGATTTGAATTTCACCTGTCTTGTGAGCAGACAAAAGTTTCTCATCTTCACCTTCCCCTCACGACAGGCCCTGAAGATTTTATTGCAATTTGAAAATAGGATGAACTATTTACATTATTATCATTCACTGTATTTGAAGAGTGATCATAGGAACAGGAGAAGGTCATTTCGCCCCTCGATCCTGGTCCACCATTCAAAGAGATCATGGTTGATCCATGACATAACTCCATATACCTGCCTTCGTCATATCCCTTACCTTTTGGGTCACAATTTTAATCTGAGATAATAGATTTAACAATTGAGCTAGCATCAACTGCCATTTGTGGAAGAGTGTTCCTAACTTCTCCCACTCTTTGCGTGTCGAAGTGTCTCTTCACTTCACTCCTGAAAGTCCTAATTCTAACTTTAAGGTTATGTCCCCTGGTCGCTAAACTGGCTGTGGTTTTCATAACTTTACACTGAATTGGGTACAATCCATGTCTGGGCCACCCTTGCCTTATGAAATACTGAAATTTGTTCATAAAATGTTCTTCCGATTAATGAGAATGTTTAACTTTACAAAGCTGGGTTTCTTTTTGGTAAATCAGACATTCAGAGGGTCTATTAAACAGGATGGGAGCTGTTAGCAGCAAACACCCTCGCTTCAGACAACATTCTTTGGCAGGTGGAAACCACGCCTCCATTTAAATCAAATCATGGTAATATTTTACTTAAGCTATAATCACTGAAGTTTAGTGTTTAAACATAGCAGGAGATCCAGGCTTGTTCTGTTAAAGTAGAATAACAAGTTAGTGGGAACTTTTAACAATAGCAATTCATTTCTGCTCACTGTACACACTGAAGGTGAATTTTCTTCCAGTGGAAACTGCAGTCAGACGGCCCCTCCTCACTTTCACTCTGAGCTTCCTCACACTATTGACAAATAGTGTTCGGAAACTTTAAACCCAATAGATGACAATACATTCAAGTGTAGTGTAGGTCCATCCTACCCTCTTCTGACTGTTTGATTTACATGTAAATATTTCAGGGAGATTTTACAAACTGGATATACTGGGCAAGAGAACTACTTTGGGCTATTTTACAATGTTGCAAAAAATACGATGTAGAAATGCTTCATGAATTCATTCTCAATGAAGCTTAGGATCTTACAGGACAGAAACAGGTGACTTTCCTCTTGCTCCTCGTCCACTTTAATGTTCCTCTGTTCCAAGGTCCCTGTACACGACCCAAAGCTGGGGTGAAATGTGAGCTGTGAGGAGGATACAAAGAGGTTCCAATATGATTTATATAAGTTGGGTGAGTGGGCAAAAACATGGCAGATGCAGTATAACGTGGTTAAATGTGAAGTTATTCACTGTGGTTGTAAAATCAGATTATTATCTGAATGGTGATAGATTGGGAAAAGGGGAGGTGCAACGAAACCTGGGTGTCTTTGCACACCAGTCGCTGAAAGCGAGCATTCAGGTGCAGCAAACAGTTCGGAAGGCGAATGGTATGTTGGCCTTCATTGCAAGAGGATTTGAGTATAGGAGCAGGGATGTTTTACTGCAGTTATACAGGGCCTTGGTGAGACCACATCTGGAGTATTGTGTGCAGTTTTAGTCTCCTTATCTGAGGAATGAAGTCCTTGCCAGGAGGAAGTGCAACAAAGGTTTCCTGGACTGATTCCTGGGATGGCAGGACTGACTTATGAGGAGAGATTGGGTTGACTAGACCTGTATTCACTCGAGTTTAGAATAATGAGAGGTGATCTCAGTGAAACATATAAAATTCGAACAGGACTGGACAGACCACATGCAGGGAGGATGTTCCCAATGACTGAGGAGCCCAAAACCAGGGGTCACAGTCTCAGGACAAATCCAATCCAGCCAATTACTGCCCCATTAGTCTACTCTCAATCATCAGCAAAGTGATGGAAGGTATCGTCGACAGTGCTATCAAGCGGTACTTACTCACCAATAACCTGCTCATCAATGCTCAGTTTGGGTTCCGCCAGGACCACTCGGCTCCAGACCTCATTGCAGCCTTGGTCCAAACATGGACAAAAGAGCTGAATTCCTGAGGTGAGGTGAGAATAACTGCACTTGACATTAAGGCAGCATTTGACCAAGTGTGGCACCAAGGAGCCCTAGTAAAATTGAAGTCAATGGGAATCGGGGAAAACGCTCCAGTGGCTGGAGTCATACCGAGAACAAAAGAAGATGGTAGTGGTTGTTGTAGACAAATCATTTCAGCCCCAGGACATTGCTGCAGGAGTTCCTCAGGGCAGTGTCCTCGGCCCAACCATTTTCAGCTGCTTCATCAATGACCTTCCCTCCATCATAAGGTCAGAAATGGGGATGTTCGCTGATGATTGCACAGTGTTCAGTTCCATTCGCAACCCCTCAAATAATGAAGCAGTCCGAGCCCGCAGGCAGCAAGACCTGGACAACATCCAGTCTAGGGCTGATAAGTGGCAAGTAACACTCGTGCCAGACAAGTGCCAGGCAATGACCATCACCAATAAGAGAGAGTCTAACCACCTCCCCTTGCCATTCAACGTCATTACCATCACCGAAGCCCCACCATCAACATCCTGGGGGTCACCATTGACCAGAAACTTAACTGGACCAGCCATACAAATACTGTGGCTACAAGAGCAGGTCAGAGGCTGGGTATTCTGCGGCGAGTGACTCACGTTCTGACTCCCAAAACCTTTCCACCATCTACAAGGCACAAATCAGGAGTGTGATGGAATACCCTCCACTTGCCTGGATGAGTGCAGCTCCAAAAACACTCAAGAAGCTCGACACCATCCAGGACAAAGCAGCCCGCTTGATTGGCACCCCATCCACCACCCTGAACATTCACTCCCTTCACCAGCGGTGCACAGTGGCTGCAGTGTGTACCATCCACAGGATGCACTGCAGCAACCCGCCAAGGCTTCTTTGACAGCACCTCCCAAACCCGAGACCTCTACCACCTAGAAGGACAAGGGCAGCAGGCACATGGGAACAACACCACCTGCACGTTCCCTTCCAATTCACACACCATCCCGACTTGGAAATATATCGACGTTCCTTCATTGTCGCTGGGTCAAAATCCTGGAACTCCCTTCCTAACAGCACTGTGGGAGAACCTTCACCACACGGACTGCAGCGGTTCAAGAAGGCAGCTCACCACCACCTTCTCAAGGGCAATTAGGGATGGGCAATAAATGCCGGCCTCGCCAGCGACGCCCACATCCGATGACCGAACAAAAAAAAACTGACCTTGACCATTTCCATTGTAAGGCAAGACAGCTATGGACAATGACTCAGGAAAAGCAGCAGGGATGGTGATAAGAACACAATGCGGGCAGGCAGCTCGATGTATGAGGAGCAATCAGTGGTCACTTGGCCTCTGTGACAAACCATTTTGCAGAGGGTTTTGTGACAAGATGAGTTAAGCTGACCACTTAAATTCTATTTTAAAAAAAATTTCTTTCGGAGGATTTTGTGACCGGATGGGTCAAGCTGGCAACATTATATTTCGTGGTCAAATAACCTCATAAATCTAGAAGAGTTTTATGAATAAGAACGCCGTATATGTTGTGAGGCTCCTACCACGGAGCTTTAAAAACCCAACATCTTTTGAGCTCAGGGGAGAGGACGGTGCAGAGCAATTAGCGAAGTTCACCCAGCTGTCAGAAGACTACAACCTCTGTCCAGAGATCGACCAAGCTGTAAAAAGACTTCGAAACTGTCAGAAGACTTGAGAGGATTACACCGCCAACTTAATTACAAACTCTGCCCAGAGACCAAACGATGTGATATTGTTTTAATATCTGTATGATAAGTGACTTCACTCTATTATTACTGTCTTATAATATTGGATACTTTCACATGTTTGATTTGACTATTAAAAAAGAAGACATTGATTACCATTTGGCGTCACATCCGAATCTGTTCGAATGACTGAGCACTAATTTATAAAATTATGTCTCCTCGTTCTTCATTCCGCCATCAGAGGAAATTGATTCTCAATCTAATCTATCAAATAATTTTAACATTTTAAACACCTCAATTAGATCGCCCCTCAAACTTCTATATCAACGCAATACAAGCCACGTTTATGCAACCTGCCCTCATAACTTAACCCTCTCAGCCCGGGTATCATTATGGTGAATCTGCATTGCACCACCTCCAAGGCCAACACATCCTTCCGAGGATGTGGTGTCCAAAACTGAATGCAGTACTCCAGATGGGGTCTGACCAAAGCTCCATACAGCCTGTGAAAGTAGCCGGGAGGGGAAATAGAAATGGTGGTGAGGATACGCGTTGGTGGCGGGGCTGAACACGATGGCTTCAGTCTTCGCAATGTTAAACTGAAGGAAATTGGGGCTCATCCAAGATTGGATGTCGGACAAGTATCCTGACCACACACAGGTAGTGGAGGTAGAGTTAATGCACATGGCTCGGGCTGAATTGGGCACGTTGCACACTGAATGTAACCGTGCTGAACTGGACCTGTCCACATCATACGCAGAGATGTGGGTTAAAGTGGGTGTACGACCAGGATCGAGAAATTGGCTGCGTTTTCCGGTTGCAGAAGGAGAGTGTCTCTGATCAGTTATACCTTGTGCTGAGATCTGTTAATTCAGCATTAAGAGGTGTTTAAACCCGGGGTCTTCCTCGTGTACAAGGCTCACCCTCACCAATGGCAGCTGCCTGTCAAGCTTTTCATTATCTTTTCTGAAGAAATGTAATCGGGATCATACTGTGGTTTCTCGGTATTTCACTTTAGAGCTGTGTCAGATCCAATTTCATCAAAACAAAAACACGAGCCTGGCAACGGCTGCACTAATCTGTTTGTATCAATTACTGTAATTAATATAAAAGACCAAAGCACCGAATTGTCTCCCTGGAGGCTGACATCAGGTATAACTGTGTCAACCCTTGAATGTAGAGCAGAGCTTCTGATAGAAATGCACGGTTCACCTAAAGGACTGTTATTTGCCATTTATTATCCCATCCTTGCAGCTATCAGTGTTCCAGGTAAAGTATTGTAGTTAGTTATTAGTTATGGAAATCGTTGTTTAACTGTATCACTGCTCTAGTTTACTGGTATCGTTTCTCCCTTTTAATTGTATCGTTTCTCCCCTTTAATGATATAATTTCTCCACTTTACCGGTATAATTTCTTCTCTTTAACAGTATAATTTCTCTCCTTTAACTGTATAATTTCTCCCCTTTACCAATATTTCTCCCCTATAATAGTGCAATCTCTCCCCTTTAAATGTATAAATTCGCCGCTTTTACTATCACTTCTCCCCTGTGACTGTGTAATTTCTCCCCTTCAACAGTATAAATATCTGCCTTTTATGTGTCACCTTTAATTATATCATTTCTGCTCTTTACCGGTGTAATTTATCCCTTTAATGGTATCATTTCTCCCCTTCAATGGTATAATTTCTCTCCTTAAACGGTATCATTTCTCTGCTTTAACTGTATCGTTTCTCCCCTTTAACTGTGCGCTTCTCGGCTTTACCAGTACCACTACCTGATGTGTTATTGGCCCTGTTACTGTAGGAGTGCAGAGATCTCGGAGGATTGTAGGGCTGGAGGAGGCTACAGAGATTGGGAGGAGCGAGGCTGAGTATTTGAGTACAAGGATAAGAATTTTAAAATTGAGGTGTTGTCGGAAAGGGAGCCAATGTAGATCAGTGAGCCCAGGGGTGATGGGTGAACAGGACTTGTTGCGAGTTATGATACCAGCTGCAAAATTTTGGATGCGCTCAAGTTTACGGAGGGTGCAAGGCAGGAGGCCAGCCAGGAGAGCATTGGAAGAGTCGAGTTTAGAGGTCACAACAGCATGGATGAAGGTTTCAGCAGCAGATGAGCTGAGGCAGGGGCAGAGACCAGTAGTTACGGAGGTGGAAGGTGGTGACCTTGGTGGTGGAGAGGATATGGGTCCGAAACTGCACTCAGAGTCAAATAGGACGCCAAGATTGTGAACAGTCTGGTTCGGCCTCAGAAAATGGCCAGGAACAGGGATGGAGTCGATGGCGAGGGAAGGGAGTTTGTGGCTGAAAGGAAGACAATGTTTTCATCTGTTATCACGGTGTACATGTAGGTCTATTGTGTTATTGTAAGTGAATTGTCACACTGTTCTCACCGTGTAGATGTAGTTCTATTGTGTTATGAACATTATTTCTGTGGGTGAATTATCCCACTGTTATTCCGGTGTATATGTAGTTATGTTGTGTTTATTGGTGCTGCACTGTGAAAGGTGTATTCTGTTATATCAGAGAATATATTGTATTGCTGCCGTTGTGTTGTGAGTGGTATTATCACGTTATTATAAGATATGTAGGAAATTATTTTGTTCCTTGCTGCAGACTGACTGGTGGTGGGGTTCGGTTCTACAGACGCTCTCAACCCTCGGGTACCGAGACCATTCCTTTTTACTCAGGGTATTTCCACTCTAATTGTGAAGTTGCCCCTGAAGATATATCGGAGCCTCTACAGATGAATAAGAAGTGGAACCGCTGGCGATCCGCTAAACAGCAACATCAGGGTGAAAATTCTCTGCGTTTGATGCCAGCATTCCAGACACCAATACGGGATGGTTCACTGATAGTTACGGTTTCATTAATTAAAGCAAATTAAATCAAAAATATGTAATACTGATTGGATGTATTAATAATTCAACCAATTACAGACGTAACTGTATAATCGTGAAGCGACTGGTTGAATTTAATCTCTGGATTTATTCATTACTGACTGGGTTTATTAAATGATTCATTTACTTGTCTTCGTTTTGATAATTATTTACAGCACGGAGTAATTTCAACAAGTTCTTTATCGATTGAGATTATTCAGTGATTAAATAATTCCCGACTGAATTTAATAACTGACTTGATTGAAGGGACATTATTGGGCAGCCAATTATTGACAAAAATGTAAACAATGTAACAAGTGTCCGTTTTATGAATGAATCTGGATTTGCTCCAAACTTAGACCGCGCTGTGTTTGTGTTTCCAACAGTGAATAATTCGACAGCTTGGATTGTAGGTAATTGGTAGAAGGGCTAGACTGGAGCTGAGGAGAAATTATTTTCACCCAGAGGGTGGTGGGAGTCTGGAACTCAGTGCCTGAAAGGGTGGGAGAGGCAGAAACCCTCGACTCATTTAAAAAGTCCTTGGATGTGTACTTGAAGTGCTGTAACCTACAGGGCTACAGACCGAGTGCTGGAAAGGGGGATAAAGCTGGATAGCTCTTTTTCAGTCGTCACGGACATGATGGGCCGAATGGCCTCCTTCTGTGCCGTAACTTTCTATGATTCTATGAATTCATCGGATGAGAGCGATTTGGGCTCCGACAGGACATGGTCGGTTTTAAATGCAAGTTTTTTGTACTTTATTGGTTGTTTCCAGTTTCATTGTCAATTCTTTTATTATTGATTCTCTTAAAAAATCTTCTGTAATACGTTTATTTTCCTGTCACCTAATCTTCGCATTTATTATGAACCATTTTACTGATTCTTTAAGATTTGTTTCTTTTCTTGTCTATTTGACATTCCCGCATTGGTTTTAATGGGTTTCTTGTTCCCATTATGTTTTATTATATTCATTTACATTCTGAAGTCTTTGGCCTGTCTGATTTCAATGCGGATGATTATTTTAGCACAGATACAGGTGTCCAGAGGGTAAGGATCGGTTTTCAACTCAGGATCAAGTGTCAAAGCTATAAGTTTCACACAGAATCCTGTCAATTGGATTATTTTGCTGGGAGTCGGATCATTAACGCTCCTGTTCTCTCTCACACACGTACACATGCTCTGTCTCTCTCCTTCTCTCTTACAGCTAACTTGGCGGTGATTGTGATCCTGTCCCGAGGAAGGTGCGGTCTCTCCAGATGTATCACTTCCTACCTGGTGTCCATGGCGGTGACGGATCTCCTGGTCATTATCACGGCTGTGATATTAAACCGCATTGTTGGTATTTATTTCCCATTCAGTTTCCTGTCCATCACTCCGGTCTGTTCTCTCAGTTTTGTGTTAATTTATGCAATCAGAGACAGTTCTGTCTGGGTAACGGTCGTGTTCACCTTTGATCGATTTGTAGCCATTTGCTGCCAGAAGCTGAAAACAAAATATTGCACCGAGAAAACGGCGGCTGTGGTTATCGGAACGGTCTGTGTCCTGAGCTGTTTAAAAAATACATTCTGGTATTTTATATATGAACCTTTGTATACAATTAACAACATACCCTGGTTCTGCAACATCAAGTTAATATTTTACACCTCACCCGCATGGGCTGCATTTGACTGGATTCACCGCATTTTAACCCCTTGTCTCCCATTCATTGTGATTTTATTGCTCAATGCTCAGACCGTCAGACACATTTTAGCGGCCATTAGAATCCGCAGAAGACTCCAGGTCCGCAGCAACGTTGAGAATCAGAGTGACCCAGAGATGGAGAACCGGAGGAAATCCATCGTTTTGCTCTTCTGTATCTCGGGCAGTCTCATCCTGTTATGGTTGTTGTTTCTTATAACTTTCCTCTATGTGCGAATTGCGAACGTTAGTTATTTCTCAGGTTCCAATTTCGATGATTCAAATTTTATTCTGGAGGAAAGCGGATTTATGCTTCAGCTTTTGAGTTCCTGCCTAAACCCGTTTATTTATGCAGGGACCCAGAGTAAATTCAGAGACGAGTTAAAGAATATGGTGAAATATCCACTGACTCTAATTGTTAAATTATTTAAATAATGAAAATAGTAAAATCCAGCCTCAATTGCTCCTTATATTCCATCCTATACACCTCTCGTTCCTCTCACACACTGCCTGCCCTCTCAGATACACAGTCACTCACTCTGAGATCCTTTCCCACTGTAAATTTACGAAAGTATAAGGAAAACTACATCATTGCACAATTCAGTGTTGTTTCCTGTTCTGTTAGTTTCCAGTTCTCTTGTCGGTGCTGACTCAGGCCTGGTGCATTCCCACCAGCCCCGAGGGCCCTCGAGTATCTCCACATTCATGTGGGAGACAGAGTCCGAGCTCTGTTCTGTTGTTGGATATCAAGTTTAACTGTTTAATGAAGGGACCTCAATATCCCCCCTGGGAATAGTTTGGATTTTGAGGATAGTATACTCTCTGAAATGGCAACACACACTGTGCCCACCCATTGTTCTCCACTCACTAGGCACCGCCCCACAGCCACACTCGTGTGTCCATAAACATAAGAATTGCTGGATGGAAAAAGACCAAGGTCCATCCAGCTCGCCTTCCACTATCCGGTTAGTCACATGATACAACGACAATGGGGTTGTTGACTAATCGTTGCAATCAATCTCTATCAATTAATCTACAACAGACCCTGACACCAGGCCAGGAATCCCCCAGTCATCGAGAGCTTTGGGAACCATAGGTCCAAAGGCACCTGTTCCTCCCAAACATGTGACACTTACCACATGTCATGTCTCAAATTACTCAGATACTGAAATGAGAAATGTTATTTTCTGTAAGATTCTATCTAATTTGCATTTGAATGATTCAATACGAACTGCTTTCACCACCTCCCTGGGGAACCTGTTCTATAGAGTGACCACTTGCTCACTGAAATATTCTTTATGGAGCTTAGTTTTGAATTTACCTGGCTTCAAGTGCAGGCCGTCTCCTCTGGTTCTACTCTTCTGGACATGGTGAAATATTTTGTCACAGTCTACATTATCCAGTCGATTTAGAAACCTAAAAACAGCAATAGTATCACCTCTAAACATTCCCGTTTCCAGTGAGAACATGCCCAATTTACATAATCACTCAACATAATTCAATCCCTCCACCCGCTCAATCATTCTGATTGCTCTCTTCTCTATCCTCTCAATAGCTGCATTATGCTTTTTGTACTGTGGTGACCAGAACTGTACACAGCATTGTAAGTGCGGTTGCACCTATAATTTTACAGTAGCAGGATTCCCAAACTATTTCGGCTCAATATTGACCTTTAAATGCATCTCAGCATCTGATTTGCTTTACTCACTGCCGCCGAGCATTGATGCGACAGCTTCAATTTATTATCAATCTACTCCCCCCGATCTTTTTCATTGCCATGGACATTATTTTCTTTCCAGTTAAGTAATGGATTCCCCCAGTGATCTACGCTTGGCCCCCTCCTATTCTTCATTTACATGCTGCCCTTCGCCAACATCATCCTAAAACACGACATCAGATTCTACATGTACACTGATGACACACAGCTCTACCTCACCATCACCTCTCTCCACCCCTCCACTGCCTCTGAGTTGTCGTATTGCTTGTCCATCATCGAGCAGTGGATGAGGAGAAATTTCCTCCAATTAATTATTGAGAAGACCGAATCCATTATCTTCAGTCCCTGTCACAAACTCCGTTTCCTCCCCACCAAATCCATCTCTCTCCGTGCCCACTTTCTGAGGATGAACGAGACTGTTAGCAACCCAGGCGTCCTATTTGACCCTAAGCTGACCTTCTGACCACATATCTTCTCCATCACCAAAAGCGACTGTTTCCACCTCCTGTAAAATTGTCCGTCTCCGCCCCTGCCTCAGCTCATCTGCTATTAAATCCTCATCAATATCTTAGTTATATCTGGGCTCCACTATTCCAATGCTATCACTGCTGTCCTTCCAGCTTCCACCCTCCGTAATTTTGAGCTCATCCAAAACTTTGTTGCCCATATCCTAACTCGCACCAACTCCCATTCACTCATCACCCCTGTGCTCACTGTCCTACATCGGCTCCTGGTCCGGCAACACCTCGAATTTAAAATTCTCACCTTTATGTTCAAATCCCTCCATGGCCTCGCCCTTTCCTATCTCTAGCCCTACAGCCCACCAAGAACTCTGCGTTCCTCCAACTCTGGTCTCGTGTGCAGCCCGATTTCCATTGCACCACAATTGGTGGCCGTGGCTTCAGTTGTCTCAGCCCTAAGCTCTGGAACTTCCTCCCTAAACCTCTCCACTTCTCTCTCCTCCCATCTAACACGCTTCGTAAAACCTACCTCTTTGACCAAGTTTTTGGTCACCTGTCCTAATATCCCATTATGTAGCTCGGTGTCAAATTTTGTCTGATAACCGTCATATGAAACGTTTTATTATGTTAAAGGTGATCTATAAATGGACGTTGTTTTTGTTGTTGTTGCAATAGTCCATTCCTGTTTTTTTTGTCCCCGTGTGAAGCACTTTGCATTTCTCTACATTAAATTTCATCTGCTACCTGTCTGTCCGATGCCCAAGTATTTGAATCCTCCTGTAGCTTATCCTGTTCAGTTTGCAGTCTACCACCTTCATCAGCTTTGCATCATCTGCAAATTTACTCTTAGTTCCAGATCACTAATGAAGATATTAAACAAAAGAGGTCCAAAACAGATCACTGTGGAACCCCACTGGTAACATTCTTGCAAGCTGATGACAATCCCTCACCACTGCCCTCTGGATTCTATCGGTGAACAAATTACACATCCATTGTAAAACATTTCCACTGATTTCCGCATTCTTTGTTTTCACTACCAGCCTTTCGAGAGGAACTGTATCAAAGGCCTTCCTGAAATCCATGTACACCACATCCACTACCTTACCAATATCACACTCCTTTGTCACACATTCAAAGTAAACTAGTGAGCTAGATTGGCAAGACTTCCCCTTTCATGAACGCAAATTGTCTATCTTTTAAGGTTATATTTCTATTCACAAGCTCCTTGAACTTACCTTTAATAAGGATTTCCATAACTTTACCCACAATGGACGTCAAACTCACTGGTCAGTAGTTTCCTCAATGAATTTTGCTGCCTTTTTAACAATAGGAGTAACATCTGCCTTTCTCCAGTCCCCATCATATTGGAAATTAGCGAATGTAACTCCTCTATTCAAGAAAGGATGGCGACAGAAAGCAGGGAAGTACAGGCCAGTTAGCTTACCATCTATCATAGGGAAAATGTTAGAATTTTTTATTAAGGAGGTTATGGCAGGGCACTTAGACAATCTCAATGCAATCAGGCAGAGTTAACACGGCATTGTGAAAGGGAAATCGTGTTTGACTAATCAATTAGAGTTCTTTGAGGAAGTAACAAGCAACGTGGATAAAGGAGATCATGTGGACGTGGTGCACTTGGATTTCCAGAAGGCTTTTGACAAGGTGCCACATCAAAGGCTACCACACAAAATAAGAGCTCATGGTGTAGGGGGTAACATATTAGTATGGATAAAGGATTTGTTAGCTAACAGGAAACAGAGAGTAGGCATAAATGGGTCATTTTCAGGTTGGCAAGATGTAACGAATGGAGTGCCACAGGGATCAGTGCTTGGGACTCGACTATTTACAATCTATATCAATGACTTGGATGAAGGGACCAAATGTATGATTGCTAAATTTGCTGATGACACAAAGGTAGATAGGAAAGTAAGTTGTGAAGAGGACATAAGGGGTCTGCAAAAGGATACAGATAGGTTAAGTAAGTGGGCAAAATTTGACAGATGGAGTCCAATGTGGGAGAATGTGAACTTGCCCACTTGGCAGGAGGAATTCAAAAGCAGTATATTATTTAAATGGAGAGAGATTGCAGAACTCTGAGGTACAGAGGGATCTGGGTGTCCTAGTACATGAATCAAAAAAGTTCGATTGCAGGTACAGCAAATGATTGGGAAGGTAAATGGAATGTTGTCATTTATTGCAAGGGGAATGGAATATAAAAATAGAGATATTTTGCGACAGTTGTACAGAGCATTGGTGAGATCACATCTGGAATGCTGCGTGCAATTCTGGTCTCCTTATTTAAGAAAGGACAATAATTGCTTTGGAGGTGGTTCAGAGAAAGTTCACTTGATTGATTCCTGGGATGAGGGGGTTATCTTATGAGGAAAGGTTGGACAAGTTGGGCCTGTATACACTGGAGTTTAGAAGAATGAGAGGTGATCTTATTGAAACATATAAGATCCTCAGGGGACTGGACGGGGTAGATGCTGAGGGGATGTCTCTTCTTGTGGGAGAGACTAGAACTATGGGCCATAGCTTAAGAATAAGGGGTCTCCATTTAAGAAGGAGATGAGGAGACATTTTTTTCTCTCACAGGACCGTAAATCTGTGGAACTCCCTTCCCAGAGAGCGGTGGGGGCAGGGTCATTGAATATTTTTAAGGCTGAGTTAGATAGATTCCTGCTTAACGAGAGAGTCAAAGGATCTGTTGGTAGACGGGAAAGTCGGGTTGAGGTCACAATCAGATCAGCCATGAGCCTATCAAATGGCAGAGCAGGCTCGAGGGGCCGAATGGCCTACTGCTGCTCTTAATTCGTATGTTCGTAAAAGATGGTGGAGCTAGTTTCAATCGTAACTTTAAAAGGATAATTGGATAAATACTTGAAAAGGAAAAAAAATCGCAGAGTTTATGGGTAAAGAGCACGGGAATGGGATTAATCGGGTACCTCCTTCAAAGAGCTGGCATTGGCACGATGGGTCGAATGGCCTCCTTCCATGCTGTGAGATTCTAGGATTGTATATTTTCCATATATTTGTTTCTCTAAGAAGAACAATGACAGGCTGCCTGAGCAAAGCAGATGGTCAAAAGGCCCAAACGCACGAGACATCAAAGAATCAGGCGTAGATTTCAGCCCAAATGTGTTTTTTTCTGCTCCAGTCATCAGCACAACACAGACCCCTGAAACACAACCAGTCACTCCTTACAATATCACAGAGACAGAAACAGACCAGCTCTCAGTTTGCTTTCGAGTGAGTGCTGAACTCATCACATGGTGTCTGCACTAAACTGGCAATTAGAATCTCCTAATCACTTGGCTGTTTGTTAGTACAGGAAAAAAAATCAGATTTTAACTGACCTGCCCTTTTCAATCCATTCATTGATCATTCACAGAGGCCCAAAGAGACCTCTTAGAGTGTCTGAATCAGCTGTACTAATGATGATCTCTTAGTTCTTAGCGATGAACGTGATGAAAACATAAGTCGCTCATTAATTTTGGTGTCAGAGGGTTAGATATTTATCTCACGGTGGGGGAGAGATGAATAAGATGAAATAAAGCGAGGGTCTGTGGGAATGTTTGAATGACCGACACCAATCCGTAATTTGTGCAATGCTGAATGTGCCAATTCAAAATGTGGATTTCCAATGGAGTCTTTGCAATGTTAACACAAATCCGTTTGTTCCACAGGAGGTGGTCGGGGTTCTGGTCACAGGAAATGTTTGAATTCAGAAAAGTTATTCTCTTGAATTTCTATATACTTCAGTTCCCAGAACGAATAATTGCAGACTCTCTGGGGTACATTTTCCGCTTGTCGACCTGGCGTAAAACTGGCCTTGTGGATTGACCGCTCGTTATTAAATTCACTTCAACTGCTCCGACCAGCAGTCGGTCCACACACTGATG
Source organism: Heptranchias perlo (assembly GCF_035084215.1). NCBI lineage: Eukaryota > Metazoa > Chordata > Chondrichthyes > Hexanchiformes > Hexanchidae > Heptranchias > Heptranchias perlo. The sequence goes on along the minus strand of NC_090359.1, from coordinate 15,373,532 downwards.
GGCAACTGCATCCATTTCGAGCTGGCCTCGGGGGCCAGGGTGAGCCAAAGTAAGAGTGAGGCCATGTCTTTTGGCAGTTGGGAGACCCGGTCCTTTGTTCCCTTCACTGTCAGATCCGACGACCTGAACATTTTGGGGATCTGGTTCAAGGGGCCCCTGGCCGGCAGAAAGAACTGGGAGGAGCGGATCACTAAGTCCAAACAGAAGCTTGATATGTGGGTGGGGCGATCCCTCTCCATAACCGGCAGGAACCTGGTGATAAGGTGTGAGGTACTCACCGTGTTGCTCTACGTGACCCAGCTCTGGCCCGTTCCCCAAAACTCCGCCGTCACAGTCACCCGAGATATCCTCCACTTTCCCTGGAGGTCCAAGGTAGAATGTGTCCGCAGGGTCACCATGTACAAGCTTCCAGACAAATGGGGAAAGAGCGTCCCAATGCTGCTCTGATCCTGACAGCCACCTTTGTGTGTGGCTGCCTCAGGATATGTGTAGAGCCCCAGTACGCAGATACCAAGTGTCACTAGGTGCTGAGTTTCGACCTGGCCAACACACTGAGAAGGCTGGGTCTGGCTGTGCTGGCCGAGCAGGTGCAGGATGTCCCATCGAGCTGGACCGCTCCCCCCCACTATCTGTCCCAGGTGTAGAAGTTCCTGAGGAGTAACCCCTTCGAACACAAGGCCGTCAGACCGTGGTCAACGCGAAACATCCTGAGAACCCTTTCTTAAATAAAGAGACCAAAACTGTAATTCCAGTTGTGGTCTCACCAAAGTCCTGTACAATTGCAACAAAATCCTTACTCATGTATTCCAAACCCTTGAAGTAAAGGCCAAAATTTCATTTGCCTTCCTAATTGCTTGCTGTACCTACATGTTAACTTTTTGTGTTTCTTATACCAGGACACCCAAGTCTCTCTGAACACGAACATTTAATAGTTGCTCATCATTTTAAAAATATTCTGTTTTTCTATTCTTTCTACTAAAGTGAATAACCTCACATTTCCCCACATTATACTCCATCTTCCACCTTCTTGCCCATTCACTTAACCTGTCTATAAACCTTTGCAGACTATTTGTGTCCTCCTCACATATGCTTTGTATCGTCAGAGATCTTCAATACATTACACTAATATAGATTGTAAACAGCTAATGCCCTATTACGGTCGGCATTGCTCGCTGATAAGTCAAGGGTAACATCCCTGAGGGGACATTGGTCCCAGCACCGTTGAGGTGCAACCCGTCCATGTTGTACGGGTCTTCAGTATGAATCAAAGTGCACAATGACGCCCTGGTAATGATGTTTCCTGACCTGCTGAGTGTTGCCAGCAATTTCTGGGATTATTTTTGGGCGTTCACTAGAGCAGTTTTCCTGACAACCTGCAACTTGCCTCAAGGGCGCAGCTTCAAGCACAACTTTCTTGTGCTCTTCTCACACACAAGATCAAACTTTACTTTCCGACACACGCGCTATAAAATCTGCCGTTTCCGCACACAGCGTCCTGCGCCACGAGAATTCAAAAGTCCTTCCGCTCATGGCCTGTAATCACCCCTTTTTTTCGCCACAGGCGCTCTTTACATTTATTCTCTACTCGATTCAATGGCACGCTTCAACAGAACTATTACGATCAAGGCGGAACACTTGCGATCTTACTGCACCGCCCCAACTTGCCAAATGTGCACCTTTCAACCGCCATTCGCAGCTCTGCAGCGCTGCCCGTCGCTCACGCAACTCAACTGTTGAGAGAAAAGAGCCAACAAGCATCAAAATAAAAACCAGTTCTTCAGTTACCATCCCCTGGATCACAAGATTCTCCAAGTAAATTTCGTGAACAATCGGGCGGCTGTCTTTCCAGAGACCAGCCCTGCTGTCGTCGTGTTTGTCTGTCGAGCGGTCACGCAGATCGAAATGTATCGAATGGTTTCAAGGCACAAATGAACATTGGTGCGAATGGGACATGTGCCCAATAGAAACAGCGGTCGGAGCAGAACAAACTCAAAGGCATGAGATCGTGAAAGTGAATGTTAGAGTCGGCAATGCCGCAGGAAAGGTTCCATGAAATGGGAGGAGGAAAGGGAAGGCGGCCTATTGACTGTGGAAGGAAGAAAAAGCTGGGAGAAGAGGCGGGTTTGAACTGTGGAACATCAAGTACAGGCATGTGAGAGTGCTGGGATTTGATGGAATAAATAGGTTTTCGCCACCAACAAAAAATGTTTTTCTCATGTATTAAATATTGATATATTGTTGCATTATATTCGCAAGCGCGGGAGAACAAAAGAAGCAGCGCACACTATGCCGTGACTCGGATTCGAACCGAGGTTGCTGCGGCCACAACGCAGAGTACTAACCACTATACGATCACGGCACCACATGTCAGTGGGTAAGATTCTGCCCGAACTATTTAAATAGCACCATTAACGTAGCGAAACGTCCCAAGGCGCTTCACAGGAGATTTGAAACAAAATTTGACCCCGAGCCACAGAAGGAGATATTCGAAGCAAAATACTGCCGATGCTGGAAATTTGAAATAAAACCAGAAAATGCTGTCAATAATCAGCAAGTCAGGCAGCGTCTGTGGCGAGAGAAACAGAGTTAACTTTTCAGGTCGATGACCCTTGGTCAGAAATGGAAAAAGTTGAAGATTAAACAGTTTTTAAGCAAGTCCAGCGTCAGGAAAAGGGATGGGGGAGGAAGGGGAGGGGAGGAAAGAACAAAAGGGAAGGTCTCTGATAGGGTGGAGGGCAGGAGTGATTAAATAACAAAAGGGATGATGGTGCAAGGCAAGGAGGGTGGTAATGGGACTAGTAAAGAAACAAAAGATGGGTCTAGAGGAGCTGTAAATGGCAACATTTGAACCACAATCAGCACTTGATCTCCGAAAAAATGTGATCAGTGTTTATGATCTGAAGTTATTGAAATCAATGTTGAGTTCAGAAGGTTGTAAAGAGCCTGATCGAAAGATGAGGTGCTGTTTCTCGAGCTTATGTTGAGCTTCATTGGAACGGAGTAAAAGGCCGAGGACAGAGAGGTCAGAGTGGGAGTGGGACGGGGAATTAAAATGGCAAGCGACGGGAAGCTCAGGGTCACGCTTGTGGACTGAGCGGAGGTGTTCAGCAAAGCTATTACAAATAAATCGCTGTTTCACCTGGAAGGAATGTTTGGGGCCCTGGAAGGTGGGAAGGGAGGAGGTGAAAGGGCAGGTGTTGCATCTGCTGCACTCGCATGGGAAGGTGCCGAGGGGAGGAGAGCGAGTGTTGGGGGTGATGGAAGAGTGGACCAGGGTTTCCTGGAGGGAGCGGTCCCTTCGGAAGGCTGAAAGGGGAGGGGAGGGGAAGATGTTTGTGGTGATGGTGGAAGTGGCGGAGGATGATACGTTGAATGTGGAGGCTGGTGGGGTGGAAGGTAAGGACAAGGGGACCTACCGTGGTTCTGGGAGGGAGTGGAATGGATAAGGACAGAAGTGCAGGAAATAGGACGGACACAGTCGAGGCCCAGTCAACTGCAGTGGAGGGGAATCCTCTGTTGAGGAAAAAGGAAGACATATCAGAAGTAGTGTTGTGGAAAGTGGCATCGTCAGAACAGACGCGACGGAGAAAGAAAAACTGTGAAAATGGGATAGAAACAGCGGTCGAAGCAGAACAAATAAGATCGTGAAAGTGAATGTTAGAGTCGGCAATGCCGTAGGAAAGTGTCCCTGAAATGGAAGGAGGAAAGGAAAGCCGGCCTATTGATTATGGAAGGAAGAAAAAGCCTGGAGAACAGACCGTTTTGAACTGTGGAACATCAAGTCCAGGCATGTGAGAGTGCTGGGATTTGAAGGAATGGATAGGTTTTCACCAGCAACAAAAAAATTTTCTTTCATGTGCTGAAGATTGATTTCTTGCTGCATTCTATTCACAAATGTGGCAGAGGACAAAAGCGGTAAACAAAACTGTACTGTAACTCGGATTCCTGCGACCACAACGCAGAGTATGAACCACGATACGATCACGGCGACGCACATCAGCTGTGGCAGTCGTGCCCGAACAACAGCAATGTCGCACACGGTACTGGTTGGAAAAGAAGGATGTTTGGTGATGTGGTTAAAGTATTAAGCACTTTAAATTCTGGCAGCGGTGGGATCGGAACCCATATCCCTACAGAGACTGGAGTTTTAATCCAGCGCCTTGGACCGCTCGGCCACGCGACCAATTGATAGTGTTCCCTCATAATTTGCTATCTAATGATTGAAATGCGGCTTTCTTGCTTTTTGACCTTTGAGTCGAGGATTTTCCATTGAACGAATAAAATAAATGGGCTTTCTGAGCAATGTTCATGCGACGAGGTGACCGAGTGTTTGAGGTGATGGATTCCTAATCCATTGTGCTCTGCACGCATGGTTTTTATCCCATCCGCGCCATTATTACATTTATCGTTTGATGTGTTGGTTCCTTCCTTGTCTTCATCCAGAAGTCCTGGGCCTCGGTCCAACCCGAAGCCACGGTGGATGAATTTTGCATTGCTCGCTGAGCTCTGCTCAAATCTGCAAAGTCCTGAGGTGTTGCGAGTGTGAGATGTGAATAACGTGAAGTATCAATCAAAGTGCACAATGACACCCCGGGAAAGCGAGGATCTCTCCACAGATACTGCGATTTATTTATTTATCCAACTGTCTTTTGCGAAATGACCGAATGTGTTTATTTATTTATCTGTATGGGTAAGGAAAACCCCATTTTGATCATTTCCAGGAACCAGTCAAGTACATAAATTAGTTTGTCAAACTCAAAGCAACCGCTGGGATTTGCTGATTGAAAATTTCAATGGAAATTGAGACCGTCACGAAGTATCGGAACAAATATACCCGCTGGGGTTTCGGGGTTGTTATCGGTTTATTGATATCACTGAGGAACCCATTTTAAACCAGGTGTAGGTGCAAATCTAACGATGGATTTCAAATTTATCACCTTAACCACTGCTTTGTTAAAATCGCAATGAGTGATCGCTCGGTAACACACCGTGCATCCAGCCCCCAACCCGTCTCCGTTCAATCATGTTCTGAAAGTGACAATCACCTGTTTAATTTTTTCTTCTGTTCTATTTTTCTCTGTAGTTTTGTAAGAAGAAGCGAGCCGAAGACATAAAATTAAAAGATGGTGTCTTAAAAATGCTTCCCCCCTGCCGGGGAATTAAACCCCGGACTAAGATGGGGCAACTCACCACGATAAGAGAGAAAGAAAGAACGAAAGAAAGACAGAGTCAGTTGTCGTTGTCTAACAAAGAGATGGAAATGTAAAAGATTCTTTCTCGAGTGGCCCGTGGAAAATGAAACAAACTGTCATCAAGGAAATAGTGAAAAGAAATGCACTGATACATGAAGCATGTCTAACGCCATCTGGGATGAGTGCACAGTCAATGAAATAGTTCCTCGTTAGTATAGTGGTGAGTATCCCCGCCTGTCACGCCGAAGACCGGGTTTCAATTCCTCGACGGGGAGATTAAACTTTCGCCGCCTTTAAAAGCTTTTTCTCTCATTCATCTCCAATATTGGATGCGGAATATACAGTGTAAAACTGACTCGGAGTTTCCCACTTTCCCCAATTTAATTTCACTGATATTCCAGCGGTTTTAAAATCTGCTCTCACCTTCACTCTTCACCTCGATGTTCGACTGGCTTCTGTGATGGTGGGGATTTCTGGAGGAGGCCGAGATAGATCATCCACTCCGCACTTCTGGCTGAAGACGGTTTCTAAAACTTTGCACTCACACGCTGGGCTTTACCATCATTGAGGATGGGGATGTTCATAGAGCCTCTTCCCATTAGTTGTTTAATTATCCACCATCATTCACAAATGGGTGTGGCAGGACTGCAGAGCTTTGATCTGATCCGTTGTTTGTAGGATCGTTTAGCTCTGTCTACAGCATGCTGCTTCCACTGTTTGTCAAGTAGTCCTGTGTTACTTTAAGGTTATTGGTGTGTGTATATGTCTGTGTGCGAGTGTTTATGTAGCTCGGAATGTGTGTGTTTGTGTATGTGTGAATATGACTATGTCTGTCTCACTTGTTATATGCGTTTCTGAGTGTCCCTCTCTTTCTTTCTATCTGTCACTTTTAACCTGCTCCCCAAATAATTTTTCTCTGGACCTTGACTAACAAAGAGATAGAAAGTAAGTCTTCTTTCAACAGTGGCATGTGGAAAGTTAATCAAATTGTCATCAAAGAAGTAGTTAAAATAGATTCACTGAAACATGCATCCTTTTCATTGCTGTATGTGAGATATTTCATGTCTGCGCCTGTTCCGAGACCTGTCTCTCTCTGTTTCGGGCTGGTGACAGCGCGATTCTGCGTTTCATTTCTTGCCCATCATTGTGGTTCTCACATCGAGCTGAAGCGTGAGGCAGAGAGCAGATTTTTAAAATCGCTGTGAAATCAATTTGTGGAAGTGGGAAAGGCCGAGTCAGTTTTTCATTGTATTTTCAACATCCAATATTGCAGATAAATGAAAGTGAAGCTTCGAAAGCAGCAATAACCTCCTCGTCGGGGAATTGAACCCCGGTCTCCCGCGTGACAGGCGGGGATACTCACCACTATACTAACGAGGAATTCGTGCAGACATTTGCCGTATATTCACCACAGATGCTTCACGTTTCAGTGAATCTGTTTGAACTGTTCATTTGATGACAGTTTGTTTCACTTTCCACGGACCACTGTTGAAAGAAGAATTACCGACCACTTTTCCATCTCATGTTGGATCATGATGTGGGTAACGCGGGAGAGAGTGAGACAGATCTTCTCAGGAAAATATAGAAAATATGAGGCACATACACAGACAGACAGACACAGACACACATATACATGGATTGACTCAGAAATACTGAGAGTCAGAATATGGATAATTTGGCTGATTTTTGTTCCATTTCTGTCGTAGATTTCGTGAAATCTTGCAGATCAATTAAAATGAGCATAAAACTCGAGGTCCTCAATGCTGTGGAATTTTAATTCACTTAAGAATTATTAATTCTACAAGAAACTTGTTGAATTTTGAAACGCAGAGATGAAACAGGTTGATGAATGACGGGATCTGAAGTCTGTCAGATTTGAACCTGCGCGGGGGAAATGAATGAATTTCGAATCTGTCACCTAACCCACCAGTTAGTAAAAATCACAATTGCTCTGCATCCAGTCCTCAAATAGTCTCCGTACAATAATATTCTGAAAGTGACAATCACCTGTTTTTTTGCTCTGTAGTTTTTGTTTAGGAAGAAGGTCGGCGAAGACATAAAATTAAAAGTTAGCGTCTGAAAACTGCTACCTCCCAGTCGGGGTATTAAACCCCGGACTAAGGTGGGGCAACTCACCACGATAAGAGAGAAAGAAAGAACGAAAGAAAGACAGAGTCAGTTGTCGTTGTCTAACAAAGAGATGGAAATGTAAATGGTTCTTTCAAGAGTGGCCCGTGGAAAATGAAACAAACTGTCATCAAATAAATAGTTAAAAGAAATGCACTGATACGTGAAGCATGTCTAACACCATCTGGGATGAGTGCACAGTAAATGCAGCAGTTCCTTGTTAGTATAGTGGTGAGAATCCCCGCCTGTCACGCGGGAGACCGGGGTTCAATTCCCCAACGGGGAGATTAAACTTTTGCCGCCTTTTAAGGCTTTTTCTCTCATTTATCTCTAATATTCGATGCGGAATATACAGTGTAAAACTGACTCGGAGTTTCCCACTTTCCCCGATTTAATTTCACTGATATTCCAGCGGTTTTAAAATCTGCTCTCAGCTTCACTCTTCACTTCGATGTTCGACTGGTTTCTGTGATGTTGGGGATTTCGGGAGGAGGCCGAGATGGATCATCCACTCGGCACTTCTGGCTGAAGACGGTTTCTAAAACTTTGCACTCACACGCTGGGCTTTACCATCATTGAGGATGGGGATGTTCATAGAGCCTCTTCCCATTAGTTGTTTAATTATCCACCATCATTCTCAAATGGGTGTGGCAGGACTGCAGAGCTTTGATCTGATCCGTTGTTTGTGGGATCGTTTAGCTCTGTCTACAGCATGCTGCTTCCACTGTTTGTCAAGTAGTCCTGTGTGACTTTCAGGTTATTGGTGTGTGTATATGTCTGTGTGCGAGTGTTTATGTAGCTCGGAATGTGTGTGTTTGTGTATGTGTGAATATGACTATGTCTGTCTCACTTGTTATATGCGTTTCTGAGTGTCCCTCTCTTTCTTTCTATCTGTCACTTTTAACCTGCTCCCCAAATAATTTTTCTCTGGACCTTGACTAACAAAGAGATAGAAAGTAAGTCTTCTTTCAACAGTGGCATGTGGAAAGTTAATCAAATTGTCATCAAAGAAGTAGTTAAAATAGATTCACTGAAACATGCATCCTTTTCATTGCTGTTTGTAAGATCTTTCATGTCTGCGCCTGTTCCGAGACCTGTCTCTCTCTGTTTCGGGCTGGTGACAGCGCGATTCTGCGTTTCATTTCTTGCCCATCATTGTGGTTCTCACATCGAGCTGAAGCGTGAGGCAGAGAGCAGATTTTTAAAATCGCTGTGAAATCAATTTGTGGAAGTTGGAAAGGCCGAGTCAGTTTTTCATTGTATTTTCAACATCCAATGTTGCAGATAAATGAAAGTGAAGCTTGGAAAGCAGCAAGAACCTCCTCGTCGGAGAATTGAACCCCGGTCACCCGCGTGACAGGCGGGGATACTCACCACTATACTAACGAGTAATTCATGCAGACATTTGCCGTATATTCACCACAGATGCTTCACGTTTCAGTGAATCTGTTTGAACTGTTCATTTGATGACAGTTTGTTTCACTTTCCACGGACCACTGTTGAAAGAAGAATTACCGACCACTTTTCCATCTCATGTTGGATCATGATGTGGGTAACGCGGGAGAGAGTGAGACAGATCTTCTCAGGAAAATATAGAAAATATGAGGCACATACACAGACAGACAGACAGACACACATACACATGGATTGACTCAGAAATACTGAGTCAGAATATGGATAATTTGGCTGATTTTTGTTCCATTTCTGTCGTAGATTTCGTGAAATCTTGCAGATCAATCAAAATGTGCATAAAACTCGAGGTCCTCAATGCTGTGGAATTTTAATTCACTTAAGAATTATTAATTCTACAAGAAACTTGTTGAATTTTGAAACGCAGAGATGAAACAGGTTGATGAATGACGGGATCTGAAGTCTGTCAGATTTGAACCTGCGCGGGGGAAATGAATGAATTTCGAATCTGTCACCTAACCCACCAGTTAGTAAAAATCACAATTGCTCTGCATCCAGTCCTCAAATAGTCTCCGTACAATAATATTCTGAAAGTGACAATCACCTGTTTTTTTGCTCTGCAGTTTTTGTTTAGGAAGAAGCTCGGCGAAGACATAAAATTAAAAGTTGGCGTCTGATGAATGCTTCCTCCCCGTCGGGGAATTAAACCCCGGACTAAGGCGGGGCAACTCACCACGATAAGAGAGAAAGAAAGACAGAGTCAGTTGTCGTTGTCTCACAAAGAGATGGAAATGTAAAAGGTTCTTTCAACAGTGGCAAGTGGAAAATGAAACAAACTGTCATCAAATAAATAGTTAAAAGTAATGCACTGATACGTGAAGCATGTCTAACACCATCTGGGATGAGTGCAAGATCAATGTAACAGTTCCTCGTTGGTATTGTGGTGAGTATCCCCGCCTGTCACGCGGGAGACCGGGATTTAGTTCCCCTACGGGGGGTTTAAACTTTCGCCGCCTTTAAATGCTTTTATCTCCAATATTGGATGCGGAATATACAGTGTAAAACTGACTCGGAGTTTCCCACTTTCGCCAATTTAATTTCACTGATATTCCAGCGGTTTTAAAATCTGCTCTCAGCGTCACTCTTCACCTCGATGTTCGACTGGCTTCTGTGATGGTGGGGATTTTGGGAGGAGGCCGAGATGGATCATCCACTCGGCACTTCTGGCTGAAGACGGTTTCTAAAACTTTGCACTCACGTGCTGGGCTTTACCATCATTGAGGATGGGGATGTTCATAGAGCCTCTTCCCGTTTGTTGTTTAATTATCCACCATCATTCACAAATGGGTGTGGCAGGACTACAGAGCTTTGATCTGATCCGTTGTTTGTGGGATCGCTTCGCTCTATCTGCAGCATACTGTTTGTCAAGTAGTCCTGTGTTACTTTCATGTTATTGGTGTGTGTATGTTTGTGTGTATATGTCTGTGTGTGAGTGTTTATGTAGCTAGCATGTGGGCCTCCATTTTTACAGCTTTTTTATTTTAAACTCTTGGGGGTCTCGATTCCTGGGCCTTCTCCTTCACACCACATGAGAGGAGGCGAGAAGGCCCGAAACAGCAGGTAAATGCCTTTTTCGCACAGCTTGTGGGCCCGGAGGAGCAGGAGTGCTTCCCCCTGGCCCAACAAGCCAACCGGCCGTGATCCCACACAGGCGATCGGCCGACCCCCTCCAAATCAACGACACCCCTGCACGAGCGACAAACCCCATGATCTCCGACCCCCGCGATGACCCCCAACCCCGACCCCCGATGACTGACTCGCCGATGCCTCCGATGACTGACCCACCCATGACCTCATGACCCCCGTGACCCCCCTCCCCGATAAAATCTTGCCCAATGGGTTTGATTCCCGTTGTGTTATCTCTCTGTCGGTTTGCTGATAAACGTTTAACTCGCGGCCTGTTCCCGTCAATGGTCACAAGTAGGAACAGACAGAGCGGGTCTGACCGCCCCGAGATGTGGAAAAGACATCAGTTTAGGACAAATGCCTCAAATCAAATGGTCTCCCGGCACCGAGAGAGACAAATTCCAGAGAAAAAGGCAGAAGAGAAAAGAGAAATAAAAACTCAATAAAGACACTATCAATATTTCCCATTATTGATGCCTGTCTATTTCTTCCCCAACCTTTCTGTGCCGGTTAAAATTTCAGTGAAATAAATGCGAGAATCGACTCAAAGAACGAGAACAGAGCAACAAAAATCACCGAACACAGAATCAAACCCAGAGACCTTTAGATCTTCAATCTCACGCTCTCCAAACTCAACTATTTCGACTCCACAGTAAATTGGACTTTGTGACATCACCTTGGACAAAAATATAAACCGGGTGGAATTTCCCCTCCCGCTCATTCCTCACTCTGGGGGAATGGGACCCGGTCAGATCTCGGAGCTCAGGTTATGTTCATGTTCAGCTGATGATATCTTAATATTATCTTGTGTTTGTCCTCATTTAATCAGGTTCATGGGCACTTTCTTCCATCATCCCTTCTCCCTGAAAGGAATGTGGTGCAGCGGTTGCCAAATTTAACAGGAAAAATCAATTATCGCCCGCTTTTCACAGGAGAAGAAACTCATCCTGGAGATTCACGCGGAGCAATTTCCCAAATAATGGTCCCGCCCGGGATTGAATCAGAGACCTTTCATGAGTGATGTAAACATGATAACCGCTGCACGAGGGAAACCACTGCTCAATTTAAGGCATCGTGTGCCTTCTCCGTTAAACAACTTCTGTCCCACACTTAAAGCTCTCATTCCATCTCTTTCTCAAACATTTCACTGATCAAAACTTCACAAGTCACAGAGGAAAAAGACTTAATTTCAAAATCATTAAACTCCCGAAGGAGCTGCGGGGACAGACTGAGCGGTGTCACTGAGTACAGAGATACAGAGAGACACCAGCAGAGGGAGGTAGAGAGCGGTGTAACTGAGTACAGAGATACAGAGAGACACCAGCAGAGGGAGGTAGAGAGCGGTGTAACTGAGTACAGAGATACAGAGAGACACCAGCAGAGGGAGGTAGAGAGCGGTGTAACTGAGTACAGAGATACAGAGAGACACCAGCAGAGGGAGGTGGAGAGCGGTGTAACTGAGTACAGAGATACAGAGAGACACCAGCAGAGGGATGTCGAGTGCGGTGTAACTGAGTACAGAGGTACAGAGACACACCAGCAGAGGGAGGTAGAGAGCGGTGTAACTGAGTACAGAGATACAGAGAGACACCAGCAGAGGGAGGTAGAGAGCGGTGTAACTGAGTACAGAGATACAGAGAGACACCAGCAGAGGGAGGGAGAGAGCGGTGTAACTGAGTACAGAGATACAGAGAGACACCAGCAGAGGGAGGTAGAGAGCGGTGTAACTGAGTACAGAGATACAGAGAGACACCAGCAGAGGGATGTAGAGTGCGGTGTAACTGAGTACAGAGGTACAGAGACACACCAGCAGAGGGAGGTAGAGAGCGGTGTAACTGAGTACAGAGATACAGAGAGACACCAGCAGAGGGAGGTAGAGAGCGGTGTAACTGAGTACAGAGATACAGAGAGACACCAGCAGAGGGAGGTAGAGAGCGGTGTAACTGAGTACAGAGATACAGAGAGATACCAGCAGAGGGAGGTAGAGAGCGGTGCAACTGGGTACAGAGATACAGAGAGACACCAGCAGAGGGAGGTTGAGAGCGGTGTAACTGAGTGCAGAGAGACAGAGAGACACCAGCAGAGTGTCCAGGAAACCAACCTTTTATCTGAAATCTGAGGCGAGATATAAACTGCACAGAGTAGAGGAAGCATTACTGTGTATCTAACCCGTGTTGTACCTGCCCTGGGAGTGTTTGATTTGAGAGTGTGGAGGGAGCTTCATTCTGCATATAACCCGTGCTGTACCTGTCCTGGGAGTGTTTGATGGGGCAGTTCAGATGGAACTTTAATCAGTCTCTCCACATAACTGAAGTCCCTCATCCCTGGTACCATTCTAATAAATCTCCTCTGCACCCTCTCTAAGGCCTTGACATCCTTCTTCATGTTTCGTGCCCAGAATTAAACACAATACTCCAGCTGAGGCCTCACCAGTGTTTTATAAAGGTTTTGTATCAATTCCTTGCTTTTGTATTCAATGCCTCAATTAATAAAGCAAAGGGCCCCATTTGCTTTTTTAACTGCCTTCTCAACTTGTCCTGCCACCTTCCAAGATTTGTTTAACTACACCCCCAGGTCTCTCTATTCCTGCACTCCCTTTAAAATTGTGCCATTTCGTTTAAATTGCCTCTCCTCATTCTTCCTACCAAAATGTATCAATTCACAATTCTCTGCATTAAATTTCATCTGCCCATTTCACCAGTCTGTCTATGTCCTCCTGAAGTCTGTTACCATCCTCAACATTGTTTATTACATTTCTGAGTTTCGTGTCATCTGCAAACTTTGAAATTATACCCTGTACTCCCAAGTCCCGGTCATTAATATATATCTAAAAGAGCAGTGGTCCTAATACCGAGCCCTGGGGGACACCACTGTATACTTGCCTCCAGTCTGAAAAACAACCGTTCACCACTACTCTCTGTTTTCTGCTCCTTAGCCAATTTTGTATCCATGCTGCCATTGTCCGTTTAATCCCATGGGCTTCAATTTTGCTAACAAGTCTATTGTGTGATACTTTATCCTCCCTTAATCTCTCCCTGCATAGAAACTCCCCGACCCATATTCATGGCCACCCCCTCGACCTTGCCATCTCACGTGGTCTCTCTTCTCCTGATCGTGTCAATCATGGATAAGGCCATCTCTGATCACTTCCTTGTATCCCTCTCCACCCACATGGAATCAGAGAATCATAGAAAGGCACATCGAGTCCTTACCGGCTCCATGCAAGATCAATCCAGCTGGTCCCCCTCCCCCAATGCACATCATAGAATGAACTCAGGAATCCCACGCCACTTTCTATGAGCGGTATCAGGCTGCGGTTATGGTGCAGACCGGGACCCAGGGCTGAGGCTGTGGTCATCAGTTACTCTGGGAGTGGCACAGTCGGGTTCATGACTCGCCGGGGGTGAGAGTAACACCAGAGAGTCAGGCTGGTGTTTAGAAGGGTGTGGGTTCCAGCTCCAGTTCCAGGACTGGGACACATGATCCAGACTGACTGTGTCGTGCTGAGAGGGAGCTGCATCGTGAGAGGTGCTGTCCTTTGAATGAGGTGTTTAATGGGGGTCCCTTCTTTCTGCTCCGAGGTGTAAAAGATCCCGTGGCAATTTGTGAAGAGCAGGGAGTTCACCTGGTGTCCTGGCCAACATTCTTCCCTCGACCATCAGCACCCAACAAACAGGAGATCGGCTCAATATCTCATCACTTTTTGTGGGATCTTGCTGTACACAACTTGTCTGCTACCTTCTCTTAAAAACGATAGTGACTGATCTTCGAGAGAAGTGCGTTGGGATGTCCTGAGGATGTGAAAGGTGCTATACAAATGCAAGTTCCTTGTTTCTCACAGGGGGCCGTGTCTCGTTCCTCGTCTCATTGAGACTCTCAGTTAATTGGTCCGTTCTCTGCGCAGATGGGGCCCGACTCACTGAGTGTTTCCCGAATGTTCTGTGTGTGTTTCACTCAGACTCGGGCTTTACAGTAAATAATAAAAGGACTGTAGTCAAACACTTGGCCATGAGCTGCTGCCCAACCTGTCGTGACATTGTTGCTTGCTTCCCTTCAGTTTTTGGTGCACTGTTGCCTCATTTCTCAGTGTGATTGTGGGACTGACACAGAAGTGAGAGAGAAAGCAGCAGCCACAGCCTGGACTGCAGGCAAATTGGGAGGCTGAAACTAAAAGTTAACTATTCCCACACCGGGAATCGAAGCCGTGCCGCCTGGGTGAAAACCAATAATCCTAACCGCTAGACCACATGGGAACTGAAATAAAACACCAGCAGGAAGGGCACTGAGACTACAACCGGAAAGTTAACGGACGATTCAAAGGAGGTATTCACAATTATGAAAGGTTTTGACAGAGTGTGTAAAGAGAAATTGTTTCCAGTGATGGAATGGTTAATAACCAGAGGACACAGATTTCAGATAAATTGAAAGAAATCATTGGGGGATTTGGAGAGATTTTTTTACACAGCGAGTTTTTGTGATCTGGAATGCACTGCCTGAAAGGGAGGTGGAAGCAGGTTCAATAGTAACTTTCAAAAGGGAATTGGATAAATAGTTGACGTGTAATAAATTGCAGGGCTGTGGGGAAAGAGCCAGGGAGTGGGACTAACCCACTTCCTTCTGTGTTCATCCCTGGAAAAAACCCTCCCCCAGGTCACTTACAACGGCACTTTCAAATTCCCAACTCTCTGGACTTTGTCCCTCCATTCACCACGACATTTCTGCAGCTACTGATTTGCTCAATCACACCCTCACCTCCACCTTTGACGCCCTTGTACCCATTAAAGCCATCACTCTCCCTCACCCTGGTCAATCCCACTGGGTCTGCCCTCATTTCTGCTTCCTTAAGTCCAAGGGACACAGCTTTGAAAGTTTATGGTGGACAACTGCTTTGGCCATTCATCGCCAAATCTGGCTGGACCACATAAAGCACTATCGGGTCCTGTCTCCTCTGACAAAACTGCTCACTATTCCAGGATCATCCTGGAATGTAAAGATAACTCCCGACTTCTCTTCTCCACTACAAACCATCTTCTTAAACCCCACTCCCCTCACTCCTCCACCCTCAACTCCAACAAAAAGTGCGAGGAGCTCACGGACTTCTTTGTCACTGAGATTGAGACCATCCATTCAGCTGCCTCTGCCGCTCCCCTCCCTTCCCCGAGCTCAACAAGTTTCTCTCCTATCTCCCCTCATGCCCTCTCTGAGCTCATCTTGACCATGAGACCCACCTCCTGCTCCCTCGACCCTATTCCCAACAATCTGCTGACCACACAACCTCCCTTCCTGGCCCCATGTTAGCTGACATTGTTAATGGTCTCCTCTCCTCAGGTACTGTCCCCCTCCCCATCAAATCTGCCGTCATCACTCTCCTTCTCAAAAGACCCACCCTTGACCCCTGTGTCCTTGCAAACTACCACCCCATCTCCCACCTTCCTTTCCTCTCCAAAGTCTTGTCACCTCCCAAATCCATGACCATCTTTCCCACAACACCATGTTTGAATCCCTCCAATCAGGTTTCCACTCCTGCCACTGTACTGAAACGGCCCTTGTCAAAGTCACAAATGACATCCTCTGTGACTGTGTAGAGGGAGATTTAATCTTGATCGAACCCTTGATGCACCTGCCCCCGGAATGTTTGATGGCACAGTGTAGAGGGAGCTTTACTCTGCCATGTACGATACAGTATCAGTCTGTGATGGAGCAGAGCCCTGCTCTTTAATAGAAATCATTCTTTCGATGAGCCACGGAGCCCCTAAAGCAGCCTCCGAGACCCAAAGTCTGATTTCCATCCCACAGTTCCAGCAGTTTGCGAGGGCTGGGCCACGTTAACAGCAGCTCTCTGTTCCTGGTCTGGAGCTGAGGTGTTGTGTATTGTCCCTGACACAGGGACCAGACGGTGAGCTGCTGGCTCCTATTGTTCTGGGATCATTCCCTGCTGCTCTGTTCTCACCTCTTCACTGGGTCTCAGATTATTACCAGCCATCTTCCTGATCAATAAACAATCGGCAGTCTGACCGCGGAGATTTGAAATGTGTGAAACATTTCATGTGTCTCATCCCTCTCCCTGGACACAAATAAATCGGCCATCATGAAATGTTCACAGTCCGTTTCTTCAGCCTTCTCCTTCTCAGAAGAATCTTTTAAACTCCTTGCTAAAGTGACCTTTGATCTTAATGTCCTGTTTTGCGGTATGTTCAAGATTGTTCCAGGTCAGCATTGTAATAATTCGGGGTAGTTGAAAAGTGGGATCATTATATTAAATCGAGATATTTATCACAGCCCCGCCCCCCAAACATTCAAACCACCGTTCAGGAGGAGAACCCCTCTGCTCACTGACCTACATTGGCTCCCAGTTCACCAACATCTCAAATTTTAAATTCTCATCCTCGTGTTCAAATCCCTCCATGACCTCGCCCCTCCCTATCTCTGTAACCTCCTCCACCCCTACAACCCTCCGAGATCTCTGAGCTCCTCCAATTCAGGCCTCTTGCGCATCCACGATTTTCATCGCTCCACCATTGGCGGCCGTGCCTTCAACCGACTGGGCCCAAAGCTCTGGATTTCCCTCCCTAAACCTCCCCGCCTCTCGACCTCTCTCTCCTCCCTTAAGACACTTAAAACCTACCTCACCTGTCCCAATATCTCCTTATTTGGCTCCGTGTCACATTTTGTTTGATAATCGCTCCTGTGAAGCGCCTTGGGACGTTTTACTCCGTTAAAGGCGCGATATAAATGCAAGTTATTGTTGTTGTTGGGGTGGAGAAAGGGTTTTCTTTCTTTTTATGACTCTTTTCTATCTCTCTATTTCTTTCCTTTCTCGGACTCTGTTTTCCGGGTCTGTTTTCTGACACACATTACAATCTGTGTCACTCGGTGTCTAACAATGTGAGGCAATGTGTTTTATTCCCGCTGTGTTATCTCTCTGGCGGTTTGCTGATAAATGTTTAACTCGCGGCCTGTTCCCGTTAATGGTCACAAGCAGTAACAGACAGACAGAGCGTGTCTGACCGCCCTGAGATGTGGAAAAGGCATCAGTTTAGGACAAATGCATCAAATCAAATGTTCATCGAGCACCGAGAGAGACAAAAACCAGAGAGAAAGGCAGAAGGAAATAGAGAAATAAAAGCGAAATACAGACATCCTTGATGTCTCTCTATTCCATCCCCAACCGTTCAGTGTCGGGTAAAAATGTCAGTGCAAATAAATGTTTGAGAATCGGCCCAAAGAAGAAGAAACAAAGTCACCCAAAACTGCCGAAACCCGGGACCTTTAGATCTTCAGTCTAACGCTCTCCCAACTGAACTATTTCGGCCCCACTGTAAGCAGTACTTTTGCGTCATCCTCTTGGAATAAAATCTAACCCCGGGTGGAATTGCCCCTCCCGCTCATTCCTCACTTCGGGAGAATGAGACCGACCATCAAGGAGAGATTTTCTGATCCTGTCGTTGAATCTCATTTATATGAAACATTCCTTGAACTCTCTGCCGGGGGGATTCAGAGCTGGGGTTCGCCATGAACCAGCTTCCCCTCAATTCCCAGCTTTATCAGTGAATCGAACAACAAACGCTCGACAGAGCTCAGGTTATATTAATAATGAAAACAGAAAATGCGGGAAACACTCAGCAGGTCAGGCAGCATCTGTGGAGAGAGAAACATCCTTTCAGGTCGATGACCTTTCATTAGAACTCTCTCCACAGATGCTGCCTGACCTGCTGAGTATTTCCAGCATTTTCTGTTTTTACTTCAGATTTCCAGCATCTGCAGTATTTTTCTTTTGTTTTACAGCTTGTATTAATGTTCTGCTGATGATATCTTAATATTATCTTGTTTTTGGGCCACTTTAATCAGGTTCATGGACAAATTCTTTCATCACCCCTTCTCCCACATCGCTTCTCTCTCTCATTCATTCTTTTCTCCTTTCAATCCAGAAGAGGGCGGGAATCAGAGCTCACCCCCCGAACCCTCCGCACACAGACCCCCGTCTACCACCCCGTGTGATCCAAGAGACAATTCAATACATTACACTCTGTATAAACACAGAAAGCTGACACACCAGGGGAGATCGCACGGTGTTGGACACGGAGTGCAATAAACTGAAGTGTTTATAAAAAGTTACAGATCACAACCCGTGTCTCTCTCTCTCTCCGCCCTCCCGGCCTGTGCTCTGTCATCTGATCTCACTCAATGTGTTGCTGATCATTTTCATCAACATCTTTGACTGTGGCAGCACAAGTTGGTGAAACCGTTAAAACAGCATCCGGTTCCTTGGCTTAATAAAAGAGAAATAGAGCACAAAAGCAAGGAAGTTATGTTAAACGTTTATAAATCACTGTTCAGGCCTCATCTGAAGTATTGTGTCCAATTCTGGGCACTATAATTTATTAAGGAGGTCAAGGTCTTGGAGAGGATGGAGAGGAGATTTACCAGAATTATACCAGGGGTGGGGTTTAGTTGTGTGGAGAGACTCGAGAACCTGGGATTGTTCTGCTTCGAGCAATGAAGGTTAAGGGTAGAAGTAATCCACGTGTTCAAAATTAAGAGGGGTTTTGATCGAGTAAATAAGGAGAAACTTCACCCACTGGCGGGAGGGTCGGCAACCAACGGACGCAGATTTAAGATAATTGGCAAAAGAACTAGAGGAAAATAAGCAGGTTTTTTTACACAGCAAATTGTTATGATCTGGAACGCACTGCCTTAAAGGATGGTGGAGCTCGATTCAATCGTAACTTTAAAAGGAGAACTGGATAAATACTTGAGTATCTCTCCACAGATACCACCTGACCTGCTGAGTGTGGCCAGCAGTTTCTGGGTTTATTTTTGTGCTTTCACTATCGCAGTTTTCCTGACAACCTGCAACTTGCCTCAAGGGCGCAGCTTCAAGCACAACTTTCTTGTGCTCTTCTCACACACAAGATCGCACTTTACTTTCCTACACACGCGCTTTAAAATCTGCCGTTTCCACACACAGCGTCCTGCACCACGAGAATTTGAAAGACCTTCCGCTCATGGCCTGCAATCGCTCCTTTTTCCCTACAGGCGCTCTTTACATTTATCCTATACTCGATTCAATCGCACGTTTCAACAGAACTATTAAGATCAAGGCGGAACACTTCCGATCTTACTGCACCGCCCCAACTTGCCAAATGTGAACCTTTCAACCGCCATTCGCAGCTCTGTAGCGCTGCCCGTCACTCACGCACATCAACTGCTGAGAGAAAAGAGCCAACAAGCATCAAAACAAAAACCAGTTCTTCAGTTACCATCCCCTGGATCACAAGATTCCCCAAGTAAATTTCGTGAACAATCGGGCGGCTGTCTTTCCAGAGACCAGCCCTGCTTTCGTCGTGTTTGTCTGTCGAGCGGTCACGCAGATCGAAATGTGTCGACTGATTTCAAGGCACAAATGAACATTGGTGTGAATGGGACATGTGCCCAATAGAAACAGCGGTCGGAGCAGAACAAACTTAAAGGAGTGAGATCGTGATAGTAAATGTTAGAGTCGGTAATGCCGCAGGAAAGTGTCCATGAAATGGAAGGAGGAAAGGAAAGGCGGCCGATTGACTGTGGAAGGAAGAAAAAGCTGGGAGAAGAGGCGGGTTTGAACTGTGGAACATCAAGTACAGGCATGTGACAGAGGTGGGATTTGACGGAATTGAAAGGTTTCACCAAAACATTTTTCTTTCATGTTCTAAAGATTGATTTCTTGCTGCATCCTCTCAGCATATGTGGCAAAGGAAAAAATCGGTAAATGAAACTCTGTGGAGACTCAGATTCGCTCCGATGTTACTGCGACCACAACGCAGAGTATGAACCACAAAACGATCACGACGCAGCACATGAGGTGTGGTAGTTGTGCCCCAACAACATTAATGGCACGCATGACACTGCTGAGAAAAGAAAGATTTTGGTGATGAGGCTAAAATAATTAACAGCAGCGGTGGGATTCGAACCCACGCCCTCGCAGAGACTGGAGCCTAAATCCAGCGGCTTTGACCGCTCGGCCACGCTACCGCTTCACAATGGTGTTGTTCAGAATCTCGGAACTGGTGATTGAAAAGCGGCTTTCCGACTCTGACCTTTGAGTCCAAGATTTTTGCCTTGAAAGAATCAAATAAAAGGGCTTTCTTTGCACTGTTCTTGCGACCAGGTGGCTGAGTGGTTGAGGTGATGGACTACTAATCCATTGAGCTTTGCCAGCATGGCTTTGTATCCCAGCCGCGCCATTATTGCCTTTTTTTAATCGTTCATGGGATGTGGGCGTCGCTGGCGAGGCCACCATTTATTGCCCATCCCGAATTGCCCTCGAGAAGGTGGTGGTGAGCCGCCTTCTTGAACCGTTGCAGTCCATGTGGTGAAGGTTCTCCCACAGTGCTGTTAGGTAGGGAGTTCCAGGATTTTGACCCAGCGACGATGAAGGAACGGTGATATATTTCCAAGTTGGGATGGTGTGTGACTTGGAGGGGAACGTGCAGGTGTTGTTATTCCCATGTGCCTGCTGCCCTTGTCCTTCTATATGTTAGAGGTCGTGGGTTTGGGAGGTGCTGTCGAAGAAGCCTTGGCGAGTTGCTGCAGTGCATCCTGTGGATGGTACACACTGCAGCCACAGTGCGCCGGTGGTGAAGGGAGTGAATGTTTAGGGTGGTGGATGGGGTGCCAATCAAGTAGGCTACTTTGTCCTGGATGGTGTCGAGCTTCTTGAGTGTTGTTGGAGCTGCACTCATCCAGGCAAGTGGAGAGTATTTCATCACACTCCTGACTTGTGCCTTGTCGATGGTGGAAAGGCTTTTGGGAGTCCGGAGGTGGGTCACTCACCACAGAATACCCAGCTTCTGGCCTACTCGTGTAGCCGCAGTATTTATATGGCTGGTCCAGTTAAGTTTCTGGTCAATGGAGACACCCAGGATGTTGATGGTGGGGGATTCGGCGATGGTAGTGCCGTTGAATGTCAAGGGGAGGTGGTCAGACTCTCTCTTGTTGGAGATTGTCATTGCCTGGCAATTGTCTGGCATGAATGTTACTTGCTACTTATGAGCCCAAGCCTGGATATTGTCCAGGTCTTGCTGCATGTGGGCACGGACTGCTTCTTATCTGTGGGTTTGCGAATGGAACTGAACACTGCGCAATCATCAGCAAACATCGCCATTTCTGACCTTATGATGGGGGAAAGGTCATTGATGAAACAGCTGAAGATGGTTGGGCCAAAGACACTGCCCTGAGGAACTCCTGCAGCAATGTCCTGGGGCTGAGATGATTGGCCTCCAACAACCACTACCATCTTCTTTTGTGCTCCGTCTGACTCCAGCCACTGGAGAGTTTTCCACTGGAGCGGCAGCTGAACGGTGGTCTCAATCTTTGTGACAAAATAGTCCAGGAGCTCCTCGCAATTTTTGTGGTGAGGGTGGAGGAGGCAGGGGGTGCAAGAAGTCGGTTTGTGGTCGAGAAGAGATACCGGGGGTATCTTTGGTTTCCTGGATAATCCTGGAATAGTGAGCAGTTTTCTGTCTCTCTCTGTTCAGGGCTGGTGAATTAGCCCGGGTCTGTTCACAACGCGATTCTGCGTTTTATTTCTTCCTCATTATTGTGGTTCTGACATCGAGGTGAGGATTTTAAAATCTGCTCGGAGATCAGTGAAATTAAATCGTAGAAAGTGAAAAAGTCCGAGTCAGTTTTTCACCGTATTTTCTTCATCCAATATTGCTGATAAATGAAAGTGAAGCTTCTAAAGGCAGACCTTCCCGTCGGGGAATTGACCCCAGTCTCCAGGGTGACAGACACTGATACTCACCATGATACCAACGAGGAACTGGTGCCGGAAGGGGATGTACGTTCACCACAGATGCTTCACGTTTCAGTAAATCTGTTTGAGATATTCTTTTGATGACAGTTTGTTTAACTTTCCACGGACCACTGTTGAAAGAAGATTTACCGACCACTTTTCCGTCTCATGTTGGATCATGATGTGGGGAGCGCGGGACAGAGTGAGACAGAGAAAGACCGACTCAAGAAAACATAGAAAACATGAGGCACATACACAGACAGATAGACACAGACACGCATACACATGGAGTGACTCAGAAATATGGAGAGACAGAACATGGATAATTTGGATGATTTTTGTTCTATTTCTGTGGTAGATTTCGTGAAATCTCACAGATCAATGAGCATAAAACTCGAGGTGCTCAATGCTGTGGAATTTTAATTCACTTCAGAATTATTAATTCCACAAGAAACTTGTTGAATTTTGAAACGCAGAGATGAACACGTTGATAAATGACGGGATCTGAAGTCTCTCAGATTCGAACCTGTGCGAGGGAAATGAATGAAATTTTAATCTGTCACCTTAACCACGAGTAAGTTAAAATCACAATCGCTCTGCATCCAGTTCCCAAACAGTCTCTGTTCAATAATATTCTGAAAGCGACAATCAGCTGTTTATTTTTCTCTGTAGTTTTTTTTAGGAAGAAGCTCGGCGAAGACATAAAATTAAAAGTTGGCGTCTTATAAATGCTCACCACGATAAGAGAGAGAAAGAACGAAAGAAAGACAGAGTCAGTTGTTCGTTGTCTAACAAAGAGAAGGAAATGTAAAAGGTTCTCTCAACAGTGGCCCGTGGAAAATTAAACAAACTGTCATCAAATAAATCGTTGAAGAAATTCACTGACACATTTTTAACACCATCTGGGGTGAGTGTAGAATCAATGTAGTAATTCCTCGTTAGTATAGTGGTGAGTATCCTCCCCTGGCACGCCGGAGACCGGGGTTCAATTCCCCCACGAAGAGTTTAAATTTTCGCCGCCTGTCAAAGTTTTTATCTGCAATATTGGATGTGGAAAATGCAGTGCAAAACTGACTCGGAGATTCCCACTTTCCTCAATTTAAATGAACTGATATTCCAGCGGTTTTAAAATCTGCTCTCCGCGTCACTCTTCACCTCGATCTAAGACTGGCTTCTGTGATGGTGGGGATATCGGGAGGAGGCCGAGATGGATCATCCACTCGGCACTTCTGGCTGAAGATGGTTGCTCACAGCTCAGCCTTGTCTTTTGCACTCACGTGCTGGGCTTTACCATCATTGAGGATGGGGATGTTCACAGAGCCTCCTCCCGTTAGTTGTTTAATTGACCACCACCATTCACAACTGGGTGTGGCAGGACTGCAGAAGATCCGTTGGTTGTGGGATCGCTTAGCTCTGTCTATAGCATGCTGCTTCTGCTGTTTGGCAAGTAGTCCTGTGTTACTTTCAGGTTATTGGTGGGTGTGTGTTTGTGTGTACATGCCGGTGTGTCTGTGTGTGAGTGTGTATGTAGCTATGAATGTGTGTGTTTGTGTATGTGTGAATATGTCTGCGTGTGTCTCACTTGTTCTACCCGTTTCTGAGTGTCTCTCTTTCTTTCTTTCTGTCACTTTTTCCCTGTTCCCCACATAATTTTTCTCTGGACCTTGACTAACAAAGAGAGAGAAAATAAGTCTCCTTTCAACAGTGGCATGTGGAAAGTTAAACAAACTGTCATCATAGAAGTAGTTAAAACAGATTCACTGAAACATGCATCCTTTTCATTGCTGTATGTGAGATCTTCCGAGTCTGCTTTCTCATCTGCGCCTGTTCCGAGACCTGTCTCTCTCTGTATCTCCATCTTTTTTCTTTCTGTCTGTCTGTCTCTCTCTCTCGATCGGTCTCTCGCTGGTGACTCAGACCCGGTCTGTCCACAGTGCGACTCCGCATTTTATTTTTTGTCGATCATTGTGGTTCTCACATCGAGCTGAAGCGTGAGGCAGAGAGCAGATTTTAAAATCACTGTGGAATCGGGACAGATCGAGTCAGTTTTTCTTTGTCTTTTCAACATCAATGAAAGTGAAACTTCTAAAGCAGCAATAACCTCCTCGGTGGGGAATTGAACCCCGGTCTCCCGCGTGACAGGCGGGGATACTCACCACTACACTAACGAGGAATCGATGCTGGTTGTGACCGTTCATTCACCACAGATGCTTCATGTTTTACTGACTCTTTTTGAACTACTATTTGATGACAGTTTGTTTAATTTTCCACGGGCCACTGTTGAAAGACGGAGACACAGAGAGAGACAGGTCTCGGAACAGGCGCAGATGAGAAAGCAGACTCGGAAGATCTTCTCTTTGTTCGATTATGTCCAGAGTAAAATTATGTGGGGAGCGCGGGAGAGAGTGGGAGAGAAAGAAGGAGAAACAGATGCATTCAGGAAAACATGGAAAATGTGAGACACACACAGACACACGCATGCATCGACAGACAGATACATACACACAGAAAGACACACCTACACAAAGAAACACACACATACGCATACAGATGAACATACAGTGACTTAGACATACGGAGAGACAGACCATAGGTAATTTGGACGATTTTTAAAATTCTTTCATGGGATGTGGGCATTGCTGGCAAGGCCAGCAGGTATTGCTCATCCCCAATTGCCCTTGAGAAGGTGGTGGTGAGCCTCCTTCTTCAACCGCTGCAGTCTGTGTGGTGATGGTTCACCCACAGTGCTGTTAGATGGGGAGTTCCAGGATTTTGACGCAGCGACGATGTACTTCCAAGTCAGGATGGTGTGTGAATTGAAAGGGATGTGCAGGTGGTGTTGTTCCCGTGCACCTGCTGCCCTTTTCCTTCTCGGTGGTCGATGTCGCGGGTACTTTTGTGCTCGGTATGACTCCAGAAACTGGAGAGTTTTCCACTGGAGCGGAAGCTGAACAGATGGTCTCAATCTTAGTGACAGAATAGTCCATGAGCTCCTCGCAATTTTTGTGGTGAGGGTGGAGGAGGCAGGCGGGGGGGGGGGGGGGGGGGTCCAAGAAGTCGTTTTGTCTCGAGAAGAGATACCGGGTGTATCTTTACATTCCAGGATGATCCTGGAATAATGAGCAGTTTTCTGTCTCTCTCTGTTTAGGGCTGGTGAATTAGCCCGGGTCTGTTCACAGAGCGATTCTGCGTTTTATTTCTTCCTCATTATTGTGTTCTGATATCGAGGTGAAGAGTGAGGCAGAGAACAGATTTTAAAATCTGCTGGAATATCAGTGAAATTAAATCATGGAAAGTGGAAAAGTCCGAGTCAGTTTTTCACTGTATTTTCCTCATCCGATGTTGCAGATAAATGAAAGTGAAGCTTCGAAAGGCAGACCTTCCCGTCGGGGAATTGACCCCAGTCTCCAGGGTGAGAGACACTGATACTCACCATGATACTAACGAGGAACTGGTGCCGGAAGGGGATGTACGTTCACCACAGATGCTTCATGTTTCAGTGAATCTGTTTGAACTGTTCATTTGATGACAGTTTGTTTAACTTTCCACGGACCACTGTTGAAAGAAGAATTACCGACCACTTTTCCATCTCATGTTGGATCATGATGTGGGTAACGCGGGAGAGAGTGAGACAGAAAGAGACATCTTCTCAGGAAAATATAGAAAATATGAGGCACATACACAGACAGACAGACACGCAGAAACAGATACACATGGAGTGACTCAGAAATACTGAGAGACAGAATATGGATAAATTGGCTGATTTTTGTTCTATTTCTGTCGTAGATTTCGTGAAATCTTGCAGATCAATTAAAATGAGCATAAAACTTGAGGTGTTCAAAGCCGTGGAATTTTAATTCACTCTGTTTGTGTGTATATGTCTGTGTGTGAGTGTTTATGTAGCTAGGAATGTGTGTGTTTGTGTATGTGTGAATATGACTATGTCTGTCTCACTTGTTATACAGGTTTCTGAGTGTCTCTCTCTCTTTCTTTCTTTCTGTCACTTTTTCCCTGCTCACCACATCATTTTCCTCTGGACCTTGACTAACAAAGAGATAGAAAGTAAGTCTTCCTTCAACAGTGGCACGTGGAACGTTAAACAAATTGTCATCAAAGAAGTAGTTAAAATAGATTCACTGAAACGTGCATCATTTTCATTGCTGTATGTGAGATCTTTCATGTCTGCGCCTGTTCCGAGACCTGTCTCTCTCTGTTTCGGGCTGGTGACAGCGCGATTCTGCGTTTTATTTCTTGCCCATCATTGTGGTTCTGACATCGAGCTGAAGCGTGAGGCAGAGAGCAGATTTTTAAAATCGCTGTGAAATCAATTTGTGGAAGTGGGAAAGGCCGAGTCAGTTTTTCATTGTATTTTCAACATCCAATATTGCAGATAAATAAAAGTGAAGCTTCGAAAGCAGCAATAACCTCCTCGTCGGGGAATTGAACCCCGGTCTCCCGCGTGACAGGCGAGGATACTCACCACTATACTAACGAGGAAGTGGTGCAGGCTTTTAACGTACATTCACCACAGATGCTTCACATTTCAGTGAATCTGGTTCGATCAAGGGTTCGATCAAGATGAAATCTCCCTCGACACAGTCACAGAGGATGTAATTTGTGAATTTGACAAGGGTCGTTTCAGTACTGTGGCAGGAGTGGAAGCCTGATTGGAGGGATTCAAACATGGTGTTGTAGGAAAGATGGACACGGAATAAGGAGGCAAAAACACATTGAAGGACTTTGGAGAGGAAAGGGAGGTGGGAGATGGGGCGGTCTTTTGAAAGGACAGAGGGTCAAGGGTGTGTCTTTTGAGAAGGAGGGTGATGACGGCAGATTTGATGAGGAGGGGGCAGTACCTGAGGAGAGGGGACCGTTAACAATGTCAGCAAACATGGGCCAGGAAAGGAGGTTGTGTATTCAGAAGTTTGGAGGGAATAGGGTCGAGGGAGCAGGAGGTGGGTCTCATGGTCAAGATGAGCTCAGAGAGGGCATGAGGGGAGATAGGAGAGAAACTTGGTGGGCTAGGGGAAGGGAGGGGAACGGCAGAGGCAGTTGAATGGATGGTCTCAATCTTAGTGACAAAGAAGTCCGTGAGCTCCTCGCACTTGTTGTTGGAGGTGAGGGTGGAGAGGGGATGGCAGAGGGGCTTAAGAAGATGGTTTGTAGTGAAGAGAATCCGGGGGTTATCTTTACATTCCAGGATGATCCTGGAATAGTGAGCAGTTTTGTCAGAGGAGACAGGACCCGATAGTGCTTTATGTGGTTCAGCCAGATCTGGCGATGAATGGCCAAAGAATAGACAGTTGGGAATTTGAAAGTGCCGTTGTAAGTGACTTGGGGGGAGAGTTTTTTCCAGGGATGAACACAGAAGGAAGTGGGTTAGTCCCACTCCCCGGCTCTTTCCCCACAGCCCTGTGAATTTTTTCCGGTCAAGTATTTATCCAATTCCCTTTCGAAAGTTACTATTGAACCTGCTTCCACCTCCCTTTCAGGCAGTGCATTCCCGATCATAAAAACTCGCTGCGTAAAAAAATCTCTCCTCATTCCTCCCGCCCGTGGCTTTTTTTCCCATTTATTTTTAATCTGTGTCCTCTGGTTATTAACCCTCCCATCACTGGAAACAGTTTCTCCTTATTTCGTCTGTCAAAACCTTTCATAATTGTGAACACCGACATTAAATCGCGCCTTAACCTTCTGGGTGTTGTCTCAGTGCCCTTCCTGTTGATTCCTCCTTCCATTCCCATGTGGTCTGGTGGTAAGGATTCCTGGTTTTCCTGCAGGTGGCGTGGGTTCAACTCCCGGTGTAGGAATAACAACCTTTTAATCCCAGCCTCCCAATTTGCCTGCAGTCCGAGCTATGGCTGCTGCTTCCTCCCTCGCTTCTGTGTCAGTCCCACAATCACACTGAGAAATGAGGCAGACCACAGCTCTTAAAGGGACACTGCACCAAAAACACAGTCCCACAAGCTGAAGGGAAGCAAGCAACAATCTCCCGACAGGTCACTCAGCAGCTCATGGCCAAGTATTTGTCTACAATCCTTTTATTATTTACTGTAAAGCCCGAGTCTCAGTGAAACACACACAGAACATTCTGGAAACACTGGGAGCTGGAACCCACACCCTTCTAAACGCCAGCCTGACTCCTTGGTGTTACTCTCACACCCGGCGAGTCATGAACCAGATTGTGCCACTCCCAGACTAACTG
This sequence comes from Heptranchias perlo, assembly GCF_035084215.1. Classification (NCBI taxonomy): domain Eukaryota; kingdom Metazoa; phylum Chordata; class Chondrichthyes; order Hexanchiformes; family Hexanchidae; genus Heptranchias; species Heptranchias perlo. The sequence goes on along the minus strand of NC_090359.1, from coordinate 15,345,136 downwards.
ATGACCACAGCCTCAGCCCTGGATCCCAGTCTGCACCATAACCGCAGCCTGTTTTGCTAACAAGTCTATTATGTGACACTTTATCCTCCCGTAGTCTCTCCCTGCATAGAAACTCCCCGACCCATAGAAAGTGGGGTGGGATTCCTGAGTTCATTCTGTGATGTGCATTGGCGGAGTGGGACTGCATGGATTGATCTTCCATAGAGCCGGTAATCACTCGATGGGCCGAATGGCCTCCTTCCGTGCTGTAACCTTGCTATGATTCTATGATTCCATATGGGTGGAGAGGGTTACAAGGAAGTGATCGGAGATGGCCTTATCCATGATTGAGACGATGGGAGTAGAGAGGCCACGTGAGATGGCAAGGTCGAGGGGGTGGCCATGAATATGGGTCGGGGAGTTTCTATGCAGGGAGAGATTAAGGGAGGATAAAGTATCACATAATAGACTTGTCAGCAAAATTGAAGCCCATGGGATTAAAGGGACAATGGCAGCGTGGATACAAAATTGGCTCAGGAGCAGTAAACAGAGAGTAGTGGTGAACGGTTGTTTTTCAGACTGGAGGCAAGTATACAGTGGTGTCCCCCAGGGCTCGGTATTAGGACCACTGCTCGTTTTGATATATATTAATGACCAGGACGTGGGTGTACAGGGTATAATTTCAAAGTTTGCAGATGACAGGAAACTCAGAAATGTAATAAACAATGTTGAGGATAGTAACAGACTTCAGGAGGACATGGACAGACTGGTGAAATGGGTAGAAACATGGCAGATGAAATTTAATACAGAGAATTGTGAAGCGATACATTTTGGTAGGAAGAATGAGGAGATGTAATGTAAACTAAATGGAACAATTTTAAATGGAGTGGACGAATAGAGAGACCTGGGGGTGTAGTTACACAAATCTTTGAAGGTGGCAGGACAAATTGAGAAGGCTGTTTAAAAAATCAAGTGGGGCCCTTGGCTTTATTAATTGAGGCAATTAAGGAATTGATACAAAATCTTGATAAAACACTGGTTAGGCCTCAGCTGGAGTATTGTTTTCAATTCTGGGCACCAAATATTAGGAAGGATGTCAAGGCCTTAGAGAGGATGCAGAGGAGATTTACTAGAATGGTGCCAGGAATGAGGGACTTCAGTTCTGTGGAGAGACTGGAGAAACTGGGGCTGTTCTCCTTAGAGCAGAGAACATAAAGGGGAGATTTGATAGAGGTGTTCAAAATTGTGAAGGGTTTTCAAAGAGTAAAGAAGGAGAAACTTTCCAGTTGCAGAAGGGCAGTTACAGGTCAGATCGGGAGCAAAGCTCCCTCCACACTGTGACATCAAACACTCCCAGGGAAGGTACAGCACGGGATATATGCAGATGTAACTCCCTCTACACTGTCAAATCAAACACTCACACGGCAGGTACAACACGCGTTAGATACACAGTAATGCTTCCTCTACACTGTGCAGTTTAGATCTCGCCTCAGATTTCAGATAAAAGGTTGGTTTCCTGGACACTCTGCTTGTGTCTCTCTGTATCTCTGTACTCAGTTACACCGCTCTCTACCTCCCTCTGCTGGTGTCTCTCTGTATCGCTGTACTAAGTTACACCGCTCTCTACCTCCCTCTGCTGGTGTCTCTCTGTATCGCTGTACTAAGTTACACCGCTCTCTACCTCCCTCTGCTGGTGTCTCTCTGTATCTCTGTACTCAGTTACACCGCTCTCTACCTCCCTCTGCTGGTGTCTCTCTGTATCTCTGTACTCAGTTACACCGCTCTCTACCTCCCTCTGCTGGTGTCTCTCTGTATCTCTGTACTCAGTTACACCGCTCTCTACCTCCCTCTGCTGGTGTCTCTCTGTATCTCTGTACTCAGTTACACCGCTCTCTACCTCCCTCTGCTGGTGTCTCTCTGTATCTCTGTACTCAGTTACACCGCTCTCTACCTCCCTCTGCTGGTGTCTCTCTGTATCTCTGTACTCAGTTACACCGCTCTCTACCTCCCTCTGCTGGTGTCTCTCTGTATCTCTGTACTCAGTTACACCGCTCTCTACCTCCCTCTGCTGGTGTCTCTCTGTATCTCTGTACTCAGTTACACCGCTCTCTACCTCCCTCTGCTGGTGTCTCTCTGTACTCAGTTGCACCGCTCTCTCCCTCCGTCTTTTTTCTTTTCTGTTTTTCTTTTTTTCTAAAGAAACTTATGAAATAGGACAATGGAAGTGATTGAATGAAAGGAGGATCAGAAAGATATTGAGTTTTTTTCTGAAAGACATCCAATCGTATCACAACAGCGACTCATTGAATTGGAGTCAGGTGACTGCAGTGTATAAAAGGTGTTGGTTGGTGGGTAAAGTGATAGTTCAATTGTTTGGTATCATGGGGGATTTTGTAGTGAGAGGTTTGTTCCTGGTGCTGGTGTTAGTTGGAGTGGTTTGTTGCTCTGATATTTGGGAACAGTTTAGAGGCCAGAGAGTCCCTCCTCATGTCCCTCCCTTTGGTTCCCATTTCAGTGTGTCTGAGGGGAGAAGTCTGTCCCCACTGCAGACTGTGATGGTGCAGTGTGGAGAGCAGAACCTGCTGGTGAGGGTAGACATGGATTTATTTGGAACCAGGCATCTGATTAAAGCTACTGACCTGACCCTGGGGACAGCAGGTTGTTGGCCAACTGGGATCTACTCTCAGAACCACACTGTCCTCTTTGACTATGGGCTCCATGAATGTGGCAGCAGATTGCAGGTAATGTGATTCCTCAACTCTTGCTCCAATTTCACTGTGTAGATTACTGCCCACTTTGAACTCATTAACATCGGGTGAAACTCCAGCCACTGAGGAGATCCCTGAATGAAATCTGTGTATAAATTCTTGCCCACTGTTAAATATCACCGTGTGAAACTAATTCTTTATATTGACATGTCAATCTTAGCTTTATATTTAAAAAGAACTTCAACTTGTCACTGAGGGACTGCATCTTTCTTAAATGGGTCATTGCTACTCTCTAACTGAGATTCAATTCTATTGACATTGAACCTTCACCTACATTTCTCCAAACCACTCTGTTCTTTTGTGCCTCAATTGATTTATCTTTTCTGTGCCTTCTCGTGGATATTCAGGCCTCTTGCATCAACTTGTGGTCAATGAATGTTTAGTGTGGAAGTTCCTGTTGAGACTTCTCTTGAAAGATGAAACAAGTGGAATAATAATTGGGATACAATGAATTAAAGGGGAACTCCACCTTTGGTTATTACACCTGCCAATCCCCTTGATTCCACAGACACAGATGAGGTTTAAAAGTGGTGATGTTTTGTGCTCCATATTAAGGTTAACTTGAAGCCCCTTAAGGTGAAAGCTCTATTCTATATGGAAAGACTGCTCATCAATTCCGACAGTGCCAATCATTTCAGGGGTTTCTGACTGCAGGCCTGAAGTCCCCTGAAATAGAAGGTGGACTGAGCAGAGTAACAGAGGCTGCTCCAGGAAACTTCAACCAATGGTGGAGCTGCTTCAATCATGTGTCATTGAGGAACAGCTGAAACCCCTCAAACTGCTGCTTAACAGGGTAGGAAAATGACCAGAAACAGCTTTTGTCCAATGAGACCAGCTCTTCATTCCTTAACCTGATGTCTTTCAGATGGCTGGAGATTTCCTGGTCTACACCACCCACCTGAACCACACCCCAAATGCTCGTGGATCTGTCATTGTGAGAACTAATGGAGCAGTCATTCCCATTGAGTGCCACTATTTTCGGTAAGAATCTTTGCTCTATTGCAAATAATGTCTACAGCAGGTGCAGTTCTCTGAAGTTGTCCTGAAATTACACTCCTGTCCTTCCAGGAAGGGCAATGTGAGCAGTGACCCTATCAAGCCCACCTGGATCCCATTCAGCTCGACCAAGTCTGGAGAAGGGCTTCTGTCATTCTCACTGCGTCTTATGAACGGTATGTGATGGGTGGATGGGGAATGCTTTTCTGTCGTCTCCCACTGGGAGTTACACCCACTGTCTCCAACCCTTGTCCTTCAGATGACTGGCTTACAGAGCGCACCTCAACTGTCTACTACCTGGGTGACCTCATTCACATTGAGGCCTCTGTTTCAATGACCAACCACATGCCCTTGAAGCTCGACATTGACAGCTGTGCAGCTACATTGAGCCCAGACAAGGATTCCACCCCAAGATACAACATCATTGACTACCATGGGTAAGGAGCTCTCTGCTTTCTCCAGCTCGTTGTGTCTCAATAGGTTCACTTAATTCACTTTGTCCTTTTTTAAATCTTTCTTCAGTTGCCTCCTGGACAGCAAAGCTGAGGACTCCTTTTCAACCTTTGTGTTGCCAAGAGGTGAACGTGAGCTGGACAAACTCCAGTTTGACCTGGATGCGTTCCGCTTCTTTGGAGATGACCGTTCCTTGGTAAGAGGAAGCCAAACATTGGGTTGCCCATGTTGGGAGGAGGTCACTAAATAACAACTTGTATTGAATGTGTCCCTCAGATTTTCATCACCTGTCACCTGAAAGTTGCTGCAGTGGATCGGAGAGATTCCATGAACAAAGCTTGTACTTTCCAGAATATGTAAGTTCCCTCTCTCACTCAGGGATGTGTTGATTAAAGGATGATGGACAACCTGGTTGATAAACTGATTCTCTGGTTTAGCTGGACCCCATTGGAAGAATCGACCAATGATGTGTGCCTGTTGTCATCTGGGTAACTGCGGTGCCACGAGGGAATTCCGACTTGATTCCAGAGGAAGGAGGGATCTTGTATTTGGACCTGGTAGGACATTGATCCTCTCTCCATGTTGGAGGTCACCCTTTACCCTCTCTAACTGGAATGTTTGATATTGCAGAGAGTGATGCTGAATTGAAGTGGGAGGGTGAGGCCTCACTTGGACCCCTGGTCATTCTGGATCCTGATGTGACAGAGCTGGCAACTGAGTCCCTTAATGAGGTTGAGCAAAGGATGCAGGAGAGGTCTCCGGGTGGTGAGTTGGTTGACTGCTAGTTTCCATTTTCTCCTCAGTATTTCCTTCACTAACCATTGGTTTCTTGTTGCTTTTTAGGTGTGGAGATTGAGGTGGTCCTGATCCTGGCCCTGACTGTGACCGCTGTCTCTCTGATCTCTGCTTCTTTGATCGCCTTGTTCCTGTACAGGAAACACAAGCAAACCCAGTTCAACTAGTTATCAAATGACCAATAAAGCAGTGACTACTTGTATCTTCTAATGGCTGGTTGCTCATTTTTCATTATCTGGCTCCAATCAGCATGCAACAAGTGCTCAATTCTGTTAGTAACACTCCGCACTCCTCCACAGTTCCTCCTGTTAGTGAAATGGGTTTTAATGGGTCCATGTAAGTAGTTGCAGAATGGCTGGTAATAGTGTATCCAGGCCCTGTCCAGGGATGGCTGCAGCAATGGGTGAAGGCTTGCCAGGCCCTCATTGTGCAGGTCAATGAACTCTGAAGGGACAGTGGGACTGGCCTGGTGTACTGGTGCCAGCTGGTTGACGGCCCAATCATTCCCTTGGTGTCCCGTGGCCATTGATCACTCGAATCCCACACGGGCTCCAAACTCCAGTTAAACTTCCCCTTCTGGAGCCAATTGTCCAAACACCAATCGGATTGAAAGTCAGTGGACTTGGAACTCTCCTCCAAGATTGAAGATCTCTGCCCCTGGTGTAAAGATTCTTGTTTAGTGGGGGTGGGGCTCCAGGTAGATTTCAAATGTTCAGTGTAATGGTTAATGTACACAGGGGGCAATGTTGTGCCCATTGGGTGCAGGCACAGTGAGAGTGTGAGGGATGGGGAGCCCAGCGGTTGTGATTTAACTCTGTTGGATTTGAATTTCAACTGTCATCTTGTGAGCACAGATTGAAGTTTCTTTATCCTCAGCTTCCCCTCACGACAGGCCCTCAGGATTGTCTTGTAAGTAGTTCGTCCTATTTTCAAATTACATTGTTTATCATTCACTGTATTTGAAGGGTGGTCATCGGAACAGGAGTTGGCCATTTAGCCCCTCGAGCCTGGTCCACCATTCAATGAGATCATGGTTGATCTGTAACATAACTCCATATACCTGCCTTAGTCATATCCCTTACCTTTTTTTGGTTAACAAAATTTTAAGCTGAGATAATAGATTTAACAATTGAGTGAGCATCAACTGCCATTTGTGGCAGAGTGTTCTTAACTTCTCCCACTCTTTACGTGTCGAAGTGTCTCTTCACTTCACTCCTGAAAGTCCTGATTCTAATTTTTCGGTGATGTCCCCTGGTCGCTAAACTGGCTGTTTTTATAACTTTACAGTGAATTGGGTCCAATCCATGTCTGGGACACCCTTGCCTTGTGAAATACTGAAATTTGTTCATAAAATATTCAGATTAATAAGAGAATGTTTAACTTTACTGAGCTGAGTTTTTCTTTCTGGTAAATCAGACATTCAGGGGGTCTATTAAACAGGATGGGAGCTGTTAGCAGTAAACACCCTCGCTTCAGACAACATTCTTTGGCAGGTGGAAACTACGCCTCCATTTAAATCAAATCATGGTAATATTTTACTTAAGCTATAATCACTGAACATAGCAGGAGATCCAGGCTCGTTCTGTTAAAGTAGAATAACAATAAGTTAGTGGGAACTTTTAACAACAGCAATTCATTTCTGCTCACTGTACACACTGAAGGTGATTTTTCTTCCAGTGGAAACTGCAGTCAGACGGCCCCTCCTCACTTTCACTCTGAGCTTCCTCACACTATTGATAAATAGTGTTCAGAAACTTTAAACCCAATAGATGACAACACATTCAAGTGCAGTGCAGGTCCATCCTACCCTCTTCTGACTGTTTGATTTACATGTAAACATTTCAGGGAGACTTTACAAAGTGGCCGGGTCACCAGGAGAACTACTTTGGGATATTTTTACAATGTTGCAAAAAATACCATGTAGAAATGCTTCAAGAATTCATTCTCAATGAAGCTTAGGATCTTGCAGTACAGAAACAGGTGACTTTCCTCTCCCCTCATCCAATTTAATGTTCCTCTGTTCCAAGGTCCCTATACCACTCCCATTTAAAATAATTCATGGAGTCTGTCTGAACAACACTTTCAGGCAGAGCTCCACATTGTTTCTTTCCTCTCTGTCAAGATTTTTTTTGAATCATGAACAAGTATCTTTTGCCATGTCACATTTGACACTAGGAGTTATAGAATCATAGAAATTTACAGCACAGAAGGAGGCTATTCGGCCCATTGTGTCTATGCCAGCTGAAAAAGAGCTATCCAACCTAATCGCACTCTTGGTCTTGGTCCGCAGCCTTGTAGGTGACGGCACTTCAAGTGCACATCGAAGTACTTTTTAAAAAGCGATGTGGGTTTCTGCCTCTACCACCCTTTCAGTCAGTAAGGTCCATACCCACACCACCCTCTGGGTGAAAAAAATTATCCAGAGATCCCCTCCAATCCTTCTACCAATTACTTGAAATATATGCCCCCTGGTTATTGGCCTCTCTGCTGAGGGAAATAGGACCTTAATATCCTTTTTTTTATTTGTTCATGGGATGTGGGCGTCGCTGGCCAGGGCAGCATTTATTGCCCATCCCCAATTGCCCTCATGAAGGTGGTGGTGAGCTGCCTTCTTGAAGTGATGCAGTCTGCGTGGCCCCCAATAATTTTATACACTTCAAATAAATCCCCCCTCAGCCTCCTCTGTTCCAATGAAAACAACTCCAGCCGATCCAATCCTTCCTCATTGCTAAAATTCTCCAGTCCTGGAACATCCTTGTAAATCTCCTCTGGACCCTCTCTGGTCCAATCCCATCTTTCCTGTAATGTGGTGACCTGAACTGGACACGGGTTAAATTTATTAGTCCGCCTGTTCCCACAGGTCCCAGTCGAGTTTCTTCATTCCTTTCCTTGGTTCAATCCGTCATTCACCGATTGGGTTTATGACCGGTCACCACCTCCTGTGATTTCCCCAATTGGCTGCCCCTCTTCTCAGAGATTCTCTCGCTCCACAGACCACCTGCACTCTGTCGGTTCCACCAATCCGGGAAGCTTCACCTGTGATTGGATGAACTCGGTGACCCGGGCCCGTCATGGCGGCCGAATCTCCCACAATGCAGAGCGGCGGAGAAAAGGCCCCATCTGTGAGACAGGCCGCGCTGCACTCTGGGAGAATGTTCGCACATGCGCACATCACCCGCCGGATCAGTGACCGCTTCCTGTTGTGTCGCGAGACAAACTTTCCGTTTTTTCGGTTGAGAACGAGCGGTTTTTATTGTGACGGAAACTGACGTCACTTTTCCTTTGAATCGCGCGGTTTGATTTAAATAAACGGCGCACATGCGCAGTGTGGCGCGTCCCTCTTAAAGGGCCCTGGACCGGCCGAGAGTCCCCGAGCCCGGGGTCAGGACCGAGAGACGGGCAATGGGATTAGAGCGGAGGGCGGCCCCGGGGAGGGGGAACTTGCATTTCTCCAGCGCCTGTCACATCCTCAGGACGACCCAAAGCCTCGCAGCCAATGGGGGGCTTTGGAAATGAGGTCACTGTTGTCATGTGGGCAGCCATTTTGTGCAAAGCAAGATCCCACAAACAGCAATGTGATAAATGACCAGATAATCTGTTTATAGGTGTTGGTGGAGGATTAAATATTGGCCAGGACACCGGGGAGAACTCCCCTGCTCTTCTTCGAATAGTGTCACGGGATCTTTTACATCCACCTGAGGGGCCGGACTGGTTTAACGGCTCGTGCAACAGACGGCATCTCTGACAGTGCAGCACTCCCTCAGTACTGCACTGGAGTGTGAGCCGAGATTTTGTGCTCAGGTCTCTGGAGGGGAGCTTTAATCCTCAATCTTTATGATTCTAGAGGTGAGAGAGTGCTACAAATGAGCCATGGCCAACACCGAGTACTTCAGAAGGGTCGTTAATTCTTCCGTCCCGTAACACGATGTGACTTTCTTCTACAGGAGAATTCGTGCCTGAACTTCCAGGAGTTTTGAGGAAAACCGCGCCGGATTTGAAGCAATCTGCTGGAAAATACTTGAGGCCGACTGGAAACCTCTTTGGATGTTCACACGGCCGGGAGGCACCAAGACAATTCGATGAGACTGTGAAGGATGTCAAGTGAAATTAGGGACATGGCGAGCAACGGTGTGAAGGTAACTGGGGGATCCCCGGGGTAATGTCCAGTCTGTTCAGGTGGGCTGTTTAAAAGGAAATGGAACAGTGCGGGGAGAAAGTTGTCTGGGGACCGGAAACAGAGGGTCCGGGTTAATGGGAGTTGCTGAGATTGGGGAAGGGTTGGAAGTGGTTACCCCAGGGGTCAGTGCTGGGCCTACTTTTATTCGGCTCAACTGGTCTGTGCTGGTGTTTATGCTCCACACGAGCCCCTCTCACACCTCTCTTCATCTGTCCCTATCCGTATATCCTTCTGTTCCTTTCTCCCTCATGTACTTATCTAGCTTCCCCTTAAATACATCTATGCTATTTGCCTCAATTACTCCATGTGTTAGCAAGTTCCACATTCTAACCACTCCCTGGGTAAATAAGTTCCTCCTGAATTCCTTACTGGATTTATTAGTGACTATCTTCCATTCATGGCCCCTAGTTCTGGTCTCCCCCACAAGTGGAAACATCTCGATGTCTCATCTATCAAACACCTTCATAATTTTAAAGATCTCCACCAGGTCACCCCTCAGCCTTCTCCTTTCCAGAGAAAAGAGCCCCAGCTTGTTCAGTCTATCCTGATAGTTATAACCTCTCAGTTCTGGTATCATCCTTGTCAATCTTTTTTGCACCTTCTCCAGTGGCTCTACATCCTTTTTGTAACATGGAGACCAGAACTGTGCACAGTACTCAGTGTGGTCCAACCAAGGTTCTATACAAGTTTAACATAACTTCCCTGCTTTTCAGTTCTATTCCTCTGGAAATGAACCCCAGTGCTTTGTTTGCTTTTTTATGGCCTTATGAACCTGAGTCACTACATCTAATGATTTGTGTATCTACCCCTAGACCCCACTTTGCTCCTCTATCCCATTTGGACTCTTATTATACAGGAAGTATGTGGCCTCCTTGTTCTTCCTACTAAATTTGTACCACCTCACACTTGTCTATATTGAAAATCATTTGCCAATTACACGCCCATTCTGCAAGGTTATTAATGTCTTCCTGTATTTTATCGCAGTCCTCTTCAGTATTAACGATATCCCTCAATTTGTCTGCAAATTTTGAAATTGTTCTTCCGATTCCCAAGTCCAAACCGTTGATGCAAATGGTGAACAACAGTGTTCCCAGCACCGATCCCTGTGGAACACCACTTCCCACCTTTTGTCAGTCTGAGTGACTCTCATTAACCCCTGCTCTCTGTTTTCTGTTTTGTTATCAGCTTGCTACCCATTCTGCTACCTGTCCCCTGACTCCACAAGCTCTGACCTTGGTCATGAGTCTACTATGCGGTACCTCATCGAAGGCCTTTCAAGATCTTTCAAGATTTTCTTCTTCAGATATTGATTCACTTCCCTTTTAAATTCTGCTTCCCTCATTGTTTCTGGTCAGACATTCCATTGTCCGAACAACCCTCTGCATCAAAAAGAAAACCAACCTCTCTTAATTTGATGCCCTCCAGTTACCGACTCACGAACTGGGATGTGGGCGTCGCTGGCAAGGCCAGCATTTATTACCCTTCCCAGTTGCCCTTGAGAGGGTGGTGGTGTGCCACCTATCTTGAACAATTGAGTGGCTTGCTGGGCCATTTCAGAGGGCGATTAAGAATCAACCACATTGCTGTGGGTCTGGAGTCACATATAGGCCAGACCGGGTAAGGACGGCAGGTTTCCTTCCCTAAAGGACATTAGTGAACCAGATGGGTTTTTACGACAATCCGGTAGTTTCATGGCCACCATTACTGATACTAGTTTTTTTTCTATTCCAAATTTTATTTAATTAATTGAATTTAAATTTCCCAGCTGCTATGGATTTGATCTCATGACTCCGGAATATTAGTCCAAGCCTCTAGGATTACTAGTCCAGTAACATAACCACTGTGCTCCCGTACCCGTACTAGTGGAAATAGATTGCCCTCATTTACTTTATCAAAACCCCCTCATAATTTTGATCCCCTCTCTCTGATCTTATTTAAACTTCTCTGCTGTCATGAAAAGTTATGTGAAGACTCTCATCCTTGGGATCATCTTAGTGAATCTCTTCTGCCCCTCTCCATGGCCGCGACATTCTTACTGAAGTAATGCACCAAAAACTGGACACAATATTCTGACTGTGGCCTAACCCATGATTTGTCCAGGTGTAGCATTAACTCTTTCCTTTTATACTCTATGCTCCTATTTATAAATCCTAGGATCCCATGGGGGTTTTTGTAAAACAGCTTTATCAACTTGTCCTCCCACTTTTAAAGATTTGTGTATCTGAATCCCTAAATCTCTCTGCTCCTCTACTCCTTTTACAGTTTTACAGTATAGTGTCTATTTCCTCTCCTTATTCTTCTCACCTCACATCTCTCCCCATTAAATTCCATCTGACATCTACCTGCCCAAACTGCTCACCTGTCTGCCTCCTCCTGAAGTTGCTGACAATCCTCTTCATGGTTAATCTCACTCCTTATCTTTGTGGCAGCTGCAAATTTTGACATTGTGCCTCCTACACCCAGGTCCAGATCATTTCTATCCACAGATATTGAGAAAAGCAATGGTGCCAACACTGACCCCGGGGATCACCACGGTTTAAATCCTTCCAATGCAAGAAACATCTGTTAATCACAACTCCCAGTTTTCTGTCCTTTATCCATTCTCTCTCATTTCTCTCCAACTTCTCATTTCTATCCCTTACTTCTCATGCACAAACAGACTCTCTTCCCCTTTCCTCTCTGTCTTACACACAGACTGTTTCTCTTCCCTGTCTCCCATATTCTCTTTCCCCTTCTGACAAACCCTCTCTCCCATATTCTCTTTCCCCTTCTTACAAACCCTCTCTCCCTCTCTCTCCCTCCCACCCGACCGCTCAAACTCTCCCACGCGGGCTCTCCGAGACTCCCTCCCTCTCTCCCACGCGGGCTCTCCGAGACTCCCTCCCTCTCTCCCACGCGGGCTCTCCGAGACTCCCTCCCTCTCTCCCACGCGGGCTCTCCGAGACTCCCTCCCTCTCTCCCACGCGGGCTCTCCGAGACTCCCTCCCTCTCTCCCACGCGGGCTCTCCGAGACTCCCTCCCTCTCTCCCACGCGGGCTCTCTGAGACTCCCTCCCTCTCTCCCACGCGGGCTCTCCGAGACTCCCTCCCTCTCTCCCACGCGGGCTCTCCGAGACTCCCTCCCTCTCTCCCACGCGGGCTCTCCGAGACTCCCTCCCTCTCTCCCACGCGGGCTCTCCGAGACTCCCTCCCTCTCTCCCACGCGGGCTCTCCGAGACTCCCTCACAGTATTTTACTCACTTTTCATAGAAACTTACAGCACAGAAGGAGGCCATTCGGCCCATCGTGCCTGTGTCAGCTCTTTGAAAGAACTATCCAATTTAGTCCCACACTCCAGCTCTTTTCCCATAACCCTGCATATTCGTCCTCTTCAAGTATATGTCTAATTGCCCTTCAAAATTCCCATGGAATCTGATTCCACCACCCTTTCAGGGAGTGCGTTTCACATCTTAACAACTCTCTGTATGAAAAAAAAACTTCTCCTCATTTCCCCTCTCGATCTTTTGCCAATTATTTTAAATCTATGACCTCTGGTTACCGACCCACTTGCCAGAGGAAACAGTTTCTCCCAACTCGCGATCAAAACCCCTCTTGATTTTAACACCTCCATTAAATCTCCCCTTAACCCCTGCTCCAAGGAGAACAATCCCAGCTTCTCCAACCTCTCCACATAACTGATGTCCCTCATCCCTGGTACCATCCTGTTAAACCTCCTCTGTACCTTCTCCATGACCTTGACATCCTTCCTAAAGTGCGGTGCCCAGAATTATACACAATACTCCAGCTGAGGCCTAACCAGTGATTTGTAAAGGTTCAGCATGACTTCCTTGTTTTTATATTCAATGTCCCTATTTACAAAGCCAGGTATCCCATACCCTTTCTTAACCACCTTATCAACTTGCCCTGCCACCTTCAAATATTTCTGACTCTGTACCCCAGGTCCCTCTGCTCTTGCACTCTCCTCAAAATAGTCCCATTTAGATTATACTGCCTCTCCGTGTTGTTCCTCCCAAAGTGTATCACTTCACACTTCTCCATCTTAAATTGCATCTGCCCTGTGTCTGCCCATTTTACCAGTCTGTCTATGTCCTCCTGAAGTCTGCTACTATCCTCCTCACTATTTACTACGTTGCTAAGTCCTGTATCGGTCGCAAACTTTGAAATTGTGCTCCCGAAACCCAAATCCAGGTCATTTTTATATAACAAGAAAAGTAATGGTCCTAATACTGACCCCTGGGGGACCCCACTGCATACTTCTGTCCAGTCAGAAAAACATCCATTCACCACGACTCTCTGCCTCCTATCCCCTAGCCAATTATGTACCCAAGTTACCACCGTCCCTTTAATCCCACGTGCTTCTGTTTTCCAAATAAGTCTGTTGTGTGATTCTTTATCAAATGCCTTTTACAACAGCTACTGCACTACCTCCATCAGCCCTCTCTGTTACTACATCAAAGAATTCAATCAGGTTAGTCAGACATGGTTTGCCTTTAAGAAATCTGTGCTGGCTGTTCCTTATTAACCCAAGCCTCTCCAAGTGAGAATTAATTTTGTCCTTGACAATGGTCTCTCGTAGTTTTCCCACCACTGATATTAGACTGACTGGCCTGTAGTTACCAGTTTTATCCCTCTCCCCTTTTTTGAACAGGGGTGTAACATTTGCAATCCTCCAGTCCTCTGGCCCCACTCCCATATCCAAGGAGGATTGAAAGATTGTGGACAGAGCTTCTGCTATCACCACCCTTGCTTCCCTCAGCAACCTCGGATGCATCCCACCTGGACCGGGGGACTTGTTCACTTTGAGTGATGCCAACCTATTTAGCACCTCCTTTCTATCTATTTTGATCCTATCCAATATCTCTACTCCCTCCTCCTCTACTGTGACATTAACTTCATCCTCTTCTTTTGTGAAGACAGATGCAAAGTCCTCATTCGGTACCTCAGTCATGCCCTCTGCCTCCACAAGCAGATTTCCTATTTTGTCCCTAATCGGCCCCACCATTCCTTTTTATCCTTTTACTTTTTATATTTTTATAAAAGATTTTTGGGTTCCCATTTATGTTACCCGCTAATCTTTTCTCATATTCTCTCTTTGCCCTTCTTATATCCTTTTCAATTTCCCCCTGCACACTCTCCTGGTTTTGTGCTGTATTCTGTACCTGACAGTGGTCGTAAACCTTTTCCTGTTTTATTTTAAGCTCTATTTCCTTTGTCATCCAGGGAGCTCGAGCTTTGGATGCTGTATCTTTCCTCCTTTTTTTTTATTCGTTCACGGGATGTGGGCGTCGCTGGCGAGGCCAGCATTTATTGCCCATCCCTAATTGCCCTCGAGAAGGTGGTGGTGAGCCGCCTTCTTGAACCGCTGCAGTCCGTGTGGTGACGGTTCTCCCACAGTGCTGTTAGGAAGGGAGTTCCAGGATTTTGACCCAGCGACGATGAAGGAACGGCGATATATTTCCAAGTCGGGATGGTGTGTGACTTGGAGGGGAACGTGCAGGTGGTGTTGTTCCCATGTGCCTGCTGCTCTTGTCCTTCGAGGTGGTAGAGGTCGCGGGTTTGGGAGGTGCTGTCGAAGAAGCCTTGGCGAGTTGCTGCAGTGCATCCTGTGGATGGTACACACTGCAGCCACAGTGCGCCGGTGGTGAAGGGAGTGAATGTTTAGGGTGATGGATGGGGTGCCAATCAAGCGGGCTGCTTTATCTTGGATGGTGTCGAGCTTCTTGAGTGTTGTTGGAGCTGCACTCATCCAGGCAAGTGGAGAGTATTCCATCACACTCCTGACTTGTGCCTTGTAGATAGTGGAAAGGCTTTGGGGAGTCAGGAGATGAGTCACTCGCCGCAGAATACCCAGCCTCTGACCTGCTCTCGTAGCCACAGTATTTATATGGCTGGTCCAGTTCAGTTTCTGGTCAATGGTGACCCCCAGGATGTTGATGGTGGGGGATTCGGCGATGGTAATGCCGTTGAATGTCAAGGGGAGGTGGTTAGACTCTCTCTTGTTGGAGATGGTCATTGCCTGGCACTTATCTGGCGCGAATGTTACTTGCCACTTATGAGCCCAAGCCTGGATGTTGTCCAGGTCTTGCTGCATGCGGGCTCGGACTGCTTCATTATCTGAGGGGTTGCAAATGGAACTGAACACTGTGCAGTCATCAGCGAACATCCCCATTTCTGACCTTATGATGGAGGGAAGGTCATTGATGAAGCAGCTGAAGATGGTTGGGCCAAGGACACTGCCCTGAGGAACTCCTGCAGCAATGCCCTGGGGCTGAGATGATTGGCCTCCAACAACCACTACCATCTTCCTTTGTGCTAGGTATGACTCCAGCCACTGGAGAGTTTTCCCCCTGATTCCCATGGACTTCAATTTTACTAGGGCTCCTTGGTGCCACACTCGGTCAAATGCTGCCTTGATGTCAAGGGCAGTCACTCTCACCTCACCTCTGGAATTCAGCTCTTTTGTCCATGTTTGGACCAAGGCTGTAATGAGGTCTGGAGCCGAGTGGTCCTGGCGGAACCCAAACTGAGCATCGGTGAGCAGGTTATTGGTGAGTAAGTGCCGCTTGATAGCACTGTCGACGACACCTTCCATCACTTTGCTGATGATTGAGAGTAGACTGATGGGGCGGTAATTGGCCGGATTGGATTTGTCCTGCTTTTTGTGGACAGGACATACCTGGGCAATTTTCCACATTGTCGGGTAGATGCCAGTGTTGTAGCTGTACTGGAACAGCTTGGCTAGAGGCGCAGCTAGTTCTGGAGCACAAGTCTTCAGCACTACAGCTGGGATGTTGTCGGGGCCCATAGCCTTTGCTGTATCCAGTGCACTCAGCCGTTTCTTGATATCACGTGGAGTGAATCGAATTGGCCGAAGACTGGCTTCCGTGATGATGGGGATATCGGGAGGAGGCTGAGATGGATCATCCACTCGGCACTTCTGGCTGAAGATGGGAAAATGCTTGGTTTATACCCGAACTATCTCCACCTTGAAGACCTGCCATTGCTCATTTACTGTTTTTTTTGGCCAATCTTTGTTTCCAGTCCACCTGTGCTCGATCCCTTCTCAAATCACTGAAATTGGCTCTCTTTCAGTTGGATATTTTCACCTTTGATTTTTCTTTGTGCCTTTCCGTAACTACTTCAAACCAAATTATATTATGATCACTATTACCCAGATGTTCCCCCACTGAAATACACTCCACTTGCCTTACATCATTCCCTAAAACTAGATCCAGCATTGCTTCCTCCCTTGGGCTAGAAATATACTAATTACGAAAGTTCTCCTGTACAAATTTTTGGAATTCTTCACCCTCCTTGCCTTTCAATTACTATAATTCCCTGCGTCTGTCTTTAAGGGACCACATTACTCTTAGTCACCTTCTTTTTCTTAATATACTTGTAAAAACCTTTATATCCCTCACAAACTGGAGTTGGCAGCTGATATTGTGAGTGAATTTAATCCATATAAAGAGTGGAAAGAAAAGAACAATTTAATGTTAAAGTAAATCAATCAAATGCCATTAATGACAAATATATTCAAATTAAATATAACCGTTTGCTCAAAAATAATCCTATTGTATTCCAGTGACAGATTCTCGAATCTAATCAGCCGCTTGGAGTTGTCGGACAGCTGCCCAGTGAGACTCGGCCTGTGATGGTTCCTCCCTTCCTCTGGGTAAGCACCTTGGCCAATATCGCCTTTAATGCAGTAAAACATCCTCAGGTGATTCACAGGAGTGATTATCAAACAGAATTTTTCACCGAGCCACATAAAGAGATATTAGGACGGGTGACCAAAAGCTTAGCCGAAGAGTTAGGCTTAAGGAGCGTCTTAAAGGAAGAGAGGTGGAGAGATGAATAAGTTTAGGGAAGGAATTCCAGAGCTTAGGATCTAGGCAGCCGAAGGCACGGCCGCCAATGGTGGAACGATTAAAATCGGGGATGCACAAGAAGCCAAAATTGGAGAGCGCAGAGTTCTCGGAGGGTTGTAGGGCTGGAGGAGGTTACAGAGATAGGCAGGGGCGAGGGCCATGGAGAGTTTTGAAATGAAGGATGAGAATTTTAAAATCGAGGTGTTGCTGGACCAGGAATGAATGTCGGTCAGCGAGCACGGGAGTCTTGGGTGAACGGGACTTGGTGCGAGATAAAATACGGGAGTTTTGGACGAGCTCAAGTTTTTGGAGGATGGAAGACGGGAGGCCGGCCAGGAGAGTATTGGAATAGTCAAGTCTAGAGATAATAAAGGCATGGATACGGGTTTCAGCAGCAGATGAGCTGAGGCAGGGACGGAGACGGGCGATGTTATGGAGGAGGAAGCAGATGGACTTCGTGATAGAGCAGATATGTGGTCGGAAACTCATCCCAGGGTCAAATAGGACGCCAAGGTTATGAATGGTCTGGTTCAGCCTCAGACAGTGACTGGGGAGAGGGATGGAGTCGGTGACCAGGGAACGGTGTTTGTGGTGGGGACTGAAGACACTGGCTTCGATCTTTCCAATATTTAGTTGGAGGAAATTGCTGCTCATCCAGTACTGAATGTTGGACAACCAGTGTGAAAAATCAGAGACAGTGGAGGGTTCAAGGGAGGTAGTGGTGAGGTGGAGCTGGGCGTCATCAGCGTACATGTGGAACCTGACGTTGTGTTTTCGGATGATGTCGCCAAGGGGCAGCATGTAGATGAGACATAGGAGGGGGCCAAGGATAGATCCTTGGGTGCTCCAGAATTGATGGTCTGGGAGTGGGAAAAGAAGCCATTGCAGGAGATTCTCTGGCTACGACTGGATAGATAAGATTGGAACCAGGCGAGCGCAGTCCCACCCAGCTGGACGACGGACGAGAGGAGTTGGCGCCTCAACAAAGGAAGATATAGTTGAGATACTGGATGGGCTAAAAATTGATAAAGAAGAGGTACTAGTTTTACTTAAAATAGATAAGTCACCCAGTCCAGACGGGATGCATCCTAGGTTGCTGAGGGAAGTAAGAGTGGAAATTGTGGCGGTACTGGCCATAATCTTCCAAACATCCTTCGATACGGGGGTGATGCTGGAGAATTGCAAATTTTACTCCCTTGTTCAAGAAAGGGTGTAAGGATAAACCCAGCAACTATAGGCCAGTCAGTTTAACCTCAGTGGTGGGGAAACTTTTAGAAACGATAATCTGGGACAGAATTAGCAGACATTTGGATGAGTGGATTGATTTGGGAAAGCCAGCACGGGTAGAGTTTTTTGATGAGGTAACGGAGAGGGTAGTTGGGGGCAATGCAGTTGATGTGATGTATATGGACTTTCAGTCGGCGTTTGATAAAGTGCTGCATGGTAGGCTTATCAAGATTGCGGCCCATGGAATAAAGGGGGCAGTAGCAACATGGATACAGAATTGGCTAAGGAACAGGAAACAGAGTAGTGGTGAACAGTTGTATTTTGGACTGGAGGGAGGTGTACAGTGGTGTTCCCCAGGAATCAGTGCTGGGACCATTGCTTTTCTTGATATATATATTAATGACTTGGACTTGGATGTACAGAGCACAATTTCCAAATTTGCAGAAGACACAACACTTGGAAAGGAAGTAAACAGTGAGACGGATAGTGATAAAATTCAAGAGGATACAGTCAGGCTGGTGGCATGGTGAACAAGTGGCAGATGAAATTTTTCACAGAAAAATGTGAAGTGATATATTTCGGTAGGAAGAACAAGGCGAGGCAATATAATCTAGAGGGCACAACTCTAAAAGGGGTACAGGAACCGAGAGATCTGGGGGTATATGTGCACAAATCGTTGAAGGTGACTTTACCAGTAAGGGGTTGGAATGTGTAAGAAATCTCCATGTACTGTGTTAATAAAACTCTGCTCCTGCTGTCACTGGGGACCTGCTCTCTCTTTACTGTAATAAATCTCCAGATGCTGACACACCCCGTACTGGGTTAATGAAACTCTCCATCTCGCTCCAACTGGGGCTCGCTCACTATTGTTTTCAAAATGTTTGACAAAAGTGTACACAGAATGAAACTCCACCCCAGACCCTGTAAACTACATTCCATGCACTGGAAGCAAAATTGTAGATCCTCCCAACTAAATCCCAGATCCTGTCACCCTACCGATTGAGCCAAGTGTTACTCTGGACACTGCACATGATCTGCTGCAGAAAATGGATCAACTGATTGAGCAAATGAGATCCCCTGCCATTCAATAATAAATGCCCCTTATCTCAATAAAATGAATAATCTGAATCAAAATAGCTGAGATAATCTTAAAGAATGGCTGACCTGCAACATGCTGTCTGTATGCCTCTCTGTCTGTATGCCGTGCTCGCTCTCTCTCTCTCTCTCTCTCTCTCTCTCTCTCTCACGGACTGTACCTGTCTCCGTCTCTCCCTGACTCTCTCACTATTCCTGTTTCCCCTGCTTCTTTTGCCTCCCACTACCTGCATGCTGGTTTCTCTCACTTCCTCCCTGTCCCATTTCATCTCCTATTCTCTCCCAACCGAGTTCTCATCTCTGTGTCCACCTCACTCTGTTTCCTTACCCCTCCCTCTCTCCATTTCTTTTCGTCCCTCTCGTTCCCATCAATCGCTTTTTACCCTCTCTCTTTTTCTCTGTGCCTGACCCTGCTCTCTTTTTTTAATTTCTCGAACACATTTTCTATGCAATCCCCACGTTTTGCCCTGTCCCTAGATCTCTCTGTCTGCAGCCCATCCCTTTCTGGAGGAGGGCCTATTTCAGTGGGATGAGAACAGATCTGGCCTGGGTAAATTGGAATCATAGATTGGCAGGCAAAACTGTAATTGAACAGTGGGCAGCCTTTAAAGAGGAGATGATTCAGGTACAGACAAGGTACATTCCAACGAGGGAGAAAGGTAGGGCAACTAAAGCCAGAGCTCCCTGGATGACAAAGGAGATCGAGAATAAGATGAAGCGGAAAAAAGTGGTGTATGACAGGTGTCAGGTCGATAATACACGTGAGAGCCAGGCAGAATATAGAAAGTTCAGAGGGGAAGTGAAAAAGGAAATAAGAGGGGCAAAGAGAGAGTATGAGAATAGACTAGCGACCAATATAAAAGGGAATCCAAAAGTCTTCTACAGACATGTTAACAGTAAACAGGTAGTAAGAGGAGGGGTGGAGCCGATTAGGGACCATAAAGGAGATCTACTCATGGAGGCAGTGGGCATGGCTGAGATATTAAATGAATACTTTGCATCTGTCTTTACCAAGGAAGAAGATGCTGCCAGAGTCTCGGTATAGGAAGATATAGTTAAGATACTGATGGGCTAAAAATTGATAAAGAAGAGGTACTAGAAAGGCTAGCTGTACTTAAAGTAGATAAGTCACCTGGTCTGGATGGGATACACCCGAGGATGCTGAAGGAAGTAAGGGGGGAAATTGCAGAGGTACTGGCCGTAATCTTCCAGACATCCTCAGACATGGGAGTGGTGCCAGAGGATTGGAGATTTGCAAATGTTACACCCTTGTTCAAAAAAGGGTGTAAGGATAAACCCAGCAACAATAGGCCAGTCAGTTTAACCTCGGTGGTGGGGAAACTTCTGGAAACGATAATACTGGACAGAATTAACAGTCACTTGGACGAATGTGGATTGATGAGGGAAAGCCAGCATGGATTTGTTACAGGCAAATTGTGTTTAACTAACCTGATGGAGTTTTTTGATGAGGTAACAGAGAGTGTGGATGAGGGCAATGCGGTTGACTTTGTGTATACGGACGTTCCAAAGGCGTTTAATAAAGTGTCACATGGTAGGCTTGTCATCGAGGTTGCGGCCCATGGAATAAAGGGGGCAATAACAACATGGATACAGAATTGGCGAAATGACAGGAAACAGAGAGTAGTGGTGATCGGTTGTTTTTCGGACTGGAGGGAGATGCACAGTGGTGTTCCCCAGGGGTCGGTGCTGGGACCACTGCTTTTCTTGATATATATTAAGGACTTGGACTTGGGTGTACAGGGCACAATTTCAAATTTGCAGATGACACGAGACTTGGAAGGATAGTGTGCAGTGAGGAGGATAGTGATAGACTTCAAGAGGATATAGACAGGCTGATGGCATGGGCGGACACGTGGCAGATGAAATTTAAACCAGATAAATGTGAAGTGATATATTTCAGTAGCAAGAAAGTGGAGAGGCAATATAAACTAGAGGGCACAATTCTAAAAGGGGTGCAGGAATAGTGAGATCTGGGGGTATATGTGCACAAATCGTTGAAGGTGGCAGGGCAGGTTGAGAAAGCGGTGAAAAAAGTGGTCGGGATCCTGGGCTTTATAAATAGAGGCATAGAGTACAAAAGTAAGGAAATCATAATAAACCTTTATAAAACACTGGTTTGGCCACAACTGGAATATTGTGTGCAGTTCTGGGCACCGCACTTTCGGAAAGATGTGAAGGCCATAGAGAGGGTGCAGAAGAGATTTACCAGAATGATTCCAGGGATAATGGACTTTTCTTACATGGATAGACTGGAGAAGCTCGGGTTGTTCTCTTTGGAACAGAAAAGGTTGAGAGCATATTTGATAGAGGTGTTCAAAATCATGAAGGGTCCAGACAGAGGAGATAGAGAGAAACTGTTCCCATTGGCGGAAGGGTCAAGAACCAGAGGGCATAGACTTAAGGTGATTGGCAAAAGAACCGAAGGTGATATGATGTAAAACTTTTTTACACAGCGAGTGGTTATGATCTGGAATGTGCTGCCTGAGGGGGTGGTGGAGGCAGATTCAATCATGGCCTTTAAAAGGAGACTGGATAAGTACTCGAAAGTAAAAAATTTTCAGGGCGATGGGGATAGGGCGGGGGAATGGGACTAGTTGGATTGCTCTTGGATGGAGCTGGCGTGGACTCGATGGGCCGAATGGCCTCCTTCCGTGCTATAATCTTTCTTTGATTCTACGATTTGAAGATTAAAAAGTATGACTCTGCCTAATCATATTATGATTTTCGAGGTGCCCTTTTACTACGTCCTTAATAATACATTCTAGCATTTTCCCTACTATTGATGTCAAGCTAACTAGCCTACAGTTCCCTCTTTTCTCTCTCACTCCTTTCTTAAATGGCGGGGTTACATTTGCTGCCTTGCAATCCACGGGGACCATTCCAGAATCTGGGGAATTCTGTAAGATCACAACCAATGCATCCACTATCTCTGCAGTCACCTCTTTTAAAACCCGAGGATGTCGGCCATCAGGTCCAGGGGGTTTCTCGGCTTTTAGTCCCATTAATTTCTCCAGCACTTTTTCTTTACTAATATTAATTACTTTAAGTTCCTCACTCTGATTAGGCCCTTGGTTCCCCACTGTTTCCGGTATGTTTTTTGTGTCATCTGCTGTGAAGACAGATATCAAATATTTGTTTAACATCTCTGCCATTTCCTTACTCCCCATTATAATTTCTTCTGTCTCTGCCTCGAAGGGACCCATGATTACTTTCACTCATCTCTTCCTTTTCAACAAACTTGTGGAAGCTCTTACAATCTGTTTTTATATTTCCTGTTGGTTTACTGTCAGATTCAACTTTCTCCCTCTTTCTGAATTTTTGGTCATCCTTTGCTGATTTCGAAAACCCTCCCAATCCTCAGGCTAACTACGCTTTTTGACTACATTGTAAGCCTCTTCTTTTAATCTAATATTATCCTTAAATTCTCTAATTAGCCACAATTGTACCACTTTTCCTGTGGAGTTTTATTCCTCAAGGGAATGTATATTAGTTGAGAATTATGAATTATTTCTTTAAATATTTGCCATTGTTTGTCTACCGTTATATCTTTTAATCTAATTTCCCAATCTACCTCAGCCAACTCGCCCCTCATACCTACATAATTGGCTTTATTTATATTTAAGACCCTAGTTTCGGACTTAACCACATCACTCTCAAACTGAATATGAAATTCTATCATATTATGTTCACTTTCCTCCAGCGGATCCTTTACTATAAGTTTACTAATTAACCCTGTCTCATTACACAATACGAGATCTAAAATAACCTGTTCCCTAGGTGGTTCCTCTACCAATTAAGTACTTTTGAAGTGTAGTTGCTGCTTTACTGTAGGAAACACGGCAGTACATTGCACACAGTAAGGTCCCACAAACAGCAATGTGATAATGACCAGATCATCTGTTTTAGTGATGTTGGTTGAGGGATAAAAATTATAATTGAATTTAAAAGACCGGTCCAGCAGTAAGATACGGGTTTTCACCCACCTGCCATGTTTCTAAACCCGACCTTATCACTGGGGAAGATACCAAGCAAAGGCTGGGCCAGGGAGGCAGGGACTCTCCACAGGTGGTGGGGGGAGATCAAGGGAGAATTGCCCAGGTTGCTCTTACACCCTCTTCTCGTGGCTGGATTCAGACCAGCAATGGTGGAGGTCTAAGACCCAGAGAAGGGGAGAAACGGCCTCAGATATAGAAATGACCGAGGCTCAGTGTTAATCACTGTGGAATAGTTTACAATTCAGCAAATATATTGTCCACACGGAGAAAATTGTCCACCGCAGCCAACGTATCAGGCGGGTAGAAGTGGGCTCTTCGAGGAGTCGCGTTTCCCTTAAAAACTCTCCAGCCAAATGGTAATGTCCCTTTAAATTTACAATCCTGCCACACCAGTCATCGCCAGCTTTAATGTGTTGTGTCAGATCCTCTATCCAAGCACTTTTCTGCTCCTGTCACTGTGACTCATTTCTATTATACACCAGAGAGAGAGAGAGAATGTCCTGCAAGTCTATTTATAAATCTCAGCCCATCTCCCCATCACTCACTGAAACATTGTTGGTGCAGAGGGGTGATTAAGCAACACATATTTCTCTCTGTACCTTTCTGCCAGCTGAAATGTGTCCATTATAATGAGAACGGATGATGTGCCACATAAGTACAGTGCCTGGCATGTGATCCTTGGCACATTTATACACAGAGGCACCCTCAGAAAAGGTGGCAAATACCGTGGCATTATTTTGGATGGAGAGGGCCTGAGGCTTAATTGCGACAGGCCTTTCCCCACAATATATGTGTGAGTGACAGGAGACACAGACGGCGACACGGGAGAGACAGACGGGGAGAGAGAGAGAGAGAGAGACAGACATGGGAGAGACAGACGCAGATATTAAAACGTACCCTTGTTTTAGATGGAGTATGACTTAAAAGCAAAGTAATGCATTGTTTCATTGACTAGTAATGTGGTGAATAGTTACTAATAGACCCGAACTCATTCATAACATCTGCAAGAATAACTTGCAGTTATAGCTTTCCCTCCAGTGACACATGTGGACTATCATGCAATGTGAAACAGGGTGATTTTAACTCTCCCTGATCGCAGGAGCAGTTAAAATGGAGCAGCTCCATTTCCTGCTCCATTCCCGTCAATCAGCCGTTTTAACGCCACTCATCTTGGCTTTTAACGAGTCTCCCGCTGGACTCCTCGGTCACATCATAACCCCTGAAATTTAACCCACTTCTGAGCAGGGAGGTCACCCCACAGGGGGAACCTGTCGAGAAGCCTGCAAGGCACACTGAGGTAAGTTTAAAAAATAAACTGACCTTTGAGTAAATAAGGAGAAACTGTTTCCACTGACAGGAGGGTTGATAACCAGAAAAAAACAGATTGAAGATAATTGCCATCTAATCCAAATACATTATATACAAGATGGGTAAAAAGAGTTAAGATGCAGATTAGCCATGATCTAAATGAACGGCAGAACAGAATCGAGGGAATGAATGATCTACTCCTGAGGGTGTGAGAGTGCAGTTCAATGGGCCTTTACTCTCACTTGATTCAGTTCTATGGGCGCCTGCATTCACAGGGGTACAGTTCCATGGACCCTGACAGTTACTGGGGTATAGTTCCATGGACCCTGACTCTCACTGGGCTACAGTTCTATGCACCCTGACTCTCACTGGGCTACAGTTCTATGCACCCTGACTCTCACTGGGCTACAGTTCTGTATACCCTGACTCTCACTGGGGAACAGTTCCACGAGGACCTACTCTCACAGTTCCATGGACATTGTCTGTCACTCGAATACTATTCCGTTGATCCTGACACACTCTGCGAACAGTTCCGTGGACACTGACACTGGGCTACAGTTCCGTGGACACTGTCACTCACTGGGGTACAGTTCCACGGACACTGTCACTCACTGGGGTACAGTTCCACGGACACTGTCACTCACTGGGGTACAGTTCCACGGACACTGTCACTCACTGGGGTACAGTTCCACGGACACTGTCACTCACTGGGGTACAGTTCCACGGACACTGTCACTCACTGGGGTACAGTTCCACGGACACTGTCACTCACTGGGGTACAGTTCCACGGACACTGTCACTCACTGGGGTACAGTTCCACGGACACTGTCACTCACTGGGGTACAGTTCCACGGACGCTGTCACTCACTGGGATACAGTTCCACGGACGCTGACACTCACTGGGATACAGTTCCACGGGCGCTGACACTCACTGGGATACAGTTCCACGGACACTGACACTCACTGGGATACAGTTCCACGGACACTGACACTCACTGGGATACAGTTCCACGGACACTGACACTCACTGGGATACAGTTCCACGGACACTGACACTCACTGGGATACAGTTCCACGGACACTGACACTCACTGGGATACAGTTCCACGGACACTGACACTCACTGGGATACAGTTCCACGGACGCTGACACTCACTGGGATACAGTTCCACGGACGCTGACACTCACTGGGATACAGTTCCACGGACACTGACACTCACTGGGATACAGTTCCACGGACGCTGTCACTCACTGGGATACTGTTCCACGGACGCTGACACTCACTGGGATACAGTTCCACGGACACTGACACTCACTGGGATACAGTTCCACGGACGCTGACACGCACTGGGATACAGTTCCACGGACACTGACACTCACTGGGATACAGTTCCACGGACGCTGTCACTCACTGGGATACAGTTCCAAGGGCACTGTCACTCACTGG
The DNA here is from genome assembly GCF_035084215.1 of Heptranchias perlo. Classification (NCBI taxonomy): domain Eukaryota; kingdom Metazoa; phylum Chordata; class Chondrichthyes; order Hexanchiformes; family Hexanchidae; genus Heptranchias; species Heptranchias perlo. The sequence goes on along the minus strand of NC_090359.1, from coordinate 15,319,005 downwards.
GATACTGTTCCACGGACGCTGTCACTCACTGGGATACTGTTCCACGGACACGGTCTCTCACTGGGATACTGTTCCACGGACGCTGACACTAATAATGAAATACCATGGATGAATAAAGAGATAAGATCAGAATTGAAACTAAAGAAAAAGGCATACACTCAGCACCTGGACAATAAAGAGGATGACAAAAGGGAATACGAAGAGGTTAGGAAATAAGTAAAAAAAACCTATTCGGAAGGCAAAGAGGAATTACAAAATTAAATTATCAAAAAATACTTTTTAAAAAGTGAAGTATTCTACAGACACATAAATAACAAAAGGAAAATCATGATAGGGGTCAGGCCACTAAGGGATGCATAAGGTGAACTCACAGGTAACGGCAGAAATGTTGAATCATTACTTTGCCTCAATATTGACACTAACAAGATGGATAAGACATTAGAAGCAGAAATCAAAAAAGTTATAAAGACATTTATGATAGAAAAGGGGAGATAATTGATAAACGAGTCAAACGTAGAAAAGATAAAACCTCTGTCCAGGTAGATTGCGTCCATGCATATTAATAGAAGTTAGGGGAGAAATAGCAGAGGCACTATTACATACATGTATATCAATTCATTAGAGAAGGGAATGCTGCCAGAGGATTGGCGAACAGCTGATGTTATTCCTATGTTTAAAATAGACGATAGAACGGCGATAAAGAACTATAGACCAGTGAGCTTAAATTCGGTGGTGGGAAAGATAATGGAATCTTTCCTCACAGATGTAATAGAAATACATCTGGCAACCGAAAATATAATCAAGAATAGTCAGCACAGATTTCAAAAGGGAAGGTCATGCTTGACCAACCTTATTGAATTCTTTGAAGAAGGAACAGAAAGAGTAGATAAGGGATTTTCAAAAGGCCTTTGATAAGGTACCACATAGTAGAATCATGACTGTGGTTAGAGCAGGTCGAGTCAGGGAACAAGTAGCAGAATGGATAGCAAGCTGGCTCCAAAACAGAGAACAGAGAGTAGTGGTTAAAGGTGTTTACTCAGACTGACAGAAGGTGGGAAACGGTGTTCCACAGGGATCGGTGCTGGGACCACTGTTGTTTATCATTTACATAAAAGATTTGGACTCGGGAATCAGAAGTACAATTTCAAAATTTGTGATTGACACTAAATTTGGGGGCTTCATTAATACTGAAGAAAACTGATAAAATTCAAGAAGACGTAAATAAACATGCAGAATAGGCGTGTAAATGGTTAATGAATTTCAATGTTGGGTCCAGTAGCATAGTGGTTGTCATTGGACTAGTAATCCAGAAGGCCTGGACTAATATTCCAGTCATGAGTTCAAATCCTGCCACGGCAGCTGGGGAATTTAAATTCAATTAATTAAATAAAATCTGGAATTAAAAAAACTAGCATCAGTAATGGTTACCATGAAACTACTGGAATGTCGTAAAAACCCATCTGGTTCATTAATGTCCTTTAGGGAAGGAAACCTGCCGTCCTTACCTGGCCTGGTCAAAATGTGACTCCAGACCCACAGCAACGTGGTTGATTCTTAATCGCCCTCTGAAATGGCCTCGCAAGCCACTCAGTTGTTCAAGAAGGCAGCTCACCACCACCTTCTCAAGGGCAATTAGGATGGGCAATAAACGCTTGCCAGTGATGCCCACGTTCTATCAACGAATAAAAAAAAAGTGTGAGGTGGTGCATTTTGGTAGGAGGAATAAGGAGGCCACATAATCCTTGGGAAATAAGAGTCGAAATGGGTGGAGGAGCAAAGGGATCGAGGCATACAGATTCACAAATCATTCAAAGTAATAACGCAGGTTAACAAGATCGTACAAATGTAAACAAAGCAGTGGGTTCATTTCTTGAGGAATAGAATTGAAAAGCCGAGCAGTTATATTAAACTTGTACAGAACCTTGGATAGAGCACACTTAGAGTACCGTGCACATTTCTGGTCGACATATTACCAGAAGGATATAGAGGCACTGGGGAAGGTGCAAACAAGATTTCCAAGAATAATATGAGAACTGAGATTTTAACTATGGGGAAAGACTGAACAGGATCGCTGTATTTTGTCCAGAAAAGAGAAGGCAGAGGGTGATCTAATAGAGATCTTTGAAGTTATGAAGGGGTTTGATAGGGTAGACGTAGAGAAGATGTGACCACTTTTGAAGAGTCCAAAACTAGGTGACATAAATATAAGTTAGTCACTAATAAAATCAAAAAAGAAATCAGGAGAAACTTCTTTACCCAGAGAGTGGTTAGAATATAGAACTTACTATCATATGCAGTAGTTGAGGCGAATAACATAGATGCATTTAAAAGGAAGCTAGATAAATACATAAGGGAGAAAAGAATAGAAGGATATGCTGATAGGGTTAGATGAAGTACCTGAACTATCTCCTCCTTGAAGGCCTCCCTTTGCTCTTTAACTGTTTTACCTGATAATCTTTGTTCCCATTCCACAAGGGCCAAATCCCTTTTCAGCTCACTGAAATTAACCCTCTTCCGGTTAAGTATCTTCAACTTTCATTGTCTTTGTACTTTTCCATAATTACTCTAAACCTAATCATATTGTGTTCACTGTTTCCAAAACACTCTCCCATTGAAACTTGCCCCACTTCATTCCCCAGAACTAGATCCAGCACTGCTTCCTTCCTCGTTGGGCTGGAAACATACTGATCAAGAACCTCAGACATTTACAAAAGCTGAAACTATCCCAGCAGCTCAATCTAATACAGCACCTCCAACTAACCCAGTAACTTAAGCTAAAACTGCACTTGCAGTAAATTGATTACCTCAAACTAAAGCTGCCGCCCTAAGTAATCCAGCACCTCAACATAATCTAATACCTCAAGCAAAAACAGCACCTCAGACCAGCCCAGAACCTCAAAATAACCTAATACTTCAAAATAATACAGCCTCCAAACTAATCCAACACCTCAAGCTAACCTAGCACCTCAAGTTAGTCCAGCACCTTAACCTAACCTAGCTCTTCAAGTAGTACAGTACCTCTAACTGGCCCAGCACCTCAAGCTAATACAGCACCTCAAGCTAATACCATGTATCTCTGAAACTGACCACAGCACCCTGAAACTGACTCTGGTACTGCAAACTGTGTTCAGGGACCATAACTGAGGCAGTGTTCAATGACTGACTATCCCATCTCCCCAAATGAGTCAGCATCCTAAAGCTGTCCACAATACGCCCCAAACCGATCACATCATCCGCAAAAAAACACAATACCCAGAAACTGACCCAGTCCCCACACACTTACCTCACCATCCACACATTGATCAAACACCCAAAGCTAACGATGGCATCACACGTTGGGCTTCTGCCTCCTGTAAAATGATAACTGCACTGTCACAGCAAACCACAGCATCTGTAAATGGACCTTAAACAGTGCACATTACCGCAATACTGAGCAGAGAAACCCCAAACCACAACACCCACAAATTGACACTGAACAACAAACATAGACAACGATCTCTGATGATTCAACACGCCCAGACTGATGCCAACACTGAGGGATTGTAGAAATCCCTGACGCTCAGCCTTCGGTGTCAGCCTCGTCATGTGGGTTCATTCTGGGTTCGAGATATGTTTCGTGCATTGAATATTTTTAGGCTGATGAATCAGTGTAAGACTTTGGTTCAATCTTGGATTCTGGGCTTGTTTTCAGTTTCAACACAAATTTGGGTTCTTGGCTTTTCTTTATGTTTATAATTCATTTTACATGAGTTGGTCACTTTAGAATTGGGATTGGTTCAGGGTCCCAGTTCAGTTTTATATTCTGGGTTAGTTTGGTCAATTTGAGATTCTGTGTTGTTTTGAGTTTCTGGCTCAGTATCTGGTTGTAACATACTGCACTCAAACTGACCACAAGAGCTCCAATTAACTCAGAACCCTCAAGACTAACATTCTCCACACATCCAAAAACACCCAGCACTGCAAAATATTCCACAGGACCCCGGCAAAGACTGATCCTCACAGACTGATCTCAATGACCCCTAACATTACATCATACCTAAAAACAGCAGAAGAGCCTTAAATAAACTACAGAACGAACAAGTGAACCAGTGGAGTCAGCTAGGGTTCTGGGCCAGGTCGGGTTTCCAGGTCTGCTTGGTGTTTCGGGTCTGTTTAGGATTTACCGTATTTTAATATTCTGAGTCCGTTTAGGATAATGGATCAGTTTAGGGTTCAGATCAGCTTGTGGACGGAGCAAGCCCCTATTCCATCTCCCTGTTCCAAAAATCAAATTAATATACGGTCCCCAGATAGGGGACGTATCAGATATTAAACTGATAACAGATTTTTTTTTCAAAAAATATACTTATTCATAAAATTTGTAACAATACAAACAATACAGTTGTCATCACATTTCAAACATACACAATACAGAATATACTTTTTGCAAGATACATAAAGTACAGTTCAATTATGATTCCAACAATACAGTTACACATTGTTCATAATTACAGTTCATGACACTCGAGGGTGCCTTATTGCATTACAATCAATAAGCTTATTGATTACAGATTCATTACAGGTACATTACATTTCATTACATAAATTTGTATTTTACATTCTGCCCGAGGTGGGTTTTCCCTGATTGCAGCCCCTCGGTTTACAATTGCGGGAGAGCTCGAAACGATAGCCTTTCCCCACAGAGCCTTTGCGGCGGCCGCACCCAGCTTCAGTGCATCCCTGAGCACGTGGACCTGGACCTTGGAATGTGCCAGTCTGCAACACTCGGTCGAGGACAGCTCCTTGCGCTGGAAGACCAGCAAATTTCGGGCAGACCAAAAGGCGTATTTCACCGAGTTGATGGTCTTCCAGTAGCAGTTGATATCTGTCTCGGAGTGCTTCCCTGGTAACAGCCCATAAAGCACAGAATCATGTGTCACAGAACTGCTCCCTTGTGGGAGAAACTGGAACCAGTTTAAAAATAAGGGGTCTCCCATTTAAGATGGAGATGAGGAGAAATTTTTCTCTCTGAGGGTCGTGAGTCTGTGGAACTCCCTTCTCCAGAGAGCAGCGGAGGCAGGGTCATTGAATATTTTTATGGCTAAGTTATATAGATTCCTGATTAACAAGGGAGTCAAAGGTTATCGTAGGTACACGGGAAAGTTGGGTTGTGGTCACAATCAGATCAGCCATCATCTTATCAAATGGCAGAGCAGGCTCGAGGGGCTGAATGGCCTACTCCTGCTCTTAATTTGTATGTATGAACCTGGACAGATACCACTGCATCTCTCTCCAGATCTTCTTTGCAAAGGGACATTCCAGGAGGAGATGGGTGACGGTCTCGTCCCCATCGCAACTTCCTTGGGGACAGCGCACGGTGGCACTGAGAGGTCGGGAGTGCATGAAGGATCTGGTGGGAAGGGCCCTTCTCACCACCAGCTAAGCTACGTCTTGGTGCTTGTTTGAAAGCACTGGCGATGAGGTGTTCTGTCAAATGACTTTGGCAGAAAGCCTCATCGCTGCACAATGGGGGAATCCTTCCAATCGAACACGAAGGATTGTTAATGTTGTGTCCACATCACATACTTCTGTGCCCCAATAGTTTGTTGTGACACACAATCCATTTCTCTTGTTGTATTTTATACGATTACCGTGCATGTTTCTGTTCTTATGGAGGTGTCTGTGGGTTCCTGTGGGCTTGATGTTGGTAATTTCAGCCTCCAATGCCTGTGTTTGAATACAGCCCACACTGACAGGAGGTAAATCTGTTTCACCTGCTGCTTGTAAGGATCCCACATTAAATCAGTCTGGGCAGCATCAATCCATTACTTACTGGGAATGGGCCCACCGCAAATATTGTATTTAATTAATGATCTCACTCAGATAAGATCAGAGCATGTGGAGTCAGGACGAAGAGCAGAATTATTCGCAAGCTGGGTACAAAACAGAAAACAGAGAGTAAGTGTTAAAGGTAGTTACTCAGACTGGCAAAAGTTCTGAGTGGTGAATCACAGGGATTGGTGCTGGGACCACTGTCTTCACCATTTATATAAACGATTTGGACTTGGGAATTGGAAGTATAATTTCAAAATTTGCGAACAACACCAAACTGGTGGGTATAGTTAATACTGAGGAGGAGTGTGACATAATACAGGAAGATATAAATAAATTTGCACAATGGGCGTGTAACTGGCAAATGAATCTCAATATAGATAAGTGTGAGGTTTTAAATTATGATGGGAAGAATAAGTGGGCCACTGCTTCAATAATGGGGTAAAGGAGCAGAGGCGTCTCGGGGTACAGATACACAAATCACTAAAAGTAATGACACAGGTTAATAAGGCCATTAAAAAAGCAAACCAACACTGGGGTTCATTTCTAGAGGGATAGAATTGAAAAGCAGAGAAGTTATGTTAAACTTGTATAGAACCTTGGTTAGACCACACTTGGAGTACTGTGAACAGTTCTGGTCTCCATATTATAAAAAGAATATAGAGGCACTCTATAGAGTAGGTGAAAAAAAGATTTACGAGGATGATACCAAAACCGAGAGGTTATACTTAACAGGAAAGATTGAACAGGCTGGGGCTCTTTTCTCCAGAAAAGAGAAGACTGAGAGGTGACCTGATGGAGATCTTTAAGATTATGAGAGGGTTTGATAGAGGAGTCATAGAGAAGATATTTCCACTTGCGGGGGAGACCAGAACTAGGGGCCATAAATATAAGATAGTCACTAATAAATCCAATAGGGAATTCAGGAGAAACTTATTTACCCAGAGAGTGATCAGAATGTGGAACTCGCTGCCACAAGGAGTAGTTGAGGCGAATAGCATAGATGCATTTAAGGAGAAGCTCGATCAGCAGATGAGGGAGAGAAGAATAGAAGAATATGCTGATCTGGTTAGATGAAGCAGGGAGGGAGGGGGCTTGTGTGGAGCATAAACACCGGCATGGACCTGTTGTGGGGAATGGCCTATTTCTGTGCCGGACATTCTATGTCAGATAGGCTGCAGCATGGCTGGTGTTAAAAGTGAATCAGTGTCAAACTGGTGAAAATGTCGGTGCTATTGGGGTGTTGGGGCCGCATCACCTTCCTTAGAATTAATAATAATAGTAACAAAACTTCACTCATTTAATCTTCTAATATGCAGAGCATATCTTTGCTTAGTTCGTGAATAATGAACCTAGGCCCTGCGAGTAAAATTGCAACTGACTGTCCACAAAGTTTAATGGAAACTGAGCAACTTGTGTTGATGTATCACCAGCCTGAAAATATAGGGCTCGATTTTAAAAGTAAAGAACGGGTGGGTTGGGGGCGGGGGTGCATTGAAAATTGCCACCATTTCAGACCCGCCTCCAACCCGCCCATTTCCCGTTTTCACGGGGGTGGGCGACCAACCCGCTCCCAGGGGGCGGGGCGGGCCTCATAACCTTTCAAGGAGGCTTCAGGCATCCATTTTTTACTAATTCCCGATTTCCACCCTGGGTGGCCAGGATTCCTGGGCCTTCTGTTTTACTCCTCGTGAAAGGAGGTGAGAAGGCCCGAGAGTAACAGGTAGGTGCCTAGAAAGGCACAGCTTGTGGGCCCTGAGGAGCAGGAGTGCTTCCCCCAGGCCCAACAAGCCTCCCTGCACCGACACCCCTCCCCCGATCCCGGACCCTTGACCCCGATCCTCCCCCTCCGACCCCCGACATTCCCCTCAATGATCGCTGACCCCTGCAATGACCCCCGATCCCATCCCACATGACTTGCGACCCCCGTGCCCACCTATGCCCATCCATGCCCCGTGCTCACCCGTGCCCCCCATCCATGCAAACAAAGACTTACCTGAAGACGTCCTCTCCCTGGCTGGTTTCCCGTCCCATTGAGACCAGCCTGTCAATCAACCGGTCAGTCAGACGGGAAACAAAAAAAATAAAAGATGTCCTTCCGTCAAAATCTTAAGGATGTTACGGAAACCCGTACTAATGGGTTTCCTGACCTCAAATTGACCCCCGCCCCTTTCCCGGCTCCGTTTTAAAATCACCCTCATAATCTCTGAACATCAACCATGGAGTGGAGTGAAGAAATAGGTGGCAGCTGCAGTTAAAGGCAGAGAAATGGAATATATAGAGAGAGATGGGTAGGGAGAGGGAGGGATGTGGAGAGACAGAGCAATGGAATATACAGAGAGAGGGAGGGTGGATAAAGAAAGGGAGCAACTTAAACAGAGAGGGGTGGACGGCAGACAGAGAGATCCAGGAACGGGGCAAAATGAGGGGATTGTGTAGAAAACGGGTCAGCAAAATTGCAGAGAACAGAGCCAGGCACAGAGAGAAAGTGGATAGGGACAGAGTGGGAGGGAAGAGAGCGGGTAAAGAGTGATTGATGGGGATGATAGAGAGGGACGAAAAGGAAGTGAGAGAGTGAGGGGTAGGGAAACAGTGAGGTGGACTCAGAGGTGAGAACTCGGTTGGGAGAGAATGGGAGATGGGGAGCAAGGTAGGGAGGGGTGCGGATCGAGTGAAAGGGACAGGGAGGAAGAGAGATACACTAGTGTGCAAGGAGTTGGAGGCAAATAAGCAGGGCAGCAGGAATAGTGAGATAGGCAATGGGAGATAGAGAGGGATGAAGACAGATACAGACCGTGTCAGAGAGAGAGATAGAGACTCGAACGGGAAGGTGGGAGACAGAGAGACAGGCCCACGGACAGCTGTGTTCATGCTGCAGGTCAGCCATTCTTTAAGATGATCTCAGCTATTTAGATTCACAGATTATTCCTTTAATGGAAATTTCTTACAGTAAAGAGAGAGCAGATCCCCAGTGACACCAGGACCAGAGTTTTATTAACACAGCACATGGAGATTTCTTACACAGTCCAACCCCTTACTGGCAAAGTCACACATTGTACAAAAGGGATCCAACAAACTCCTGAAATTTGTCACTTAGTTACAAAGAGGGTTATTCATATATCAGTGATAACGCCCTTTGTACAACTTGCTGTCGACAGGAACTGAGCTAACTTGAGCCATGTTTATTTTTTTTAAAAATCTATGTCCCTGACCCCGTCTCCCTGTGCGTCCCTGACCCTGACCCCGTCTCCCCGTGCGTCCCTGACCCTGACCCCGTCTCCCCGTGCGTCCCTGACCCCGTCTCCCCGTGCGTCCCTGACCCCGTCTCCCCGTGCGTCCCTGACCCCGTCTCCCCGTGCGTCCCTGACCCCGTCTCCCCGTGCGTCCCTGACCCTGACCCCGTCTCCCCGTGCGTCCCTGACCCTGACCCCGTCTCCCCGTGCGTCCCTGACCCTGTATTTGGCGTTTTCCCCTTTCACTCTTTCTGACTGAAACTTGTCTGATGAGTGGTAACACTGTCATACAAGGTACTTTCTGAATCCTCACTGCCTGTCTGTACAATTCACCTTCTCCCCCTAACCTCTGTGGTGTTGCCGTGGATTTCTTCCAAACACACATTGGCCTCACCCCTTCCTGCTTTGTCAACGTCTCTTCCTTTGAGCATTATCTCTGGACTCCTCCTCTTCGATCACCTCCCTGTCGATCCCCATACCCCGCCCTCCCATTGCTCCACTGATCAGATCTCATTGACTTCCATTGGTTTCCTGACCCTCAACACATTCCCTATAAGTCCCTCCAAGGTTTGCCTGTCCTACCTCTGCAAACGCCTCCATCTCCATGTCCCACACTCTTTTATCCTCCAACACTGGCCTTCTGTGCATTCACTCATTCCTCGGTTCCCCTTCTGCGGCAGTGCCTCCAGCTAACCCGGCTTTACTCTCTGTTAATCCCTTCTGAGTGACGGAAACTTCATCTACTCCTGTGAAATTCCTCCATCAACTATTCTAACTGAGTCATTGGCCTGATTTTTAAAAAAAGACTTCACGCCTGTTTTGAAACATCAACAGACCTTCTGCGCCTGAATGATTCCGTGTTTCATGTCCACAAGGAGTGTGAGAGGTTGCAGCCCCTGTTCCACTATTTAAAGGGGCTGCTCCACAACTTCTGGCTGCGCTTCAGTCCCATGCTCCTCATCTTTGGCCACCGGGTGAGGAGGAGGGCGGGTCAGTCAGAGGATCTCCTCGTGGGCCTGTCCAAGGTGGCCATCCACAGGTCCAGGTGAGACGGGGCCCGTGGGGGCGGTCGCTCCAACTGTCGGCCTCTCTTCCACAGAATTCTCCGCGCCCGGGTGGCCCTGGAGATGGAGCACGCGGTGTCTGCCGGTTCGCTTGGGGCTTTCCGTGACCGGGGGGCACCGCAGGGGCTGGAGTGCATCCTGGACCGATATAATAAAATTTAAATTTGACACTTATTTTGGGTTTTTTGGTTTTTCTGCACATGAACACACCCTAAACCCCGCTTCTTGTAAAAGGGGGGCCTAAAAACACAAAAAAAAATCAAGCGTCATTCTGACTGCACTTCCAGTAAACACTTCAGAACCGAGCTGAGTGGAGGTCTGAGCAGAGCAAAACGACAGCCCTTGCCTGCCTCCTGAATCCGGGAGAAGGCAGAAAAAAAAACCATCAGTGATTCCCAGACTATTGAGGACCAACGGCTGTTAAAATATCACAGACACGGAGTTACAGGAATGTTTTAAGGGGGCCCAGAAATAATTTAAAAAGTGAGAATTAACCCCACAGATGCTGTAGGCGGGGCTCGATTATTAGTCCGGTCCGGTGGAAACTAATATCCAGTCGCTAATTCACAGCCCTTCCTCCGGACAATTACATTTCGGGTCAGACTCCCTGAGGACGTGTTTAAAAAATGATCTGAATACAGGAACATGTTTTGATAATGTTACTGTCTGTTGCTTTTGCTCATTTTTTGTCGGCTGCTGTAAAATTTAATTTTGATCTAACTTTTGACAACAAATGTGTTTAAAGGAGATGTCTTTGGCCCTGTTGCTGAGTCCCTTTGGTAAATTGAGGTGATAATTGTGATCTGGAATTGAGTTGTGATGTTGGGAGTCAGTTCCTGCTTCACTTCAACCGTTTTCCTCATTTAACCAATTTACCAATTAGAGTAAACGGATATTTAATCACATTGAGCAGCTCCTCTCTGAACTTACTCTGGGTCACTGTGTAAATGGCCGTGTTCGTACGGGAACTCAGAAGCTGAAGCAGAATTCCCGCTTGTTCGAAGGTTGCGAAAGGGTTAAACAAAGATCGGCGGTTAAAGCCGCCTGAAATTCGATAATATAAAAAATATACGACCGTTGTCATCCAGAGCAGGATGAAACTGCTGGATATGGCAAAAAGTAAAACGATGGACCTTCTGCGGTTCTTCATCTCAGGGTCCTTGTCATTCTCACCATTGCTGAGGTCCCGGAGGCTCCTTCGGGCCCGACTGGCCACTAAAATGCGTCTGACGGTGAGAGCATTAAACAATAAAATCAAACAGAATGGAAGCAACGGGGTTAACAGCTGTTCAATCCAAGAAAATGCGATCCATGTGGGTAGAATATAAAACTGTGATGATACAAGGCAACCCCACGGTATATTGTTAACAGTATGGTAATGAACATACACGAAGGGCCGGGGAATATTCTTTAAACCGAACAGCGCGCTCAAAGTCACGATAATCACAAGTGAAGTTTTCTCGGTGCAATATTTTGTTTTCAGCTTCTGACAACTAATGGCTACAAAACGATCAAAGGTAAAAGCAACCGTTAACCAAACAGAACTGTCTGTGGCAGTAGGAGCCAGGAAGAGAATGAATCTGCAAACAGGAGTGTGGAGCAGGAAAGTGTCCCGCCAATAAAGATGAGCAATCCGATATAAGATCACATTACAGACAATCACCAGGAGATCCGCCGTTGCCATGGCCACCAGGTAGCGAGTGATACATTTGGAGAGACCGCACTTTCCACGGGACAGGATCACAATCGCCAGCAAGTTCACTGAGAGAAAGAGAGAGACAGAAACAGTGAAATCACTAACCGGGCTGATCAATGAGCTCTCAGTTTAACCGATGTACATGGGCTATGATTGTGTTTATTTATTGGTTTTGCCCCTTGGCTTCTGCCTCCTGTTCCGAAGGAGCAGCTCATTCTGGGAGGTTCCTTTCGGATGACGGTGGCCCCGGGATCCCTCACCCAACAGCTGAGTCCTCACTTGTGATCCTTGAGATTAAGTTTATTTAGTCGATTCCGACACTGGGAGGTCCGCGGGGCAGGACGTCACCAACTATGAAAGTGAAAGGCGACAAGACGAGTTAAATCAGGAAATACAGACAAGGTGACTCTGGATTTGGCTTAAATCGTAATACGGGGGAAAACCTAATGCCTTGACCCACACAATACCAGAGACTTTGATTTTAGAAAATACATTGAAAACACGAGCCTGGTATTGAGTTGCTGCCCGTCATCTTTCAGTAATTAATTAGATGAGGTTTCCAGTGGAGTATTGTGAATGCATCATGACACAATATGTCAAGGAATTTAATTCTGTAACGTGCTCCAGTTATAACCAGGTCCAGTCTTTATATCTCAGCACAAGGCGTGAGAAAAACAAAGGACAGTCGGATCCTTGGAATAAGAGATCGATCCCAGGAGCCGCGCGGAATATGAACAAATCACCGCCAACTCTCACTCATGGTCTCCAGCTAATCCCCCTCCCGAACCAGTGTCAAGACTGGTTTCCCCACTCTCCACAATAACACACATGGACTGAAGTATACAGTCATCGTCATTCAACTCGTCCAAACAATACTTTAAATATCAAATACATCAAAAGTCCTGTGAAGCCATTTTGCTGAAATATAATTATGATCTGAGAGGAACATTTGACGGGAACACAAGATTGTACCTTCGAGTGAGGAGGACAGTTTCTGTCACATGTTTTATTTATCTGATGCGTATTCCGTTTGTTCCCGGTCCTTCTATCCTGAAGACACTGACTCATGCCGGGATACACAGCCGCAATCTGCTCTCCGGAACCCCAGGCGATCGGTCCTCGGGAAACACGACAATCTCACCCGGTCCTTCCTCACCCGATCTCCACAACAGGCGCGCTTTCACCAGGAGGCAGTGGATTACACTCAGGACTGTGCGCCCTGCCTGTTTTACCCCTGCCTGGCCAGGGAGCACCAAGGACACATTTAGACCCCAGACTCGACAGTTCAGCACAGAGCGAGGGTGAGTTCCTCGGTGCATTGACCAATGGGACAAGGATGGAAGTTTTAACTGTATCACAAAACGGTGAAGAATAACATTCTACATTTACCAGGCTCAGAGCACAAACAGCAATATCGTTAAACATTCTGTTACTTACACCGTACGTGCTGATAATGACTTACCAGGTACTCCAATTGCTGCCAGAACAGGATAATAAACGAATTCTATCTCCGTAAATAGAGACAAACGCATTTCTCTGTGAAGACGATTTCTTTCGGTGCTGTAAAGAGGTATGCGAACTGCGATAGTCAGGTAACGAAGTTAAAACAGCGAGATACTTATCGTGTAAATAAACCCCGAATGGGACAATTAGATCGCATCCCGACTGACATCACATATTACTTACAGACTACTGAACAAATAAGTTTTGGTCCCATCTGACCTTTGACTATCACAATCATTAAGGAGACAGAACATTACACATCGACCAGCTGAGTAACCTTTTGGAACAATGAATTGTGCAATGACAATAAACTTAGAAATTGTACAATTTCTAAGTTTAATAAATTACATGAAGATTGAAACCACAAGCACACAGTGTAAGAAATATCGAAACCCAGTTCACCAATGTGACATTTCTACTTGAATCTTCTGTACTCCCATTCCCAGGCCGGTCCTGCTATTCCCTCTATCGCCCTACTTTGTAATTTAGCACAGTCCTTGTCACCTTGTTTCACTCATTCCCCCTCTTTCTGTCTCTCCCAATGCCCAGGCCTCTCTCCCTCACACACACTCCTTTTACTTCACTCCCAAATTTCTCTGTCTGTTAATCTACCTCTTTCATTCCCTTTCTCTGGAACTCCATTTTCTTCCTGATTTCCTCTCTTTCTGCCGAACGTTAGTTAACTCAAAATGATTTTTGAGACTGAGATTGATAGATTTTTATTTTATGAAGATATCAAGGGATATGGATCAAAGGCGGGTAATTGGAGTTGAGGTACAGATCAGCCATGATCTGACTGAATGGCGGCACAGAATCGAGGGGCTGAATGACCCACTTCTGTTCTTATAAGATAATTTTTCACTTCTTTATTATTGGCCGCAGCTCACACTCTGGGTTCAAACGAGTTGTTACTCACTCTTTTCTGCCAGCTGGTGGAATTTACTTTAAAGTCTGGCTGATCTCTGCACCTCAGTGAAAGACAGAGCCAAGCATAGTTCTGGGAGCCTTTGCTGCTTGTCTGACCGCTGCAGGCAGACCACAGCTCTTAAAGGGACAGTGCACCAAAAATCCAGAACCACAAGCTGAAGGGAAGCAAGCAACAATGTCCCGACAGGTCACTCAGCAGCTGGGCAGCAGCTCATGGCCTAGTGTTTGACGACAGTCCTTTTATCATTTACTCTAAAACCCGAGTCACTCACAACATTCTGGAAACACTCAGCGAGTCGGGCCCCATCTGTGGAGAGAACAGACCAATTAACTGAGATCTCAATGAGACGAGGAACAAGACACGGCCCCCTGTGAGAAACAAAGAACTTGCATTCATATAGCACCTTTCACATCCGCCTTTAAGACACTCCTTAAAACCTGCCTGTTTGACCGAGCTTTTGGTCACCTGTCCTAATATCTCCTTACGTGGCTCGGTGTCAAATTTTGTTTGAAAATCGCTCCTTTGAAGCGCCTTGGGACGTTTCACTACCTTAAAGGCTCGATATAAATGCAAGTTATTGTTGATGTTATTCACGGTGAGATTGTGCGTTTCATTTCTTCCTCATTATTGTGGTTCTGACATCGAGGTGAAGAGTGACAGAGAGCAGATTTTAAAACCGTTGGAATATCAGTGAAATTAAATTGTGGCAAGTGAGAAACTCCGAGTCAGTTTTGCTCTGTATTTCCTGCATCCAATATTGCAGATAAATGAAAGTGAAGCTTTTGAAGGCAGAAAGTTTAATCGCCCCGTCGGAGGAATTGAACCCCTGTCTTTCCACGTGACAGGCGAAGATACTCATCACTATACTCACGGAGAAGGCCATCCCTGATCACTTCCTTGTATCCCTCTGTACCCACATCCCCCTTCCCCCTCCAAAACCCACTTCCTTCTGTGTTCGCCCATCAAAAAAACCCTCCCCCCAAGTCACTTACAATCACAATTTCAAAGTCCCAACTGTCCAGCCTTTGGCCCTCCATTCACCACGACATTTCTGCAGCTACCGATCTGCTCAATCACACTCTCACCTCCACTTTTGATGCAGTTGTCCCCATTAAAACCATTACTCTCTCTCACATTGTTTGGCCACCCTGGTACAGCTCTCATCTCCTCTCCCTTAAGCCCAAGGGAAAGGGTACGGTCGCATAGTGATGATGTTACTGGACGAGTAATCCAGTAGGCCCGGACTAATAATCGGGAGTCATGAGTTCAAATCTCCACCACAGGAGCTGGGGAATTTAAAATCAGTTCATTAAATAAAAGCTGGACTAAAAAGCTACTATCAGAAATGGTAACTGTGAATGTACTGGATTGTCATAAAAATCCCTCTGGTTCACTGATGCCCGCCTGAGGGAAGGAAACATGCCGTCCTCAGACCAATAGCAATGTGGTTGATTCTTAACGGTTCTCTGAAATGGCCTCACAAGCCACTCAGTTGCACAATCCCGCTACGTAATAAGAATAAAACAATACGGGCCACACGCACCGAACAAGGCTCAGGCAATCCAAGCACAGTCGACCCTACGAAGTTCACCTCACGAACATTAGGGGACTTGTGCCAAAATTGGGGGAGCTGTCCCAGACTGATCAAGCAACAGCCTGACATCGCCACACTCACAGAATCATACCTTTCAGCCAAAGTCCGAGACTCCTCCATCATTGTTCCTGGGTAGGTCCTGTCCCACCTGCAAGGCAGACCCACCAGAGGTGGCGGCACAGTGGTATACAGTCAGGAGGGAGTGGCCGTGAGAGTCCTCAACATTGACTCCGGACCCCATGAAATCTCATGGTATCAGGTCAAAAAAGGGAAGGAAACCTCCTGCTGATTCCCACTGACCGCCCTCCCTCAGCTGATGAATCGTTACTCCTCCCTGTTGATCACCACTTGGAGGAAGCAGTGAGGGTAGCAAGGGCACAGGATGTACTCTGGGTGGGGAACTTCCCTGTCCATCGTCAAGAGTGGCTCGGTAGCACCACTGCTGGCCGAGTCCTGAAGGACATAACTGCCATACTGGGCTTGTGGCAGGTGGTGAGAGAACAAACACGAGGGAAAAACCTATTTGACTTCGTCCACATCAATCTACCTGTTGCAGATGCATCTGTCCATGACAGCTTTGGTAGGAGTGATCACCGCATAGTCCTTGTGAAGTCAAAGTCCCGTCTTCACACTGTCCAGCATATTGTGTGGTGGCCGTGCTCAATGGGATAGATTCAGAACAGATCTATGCAGCTCAAAACTGGGCATCCATATGGTGCTGTGGGCCATCAGCAGCAGTTGAATTGTATTCCTCCACAATCTGTAACCTCATGGCCCGAAATATCCCTCACTCTACCATTACCAACAAGCCAATGGATCAACCCTGGTTCAATGAGGGGTGTAGAAGAGCGTGTCAGGAGCAGCACCAGGCGTACCTAAAATGAGGTGCCAACCTGATGAAGATACAACACAGGACTACATGCATGCTAAACAGCGGAAGTGGCATGCTATAGAGCAGAGCTAAGCAATCCCACAAACAACGGATCAAATCAAAGCTCTGCAGTCCTGCCACATCCAGTCCTGATTGGTGATGGACAACCATCCTCAATGATGGCAGAGCCCAGCACGTAAGTACAAAAGACAAGGATGAAGTGTTTGCAACCATCATCAGCTGGAAGTGCCAAGTGGATGCTCCTTCTCAGCCTCCGCCTGAGATCCCCACCATCACAGAAGCCAGTCTTCAGCCAATTCGATTCACTCCACTTGATATCAAGGAAAGGCTGAGTGCATTGGATACAGCAAAGGCAAAGGGCCCCGACAAAATCCTGGCTGTAGTGCTGAAGACTTGTGTTCCAGAACTAGCTGCGCCTCTAGCCAAGCTGTTCCAGTACAGCTACAACAGTGAGATCTACCCAACAAAGTGGAAAATTGCCCAGGTATGTCCTGTTCACAAAAAGCAGGACAAATCCAATTCATCCAATAACCGCCCCATCAGTCTACTCTCAATCATCAGCAAAGTGATGGAAGGTGTCCCGGGACATCGCTGCAGGAGTTCCTCAGGGCAGTGTCCGAGGCCCAACAACCTTCAGCTGCTTCATCAATGACCTTCCCTCCATCATCAGGTCAGAAGTGGGGATTTTCGCTCTTGATTGCACAGTGTTCAGTTTTATTCACAACCCCTCCTATAATGAAGTAGTCCGTGCCCGCATGCAGCAAGACCTGGGCAATATCCAACTAACATTCGCGCCAGACAAGTGCCAGGCAATGATCATCTCCAAGAAGAGAGAGTCCAACCACCTCCCCTTGACATTTAATGGCATTACGGTTGCCGAATCACCCACCATCAACATCCTGGGCGTCACCATTCACCAAACACTTAAATGGTCAAGCCACATTAATATTGTGGCTATAGGAGCAGGTCAGAAGTAGGGTATTCTGCGGCGAGTGTCTCACCTCCTGACTCCCCAAAGCCTTTCCACCATCTACAACGCACATGTCAGGAGTGTGATGGAATACTCGCCACTTGTCTGGATGAGTGCAGCTCCAACAACACTCAAGAAGCTCGACACCATCCAGGACAAAACAGCCCGCTTGATTGGCACCTCATCCACCTTAAACATTAACTCTCTTCACTACCGGCGTACCGTGGCTGCAGTGTGTACCATCTACAGGATGCACTGCAGCAACTCGCCAAAGCTTCTTTGAAAGGATCGCCCAAAACCACGACCTCTACCACCAGAAGGAAAAGGATAGCAGGTGCATGGGAACAACACCACCTGCACATTCCCCTTCAATTCACACACCATCCTGATTTGGAAGTACATCGCTGTTCCTTCATCGTCGCTGGATCAAAATCCTGGAACTCCCCATCTACCAGCACTGTGGGAGAACCTTCACCACACAGAATGCAGTGGTTCAAGAAGGAGGCTCACCACCACCTTCTCAAGGGCAATTCGGGATGAGCAATACATGCTGGCCTTGCCAACGATGCCCACATCCCATGAAAGAATGAAAAAAAATCGTCCAAATTCCCTATGGTCTGTCTCTCCCTATGTTTGTGTCACTCTATGTTTATATGTATGCGTGTGTCTGTTTCTTTGTGTAGGTGTGTCTTTCTGTGTATTTTTGTGTCTGTCGATGCATGCGTGTGTCTCTGTGTGTCTCACATTTTCTATGTTTTCCTGAATGGATTTGTTTCTCCTTCTTTCTCACTCTCTCCCGCGCTCCCCACATAATTTTACTCTGGACATAATCGAACAAAGAGATGAAAAAGTGGTCGATAAGTCTTTTTTCAATAGTCGCCCGTGGAAAATTAAACAAACTGTCATCGAATAATAGTTCAAAAAGAGTCACTAAAACATGAAGCATCTGTGGTGAATATACGGTAAAAGCCTGCACTGATTCCTCGTTAGTATACTGGTGATTATCCCCGCCTGTTACGCGGGCGACAGGGGTTCAATTCCCTGATGAGGAGGTTATTGCTGCTTTCGAAGCTTCACTTTCATTTATCTGCAATATTGGATGTTGAAAATACAATGAAAATGATGCATGTTTCAGTGAATCTATTTTAACTACTTCTTTGATGACAATTTGTTTAACTTTCCACATGCCACTGTTGAAAGAAGACTTACTTTCTATCTCTTTGTTAGTCAAGGTCCAGAGAAAAATTATTTGGGGAGCAGGGAAAAAGTGACAGATAGAAAGAAAGAGAGAGACACTCAGAAACGCATATAACAAGTGAGACAGACATAGTCATATTCACACATACACAAACACACACATTCCTAGCTGCATAAACACTCACACACAGACATATACACACAAACATACACACACCAATAACCTGAAAGTAACACAGGACTACTTGACAAACAGTGGAAACAGCATGTTGAAGATAGAGCTAAGCGATCCCACAAACAACGGATCAGATCAAAGCTCTGCAGTCCTGCCACACCCATTTGTGAATGATGGTGGATAATTAAACAACTAACGGGAAGAGGCTCTATGAACATCCACATCCTCAATGACGGGAAAGCCCAGCACGTGAGTGCAAAGTTTTAGAAACTGTCTTCAGCCAGAAGTGCCGAGTGGATGATCCATCTCGGCCTCCTCCCGAAATCCCCACCATCACAGAAGCCAGTCGAACATCGAGGTGAAGAGTGAAGCTGAGAGCAGATTTTAAAACCGCTGGAATATCAGTGAAATTAAATTGGGGAAAGTGGGAAACTCCGAGTCAGTTTTACACTGTATATTCCGCATCCAATATTGGAGATAAATGAGAGAAAAAGCTTTTAAAGGCGGCGAAAGTTTAATCTCCCCATCGGGGAATTGAACCCCAGTCTCCTGCGTGACAGGCGGGGATACTTACCACTATACTAATGAGGAACTGCTGCATTGAGTGTACACTCATCCCAGATGGCATTAGACATGCTTCATGTATCAGTGCATTTCTTTGAACTATTTATTTGATGACAGTTTGTTTCATTTTCCACGGGCCACTCTTGAAAGAATCATTTACATTTCCATCTCTTTGTTAGACAACGACAACTGACTCTGTCTTTCTTTCGTTCTTTCTTTCTCTCTTATCGTGGTGAGTTGCCCCACCTTAGTCCGGGGTTCAATACCCCGACTGGGAGGTAGCAGTTTTCAGACGCTAACTTTTAATTTTAGGTCTTCGCCGAGCTTCTTCCTAAATAAAACTACAGAGCAAAAAAACAGGTGATTGTCACTTTCAGAATATTATTGTACGGAGACTATTTGAGGACTGGATGCAGAGCAATTGTGATTTTTACTAACTGGTGGTTAAGGTGACAGATTCGAAATTCATTCATTTCCCCCGCGCAGGTTCAAATCTGACAGACTTCAGATCCCGTCATTCATCAACCTGTTTCATCTCTGAGTTTCAAAATTCAACAAGTTTCTTGTAGAATTAATAATTCTTAAGTGAATTAAAATTCCACAGCATTGAGTACCTCGAGTTTTATGCTCATTTTAATTGATCTGCAAGATTTCACGAAATCTACGACAGAAATAGAACAAAAATCAGCCAAATTATCCATATTCTGACTCTCAGTATTTCTGAGTCAATCCATGTGTATGTGTGTCTGTGTCTGTCTGTCTGTGTATGTGCCTCATATTTTCTATATTTTCCTGAGAAGATCTGTCTCTTTCTGTCTCACTCTCTCCCGCGTTACCCACATCATGATCCAACATGAGATGGAAAAGTGGTCGGTAATTCTTCTTTCAACAGTGGTCCGTGGAAAGTTAAACAAACTGTCATCAAATGAATAGTCTAAACAGATTCACTGAAACGTGAAGCATCTGTGGTGAATATACGGCAAATGTCTGCACGAATTCCTCGTTAGTATAGTGGTGAGTGTCCCCGCCTGTCACGCGGGAGACCGGGGTTCAATTCCCCGACGAGGAGGTTATTGCTGCTTTCGAAGCTTCACTTTCATTTATCTGCAATATTCGATGTTGAAAATACAATGAAAAACTGACTCGGCCTTTCCCACTTCCACAAATTGATTTCACAGCGATTTTAAATATCTGCTCTCTGCCTCACGCTTCAGCTCGATGTGAGAACCACAATGATGGGCAAGAAATAAAACGCAGAATTGCGCTGTCACCAGCCCGAAACAGAGAGAGACAGGTCTCGGAACAGGCGCAGACATGAAAGATCTTACATACAGCAATGAAAAGGATGCACGTTTCAGTGAATCTATTTTAACTACTTCTTTGATGACAATTTGTTTAACTTTCCACATGCCACTGTTGAAAGAAGACTTACTTTCTATCTCTTTGTTTGTCAAGGTCCAGAGAAAAATTATTTGAGGAGCAGGGAAAAAGTGACAGATAGAAAGAAAGAGAAAGACACTCAGAAACGCATATAACAAGTGAGACAGACATAGTCATATTCACACATACACAAACACACACATTCCTAGCTACATAAACACATACACACAAACATACACACACCAATAACCTGAAAGTAACACAGGACGACTTGACAAACAGTGGAAGCAGCATGGTGTGGATAGAGCTTAGCGATCCCACAAACAACGGATCAGATCAAAGCTCTGCAGTCCTGCCACACCCATTTGTGAATGATGGTGAATAATTAAACAACTAACGGGAAGAGGCTCTATGAACATCCCCATAGAGTGCAAAGTTTTAGAAACCGTCTTCAGCCAGAAGTGCCGAGTGGATGATCTATCTCGGCCTCCTCCCGAAATCCCCACCATCACAGAAGCCAGTCGAACATCGAGGTGAAGAGTGAAGCTGAGAGCAGATTTTAAAACCGCTGGAATATCAGTGAAATTATATTGGGGAAAGTGGGAAACTCCGAGTCAGTTTTACACTGTGTATTCCGCATCCAATATTGGAGATCAATGAGAGAAAAAGCGTTTAAAGGCGGCAAAAGTTTAATCTCCCCGTCGGGGAATTGAAACCCGGTCTCCCGCGTGACAGGCGGGGATACTCACCACTATACTAATGAGGAACTGCTGCATTGACTGTGCACTCATCCCAGATGGTGTTAGACATGCTTCATGTATCAGTGCATTTCTTTTCACTATTTACTTGATGACAGTTTGTTTCATTTTCCACGGGCCACTCGAGAAAGAATCTTTTACATTTCCATCTCTTTGTTAGACAACGACAACTGACTCTGTTTTTCTTTCGTTCTTTCTTTCTCTCTTATCGTGGTGAGTTGCCCCACCTTCGTCCGGGGTTTAATTCCCCGGCAGGGGGGAAGCATTTTTAAGACACCATCTTTTAATTTTATGTCTTCGGCTCGCTTCTTCTTCCAAAACTACAGAGAAAAATAGAACAGAAGAAAAAATTAAACAGGTGATTGTCACTTTCAGAACATGATTGAACGGAGACGGGTTGGGGGCTGGATGCACGGTGTGTTACCGAGCTATCACTCATTGCGATTTTAACTAAGCAGTGGTTAAGGTGATAAATTTGAAATCCATCGTTAGATTTGCACCTACACCTAGTTTAAAATGGGTTCCTCAGTGATATAAATAAACCGGTAACAACCCCGAAACCCCAGCGGGTATATTTGTTCCGATACTTAGTGACGGTCTCAATTTCCATTGAAATTTTCAATCAGCAAATCCCAGCGGTTGTTTTGAGTTTGACAAACTAATTTATGTACTTGACTGGTTCCTGGAAATGATCAAAATGGGGTTTTCCTTACCCATACAGATAAATAAATAAACACATTCGGTCATTTCGCCAATGACAGTTGGATAAATAAATAAATCGCAGTATAAATAAATACTCGCTTTCCCGGGGTGTCATTGTGCACTTTGATTGATACTTCACGTTATTCACATCTTACACTCGCAACACCTCAGGACTTTGCTGATTTGAGCAGAGTTCAGCGAGCAATGCAAAATTCATCCACCGTGGCTTCGGATTGGACCGAGGCCCAGGACTTCTGGTTGAATATAAAGAAGGAACCAACACATCAAACGGTAAATGTAATAATGGCGCGGATGGGATAAAAACCATGCGTGCAGAGCACAATGGATTAGGAATCCATCACCTCAACCACTTGGTCACCTCGTCGCATGCACATTGCTCAGAAAGCCCATTTATTTTATTCGTTCAATGGAAAATCCTCGACTCAAAGGTCAAAAAGCAAGAAAACCACATTTCAATCATCAGATAGCAGATTCTGAACAAAAGTTATCAATTGGTAGCGTGGCCGAGTGGTCTAAGGTGTTGGATTAAAGCGCGAGTCGCTGTGTG
Source organism: Heptranchias perlo (assembly GCF_035084215.1). Taxonomy (NCBI): domain Eukaryota; kingdom Metazoa; phylum Chordata; class Chondrichthyes; order Hexanchiformes; family Hexanchidae; genus Heptranchias; species Heptranchias perlo. The sequence continues at coordinate 15,295,970 of NC_090359.1, read as the reverse complement.
GGTTCGATTTGCACCGCTATCACAGTTTAAAATGGTCAATGCTGTAATGACATCACCAAACATCTTTCTTTTCCAACCAGTGCCGTGCGCGACATTGCTGTTGTTCGGGCACGACTGCCCCACCTGATGTGCGTCGCCGTGATCGTATCGTGGTCCATACTCTGCGTTGTGGTCGCAGGAATCCGAGTTACAGTACAGTTTTGTTTACCTCTTTTGTCCTCTGCCACATTTGTGAATAGAATGCAGCAAGAAATCAATCTTTAGCACATGAAAGAAATATTTTTTGTTGCTGGCGAAAACCTATCCATTCCTTCAAATCCCAGCACTCTCACATGCCTGTACTTGATGTTCCACAGTTCAAACCGGTCTGTTCTCCTGGCTTTTTCTTCCTTCCACAGTCAATAGGCCGGCTTTACTTTCCTCTTTCCATTTCATGGACACTTTCCTGCGGCATTGCCGACTCCAACATTCACTTTCACGACCTTACGCCTTTATTTTGTTTTGCTACGACCGCTGTTTCTATCCCATTCTCACAGTTTTTCTTTCTCCGTCGCGTCTGTTTTGACGATGCCACTTTCCACACCACAACTTCTAATGTCTCTTCCTTTTTCCTCAACAGAGGATTCCCCTCCACTGCAGTTGACTGGGCCTCGACTGTGTCCGTCCTATTTCCTGCACTTCTGTCATTATCCATTCCACTCCCTCCCAGAACCACGGTCGGTCCCTTTGTCCTTACCTTCCACCCCACCACCCTCCACATTCAACGTATCATCCTCCGCCACTTCCACCATCACCACAAACAACTTCCCCTCCCCTCCCCTTTCAGCATTCCGAAGGGACCGCTCCCTCCAGGAAACCCTGGTCCACTCTTCCATCACCCCCAACACTCGCTCTCCTCCCCACGGCACCTTCCCATGCGAGTGCAGGAGATGCAACACCTGCCCTTTCACCTCCTCCCTTCCCACCTTCCAGGGCCCCAAACATTCCTTCCAGGTGAAACAGCGATTTATTTGTAATAGCTTTGCTGAACACCTCCGCTCAGTCCACAAGTGTGACCCTGAGCTTCCGGTCGCTTGCCATTTTAATTCCCCGTCCCAATCCCACTCTGACCTCTCTGCCCTCGGCCTCTTACACTGTTCCAATGAAGCTCAACATAAGCTCGAGAAACAGCACGTCATCTTTCGATCAGGCTCTTTACAACCTTCTGAACTCAACATTGATTTCAATAACTTCAGATCATAAACACTGATCACATTTTTTCGGAGATCAAGTGCTGATTGTGGTTCTAATGTTGCCATTTACAGCTCCTCTAGACCCATCTTTTGTTTCTTTACTTGTCCCATTACCACCCTCCTTTACTTGCACCATCATCCCCTTTTGTTATTTAATCACTCCTGTCCCCCACCCTATCAGAGACCTTCCCTTTTGTTCTTTCCTCCCCTCCCCTTCCTCCCCCATCCCTTTCCCTGACTCTGTACTTGTTTAAAAACTGTTTAATCTTCAACCTTTTCCAGTTCTGACGAAGGGTCATCGACCTGAAACGTTAACTCTGTTTCTCTCTCCACAGACGCTGCCTGACTTGCTGATTATTTACAGCATTTTCTGTTTTTATTTCAAATTTCCAGCATCCGCAGTATTTTGTTTCTGATATCTCCTTCTGTGGCTCGGTGTCAAATATTGTTTAAAAACGCTCCTGTGAAGCGCATTGGGACGTTTTGCTACATTAAAGCGCTATTTAAATAGTTCGGGCAGAAGCTTCATCACTGATGTGTGGCGCCGTGATCGTAGAGTGATTCGTACTCTGCGTTGTGGCTCGCAGCAACCTCGGTTCGAATCCGAGTCATGGCATAGTGTGCGCTGCTCCTTTTGTTCTCTCCCGCGCTTGCGAATATAATACAACAATATATCAATATTTAATAAATGAAAAAAACATTTTTTTTGGTGGCGAAAACCTATTTATTCCATCAAATCCCAGCACTCTCACATGTACTTGATGTTCCACAGTTCAAACCCGCCTCTTCTCCCAGCTTTTTCTTCCTTCCACAGTCAATAGGCCGCCTTTCCTTTCCTCCTTCCATTTCATGGACACTTTCCTGCGGCATTGCCGACTCTAACATTCACTTTCACGATCTCATGCCTTTAAGTTTGTTCTGCTCCGACCGCTGTTTCTATTGGGCACATGTCCCATTCGCACCAATGTTTATTTGTGCCTTGAAACCAGTCGATAAATTTCGATCTGCGTGACCGCTCGACAGACAAACACGACGAATGCAGGGCTGGTCTCTGGAAAGACAGCCGCCCGATTGTTCACGAAATTTACTTGGGGAATCTTGTGATCCAGGGGATGGTAACTGAAGAACTGGTTTTTGCTTTGATGCTTGTTGGCTCTTTTCTCTCAGCAGTTGAGTTGCGTGAGTGACGGGCAGCGATACAGAGCTGCGAATGGTGGTTGAAAGGTTCACATTTGGCAAGTTGGGGCGGTGCAGTAAGATCGGAAGTGTTCCGCCTTGATCTTAATAGTTCTGTTGAAACATGCGATTGAATCGAGTAGAGGATAAATGTAAAGAGCGCCTGTGGGGAAAAAGGAGCGATTACAGGCCATCAGCGAAAGGTCTTTCAAATTCTCGTGGTGCAGGACGCTGTGTGAGGAAACGGCAGATTTTAAAGTGCGTGTGTCGGAAAGTAAAGTGCGATCTTGTGTGTGAGAAGAACACAAGAAAGTTGTGCTTGAAGCTGCGTCCTTGAGGCAAGTTGCAGGTTGTCAGGAAAACTGCTCCAGTGAAAGCTCAAAAATAAACCCAGAAACTGCTGGCAACACTCAGCAGGTCAGGTAGTATCTGTGGAGAGATACTCGCTTTAACGGGGGCGTCATTGTGCACTTTGATTCATAGTAAAGACCTGTACAAGATGGACGGGTTGCACCTCATCGGGGCTGGGACCAATGTCCTCGCAGGGATTTTACCCTTGACTTATCAGCGAGCGATACCGGCCTTTACTGGGCCTCAGCTATTTACAATCTACATCAGTGTAAAGTATCCAAGATATCTGACCATACAAAGCCACGTGGGAAAGTGAGCTGTGAGGAGGACACAAAGTGTCTGCAAAGGGATACAGACAGGTTACGTGAGTGGGCAAGAAGGTGGAAGATGGAGTATAATGTGGGGAAATGTGAGGTTATTCACTTTGGTCGGAATAATAGAAAAACAGAATATTTTTAAATGGTGAGCAACTATTAAACATTCGTGTTCAGAGACTTGGGTGTCCTGGTGCAAGAAACACAGAAAGTTAACATGTAGGTACAGCAAGCAATTCGGAAGGCAAATGGAATTTTGGCCTTTATTGCAAGGGGTTGGAATACAAGAGTAAGGAAGTCTTGTTGCAATTGTACGGGGCTTTGGTGAGACCACACCTGGAGTACTGTGTACAGTTTTGGTCTCCTTATCTAAGCAAGGATATACTTGCCTGAGAGGCGATGTAACAAAGCTTCACTTGGAGATGAGGGTGATGATGCCTTTCCTCGTGGACTCTGACATGCTGTCTGCCAGAAACATATCCCCGTACACTTCCAGTCGGTCTGGGTCTATCCAGTCCCACAGAGCCAACGGCAGTTTCATGCCCGAGCACCAGTTCCAAATCTGCCCCGGTGACGAGGAGGGGTCGACATATGTCTTCACCGCCTGGAGGTCATTTGGTGGGCGGACCGCCCGCTGTTTATACAAACCGCGGGAAATTCCCTGCCGTTCAATTCAACGGGAATCAAAATGGTCTTGGGCTGTAGCACAAAGTGGGTGATAGCGGATTGGCCTGATGAAAGAGAGAGTTCTGATGAAAGGTCATCGACCTGAAAGGATGTTTCTCTCTCCACAGATGCTGCCTGACCTGCTGAGTGTTTCCCGTATTTTCTGTTTTTATTATTAATATAACCTGAGCTCTCTCGAGCGTTTGTTGTTCGATTCACTGATAAAGCTGGGAATTGAGGGGAAGCTGGTTCATGGCGAACCCCAGCTCTGAATCCCCCCGGCAGAGAGTTCAAGGAATGTTTAATATAAATGAGATTCAACGACAGGATCAGAAAATCTCTCCTTGGTGGTCGGTCTCATTCTCCCGAAGTGAGGAATAAGCGGGAGGGGCAATTCCACCCGGGGTTATATTTTATTCCAAGAGGCTGACCCAAAAGATCAGTTGGCAGTGGGGCCGAAATAGCTCAGTTGGGAGAGCGTTAGACTGAAGATCTAAAGGTCCCTGGTTCGATCCCGGGTTTCGGCAGTTTTGGGTTATTTTGTTTCTTCTTCTTTGGGTCGATTCTCGAACATTTATTTACACTGACATTTTTACCCGACACTGAACGGTTGGGGATGGAATAGAGAGACATCAAGGATGTCTGTATTTAGCTTTTATTTCTCGATTTCCTTCTGCCTTTCTCTCTGGTTTTTGACTCTCTCGGTGCCCGATGAACATTTGATTTGATGCATTTGTCCTAAACTGATGCCTTTTCCACATCTCAGGGCGGTCAGACACGCTCTGTCTGTCTGTTACTGCTTGTGACCATTAACGGGAACAGGCCGCGAGTTAAACATTTATCAGCAAACCGCCAGAGAGATAACACAGCGGGAATAAAACACATTGCCTCACATTGTTAGACACCGAGTGACACAGATTGTAATGTGTGTCAGTAAACAGACCCGGAAAACAGAGTCCGAGAAAGGAAAGAAATAGAGAGATAGAAAAGAGTCATAAAAAGAAAGAAAACCCTTTCTCCACCCCAACAACAACAACAACTTGCATTTATATCGCGCCTTTAACGGAGTAAAATGTCCCAAGGCGCTTCACAGGAGAGATTATCAAACAAAATGTGACACGGAGCCACATAAGGAGATATTGGGACAGGTGAGGTAGGTTTTAAGTGTCTTAAGGGAGGAGAGAGAGGTCGAGAGGCGGGAGGTTTCGGGAGGGAAATCCAGAGCTTTGGGCCCAGTCGGTTGAAGGCACGGCCGCCAATGGTGGAGCGATGAAAATCGTGGATGCGCAAGAGGCCTGAATTGGAGGAGCTCAGAGATCTCGGAGGGTTACAGAGATAGGGAGGGGCGAGGTCATGGAGGGATTTGAACACGAAGCTGATAATTTAAAATTTGAGATGTTGGTGGACTGGGAGCCAATGTAGGTCAGCGAGCAGAGGGGTTCTCCTCCTGAACAGTGGTTTGAATGTTTGGGGGGCGGGGCTGTGATAAATATCTCGATTTAATATAATGATCCCACTTTTCAACTACCCCGAATTATTACAATGCTGACCTGGAACAATCTAGAACATACCGCAAAACAAGACATTCAGATCAAAGGTCACTTTAGCAAGGAGTTTAAAAGATTCTTCTAAGAAGGAGAAGGCTCAAGAAACGGACTGTGAACATTTCATGACGGCCTATTTATTTGGTCCCCACACGGAACAGCCATGGGGACCAAATTCGCACCCCAATACGCCAACATTTTCATGCACAAGTTCGAGCAGGACTTCTTCACTGCACAAGACCTCCAACCAACACTATACACCAGATACATCGACGACATTTTCTTTCTATGGACCCACGGCAAGGAATCACTAAAGAGACTACACGATAACATCAACAAGTTCCATCCCACCATCAAGCTCACCACGGACTACTCCTCAGAATCAGTTTCTTTCTTGGACACACGAATCTCCATCAAAGACGGGCACCTCAGCACCTCACTCAACCGCAAGCCCACGGACAACCTCACGATGCTCCACTTTTCCAGCTTCCACCCTAACCACGTCAAAGAGGCCATCCCCTATGGACAGGCCCTGCGAATACACAGGGTCTGCTCAGACGAGGAGGAACGCAATGGACACCTACAGACGCTGAAAGACGCCCTAGTAAGAACGGGATATGACGCTCGACTCATCGATCGACAGTTCCGACGGGCCACAGCAAAAAATCGCATAGACCTCCTCAGGAGACTAACACGGGACGCAACCAACAGAGTACCCTTTGTCGTCCAGTACTTCCCCGGAGCGGAGAAACTACGCCATGTTCTCCGCAGCCTTCAACATGTCATCAATGAGGACAAACACCTCGCTATGGCCATCCCCACACCTCCACTACTCGCCTTTAAACAGCCACCCAACCTCAAACAGACCATCGTTCGCAGCAAATTACCTAGCTTTCAAGAGAACAGCGTCCACGACACCACACAACCCTGCCACGGTAACCTCTGCAAGACATGCCAGATCATCGACACAGATACCACCATCACACGAGAGGACACCACCCACCAGGTGCATGGTTCATACTTCTGTGACTCGGCCAACGTTGTCTACCTCATACGTTGCAGGAAAGGATGCCCCAGAGCATGGTACATTGGCGAGACCATGCAGACGCTGCGACAACGGATGAACGGACACCGCGCAACAATCGCCAAACAGGAGGGTTCCCTCCCAGTCGGGGAACACTTCAGCAGTCATGGACATTCATCCACCGACCTTCGGGTAAGCGTACTCCAAGGTGGCCTTCGAGACACACGACAACGCAAAATCGTCGAGCAGAAATTGATAGCCAAGTTCCGCACCCATGAGGACGGCCTCAACCGGGATCTTGGGTTCATGTCACGCTACACGTTACCCCACCAGCGAACAAATGTTATCTGTTTTTAATATAATGGGTCATTTGCTGGCTTTCTCTGCCTTCCGGATGTTTCTGCCTCTCTCTGTTTTTTTTCCTGTTTGTTTTTTTGTTGAATGTGTATTCGGGGGTTCTGCAGGTGACACCTCTCTGTCTGAACACGGTGATTGCCTTGGCAACGGGCAGTTGCAGGGGCATTCTGTAAACACCATGTATTGTTCTATATGTATAAATGCGTAGGCTTCAAGGAGCTCCTGAACATTTACCTGAGGAAGGAGGAAGCCTCCGAAAGCTTGTGAATTTAAAATAAAATTGCTGGACTATAACTTGGTGTTGTAAAATTGTTTACAATTGTCAACCCCAGTCCATCACCGGCATCTCCACATCATATTTATTTGTGTCCAGGGAGAGGGATGAGACACATGAAATGTTTCACACATTTCAAATCTCCCCGGTCAGACTGCTGATTGTTTATTGATCAGGAAGATGGCTGGTAATAATCTGAGACCCAGTGAAGAGGTGAGAACAGAGCAGCAGGGAATGATCCCAGAACAATAGGAGCCAGCAGCTCACCGTCTGGTCCCTGTGTCAGGGACAATACACAACACCTCAGCTCCAGACCAGGAACCGAGAGCTGCTGTTAACGTGGCCCAGCCCTCGCAAACTGCTGGAACTGTGGGATGGAAATCAGACTTTGGGTCTCGGAGGCTGCTTTAGCGGCTCAGTGGCTCATCGAAAGAATGATTTCTATTAAAGAGCAGGGCTCTGCTTCATTACAGACTGATACTGTACAGTACATGGCAGAGTAAAGCTCCCTCTACACTGTGCCATCAAACACTCCGGGGGACAGGTGCATCAAGGGTTAGATCAAGATTAAATCTCCGTCCACACAGTCACAGAGGATGTCATTTGTGACTTTGACAAGGGCCGTTTCAGTACTGTGGCAGGAGTGGAAACCCGATTGGAGGGATTCAAACATGGTGTTGTGGGAAAGATGGACATGGATTTGGGAGGCGGCAACACTTTGGAGAGGAAAGGGAGGTTGGAGATGGGGTGGTAGTTTGCAAGGACACAGGGGTCAAGGGTGGGTCTTTTATGAAGGAGGGCGATGAGAGCAGATTTGATGGGGAGGGGGACAGTACCTGAGGAGAGGGGACCGTTAACAATGTCAGCTAACAGGGGGCCAGGAAGGGAGGTTGTGTGGTCAGCAGTTTGGTGGGAATAGGGCCGAGGGAGCAGGATGTTGGTCTCATTGTCAAGAGAGCTCAGCGAGGGCATGAGGGGAGATAGGAGAGAAACTTGGTGGGCTTGGGAAAGGAGGGGAGCGGCAGAGGCAGCTGAATGGATGGTCTCAATCTTAGTGACAAAGAAGTCCATGAGCTCCTCGCACTTTTTGTTGGAGGTGAGGGTGGAGGAGTGAGGGGAGTGGGGTTTAAGAAGACGGTTTGTAGTGGAGAAGAGAAGCCGGGGGTTATCTTTACATTCCAGGATGATCCTGGAATAGTGAGCAGTTTTGTCAGAGGAGACAGGACCCGATAGTGCTTTATGTGGTCCAGCCAGATCTGGCGATGAATGGCCAAACCATTTGTCCAGCATAAATGTTCAAAGCTGTGTCCCTTGGACTTAGGGGAGAGGAAATGAGGGCAGACCCAGGGGGAGCGACCAGGGTGAGGGGGAGTGATGGTTTTAATGGGTACAAGAGCGTCAAAGGTGGAGGTGAGGGTGTGATTGAGCAAATCAGTAGCTGCAGAAATGTCGTGGTGAATGGAGGGCCAAAGACTGGACAGTTGGGAATTTGAAAGTGCCGTTGTAAGTGACCTGGGGGGAGAGTTTTTTCCAGGGATGAACACAGAAGGAAGTGGGTTAGTCCCACTCCCTGGCTCTTTCCCCACAGCCCTGTGATTTTTACACATCAAGTATTTATCCAATTCCCTTTTGAAAGTTACTATTGAACCTGCTTCCACCTCCCTTTCAGGCAGTGCATTCCCGATCATAACAACTCGCTGTGTAAAGAAATCTCTCCTCATTCCCCCGCCCGTGGCTTTTTTGCCCATTTATCTTAAATCTGTGTCCTCTGATTATTAACCCTTCCATCACTGGAAACAGTTTCTCCTAATTTACTCTGTCGAAATCTTTCATAATTGTGAACACGTCCATGAAATCGCCCTGCAACCTTCTGAGTGTAGTCTCAGTGCCCTTCCTGCTGGTCCTTCCTTCAGTTCCCATGTGGTCTAGCGGTGAGGATTTCTGGTTTTCACCGAGGTGGCCCGGGTTCGACTCCCGCTGTGGGAATACCAGCCTTTTAGTCCCAAACTTGCAATTTTCCTGCAGTCCGGGCTGTGGCTGCTGCTTCCTCCCTCGCTTCTGTGTCAGTCCCACAATCACACTGAGAAATGAGGCAGACCACAGCTCTTGAAGGGACAGTGCACCGAAACCCCAACCCTGCAACCGAAAGGGAAGCAAGCAACAATGTCCCGACAGGTCACTCAGCAGCTCATGGCCAAGTGTTTGACGACAATCCTTTTATCATTCACTGTAAAACCCGAGTCTCAGTGAAACACACACAGAACATTCTGGAAAAACTCAGCGAGTCAGGCCAAATCTGTGGAGAGAACAAACCAATTAACTGAGAGTCTCAGTGAGACAAGGAACGAGACACGGCTCTTCACAAATTGTCACGGGATCTTTTACACCTCGGAGCAGAAAGAAGGGACCCCCATTAAACACCTCATTCAAAGGACAGCACCTCTCACGATGCAGCTCCCTCTCAGCACGACACAGTCAGTCTGGATCATGTGTCCCAGTCCTGGAACGGGAGCTGGAACCCACACCCTTCTAAACACCAGCCTGACTCTCTGGTGTTACTCTCACCCCCGGATAGTCATGAACCAGACTGTGCCACTCCCAGAGTAACTGATGACCACAGCCTCAGCCCTGGGTCCCGGTCTGCATCATAACCGCAGCCTGTCACCGCTCATAGAAAGTGGCGTGGGATTCCTGAGTTCATTCTGTGATGTGCATTGGGGACGTCATGGATTGCTCTTGCATAGAGCTGGCATGGACCCGATGGGCCGAATGGCCTCCTTCCGTGCTGTAACCTTTCTATGATTCTATGATTCCATGTGGGTGGAGAGGGATACAAGGAAGTGATCAGAGATGGCCTTATCCATGATTGACACGATCGGGGGGAGAGAGGCCACGTGAGATGGCAAGGTCGAGGGACTGGCCATGAATATGGGTCGGGGAGTTTCTATGCAGGGAGAGATTAAGGGAGGATAAAGTATCACATAATAGACTTGTTTTAAAAATTGAAGCCCATGGGATTAAACGGACAATGGCAGCGTGGATATAAAATTGGCTCAGGAGCAGAAAACAGAGAGTAGTGGTGAACGGTTGTTTTTCAGACTGGAGGCAAGTATACAGTGGTGTCCCCCAGGGCTCGGTATTGGGAGCACTGCTCTTTTTGATATATATTAATGACCGGGACTTGGGAGTACAGGGTATAATTTCAAAGTTTGCAGATGACACGAAACTCAGAAATGTAATAAACAATGTGGAGGACAGTAACAGACTTCAGGAGGACAGAGACAGACTGGTGAAATGGGCAGAAACATGGCAGAAGAAATTTACTGCAGAGAATTGTGAAGTGATACATTTTGGTCGGAAGATTGAGGAGAGACAACAATTTTAAATGGAGTGGATGAATAGAGAGACCTGGGGGTGTAGTTACACAAATCTTTGAAGGTGGCAGGACAAGTTGAGAAGGCTGTTAAAAAAGCAAATGGGGCCCTGAAAGACATCCAATCGTTTCAAAACAGCGACTCTTTTTTTTCTTTTTCTTTTTTTCTTCTTTTTTGTGTGTTTTTAGGCCCCGCTTTGATAAGAAGGGGGGTTTAGGGTTTGTTTATGTGCAAAAACACCCAAAGAAAACCAAAAACCAGTGTCAAATTAAGATTTTATTATTTTTGTCCAGAATGCACTCCAGCCCCTGCGGTGCCCACCGGTCGGGGAAACCGGGGAGTGAGTGAACTCCAGCTCCCCAACTCACCCGGCACCGTGCCCAGAGACCGGGAGAAGGGGCTCCCCCCGCCCACACCGCCACCAACCGACCCGGCAGGTGAGACGTTTTTATTAAAACCGTCCACCAGGTCGAGCAGGTCCTGGGAGATGTCGAGCCGCGAGCGGGCGAATTCAGCCTTATCGGCCTCGTCCACCCCGGCACCCAGGACGCCCGACCCGGTGAACTGTATACTCTCCTCCGTGCCCGGATCCGCGACCCCCCTCATAGGCAGGGTCTCCCCATCCCCCCCGGGAGGCACGGGCTCGGTCTCCTCCCCCCGAGTGGTGGACGACTCCCGCCGATGGTGTGAAATGGAGGGTGGGGCCCCAGGATCCGCGTCAGGCACCAACTCCCCTTCCACGGGGGGCCGTCCCTTTGCAGGGTTCCCCTCCGCTTCCAGGGAGTGGCGCCTTTTTTTCTTTCCGGAGGGTCGCGGAGGGAGGGTCTGCTGGGGCCCCCTCCTCCGCTCCCTCCTGACCAACGATCTGCCCGGCCTCCGTCGCGACCACGAGATGTAGATCGGCCCCGGTCACGATCGCAGCCTCGGGCTCACTCGATTGTTCAGCATCCCGGGGACCAGCCTCCAGATGTTTGAGTTTCCTCCCCGCCTTTTTTCCGCGAGGGTGCCCTCCTTCCCCCCCGGCGGAGGCCTTGTGTTGTTTTTTTATTCTTCGAGTGTGTTCATGTGCAGTAAACCAAAAAACCCAAAATAAGTGCACTCCAGTTTCGTCTCGTGTTCTCGTTTAGCCTCATCTGGGACAATTGGAGTCAGCTGACTGCAGTGTATAAAAGGTGCTGGTTGGTGGGTAAAGTGATAGTTGAGCTGGTCCCGGTCCCGGTCCCGGTCCCAGTCCCAGTTTAGAGGGCAGAGATTTCCATGGAGAAGAGTAAAACCCACCCCTGTGCCCCAGAGAGTCCCTCCCCCTGTGCCTCCCTTTGTTTCCCATGTCAGTGTGTCTGAGGGGAGAAGTCTGTCCCCACTGCAGACTGTGATGGTGCAGTGTGGAGAGCAGAACCTGCTGGTGAGGGTAGACATGGATTTATTTAGAACCAGGCACCTGATTAAAGCTACTGACCTGACCCTGGGGACAGCAGGTTGTCGGCCAACTGGGATCTACTCTCAGAACCACACTGTCCTCTTTGACTATGGGCTCCATGAATGTGGCAGCAGATTGCAGGGAATGTGATTCCTCAACTCTTGCTCCAATTTCACTGTGCAGATTACTGCCCACTCTGAACTCATTAACATCGGGTGAAACTCCAGCCACTGAGGAGATCCCTGAATGAAATCTGTGTATAAATTCTTGCCCACTGTTAAATATCACCCTGTGTGAAACTAATTCTTTATGTTGACATGTCTATCTTAGCTTTATATTTAAAAAGAACTTCAACTTGTCACTGAGGGACTGCATCTTTCTTAAATGGGTCATTACTTCTCTCTAACTCTGAGATTCAACTCCATTGGCCTTGAACCTTCACCTACATTTCTCCAAACCACTCTGTTCTTTTGTGCCTCAATTGATTTATCTTTTCTGTGCCTTCCTGTGGATATTCAGGCCTGTTGCCTCAACTTGTGGTCAATGAATGTTCAGTGTGGAAGTTCCTGTTGAGACTTCTCTTGAAAGATGAAACAAGTGGAATAATAATTGGGATGCAATGAATTAAAGGGGAACTCCACTTTTGGTTATTGCACCTGCCAATCCCCTTGATTCCACGGACACAGATGAGGTTTAAAAGTGATGTGTTTTGTGCTCCATATCAGGGTTAACTTGAAGCCCCTTAAGGTGAAAGCTCTATTCTATATGGGAAAGAATGCTCATCAAATCTGGCAGTGCCAATCATTTCAGGGTTTCTGACTGCAGGCCTGAAGTCCCCTGTAATAGAAGGTGGACTGAGCAGAGTAACAGAGGCTGCTCCAGGCAACTTCTGCCAATGGTGGAGCTGCTTCAATCATGTGTCATTGAGGAGCAGCTGAAACCCCTCAAACTGCTGCTTAACAGGGCAGGAAAATGACCAGAAATAGCTTTTGTCCAATGACCAGCTCTTCATTCCTTAACCTGATGTCTTTCAGATGGCTGGAGATTTCCTGGTCTACACCACCCACCTGAACCATACCCCAAATGCTTGTGGATCTGTTATTGTGAGAACTAATGGAGCAGTCATTCCCATTGAGTGTCACTATTTTAGGTAAGAATCTTTACTCTATTGCAAATAAGGTCTACAGCAGGTGCAGTTCTCTGAAGTTGTCCTGAAATTACACGCCTGTCCTTCCAGGAAGGGCAATGTGAGCAGTGACCCTATCAAGCCCACCTGGATCCCATTCAGCTCGACCAAGTCTGGAGAAGGGCTTCTGTCATTCTCGCTGCGTCTTATGAACGGTATGTGATGGGTGGATGGGGAGTGCTTTTCTGTCGTCTCCCACTGGGAGTTACACCCACTGTCTCCAACCCTTGTCCTCTTGTACTTCAGATGACTGGCTTCCAGAGCGCACCTCGACTGTCTACTACCTGGGTGACCTCATTCACATTGAGGCCTCTGTTTCGATGACCAACCACATGCCCTTTAAGCTCTACATTGACAGCTGTGCAGCTACATTGAGCCCAGACAAGGATTCCACCCCAAGATACAACATCATTGACTACCATGGGTAAGGAGCTCTCTGCTTTCTCCAGCTGGTTATGTCCCAAAGGTTCACTTAATTCACTTTGTCTGTTTTTTTTTAAATCTTTCTTCAGTTGCCTCCTGGACAGCAAAGCTGAGGACTCCTTTTCAACCTTTGTGTTGCCAAGAGTGAACGTGAGCTGAACAAACTCCAGTTTGATCTGGATGCGTTCCGCTTCTTTGGAGATGACCGTTCCTTGGTAAGAGGACGCCAAACATTGGGTTCCCCATGTTGGGAGGAGGTCACTAAATAACAACTTGTATTGAATGTGTCCCTCAGATTTTCATCGCCTGTCACCTGAAAGTTGCTGCAGTGGATCGGAGAGATTCCATGAACAAAGCTTGTACTTTCCAGAATATGTAAGTTCCCTCTCTTGCTCAGGGATGTGTTGTATTAAAGGGTGATGGACAACCTGGTTGATAAACTGATTCTCTGGTTTAGCTGGACCCCATTGGAAGAATTGACCAACGACGTGTGTGCCTGTTGTCATCTGGGCAACTGCAGTGCCAGGAGGGAATTCCGACTTGATTCCAGAGGAAGGAGGGATCTTGTATCTGGACCTGGTAGGACATTGATCCTCTCTATGTTGGAGGTCACCCTTTACCCTCTCTAACTGGAATGTTTGATATTGCAGGGAGTGATGCTGAATTGAAGTGGGAGGGTGAGGCCTCACTTGGACCCCTGGTCATTCTGGATCCTGAAGTGTTAGAGCTGGCAACTGAGCCCCTTAATGATGTTGAGCAAAGGATGCAGGAGAGGTCTCCAGTTGGTGAGTTGGCGGACTGCTGGTTTCCATTTTCCCCTCAGTATTTCCTTCACTCACTAACCATTGGTTTCTTCCGTTTCAGGTGTGGCGTCTGAGATGGTCCTGATCCTGATCCTGGCCCTGACTGTGACCGCTGTCTCTGATCTCTGCTTTTTTTTCTTAGGCCCCCCTTTTATAATTAGTGGGGGTTTAGGGTGTGTTTGTGCAGAAAACCAAAAACCAGTGTCAAATTAAGATTTTATTATTTTTGTCCAGGATGCTCTCCAGCCCCTGCAGTGCCCATCGGCGGAGATGGTGTCGCCATATTCCATCGAGCTACACCCACCCCAAGTCTCAGGCCGACTAATAACAAAGGCCTTGCAAAAGAAAACCTCCTCTCCCCAATTCCCATTGTGTTTGGAGAGGGGCTCCTTTGCAGGATTTTGTAAAAAAGAATATCCGTGATAGTGGGAGGGATGGTCGAATGGGAAGGAGGGAGTCTGCAGGGGTGGGCTGCTGCAGAAGTAGGTGGAAGAGGGGCAGGGTTGCACCTTAACAGGTGGATCTTCTGGATGTCTTCCGGTGGGCAGGGGGAGGAGATGTCTTCCCCTAGACAGCTGGAGCTGCCCAGGCTCAGTCCTCCACAGATTGAAAAGTAACTTCACCCAGGCAGCTCCAGCTGTCCTGGGCCAGACACTGGGGGGAAACCCCCTGTTCTGTATGATCTTTCCTCCCCCTACCTTCAGTTGGTCACACTGCACCGCACCGACCTCCTCTTCCCCCCTCTGTTGGATGGTATCGGTCAGCAGCAGCACACCCCTCACAGTGCATGGTGGTCGTCTTCCTCCTTCCCTCCCTGTTGGTTGTTTGTTCCTCTCGTTCTCCTTCTCCTGGATTCAGAGGTATACAAGCGAGGGATAGTACTTTTCACCCTGCTCTCGCTCTGACCTCCACTCTGCTCCACTCCGCAGCATTAACTGGCAAGTTCAGTCAGGCTGATTCCTGGATGGATTGATGGTCTGTCTGAAAGACATCCAATCGTATCCCAACAGTGACTCCTTATTTTTTCTTTTAGAAATTTATGAAATAGGACAATGGAAGTGATTGAACGAAAGGAGGATCCGAAAGACATTGAGTTGGATCAAAAACAGTTTTTTACTTTTTTTCACCACTCCGCTCAGCTCAGGAGTGTGGGATGGAAGAGCAGCCGGGGGTTTATCAGCTACTCTTTTTTCTGATGAGTCTGAAAGACATCCAATCGCATCAAAGCAGTGACCTTTTTGCTGTTTTTAGCAGCCAGGATTTTTCGCGACTTTTTTCCATTCCCAACAGCGACATTTTTTAGGCCCCCCTTTTAAAAGGAGGGGGATTTAGGGTGTTTTTATGTGCAAAAATCCCAAAGAAAAACCAAAACCAGTTTCAAATTATAATTTTATTTTCCTCGTTCAGGATGCACTCCAGTCCCTGCGGTGCCCACCGGTCGCGGAAAGCCTCAAGCGTACCGGCAGACACCGCGTGCTCCATCTCCAGGACCACCCGGGCGCGGAGCATTCCGCGGAAGAGAGGCAGACAGTCCGAGCGACCGCCCCCACGGGCCGCAAGCAACCTGGACCTGTGGATGGCCACCTTGGACAGGCCCAGGAGCAGGCCCACGAGGACGTCCGCCGGCCTGCCCGCCCCCCTCCTCACCGGGCGGCCAAAGATCAGGAGCGTGGGACTGAATTGCAGCCAGAACCTGAGGAGCAGCCCCTCCAAATAATCAAACAGGGGCTGCAGTCTCCCACACCCCGTGAACAAATGAAACACGGACTCCTCCAGGCCGCAGAAATTGCAGGCAGCCTGGGAGTCCATGAAATGGCGTAAACGCCTATTGCACGCGACTGCTCCGTGCAACACTCTCCACCCCACATGCCCGATGTAACACGGGAGGATCCCCGAGGAGAGAGCCCCCCCCAACTGGGGACCCCCGCCTCTGCCAGACGGCAGTCCAGGGCGTGTCCGGGCGAGAGACGAGGGCGAGGAAGTGGAGTGTGTGCAGGAGTAGCTCGTACAGGAAATACCTCCGCGCGGAGTGAAGAGGCACGGAGGGAATTTCCCAGACAGCTCAAGTTGTGAGGCGCAGCCTCCCGAGCCAGACACAGCGGAGCGTCCAGCCGGTCGGCA
Organism: Heptranchias perlo; assembly: GCF_035084215.1. Taxonomy (NCBI): domain Eukaryota; kingdom Metazoa; phylum Chordata; class Chondrichthyes; order Hexanchiformes; family Hexanchidae; genus Heptranchias; species Heptranchias perlo. The sequence continues at coordinate 15,279,708 of NC_090359.1, read as the reverse complement.
TCCTCCGGGCTGACCTTTGGCAGGTCCTCCCACAAAACTCTGCGCGCTTCCTCACTGGACGGCTCCGGAGAGAATAGAGCCTCGTAGTAGGATCGAGCCCGGGCCCTGAATCCCTCCGGGTCCGAGACGAGGGACCCATCGTCGGCCAGCAGCGTAAGGAGCTGCTTACGGGCCCCCCGCCGCTTTTCCAGCGAGGTCCAGTTGCAGGTCCCTCAGAGCGTCCTTCCTCTCTTCGTACACCTGCCGCAGGGCCGGATCCTCGGCGGCCTGACCGAGACGGGACTCCAGGCCAAGCACCTCCTGCTCCAACCGCCTGACCTCGGACTCCCGCCTCTTAGTCGACCCCCTCGCGTACTCTTGACAGAAGAGGCGGACGTGAGCCTTGCCCACGTCCCACCATAGCCTCAAGGAGGAGAAGCCTCCCCGCTTCCCTCTCCAGTCGCTCCAGAATAGACGGAACGAGTCCCGGAACCGCGCGTCCTCCAGCAGCCGGTTGTTAAAGTGCCAGTACGCGGACCCCGACCGGGCGCGGAGCAGAGCGAGCTCCATCCACACCAGGTGGTGGTCCGAGCACGACACCGGCCGGATGGAGGCCGACGGGACGCAGGAGGCGTACGCCCGCGAAACGTACAGGCGGTCGATTCTGGTGCTCCCTCCTGCAGCCCTCACAAAGGTGAACTGGCCGGAGTCGGGATGGAGATTCCGCCAGACGTCCACCAAGTCGAAGGACCCGACCAGGTCCCTCAACTTCTCCGTCGCCGACCGGCGATCCGCGGGACCGGAGCGGTCCCTCGCCTCGAGGGTACGGTTAAAATCCCCCCCGAGGATAATGCACTCGCCGGCGTCGACTGAGTTCAGGTAAGTGGACACTTCCTCAAAGAAGCTCACTTGCTCGGCTCCGGACCAGGGGGCGTACACGTTCACCAGGTGAAGCGGCACATCCCCGTGGCGAAGGGCTACGTGGAGCAAGCGGCCCGGCACCGGCTCCTTGACCCCCAAGATCTCCGGCTGAAAAGTCGGGGCCAACAAGATGGCCACCCCGCTCGAAACGCCGCTGAGGTGACTCAAGTCGACCCCCCCCTCCCCATTCCAGGATCCACGTGGCCTCGTCTCCCGGAACGGTGTGGGTTTCCTGCAGAAAGCACACCGCATACTTCCCGTCCCGCAGGACCGAGAACTTGTCAAATCTACGGCGGGCGTCTCTGCCGCCGTTGATGTTGAGGCTGGCTATGGTTATCTCCATGGCAAGAGCACAGCGCAACCTACTTAACCCTAATGCGCGGAGGGAGCGGGGCCGCTAGTCGACCTCCTCTCCCCCCAAGAGCCCGGTGAGGAGAAACCTGAGCCGGCGCAACCCGACCCCGCCGTCGTCCTCCTCCACGGCCAAGGTCGCGACGGCAGCCCGGACCAAGCGGATTAGATGCGCCGGCTCCGACCAACGGTCAAGGGCCCGCCGGGCGCCATTGCCACGATGGGTCCAACCGGACACAAAATCCCGGAGTTCCTCAACGGGGATGAGGGGAGACTCGGTGCCGGGCACGAGGGCGTCCACCACCTCACTGGCGGCGAACTCTAAATCCTCTCCAGTGCCCACCACCGAGTCCCCGACCTCCTCCGGGCCATCGTCGCCCGCGGCCGACCCACTCCCCGCACAGGGTGCGGAGAACGGGACGGCCGCGCCGGCCGGCCCCGCCTCTGTCACGATCCCACCCCCAGGATCGTCGGCAGAGGATTCCTCCCCGGGCTCTACCGGGGGGTCCGGGTCAGAGGGCGGCTCCGGGCGAGGACCCTCCCCAGCCTCCGAGCGGTGAAAAACCGGCACCCGGATATAAGGGGAACCCGGGGAAACCGGGGAGAACATATATTCCAGTTCTCCAACCTCCCCCGGCTCCGTGCCCAGAGACTGGGAGAAGGGGGTCTCCCCACCCACACCGCCACTGACCGACCCCGGCCCGTGACATTTTCCTATTAAAACCCGCCACCAGGTCGAGCAGGTCCTGGCAGAGGTCGAGCCGAGGGCAGACGAATCCGGCCTCTTCGGCCTCGCCCGCTCCGGCACCCAGGACCCCCGACCCGGTGAACGGGAAGCTCGCGTCGGCGCACGAATCCGCGGCCCCCCCTTTCGGCAGGGTCTCTCCATTCCCCCCGGGAGGTACGGGCATGATCTCCTCCCCCCGAGAGGTGGATGACCCCCGCGGGTGGTGGGAAATGGAGGGTGGGGTCGCAGGATCCGCCGCCGGCGCCGACTCCCTTTCCGCGGGGGGGCCGTCCCTTAGCAGGGTTCCCTCCGCTTCCAGGGAGCGGCGCCTTTTCTGCTTTCCGGAGGGTGGCGGAGGGAGGGCGAGCCCCATGTCTGCTGGGGCCCCCCCCCCCTTCGCTCCCTCCTGAATACTCGCCAGCCCGGGCTCTGTCGCGACCGCGAGTTGTCGTTTGGCCGCAGTCACGGCCTCTGGCTGGCTGGAAGGCTTTCCAACCCGGGGACCAGCCTCCTGATGTTTACTTTTCTTCCGCGCCTTCTTAGGGCGAGGGTTCCCTCCCTCTTTTTCCCCCCCCCCCCCCCCCCCCCCCGGCGGAGGCCTCGTCGGCACCCTCCGCCCGCGCAGTTGACTCTCCCGACGCGGGGGCGGGGTTGGGGGGAGGAGCGGTGGCGGCGCCAGCCTCGGCCGCCGGAGCTGCTTTGGCGGCCTGGGAGGCGGGGCAGTTCTTCCTCAGGTGCCCCACCTCCTTACAGGCATGGCACCGCCCACCCTCTGCCGTCCAGAAGACACGGTAGGCGGTCCCCTCGTGGATGATACTAAAACCCCCCTCTGTCACCTCCTCCCGCACCAGCTTAACAAACGCCTGGCGCCGGAAGGAGTACACGTGACGGAGGCTGTTCTCCCTGAGGCCGAGCGTCAGTGGTGTCAACCCTGACCTCACCTCCCCCAGTTGACGTAGATGGGGGAGGAGGAGCTCGACCGGTAGAAACAGCGGGACGTTCGATAACACCACCCGCTGCGCGGTGGCCTCCAGCGGGTCCACCGGCAGGAAGGTCCCGCCCACCGTGAGCCCCTTATTAAGGGCCAGGGACACCGTCCGCTCGGACCTCAGGAAGAACACTGCCCTCCCATACGTTTTCGAGGCCGCGACGATGGCCGAGGGGCCGACAACCTCGGCCATGGCCTTCACGCAGGCCTCGATGGTCATATTGGGGTGAGCGTAACATTTCACCCCATGGAGCCTCGTCAAGAGGCGAAATGGCGCCGGCCCAGCAGGAGCATCCGAAATCGAAGGCGCGGCCGCCGCGGCGACCCCCGCATACGTCCTGCTGGGACCGGGGACCGGCGAAGATGGCGTCGCCATGGTCTCAGGCCGGTGGATGGCAAAAAATGGCCTTGTGTTAAATGTAAATAGAAACCGCCTCTCCCCTGTATCCCAGTACAAGTGTGGGAGAGGGGCTCCTTTGTCCGATATTTGGTTCTGTCTTTGTCTGAAGCTACTGCTCAAAAGAGCACGAGAGCAAGAGAGGGAGGGATGGCACAGGGAAAACGGAGGGAGTCCGCAGGGGTGGGCCGCTGGGGAAGTCGGCCAAAGAGGGGCGGGGTGGCACCTTCTTCTGGCTTCTTTCTTCCGGTGGGCAGGGGGAGGAGATGTCTTCTCCTCGACAGCCGGAGCTGACTCGGCTCAGTCCTCCACAGATGGCAAAAGTAAGGAACTTCACCCAGGCAGCTCCAGCTGTCCCGGGCCAGACACTTGGGGGCGGAATCCCCTGTTGGAAAAGGATCTTCTTACCTCCCCCTACCTTCAGTCGGCCACCCCGATCGCCGCCGACCTCCTCTTCCTGCTGTTTAAGGCTGACAGCAGCAGCAGCAGCAGCACACCCCTCGCAGCTGCCTGATGTTTTTCGCCTCCTTCTTTCTTTCTCCCTCCTTCCCTCTCGATGGCTCTCCTCTCCTCTGTGCTCTGCACCTGCTTGCAGCACTTCCGCAGGGCCACACTCGATTGGCCGGCAAGTGGCTCGCCAATACCGCACGGCACCAGCACTCTCCTCACAGGCTGGGAAGTTGTTTTTTTTTTAAATTAGGCCCCCCTTTTATAAGAAGGGGGGGTGTGGGGTGTGCTTAACAACTAAAAACCAAACAAACCAAAACCAAGAGTTCAAATCAAAATTTTATTATCCTCGTCCAGGATGCACTCCAGCCCCTGCGGTGCCCCCCGGTCGCGGAAAGCCTCAAGCGTACCGGCAGACACCGCGGAGCAACCCGCGAAAGAGGTAGACAGGCCGAGCGACCGCCCCCACGGACCGCGATCATCCTGGACCTGTGGATCGCCACCTTGGACAGGCCCAGGAGCAGGCCCACGAGAACGTCCACCGACCTGCCCGCCCCCCTCCTCACCGGGCGGCCAAAGATCAGGAGCGTGGGACTGAAGCGCAGCCAGAACTTGAGGAGCAGCCCCTCCAAATAATGGAACAGGGGCTGCAGTCTCGCACACCCAGTGTACAGATGAAAAACTGACTCCTCCAGGCCGCAGAAAATGCAAGCGGCCTGGGTGTCCGTGAAATGGCGTAACCGCCGGTTGTACGCGACTGCTCCGTGCGCCACCCTCCACCCCAGATCCCCAAAGTAACACGGGAGGACCCCTGTATAGAGAGCCTCCCACTGGGGACCCCCGTCTCCGCCGGACGGCAGGATGGCACGCCAGGGCGTGTCCGGGCGAGAGACGAGGGCGAGGAAGTGGATGGTGTGCAGGAGCAGCCCGTACAGGAAATCCCTCCGCGCGGTGAGAAACGGCACGGAGGGAACTTCCGAGAGACGGCTCAAGTTGTGAGGCGCGGCCCCCCGAGGGAGGTTCCGGGGTTTGGCGCCGAGGAGGAACTCCGTCCGAACGGGGGTCAGGTCGGACGGGATGGATCCGCACGCCTGAGCCGCCTCCACATCCCGAGTGGAGTCAGGGCCGAGCGCCGATTTCAACGCCCGGATGGCGATGGCCGCGTCCCCGGCACGCCACGAGGACATCCGTGCGGCGAGCGCCCACGGCTCCAACCAACCCGACCCACCGCCATCCAGGACGTCCCTGACTCTGGTCACCCGACCGGCCACGGCCCTCCGCACCGACAGCCGCGAGTGGCCGAAGCCGATATCGCGGAGGAACGGATTCCCGAGCAGCGGCTCCTGCAGGACGGCCGCTACCCCTGACGGGCGAGAGCTCCGACCGGAGGCGACCATGGTCCAGACCCTGAGCAGATCCTGGTAAAAGACAGGCAGCTCCTGCAAAGACGTGCGGCCGCCCACCAGCGAGATGAACAGGAGCTGCGTGTCGTAGTTCAGGCCGTGCAGCTGGCGGAAAAAATACGTCGCCAGCGCACGCCATCTAAGAGGACGCTCAACGTACAGGTATCGCTGCAGCGTCCGAAGGCGGAAAGTTGCCACCTGGGTGCGGACGCACACCAGCCCCTGACCGCCCTCCCTAAGCGGGAGACTCAGGACCGCGGCAGCGACCCAGTGTATCCCTCTGGCCCAGAAGAAGTCGACAAACTTCTTCTGAATCTTGGCGACAAACTCAGGGGGGGGGGGGTCAAAGTGACCAACCGGTACCACAACATGGCGGCCACCAGCTGGTTTATGACCAGCACACGACCCCTGTAGGATAACACTCGGAGCAGTCCTGTCCAGCGCGCCAGGCGAGCGGCGACCTTGGCCTCCAGCTCTTCCCAGTTCGCCGGCCAGGCTTCCTCGGCAGGGCCGAGGTAGACTCCCAGGTACCGGAGGTGCGTGGTACTCCAGGCGAAAGGCCTGAGCTCCTCCGGCAGGGAGTCCACCCGCCACTGACCCACCAGGAGTCCGGAACATTTCTCCCAGTTGATCCTTGCGGAAGACGCCGCAGAGTAGACCTCTTGGCACTCGCGCATCCTCCGCAAGTCAAGGGGATCCGTGACCACGAGGAGCACGTCGTCGGCGTAAGCCGAAAGGACGACCTCCACGTCCGGCTCGCGCAGAGCCAGTCCCGACAACCTCTTGCGCAAGAGGCGCAGGAAAGGCTCCACGCAGACGGCGTATAATTGGCCGGACATGGGGCACCCCTGACGCACTCCTCTCCCGAAGCGAAGGGGCGCCGTCAAGGATCCGTTAACCTTAATCAGACACTCCGCGGCGGCGTACAGAAGTCGGATCCGGGCGACGAAATGCGACCCGAACCCGAAAGCGCGCAGAGTCCCGAATAGATACTCGTGATCCACCCTGTCGAACGCCTTCTCCTGATCTAAGGAAAGGAAGGCGACCGACAGACCAGCCCTCTGGGAATGGTGGATCAGGTCCCGGACCAGATGGATGTTATCGTGGATCTTCCGGCCCGGGACCGTGTAGGACTGGTCGGAGTGGATCATGTGGGCCAGCACGGTGCCCAGGCGAGCAGACATCGCCTTGGCAAAGACCTTATAATCCGTGCTGAGGAGGGAGACCGGGCGCCAGTTTTTAAGGTTGCGGAGATCCCCCTTCTTAGGCAGCAGGACCACGACCGCCCTGCGCCACGAAAGGGGCATCTCCCCGGTCGCCAGACATTCCCCCAGGACCCGCGCGTAGTCGCCCCCCAGGACGTCCCAGAAGGCCCTGAGGAACTCCACGGTCAGCCCGTCCAGCCCCGGGGACTTGCCCCTGGAGAGCTGGTGGAGGGCGCCGGTCAGCTCCGCCAAACTGAGCGGAGCGTCCAGACGCTCGGCTTCCTCCGGGCCGACCTTCGGCAAGTCCTCCCACAAAACTCTGCGCGCCTCCTCGCTGGACGGATCCGGAGAGAACAGAGCCTCGTAGAAAGATCGAGCCCGGGCCCTGACTCCCTCCGGGTCCGAGACGAGGGACCCGTCGTCGGCCAGCAGCGTAAGGAGCTGCTTACGAGCCCCCCGCCGCTTTTCCAGCGAGTAGAAGAAGGGAGAGCCGCGGTCCAGGTCCCGCAGGAGCTGGAGCCGCGACCTCACGTACGCTCCTCGGGACCCGACCAGTTGCAGGTCCCTCAGAGCGTCCTTCCTCTCCTCGTACACCTGCCGCAGGGCCGGATCCTCGGCGGCCTGACCGAGACGGGACTCCAGGCCAAGCACCTCCTGCTCCAACCGCCTGACCTCGGACTCCCGCCTCTTAGTCGACCCCCTCGCGTACTCTTGACAGAAGAGGCGGACGTGAGCCTTGCCCACGTCCCACCATAGCCTCAAGGAGGAGAAGCCTCCCCGCTTCCCTCTCCAGTCGCTCCAGAACAGACGGAACGAGTCCCGGAACCGCGCGTCCTCCAGCAGCCGGTTGTTAAAGTGCCAGTACGCGGACCCCGACCGGGCGCGGAGCAGAGCGAGCTCCATCCACACCAGGTGGTGGTCCGAGCACGACACCGGCCGGATGGAGGCCGACGGGACGCAGGAGGCGTACGCCCGCGAAACGTACAGGCGGTCGATTCTGGTGCTCCCTCCTGCAGCCCTCACAAAGGTGAACTGGCCGGAGTCGGGATGGAGATTCCGCCAGACGTCCACCAAGTCGAAGGACCCGACCAGGTCCCTCAACTTCTCCGTCGCCGTTCGGGCACGCGCGGGACCGGAGCGGTCCCTCGCCTCGAGGGTACGGTTAAAATCCCCCCCGAGGATAATGCACTCGCCGGCGTCGACGGAGTTTAGGTAAGTGGACACTTCTTCAAAGAAGCTCACTTGCTCGCCCTCGGACCAGGGGGCGTACACGTTCACCAGGTGAAGCGGCACGTCCCCGTGGCGAAGGGCTACGTGGAGCAAGCGGCCCGGCACCGGCTCCTTGACCCCCAAGATCTCCGGCTGAAAAGTCGGGGCCAACAAGATGGCCACCCCGCTCGAAACGCTGGCGAGGTGACTCAAGTAGACCCCCCCTCCCCATTCCAGGATCCACGTGGCCTCGTCTCCCGGAACGGTGTGGGTTTCCTGCAGAAAGCACACCGCATGCTTCCCGTCCCGCAGGACCGAGAACTTGTCAAATCTACGGCGGGCGTCTCTGCCGCCGTTGATGTTGAGGCTGGCTATGGTTATCTCCATGGCGAGAGCACAGCGCAACCTACTTAAACCTAACGCGCGGAGGGAGCGGGGCCGCTAGTCGACCGCCACTCCCTCAAGAGCCCGGTGAGGAGGGATCTGAGCCGACGCAGCCCGACCCCGCCGTCGTCCCCTTCCGCGGCCACGGACGCGACGGCGGCCAGGACCGAGCGGATTAACTGCGCCGGCTCCGACCAACGGTCGAGGGCCAGCCGGACGCCATCGCGACGACGGCTCCAACCGGACGCAAAATCCCGGAGTTCCTCAACGGGGATGAGGGGAGACTCGGTGCAGGGCACGAGGGCGTCCACCACCTCACTGGCGGCGAACTCCAAATCCTCCCCAGTGCCCACCACCGAGTCCCCGTCCTCCTCCGGGTCATCGTCGCCCGCGGCCGACCCGCTCCCCGCACAAAGCGCGGAGAACGAGACGGCCGCGCCGGCCAGCCCCGCCTCCGCCACGATCCCACCCCCAGGATCGTCGGCAGAGGAGTCCTCCCCGGGCTCCACCGGGGGGTCCGAGTCAGACGGCGGCGCCGGGCGGGGACCCTCCCCAGCCTCCGAGCGGTGAAAAACCGGCACCCGGATATAAGGGGAACCCGGGGAAACCGGGGAGAACGTGTACTCAAGTTCTCCCACCTCCCCCGGCTCCGTGCCCAGATACTGGGAGGAGGGGGTCTCCCCACCCACGTCGCCACCGACCGACCCGGCCGGTGAGATATTCTGGTTAAAACCCACCACCAGGTCGAGCAGGTCCTGGGAGAGGTCGAGCCGGGGGCAGACGAATTTGGCCGCAACGGCCTCGCCCACCCCGGCACCCAGGACGCCCGACCCGGTGAACAGGGTGGTATCGGGTAAATGCGGATCCGCGACCCCCCCTATCGGCGGGGTCTCTCCATCCCCCCCGGGAGGCACGGGCACGATCTCCTCCCCCCGAGAGGTGGATGACCCCCGCCGCTGTTCGGATGTCACGGGCGGGGCCGCAGGATCCGCGACCGGCACCGACTCCCCTTCCACGGGGGGCCGTCCCTTAGCAGGGAGCCCGTTCGCTTCCGGGGAGTGGTGCCTCTTTTTCTTCCAGGAGGGTCGCGGAGGGAGGGGGGACTCCATGTCTGCTGGGACCCCCGCCTCCGCTCCCTCCTGATCACCCGCCAGCCCGGGCTCTGTCGCGACCGCGAGATGTTGACTGGCCGCGGTCACGGCCTCGGGCTGACTGAGATCTTCTCTGTCCCGGGGACCAGCCTCTAAATTCTTCCTCTTTCTCCGCGCTTTCTTCTGGCGAGGGTTCCCCTCCTCCCCCCTGGCGGAGGCCTCGACGCCAACCTCCACCCGCGCAGTTGACTCTCCCGACGCGGGGGCGGGGTTGGGGGGAGGAGCGGTGGCGGCGCCAGCCCCGGCCGCCGTAGCTGTTTTGGCGGCCTGAGAGGCAGGGCAGTTCCTCTTCAGGTGCCCCACCTCCTTACAGGCATGGCACCGCCCACCCTCTGCCGTCCAAAAGACGCGGTAAGGGGTCCCCTCGTGGAGGGCGTTAAAGCCCCCCTCCGTAACCTCCTCCCGTGCCAGCTTGACGAATGCCTGGCGACGGAAGGAGTAAACATGCCGGAGGCTGTTCTCCCTGAGTCCGAGCGGCAGCGGCGTTACCCCCGACCTCACCTCCCCCAGTTGACGTAGGTGGGGGAGGAGGAGCTCGTCCGACAGGAAAGGCGGGACGTTAGATAAAATGACTCGCTGCGCGGTGGCCTCCAGCGGGTCCACCGGCAGGAAGGTCCCGCCCACCGTGAGCCCCTTACTAAGGGCCAGGGACACCGCCCGCTCGGACCTCAGGAAGAACACCGCCCTCCCGTACATTTTTGAGGCCGCGACGATGGCCGAGGGGCCGACAACCTCGGCCATGGCCTTTACGCAGGCCTCAATGGTCATGTTGGGGTGGGCGTAGCTCTTCACCCCATGCTTCCTCGTAATGAGGCGGAAAGGCGCCGGCCCAGCAGGAGCGGCACGAACTGTAGGAGCGGCCCCCGAGGTAACCGCCGCATACGTCCTGCTGGGTCCCGGCACCGGCGAAGATGGTGACGCCATGACCTAAAGAGCCACACCCACCCCAAGTCTCGGGCCTACTGATGAATTTAGGCCTTTTTAAAAGAAGCCCTGAGGAAACCTCTCTCCCCGAATCCCAGTGCCTGGTTGGGAGAGGGGCCCCTTTGCTGGTTTTATTTTCCCCCAGAATATCCGGGAGAGCAAGAGAAGGTGGGAGGGATGGATGGTGGAATGGGAAGGAGGGAGTCTGCAGGGGTAGGCTGCTGCAGAAGTGGGTGGAAGAGGGGAGGGGTTGCACCTTGAAAGGTGGATCTTCTTCTGTCTGTCTTCCAGTGGGCAGGGGGAGGAGATGTCTTCCCCGAGACAGCTGGAGCTGCCTCGGCTCAGTCCTCCAAAGATTGAAAAAGTAACTTCACCCAGGCAGCTCCAGCTGTCCTGGCCCAGACACTTGGGGGAACCCCCTGTCCTCTGAAGTCTTCTTCCTCCCCCTACCTTCAGCCGACGCACCTCACTGCACCGACCTCCTCTTCCTCCCTCTGTTCGGTGTCGCAAACCAGCAGCAGCAGCAGCACAACCCCTCCCGGCTGCTGTTTGGTCGTATTCTTCTTCACCCTCCCTCCTTGTTGATGGTGGTTTCTCCTCCTCCTCCTCCTCCTTCTCCCCAAGGGACCCGGGCAAGGGCCTGCTCTCTCTGCTCTCTCAGCTCTCTCTGCTCTCCACTCAGTGGCAGTTCAGCCAGAATCAGCTCCAATGCCGAGCTGGTGTGTCTGAAAGACAACCCAACAGAGATGTGATCAGATTCCGTCTGAGGAAAGTCAAAGAAACCAACAGCAATGGCATCACAGAATAATTCTCCAATCCCACCTGTATTCCAAAGCTCTGATTGGTTCTGGGAATCACACCCCACCTTCTGTCCTTTGTTTATTGGTGCCTGGATTTTTTTTTTTCTTTTTTTTAATTTTTTTTATTAGGCCCCCCTTTTATAAGAAGGGGGGGGTGTGGGGTGTGCTTAAATACTAAAAAACCAAATAAACCAAAACCAAGTGTTCAAATTAAAATTTTATTGTCCTCGTCCAGGATGCACTCCAGCCCCTGCGGTGCCCACCGGTCGCGGAAAGCCTCGAACGTACCGGCAGACACCGCATGCTCCATCTCCAGGGCCACCCGGGCGCGGAGCATTCCGCGGAAGAGAGGCAGACAGGCCGAGCGACCGCCCCCACGGACCACGATTATCCTAGACCTGTGGATGGCCACCTTGGACAGGCCCAGGAGCAGGCCCACGAGGACGTCCACCGACCTGCCCGCCCCCCTCCTCACCGGGCGGCCAAAGATCAGGAGCGTGGGACTGAAGTGCAGCCAGAACTTGAGGAGCAGCCCCTTCAAATAATGGAACAGGGGCTGCAGTCTCGCACACCCAGTGTACAGATGGAACACGGACTCCTCCAGGCCGCAGAAATCACAAGCGGCCTGGGTGTCCGTGAAATGGCGTAACCGCCGGTTGCACGCGACTGCTCCGTGCGCCACCCTCCACCCCAGATCCCCAAAGTAACACGGGAGGACCCCTGTATAGAGAGCCTCCCAATGGGGACCCCCGTCTCCGCCGGACGGCAGGATGGTACGCCAGGGCGTGTCCGGCCGAGAGACGAGGGCGAGGAAGTGGATGGTGTGCAGGAGCAGCCCGTACAGGAAATCCCTCCGCGCGGTGTGAAACGGCACGGAGGGAATTTCCGAGAGACGACTCAAGTTGTGAGGCGCGGCCCCCCGAGGGAGGTTCCGGGGTTTGGCGCCGAGGAGGAACTCCGTCCGAACGGGGGTCAGGTCGGACGGGATGGCTCCGCACGCCTGAGCCGTCTCCACATCCCGAGTGGAGTCAGGGCCGAGCGCCGATTTCAACGCCCGGATGGCGATGGCCGCGTCCCCGGCACGCCACGAGGACATGCGAGCGGCGAGCGCCCACGGCTCCAACCAACCCGACCCACCGCCATCCAGGACGTCCCTGACTCTGGTCACCCGACCGGCCACGGCCCTCCGCACCGACAGCCGCGAGTGGCCGAAGCCGATATCGCGGAGGAACGGATTCCCGAGCAGCGGCTCCTGCAGGACGGCCGCTACCCCTGACGGGCGAGAGCTCCGACCGGAGGCGACCATGTTCCAGACCCTGAGCAGATCCTGGTAAAAGACAGGCAGCTCCTGCAAAGACGTGCGGCCGCCCACCAGCGAGATGAACAGGAGCTGCGTGTCGTAGTTCAGGCTGTGCAGCTGGTGGAAAAAATACGTCGCCAGCGCACGCCATCTAAGAGGACGCTCAACGTACAGGTATCGCCGCAGCGTCCGAAGGTGGAAAGTTGCCACCTGGGTGCGGACGCACACCAGCCCCTGACCGCCCTCCCTAAGCGGGAGACTCAGGACCGCGGCAGCGACCCAGTGTATCCCTCTGGCCCAGAAGAAGTCGACGAACTTCCTCTGAATCTTGGCGACAAACTCGGGGGGTGGGGTCAAAGTGACCAATCTGTACCACAACATGGCTGCCACCAGCTGGTTTATGACCAGCACTCGACCCCTGTAGGATAACACTCAGAGCAGTCCTGTCCAGCGCGCCAGGCGAGCGGCGACCTTGGCCTCCAGCTCTTCCCAGTTCGCCGGCCAGGCTTCCTCGGCAGGGCCGAGGTAGACTCCCAGGTACCGGAGGTGCGTGGTACTCCAGGCGAAAGGCCTGAGCTCCTCCGGCAGGGAGTCCACCCGCCACTGACTTACCAGAAAACTAGACGAAACTGGAGTGCATCCTGGATATCCACAGGTCCAGGATGCTCGCGGTCCGTGGGGGCGGGTGCTCGGCCTGTCTGCCTCTCTTTCGCGGGTTGCTCCGCGCCCGGGTGGCCCTGGAGATGGAGCACGCGGTGTCTGCCGGTACGCTTGAGGCTTTCCGCGACCGGTGGGCACTGCAGGGGCTGGAGTGCATCCTGGACGAGGAAAATAAAATTTTAATTTGATGCCTGGTTTTGTTTTATTTGATTTTTAGTACTTAAGCACACCCTACACCCCCCCCCTTCTTATAAAAGGGGGGCCTAAAAAACACAAAAAAAAGAAAAAAATAAGTGTGCTGGTTGGTGGGTAAAGTGATAAATAAAAAGAAAAAAAGGGAAAAAAAAGAGAAAAAAAAAAGGTGCTGGTTGGTGGGTAAAGTGATAGTTGAGTTGTTTGTTATCATGGGGGATTTTGTAGTGAGAGGTTTGTTCCCGGTGCTGGTGTTAGTTGGAGCGGTTTGTTGCTCTGATATTTGGCAACAGTTTGGAGGCCAGAGATTTCAATGGAGAAGAGTAAAACCCACCCCTGTACCTCAGAGAGTCCCTCTCCCTGTCCCTCCCTTTGGTTCCCATTTCAGTGTGTCTGAGGGGAGAAGTCTGTCTCCACTGCAGACTGTGATGGTGCAGTGTGGAGAGCAGAACCTGCTGGTGAGGGTAGACATGGATTTATTTAGAACCAGGCAACTGATTAAAGCTACTGACCTGACCCTGGGGACAGCAGGTTGTCGGCCAACTGGGATCTACTCTCAGAACCACACTGTCCTCTTTGACTATGGGCTCCATGAATGTGGCAGCAGATTGCAGGTAATGTGATTCCTCAACTCTTGCTCCAATTTCACTGTGTGGATTACTGCCCACTCTGAACTCATTAACATCGGGTGAAACTCCAGCCACTGAGGAGATCCCTGAATGAAATCTGTGTATAAATTTTTGCCCACTGTGAAGTATCACCCTGTGTGAAACTACTTCTTTATGTTGACATGTCAATCTTCGCTTTATATTTAAAAAGAACTTCAACTTGTCACTGAGGGACTGCATCTTTCTTAAATGGGTCATTGCTACTCTCTAACTCTGAGATTCAATTCTATTGACCTTGAACCTTCTCCTGCATTTCTCCAAACCACTCTGTTCTTTTGTGCCTCAATTGATTTATCTTTTCCTTTCCTTCCTGTGGATATTCAGGCCTGTTGCCTCAACTTGTGGTCAATGAATGTTCAGTGTGGAAGTTCCTGTTGAGACTTCCCTTGAAAGATGAAACAAGTGGAACAATAATTGGGATACAATGTATTAAAGGGGAATTCCACTTTTGGTTGTTACACCTGCCAATACCATTGATTCCACGGACACAGATGAGATTTGAAAGTGGTGTTGTGTTTTGTGCTCCATATCAGGGGTAACTTGAGCCCCTTAAGGTGAAAGCTCTAATCTATATGGGAAAGAATGCTCATCAAATCTGGCAGTGCCAATCGTTTCAGGGGTTTCTGACTGCAGGCCTGAAGTCCCCGAAAATAGAAGGTGGACTGAGCAGAGTAACAGAGGCTGCTGCAGGCAACTTCTGCCAATGGTGGAGCTGCTTCAATCATGTGTCATTGAGGAGCAGCTGAAACCCCTCAAACTGCTGCTTAACAGGGCAGGAAAATGACCAGAAATAGCTTTTGTTCAATGAGACCAGCTCTTCATTCCTTAACCTGATGTCTTTCAGATGGCTGGCGATTTCCTGGTCGACACCACCCACCTGAACCACACCCCAAATGCTCGTGGATCTGTTATTGTGAGAACAAATAGAGCAGTCATTCCCATTGAGTGCCACTATTTTAGGTAAGAATCTTTACTCTATTGCAAATAAGGTCTGCAGCAGGTGCAGTTCTGTGAAGTTGTCCTGAAATTACTGCACTGTCCTTTCAGGAAGGGCAATGTGAGCAGTGACCCTATCAAGCCCACCTGGATCCCATTCAGCTCGACCAAGTCTGGAGAAGGGCTTCTGTCATTCTCACTGCGTCTTATGAACGGTATGTGATGGGTGGATGGGGAGTGCTTTTCTGTCGTTTCCCACTGGGAGTTACACCCACTGTCTCCAACCCTTGTCCTCTTGTACTTCAGATGACTGGCTTACAGAGCGCACCTCGACTGTCTACTACCTGGGTGACCTCATTCACATTGAGGCCTCTGTTTCGATGACCAACCACATGCCCTTTAAGCTCTACATTGACAGCTGTGCAGCTACATTGAGCCCAGACAAGGATTCCACCCCAAGATACAACATCATTGACTCCCATGGGTAAGGAGCTCTCTGCTTTCTCCAGCTGTTTCTGTCTCAATCGGTTCACTTAATTCACTTTGTCCCTTTTTAAATCTTTCTTCAGTTGCCTCCTGGACAGCAAAGCTGAGGACTCCTTTTCAACCTTTGTGTTGCCAAGAGGTGAACGTGAGCTGGACAAACTCCAGTTTGATCTGGATGCGTTCCGCTTCTTTGGAGATGACCGTTCCTTGGTAAGAGGAAGCCAAACATTGGGTTCCCCATGTTGGGAGGAGGTCACTAAATAACAACTTGTATTGAATGTGTCCCTCAGATTTTCATCACCTGTCACCTGAAAGTTGCTGCAGTGGATCGGAGAGATTCCATGAACAAGGCTTGTACTTTCCAGAATATGGAAGTTCCCTCTCTCGTTCAGGGATGTGTTGATTAAAGGGTGATTGACAACCTGGTTGATGAACTGATTCTCTGGTTGAGCTGGACCCCATTGGAAGAATCGACCAATGACGTGTGTGCCTGTTGTCATCTGGGCAACTGCAGTGCCACAAGGGATTTCCTCGTTGATTCCAGAGGAAGGAGGGATCTTGTATCTGGACCTGGTAGGACATTGATCCTCTTGATTGTTGGAGGTCACCCTTTACCCTCTAACTGGAATGTTTGATATTGCAGAGAGTGATGCTGAGTTGAAGTGGGAGGGTGAGGCCTCACTTGGACCCTTGGTCATTCTGGATCCTCATGTGACAGACCTGGCAACTGAGCCCCTTAATGATGTTGAGCAAAGGATGCAGGAGAGGTCTCCAGGTGGTGAGTTGGCCGACTGCTAGTTTCCATTTTCCCCTCAGTATTTCCTTCACTAACCATTGGTTTCTTGTTGCTTTATACGTGTGGCGTCTGAGGTGGTCCTGATCTTGGCCCTGACTGTGAGCGCTGTCTCTCTGATCTCTGCTTCTTGGATTGCCTTGTTCCTGAACAGGAAACACAAGCAAACCCAGTTTAACTAGTTATCAAATGACCAATAAAGCAGTGACCACTTGTATCTTCTCATGGCTGGTTGCTCATTTCTCACTGTCTCCAGTCAACGACACAATGAGTGCTCAATACCGTGTTAGTAACACACTGCACTCCTCCGTCAGTTCCTCCTGTTAGTGAAATGGGTTGAAATGGGTCCATGTAACTAGTGGCAGAATGGCTGGTAATAGTGTATCCAGGCCCAATCCAGGGATGGCTGCAGCAATGGGTGAAGGCTTGCCAGGCCCTCATTGTGCAGGTCAATGAGCTCTGAAGGGACAGTGGGACTGGCCTGAAGTACTGGTGCCGGGTGGTTGACTGCCCAATCATTCCCTTGGTGCTCTGTGGCCATTGATCACTCGAATCCGCACATGGGCTCCAAACTCCTAAACTTTCCCAGTTGGAGCTAATTGTCCAAACACCAATAGGATTGAAAGTGGGTGGACTTGAACTCTCTTCCAAGATTGAAGATCTCTGCCCCTGGTGTGAAGATCTTTGTTTTGTTGGGCTGGGGCTCCAAGTAAATTTCCAATGCCCAGTGTAAAGATTAATGTTCACAGGGGGCAATGTTGTGCTCATTGGGTACAGGCACAGAGTGCGAGGGACGGGGAGCCCAGCGGTTGTGATTTACCTCTGTTGGATTTGAATTTCACCTGTCTTCTCGTGAGCACAGACTGAAGTTTCGTTATCCTCAGCTTCCCCTCACGGCAGGCCCTCAGGATTGTATTGTAAGGAGTTAGTCCTATTTTTCAGATTACGTTATTGTTTATCATTCACTATATTTGAGGGGTGGCAATAGGAACAGGAGTTGGCCATTTAGCCCCTCTCGCCTGGTCCACCATTCAATGAGATCATGGTTGATCTGTGACATAACTCCATATACCTGCCTTAGTCATATCCCTTACCTTTTTGATTAACAAAATTTTAACCTGAGATAATAGATTTAACAATTGAGCTAGCATCAACTGCCATTTGTGGAAGAGTGTTCCTAACTTCTCCCACTCGTTGTGTGTAGAAGCGTCTCTTAACTTCATTCCTGAAAGTCCTAATTCGAACTTCGAGGTTATGTCCCCTGGTCGTTAAACTGGCTGTGTCTTTATAACTTTACAGTGAATTGGGTACAATCCATGTCTGGGACAACCTTGCCTTTGAAATACTGAAATTTGTTCATAAAATGTTCTTCAGATTTAATAAGAGCATATTTGTTTATCTTTACTGAGCTGGGTTTTTCTTTTTGGTAAATCAGACATTCAGGGGGTCTATTAAACAGGATGGGAGCTGTTAGCAGTAAACACCCTCTTCAGACAACATTCTTTGGCGGGTGGAAACCACTTCTCCATTTAAATCAAATCATAGTAATATTTTACTTGAGCTATAATCACTGAAGTTTAGTGTTTAAACATAGCAGGAGATCCAGTCTCGTTCTGTTGCAGTAGAATCACAATAAGTTAGTGGGAACTTTTAACAATAGCAATTCATTTCTGCTCACTACACACAAGGAGTTTTTTCTTCCAGTGGAAACTGCAGTCAGACGGCCCCTCCTCACTTTCACTCTGAGCTTCCTCACACTATTGATGAATAATGTTAGGAAACATTAAACCCAATAGATGACAATACATTGTAGTGTAGTGTAGGGCCATCCTACCCTCTTCTGACTCTTGTCTGATTTACATGTAAACATTTCAGGGAGGCTTTACAAACTGGATATACTGGCCATGACACCAGGAGAACTACTTTGGGGTATTTTTAAAATGTTGCAACAAAATACCATGTCGAAATGCTTCATGAATTCATTCTCAATGAAGCTTAGGATCTTACAGGACAGAAACAGGTGACTTTCCTCTCGCCCCCTCATCCAATTTAATGTTCCTCTGTTCCAAGGTGCCTCCACTATTATTCCCATTTAAAATAATTCACGGAGTCTGTGTGAACAACATTTTCGGGCAGAACTCTACATTGTCCCCTCCCTATAAAGATATTTTTTTGAACCGTAGACATGTATCTTTTGCCATGTTACATTTGAACCTAGGGGTTATAGAATCATAGAAATTTACAGCACAGAAGGAGGCTATTCGGCCCATTGTCTGTGCCAGCTGAAAAAGCTATCCAGCCTAATCGCACTCTTGGTCTTGGTCCGCAGCCTTGCAGGTGACGGGACTTCAAGTGCGCATCCAAGTACTTATAAAAAGCGATGTTGGTTTCTGCCTCTACCACCCTTTCAGCGAGTCAGGTTCAAACCCACACCACCCTCTGGGTGAAAAAAATTATCCCCGGGTCCCCTCGAATTCTTCCAATTATTTGAAATATATGCCTCCTGGTTATTGGTCTCTCTGCTAAGGGATATCGGAACTTCATATTCTTTTTTTATTTGTTCATGGGATGTGGGTGTTACTGGCAAGGGCAGCATTTATTGCCCATCCCATTTGCCTTTGAGAAGGTGGGGGTGAGTTGCCGCCTTGAAGTGACGCAGTCCGCGTGGCCCCCAATAATTTTATACACCTCAATTAAATCCCCCCTCAGCCTCCTCTGTTCCAATGAAAACAACTCCAGCCGATCCAATCCTTCCCCATAGCTAAAATTCTCCAGTCCTGGAACATCCTTGTAAATCTCCTCTGGACCCTCTCTGGTCCAATCCCATCTTTCCTGTAATGTGGTGACCTGAACTGGACACGGGTTAAATTTATTAGTCCGCCTGTTCCCACAGGTCCCAGTCGAGTTTCTTCATTCCTTTCCTTGGTTCAATCCGTCATTCACCGATTGGTTTATGACCGGTCACCACCTCCTGTGATTTCCCCAATTGGCTGCCCCTCTTCTCAGAGATTCTCTCGCTCCACAGACCACCTGCACTCTGTCGGTTCCACCAATCCGGGAAGCTTCACCTGTGATTGGATGAACTCGGTGACCCGGGGCCGTCATGGCGGCCGAATCTCCCACAATGCAGAGCGGCGGAGAAAAGGCCCCATCTGTGAGACAGGCCGCGCTGCACTCTGGGAGAATGTTCGCACATGCGCACATCACCCGCCGGATCAGTGACCGCTTCCTGTTGTGTCGCGAGACAAACTTTCCGTTTTTTCGGTTGAGAACGAGCGGTTTTTATTGTGACGGAAACTGACGTCACTTTTCCTTTGAATCGCGCGGTTTGATTTAAATAAACGGCGCACATGCGCAGTGTGGCGCGTCCCTCTTAAAGGGCCCTGGACCGGCCGAGAGTCCCCGAGCCCGGGGACAGGACCGAGAGACGGGCAATGGGATTAGAGCGGAGGGCGGCAGCACAAGTTGGTGAAACCGTTAAAACAGCATCCGGTTCCTTGGCTTAATAATAGAGAAATAGAGCACAAAAGCAAGGAAGTTATATTAAACGTTTATAAATCATTGTTCAGGCCTCATCTGAAGTATTGTGTTCAATTCTGGGCACTATAATTTATTAAGGAGGTCAAGGTCTTGGAGAGGATGGAGAGGAGATTTCCCAGAATTATACCAGGGATGGGGTTTAGTTGTGTGGAGAGACTCGAGAACCTGGGATTGTTCTGCTTCGAGCAATGAAGGTTAAGGGTAGAAGTAATCCACGTGTTCAAAATTAAGAGGGGTTTTGATCGAGTGAATAAGGAGAAACTTCACCCACTGGCGGGAGGGTCGGCAACCAACGGACGCAGATTTAAGATGATTGGCAAAAGAACGAGAAGGGAGATAAGGAGATTTTTTACACAGCGAATTGTTATGATCTGGAACGCACTGCCTCAAAGGATGGTGGAGCTCGATTCAATCGTAACTTTAAAAGGAAAATTGGATAAATACTTGAAAAGGTAAAAATTACAAAGTTTATGGGTAAAGAGCACGGGAATGGGAGTAATCGGTTACATCCTTCAAAGAGCTGGCCACTGCACGATGGGTCGAATGGCCTCCTATGCTGTGAGATTCTAGGATTGTATATTTTCCATATATTTGTTTCTGTAAGAAGGACAATGGCAGGCTGTCTGAGCAAAGCAGATGTTCAAAAGGTCCAAACACACGAGGCATCAAAGAATCAGGTGTAGATTTCAGCCCAAAGATGTTTTTTCTGCTCCAGTCATCAGCACAACACAGACCTCTGAAACACAACCAGTCACTCCTTCCAATATCACAGAGCCAGAAACAGACCAGCTCTCAGTTTGCTTTCGAGTGAGTGCTGAACTCATCACATGGTGTCTGCACTCAACTGGCAATTAGAATCTCCTAATCACTTGGCTGTTTGTTAATACGATAAAAAATCAGATTTTAACTGACCTGCCCTTTTCAATCCATTCATTGATCATTCACAGAGGCCCAAAGAGACCTCTCAGAGTGTCTGAATCAGCTGTACTAATGATGATCCATTAGTTCTTCGCGATGAACGTGATGAAAACATATGTCGCTCGTTGATTTTGGTGTCAGAGGGTGAGATATTTATCTCACGGTGGGAGAGAGATGAATAAGATGAAATAAAGCGAGTGTCTGTGGTAATGTTTGAATGACCGACACCAATCCGGAATTTGTGCAATGCTGAATGTTTCAATTCACAATGTGGATTTCCAATGGATTCTCTGCAATGTTAACACAAATCCGTTTGTTCCACAGGAGGTGGTCGGGGTTCTGGTCAATGGAAATGTACAAATTCAGAAAATTTATTGTCTTGAATTTCTATATACTTCAGTTCCCAGAACGAATAATTACAGACTCTCTGGGGTACATTTTCCGCTTGGTGATCTGGTGTAAAACTGGCCTTGCAGATTGACCGCTCGTTATTGAAACCACCTGGGGCAGGAATTCTTCCTGGACGGGACCGCCTGACGGCCGGTATCGCTCGCTGAAGCTTCCTCCTGATATTCAGTCCAGTCCCACTGAAGTCAAGGGAACTGAATATCAGGTGGGATGTGTGATGGGCGGCCTATCCGCTATCACCCACTTTGTGCTACAGCCCAAGACCATTCTGATTCCCATTGAAATGAACGGCAGGGAAATTCCCGCGGTTTGTATAAACGGCGGGCGATCCGCCCACCAAATGACCTCCAGGCGGTGAAGACATATGTCGACACCTCCTCGTCACCGGGGCAGATTCGGTACTGGCGCTCTGGCATGAAACTGCCGTTGGCTCTGTGGGACTGGATAGACCCAGACCGACTGGAAGTGTACGGGGATATGCTTCTGGCAGACAGCATGTCAGAGTCCACGAGGAAAGGCATCATCACCCTCATCTCCAAGTGAAGCTTTCTTACATCGCCTCTCAGGCAAGTTTATCCTTGCTTAGATAAGGAGACCAAAACTGTACACAGTACTCCAGGTGTGGTCTCACCAAAGCCCCGTACAATTGCAACAAGACTTCCTTACTCTTGTATTCCAGCCCCCTTGCAATAAAGACCAACATGCCATTTGCCTTCCTAATTGCTTGCTGTACCAACATGTTAACTTTCTGTGTTTCTTGCACCAGGACACCAAAGTCTCTCTGAACATGAATATTCAATAGTTGCTCACCATTTTAAAACATTTTGTTTTTCTATTCTTCCTATCAAAGTGAATAACCTCACATTTCCCCACATTATACTCCACCTGCCACCTTGTCCACTCACGTAACCTGTCTGTATCCCTTTGCAGACACTTTGTGTCCTCCTCACAGCTCACTTTTCCACGCAGCTAGCGTCAGAGATCTTTTTACACTCATATACATTGTAAATAGCTGAGGCCCAGTAAAGGCCGGTATCGCTCGCTGATAAGTCAAGGGTAAAATCCCTACGAGGACATTGGTCCCAGCCTTGTTGAGGTGCAACCCGTCCATCTTGTACAGGTCTTTAGTATTAATCAAAGTGCACAATGACGCCCCCGGTAAAGCGAGTATCTCCCCACAGATACTATCTGACCTGCTGAGTGTTGCCAGCAGTTTCTGGGTTTATTTTTGAGCTTTCACTATCGCAGTTTTCCTGACAACCTGCAACTTGCCTCAAGGGCGCAGCTTCAAGCACAACTTTCTTGTGCTCTTCTCACACACAAGATCGCACTTTACTTTCCGACACATGCGTTTAAAATCTGCCGTTTCCGCTCACAGCGTCCTGCGCCACGAGAATTTGAAAGACCTTCCGCTCATGGCCTGTAATCGCTCCTTTTCCCCCACAGGCGCTCTTTACATTTATCCTCTACTCGATTCAATCACAGGTTTCAACAGAACTATTAAGATCAAGGCGGAACACTTCCGATCTCACTGCACCGCCCCAACTTGCCAAATGTGAACCTTTCAACCGCCATTCGCAGCTCTGTAGCGCTGCCCGTCACTCACGCACATCAACTGCTGAGAGAAAAGAGCCAACAAGCATCAAAACAAAAACCAGTTCTTCAGTTACCATCCCCTGGATCACAAGATTCCCCAAGTAAATTTCGTGAACATTCGGGCGGCTGTCTTTCCAGAGACCAGCCCTGCTTTCGTCGTGTTTGTCTGTCGAGCGGTCACGCAGATCGAAATGTATCGACTGGTTTCAAGGCACAAATGAACATTGGTGCGAATGGGACATGTGCCCAATAGAAACAGCGGTCGGAGCAGAACAAACTTTAAGGCGTGCGATCGTGAAAGTGAATGTTAGAGTCGGCAATGGAGCAGGAAAGTGTCCATGAGATGGAAGGAGGAAAGGAAAGGCGGCCTATTGACTGTGGAAGGAAGAAAAAGCTGGGAGAAGAGGCGGGTTTGAACTGTGCAACATCAAGTACAGGAATGTGAGAGAGGTGGGATTTGACGGAATTGAAAGGTTTCACCAAAACATTTTTCTTTCATGTTCTAAAGATTGATTTCTTGCTGCATCCTCTCAGCACATGTGGCAAAGGAAAAAATCGGTAAATGAAACTCTGTGGAGACTCGGATTCGCTCCGATGTTACTGCGACCACAACGCAGAGTGTTAATCACAAAACGATCACGACGCAGCACATGAGGTGTGGCAGTTGTGCCCCAACAACATTAATGGCACGCATGACACTGCTGAGAAAAGAAAGATTTTGGTGATGAGGCTAAAATGTTCAACAGCTGAAATTATGGCAGCGATGGGATTCGAACCCACGCCCCCGCAGAGACTGGAGCCTAAATCCAGCGCCATAGACCGCTCGGCCACGCTACCGCTTCACAAGCGTGTTGTCCACAATCTCGGAACTGGTGATTGAAAAGCGGCTTTCCGACTCTGACCTTTGAGTCCAAGATTTTTGCCTTGAAAGAATCAAATAAAAGGGCTTTCTTTGCACTGTTCTTGCGACCAGGTGGCTGATTGGTTGAGGTGATGCACTGCTAATCCATTGAGCTTTGTCAGCATGGTTTTGTATCACAGCCGCGCCATTACTGCCTTTTTTTAATCGTTCATGGGATGTGGGCGTCGCTGGCGAGGCCACCATTTATTGCCCATCCCTAATTGCCCTTGAGAAGGTGGTGGTGAGCCGCCTTTTTGAACTGTTGCAGTCCATGTGGTGAAGGTTCTCCCACAGTGCTGTTAGGTAGGGAGTTTCAGGATTTTGACCCAGCGACGAATGAGGGAACGGTGATATATTTCCAAGTCGGGATGGTGTGTGACTTGGAGGGGAACGTGCAGGTGGTGTTATTCCCATGTGCCTGCTGCTCTTGTCCTTCTAGATGTTAGAGGTCGTGGGTTTGGGAGGTGCTGTCGAAGAAGCCTTGGCGAGTTGCTGCAGTGCATCCTGTGGATGGTACACACTGCAGCCACAGTGCGCCGGTGGTGAAGGGATTGAATGTTTAGGGTGGTGGATGGGGTGCCAATCAAGTGGGCTACTTTGTCCTGGATGGTGTCGAGCTTCTTGAGTGTTGTTGGAGCTGCACTCATCCAGGCAAGTGGAGAGTATTCCATCACACTCCTGACTTGTGCCTTGTAGATGGTGGAAAGGCTTTGGGGAGTCAGGAGGTGGGTCACTCACCACAGAATACCCAGCTTCTGGCCTACTCGTGTAGCCACAGTATTTATATAGAATCATAGAATCATAGAAGTTACAACATGGAAACAGGCCCTTCGGCCCAACATGTCCATGTCGCCCAGTTTATACCACTAAGCTAGTCCCAATTGCCTGCACTTGGCCCATATCCCTCTATACCCATCTTACCCATGTAACTGTCCAAATGCTTTTTAAAAGACAAAATTGTACCCGCCTCTACTACTGCCTCTGGCAGCTCGTTCCAGACACTCACCACCCTTTGAGTGAAAAAATTGCCCCTCTGGACCCTTTTGTATCTCTCCCCTCTCACCTTAAATCTATGCCCCCTCGTTATAGACTCCCCTACCTTTGGGAAAAGATTTTGACTATCGACCTTATCTATGCCCCTCATTATTTTATAGACTTCTATAAGATCACCCCTTAACCTCCTACTCTCCAGGGAAAAAAGTCCCAGTCTGTCTAACCTCTCCCTGTAAGTCAAACCATCAAGTCCCGGTAGCATCCTAGTAAATCTTTTCTGCACTCTTTCTAGTTTAATAATATCCTTTCTATAATAGGGTGACCAGAACTGTACACAGTACTCCAAGTGTGGCCTCACCAATGCCCTGTACAACTTCAACAAGACATCCCAACTCCTGCATTCAATGTTCTGACCAATGAAACCAAGCATGCCGAATGCCTTCTTCACCACCCTATCCACCTGTGACTCCACTTTCAAGGAGCTATGAATCTGTACTCCTAGATCTCTTTGTTCTATAACTCTCCCCAACCCCCTACCATTAACGGAGTAGGTCCTGGCCCGATTCGATCTACCAAAATGCATCACCTCACATTTATCTAAATTAAACTCCATCTGCCATTCATCGGCCCACTGGCCCAATTGATCAAGATCCCGTTGCAATCCCAGATAACCTTCTTCATTGTCCACAATGCCACCAATCTTGGTGTCATCTGCTGGTCCAGTTAAGTTTCTGGTCAATGGTGACACCCAGGATGTTGATGGTGGGGGATTCGGCGATGGTAGTGCCGTTGAATGTCAAGGGGAGGTGGTCAGACTCTCTCTTGTTGGAGATTGTCATTGCCTGGCAATTGTCTGGCATGAATGTTACTTGCCACTTCTGAGCCCAAGCCTGGATATTGTCTAGGTCTTGCTGTATGTGGGCACGGACTGCTTCTTATCTGTGGGGTTGCAAATCTAACTGAACACTGCGCAATCATCAGCAAACATCCCCATTTCTGACCTTATGATGGGGGAAAGGTCATTGATGAAGCAGCTGAAGATGGTTGGGCCAAAGACACTGCCCTGAGGAACTCCTGCAGCAATGTCCTGGGGCTGAGATGATTGGCCTCCAACAACCACTACCATCTTCTTTTGTGCTCCGTCTGACTCCAGCCACTGGAGAGTTTTCCACTGGAGCGGCAGCTGAACGTATGGTCTCAATCTTTGTGACAAAATAGTCCAGGAGCTCCTCGCAATTTTTGTGGTGAGGGTGGAGGAGGCAGGGGGTGCAAGAAGTCGGTTTGTGGTCGAGAAGAGATACCGGGGGTATCTTTGGATTCCTGGATAATCCTGGAATAGTGAGCAGATTTCTGTCTCTCTCTGTTTAGGGCTGGTGAATTAGCCCGGGTCTGTTCACAGGGCGATTCTGCGTTTTATTTCTTCCTCATTATTGAGGTTCTGACATCGAGGTGAGGATTTTAAAATCTGCTCGGAGATCAGTGAAATTAAATCGTAGAAAGTGAAAAAGTCCGAATCAGTTTTTCACCGTATTTTCTTCATCCGATGTTGCTGATAAATGAAAGTGAAGCTTCGAAAGGCAGACCTTCCCGTCGGGGAATTGACCCCAGTCTCCAGGGTGATGGACACTGATACTCACCATGAGACTAACGAGGAACTGGTGCCGGAAGGGGATGTACGTTCACCACAGATGCTTCACGTTTCAGTAAATCTGTTTGAGATATTCTTTTGATGACAGTTTGTTTAACTTTCCACGGACCACTGTTGAAAGAAGATTTACCGACCACTTTTCCGTCTCATGTTGGATCATGATGTGGGGAGCGCGGGACAGAGTGAGACAGAGAAAGACCGACTCAAGAAAACATAGAAAACATGAGGCACATACAAAGACAGATAGACACAGACAAGCATACACATGGAGTGACTCAGAAATATGGAGAGACAGAACATGGATAATTTGGCTGATTTTTGTTCTATTTCTGTGGTAGATTTCGTGAAATCTCACAGATCAATGAGCATAAAACTCGAGGTGTTCAATGCTGTGGAATTTTAATTCACTTCAGAATTATTAATTCCACAAGAAACTTGTTGAATTTTGAAACGCAGAGATGAACACGTTAATAAATGACGGGATCTGAAGTCTCTCAGATTCGAACCTGTGCGAGCGAAATGAATGAAATTTTAATCTGTCACCTTAACCACGAGGAAGTTAAAATCACAATCGCTCTGCATCCAGTTCCCAAACAGTCTCTGTTCAATAATATTCTGAAAGCGACAATCAGCTGTTTATTTTTCTCTGTAGTTTTTTTTAGGAAGAAGCTCGGCGAAGACATAAAATTAAAAGTTGGCGTCTTATAAATGCTCACCACGATAAGAGAGAGAAAGAACGAAAGAAAGACAGAGTCAGTTGTTCGTTGTCTAACAAAGAGAAGGAAATGTAAAAGGTTCTCTCAACAGTGGCCCGTGGAAAATTAAACAAACTGTCAACAAATAAATAGTTGAAGAAATTCACTGACACATTTTTAACACCATCTGGGGTGAGTGTGGAATCAATGTAGTAATTCCTCGTTAGTATAGTGGTGAGTATCCTCCCCTGGCACGCCGGAGACCGGGGTTCAATTCCCCGACGAAGAGGTTAAATTTTCGCCGCCTGTCAAAGTTTTTATCTGCAATATTGGATGTGGAAAATGCAGTGCAAAACTGACTCGGAGATTCCCACTTTCCTCAATTTAATTGAACTGATATTCCAGCGGTTTTAAAATCTGCTCTCCGCGTCACTCTTCACCTCGATCGAAGACTGGCTTCTGTGATGGTGGGGATATCGGGAGGAGGCCGAGATGGATCATCCACTCGGCACTTCTGGCTGAAGATGGTTGCTCACAGCTCAGCCTTGTCTTTTGCACTCACGTGCTGGGCTTTACCATCATTGAGGATGGGGATGTTCACAGAGCCTCCTCCCGTTAGTTGTTTAATTGACCACCACCATTCACAACTGGGTGTGGCAGGACTGCAGAAGATCCGTTGGTTGTGGGATCGCTTAGCTCTGTCTACAGCATGCTGCTTCTGCTGTTTGGCAAGTCGTCCTGTGTTACTTTCAGGTTATTGGTGGGTGTGTGTTTGTGTGTACAAGCCGGTGTGTCTGTGTGTGAGTGTGTATGTAGCTATGAATGTGTGTGTTTGTGTATGTGTGAATATGTCTGCGTGTGTCTCACTTTTTCTACCCGTTTCTGAGTGTCTCTCTCTTTCTTTCTTTCTGTCACTTTTTCCCTGTTCCCCACATAATTTTTCTCTGGACCTTGACTAACAAAGAGATAGAAAACAAGTCTCCTTTCAACAGTGGCATGTGGAAAGTTAAACAAACTGTCATCATAGAAGTCGTTAAAATAGATTCACTGAAACATGCATCCTTTTCATTGCTGTTTGTGAGATCTTCCGAGTCTGTTTTCTCATCTGCGCCTGTTCCGAGACCTGTCTCTCTCTGTATCTCCATCTTTTTTCTTTCTGTCTGTCTCTCTCTCTCTCGATCGGTCTCTCGCTGGTGACTCAGACCCGGTCTGTCCACAGTGCGACTCTGCATTTTATTTTTTGTCGATCATTGTGGTTCTGACATCGAGCTGAAGCGTGAGGCAGAGAGCAGATTTTAAAATCACTGTGGAATCGGGACAGATCGAGTCAGTTTTTCTTTGTCTTTTCAACATCAATGAAAGTGAAACTTCTACAGCAGCAATAACCTCCTCGTTGGGGAATTGAACCCCGGTCGCCCGCGTGACAGGCGGGGATACTCACCACTATACTAATGAGGAATTGATGCTGGTTGTGACCGTTCATTCACCACAGATGCTTCATGTTTTACTGACTCTTTTTGAACTACTATTTGTTGACAGTTTGTTTAATTTTCCACGGGCCACTGTTGAAAGACGGAGATACAGAGAGAGACTGGTCTCGGAACAGGCGCAGATGAGAAAGCAGACTCGGAAGATCTTCTCTTTGTTCGATTATGTCCAGAGTAAAATTATGTGGGGAGCGCGGGAGAGAGTGAGAGAGAAAGAAGGAGAAACAGATGCATTCAGGAAAACATGGAAAATGTGAGACACACACAGACACATGCATGCATCGACAGACAGATACATACACACAGAAAGACACACCTACACAAAGAAACAGACACATACGCATACATATGAACATACAGTGACTTAGACATACGGAGAGACAGACCATAGGTAATTTGGACGATTTTTAAAATTCTTTCATGGGATGTGGGCATTGCTGGCAAGGCCAGCAGGTATTGCTCATCCCTAATTGCCCTTGAGAAGGTGGTGGTGAGCCTCCTTCTTCAACCGCTGCAGTCTGTGTGGTGAAGGTTCACCTACAGTGCTGTCAGATGGGGAGTTCCAGGATTTTGACGCAGCGGCGATGTACTTCCAAGTCAGGATGGTGTGTGAATTGAAAGGGATGTGCAGGTGGTGTTGTTCCCGTGCACCTGCTGCCCTTTTCCTTCTCGGTGGTCGATGTCGCGGGTACTTTTGTGCTCGGTATGACTCCAGAAACTGGAGAGTTTTCCACTGGAGCGGAAGCTGAACAGATGGTCTCAATCTTAGTGACAGAATAGTCCATGAGCTCCTCGCAATTTTTGTGGTGAGGGTGGAGGAGGCAGGGGGGGGGGGGGGTCCAATAAGTCGTTTTGTCTCGAGAAGAGATACCGGGGATATCTTTGCATTCCAGGATGATCCTGGAATAGTGAGTAGTTTTCTGTCTCTCTCTGTTTAGGGCTGGTGAATTAGCCCGGGTCTGTTCACAAGGCGATTCTGCGTTTTATTTCTTCCTCATTATTGTGGTTCTGACATCGAGGTGAAGAGTGAGGCAGAGAACAGATTTTAAAATTGCTGGAATATCAGTGAAATTAAATCGTGGAAAGTGGAAAAGTCCGAGTCAGTTTTTCACTGTATTTTCCTCATCCGATGTTGCAGATAAATGAAAGTGAAGCTTCTAAAGACTGACCTTCCCGTCGTGGAATTGACCCCAGTCTCCAGGGTGATAGACACTGATACTCACCATGATACTAACGAGGAACTGGTGCCGGAAGGGGATGTACGTTCACCACAGATGCTTCATGTTTCAGTGAATCTGTTTGAACTGTTCATTTGATGACAGTTTGTTTAACTTTCCACGGACCACTGTTGAAAGAAGAATTACCGACCACTTTTCCATCTCATGTTGGATCATGATGTGGGTAACGCGGGAGAGAGTGAGACAGAAAGAGACATCTTCTCAGGAAAATATAGAAAATATGAGGCACATACACAGACAGACAGACACGCAGAAACAGATACACATGGAGTGACTCAGAAATACTGAGAGACAGAATATGGATAAATTGGCTGATTTTTGTTCTATTTCTGTCGTAGATTTCGTTAAATCTTGCAGATCAATTAAAATGAGCATAAAACTTGAGGTGTTCAAAGCCGTGGAATTTTAATTCACTCTGTTTGTGTGTATATGTCTGTGTGTGAGTGTTTATGTAGCTAGGAATGTGTGTGTTTGTGTATGTGTGAATATGACTATGTCTGTCTCACTTGTTATACAGGTTTCTGAGTGTCTCTCTTTCTTTCTTTCTGTCACTTTTTCCCTGCTCACCACATCATTTTCCTCTGGACCTTGACTAACAAAGAGATAGAAAGTAAGTCTTCCTTCAACAGTGGCACGTGGAACGTTAAACAAATTGTCATCAAAGAAGTAGTTAAAATAGATTCACTGAAACATGCATCATTTTCATTGCTGTATGTGAGATCTTTCATGTCTGCGCCTGTTCCGAGACCTGTCTCTCTCTGCTTCGGGCTGGTGACAGCGCGATTCTGCGTTTTATTTCTTGCCCATCATTGTGGTTCTGACATCGAGCTGAAGCGTGAGGCAGAGAGCAGATATTTAAAATCGCTGTGAAATCAAATTGCAGAAGTGGGAAAGGCCGAGTCAGTTTTTCATTGTATTTTCAACATCCAATATTGCAGATAAATGAAAGTGAAGCTTCGAAAGCAGCAATAACCTCCTCGTCGGGGAATTGAACCCCGGTCTCCCGCGTGACAGGCGGGGATACTCACCACTATACTAACGAGGAAGTGGTGCAGGCTTTTAACGTACATTCACCACAGATGCTTCACATTTCAGTGAATCTGGTTCGATCAAGGGTTCGATCAAGATGAAATCTCCCTCGACACAGTCACAGAGGATGTAATTTGTGAATTTGACAAGGGTCGTTTCAGTACTGTGGCAGGAGTGGAAGCCTGATTGGAGGGATTCAAACATGGTGTTGTAGGAAAGATGGACACGGAATAAGGAGGCAAAAACACATTGAAGGACTTTGGAGAGGAAAGGGAGGTGGGAGATGGGGCGGTCTTTTGAAAGGACAGAGGGTCAAGGGTGGGTCTTTTGAGAAGGAGGGTGATGACGGCAGATTTGATGAGGAGGGGGCAGTACCTGAGGAGAGGGGACCGTTAACAATGTCAGCAAACATGGGGCCAGGAAAGGAGGTTGTGTATTCAGAAGTTTGGAGGGAATAGGGTCGAGGGAGCAGGAGGTGGGTCTCATGGTCAAGATGAGCTCAGAGAGGGCATGAGGGGAGATAGGAGAGAAACTTGGTGGGCTAGGGGAAGGGAGGGGAACGGCAGAGGCAGTTGAATGGATGGTCTCAATCTTAGTGACAAAGAAGTCCATGAGCTCCTCGCACTTGTTGTTGGAGGTGAGGGTGGAGAGGGGATGGGAGAGGGGTTTAAGAAGATGGTTTGTAGTGAAGAGAATCCTGGGGTTATCTTTACATTCCAGGATGATCCTGGAATAGTGAGCAGTTTTGTCAGAGGAGACAGGACCCGATAGTGCTTTATGTGGTCCAGCCAGATCTGGCGATGAATGGCCAAAGAATAGACAGTTGGAAATTTGAAAGTGCCGTTGTAAGTGACTTGGGGGAGAGTTTTTTCCAGGGATGAACACAGAAGGAAGTGGGTTAGTCCCACTCCCCGGCTCTTTCCCCACAGCCCTGTGAATTTTTTCCGGTCAAGTATTTATCCAATTCCCTTTCGAAAGTTACTATTGAACCTGCTTCCACCTCCCTTTCAGGCAGTGCATTCCCGATCATAAAAACTCGCTGCGTAAAAAAATCTCTCCTGATTCCTCCCGCCCGTGGCTTTTTTTCCCATTTATTTTTAATCTGTGTCCTCTGGTTATTAACCCTCCCATCACTGGAAACAGTTTCTCCTTATTTCGTCTGTCAAAACCTTTCATAATCGCCCCTTAACCTTCTGGGTGTTGTCTCAGTGCCCTTCCTGTTGATTCCTCCTTCCATTCCCATGTGGTCTGGTGGTTAGGATTCCTGGTTTTCCTGCAGGTGGCGTGGGTTCAACTCCCGGTGTAGGAATAACAGCCTTTTAATCCCAGCCTCCCAATTTGCCTGCAGTCCGAGCTATGGCTGCTGCTTCCTCCCTCGCTTCTGTGTCAGTCCCACAATCACACTGAGAAATGAGGCAGACCACAGCTCTTAAAGGGACAGTGCACCAAAAACACAGTCCCACAAGCTGAAGGGAAGCAAGCAACAATCTCCCGACCGGTCACTCAGCAGCTCATGGCCAAGTATTTGTCTACAATCCTTTTATTATTTACTGTAAAGCCCGAGTCTCAGTGAAACACACACAGAACATTCTGGAAACACTGGGAGCTGGAACCCACACCCTTCTAAACGCCAGCCTGACTCCTTGGTGTTACTCTCACACCCGGCTAGTCATGAACCAGATTGTGCCACTCCCAGACTAACTGATGACCACAGCCTCAGCCCTGGATCCCAGTCTGCACCATAACCGCAGCCTGTTTTGCTAACAAGTCTATTATGTGATACTTTATCCTCCCGTAATCTCTCCCTGCATAGAAACTCCCCGACCCATAGAAAGTGGGGTGGGATTCCTGAGTTCATTCTGTGATGTGCATTGGCGGAGTGGTACTGCATGGATTGATCTTCCATAGAGCCGGTAATCACTCGATGGGCTGAATGGCCTCCTTCCGTGCTGTAACCTTGCTATGATTCTATGAATCCATATGGGTGGAGAGGGTTACAAGGAAGTGATCAGAGATGGCCTTATCCATGATTGAGACGATGGGAGTAGAGAGGCCACGTGAGATGGCAAGGTCGAGGGGGTGGCCATGAATATGGGTCGGGGAGTTTCTATGCAGTGAGAGATTAAGGGAGGATAAAGTATCACATAATAGACTTGTCAGCAAAATTGAAGCCCATGGGATTAAAGGGACAATGGCAGCGTGGATACAAAATTGGCTAAGGAGCAGTAAACAGAGAGTAGTGGTGAACGGTTGTTTTTCAGACTGGAGGCAAGTATACAGTGGTGTCCCCCAGGGCTCGGTATTAGAACCACTGCTCTTTTTGATATATATTAATGACCGGGACTTGGGTGTACAGGGTATAATTTCAAAGTTTGCAGATGACAGGAAACTCAGAAATGTAATAAACAATGTTGAGGATAGTAACAGACTTCAGGAGGACATGGACAGACTTGTGAAATGGGTAGAAACATGGCAGATGAAATTTAATACAGAGAATTGTGAAACGATACATTTTGGTAGGAAGAATGAGGAGATGTAATGTAAACTAAATGGAACAATTTTAAATGGAGTGGACGAATCGAGAGACCTGGGGGTGTCGTTACACAAATCTTTGAATGTGGCAGGACAAATTGAGAAGGCTGTTAAAAAAAGCAAGTGGGGCCCTTGGCTTTATTAATTGAGGCACAGAATACAAAGGAAGGAATTGATACAAAATCTTGATAAAACACTGGTTAGGCCTCAGCTGGAGTATTGTGTTCAATGCTGGGCACCAAACATTAGGAAGGTTGTCAAGGCCTTAGAGAAGATGCAGAGGAGATTTACTAGAATGGTGCCAGGAATGAGGGACTTCAGTTCTGTGGAGAGACTGGAGAAACTGGGGCTGTTCTCCTTAGAACAGAGAACATAAAGTGGAGATTTGATAGAGGTGTTCAAAATTGTGAAGGGTTTTCAAAGAGTAAAGAAGGAGAAACTTTCCAGTTGCAGAAGGGCAGTTCCAGGTCAGATAGGGAGCAAAGCTCCCTCCAAACTGTGACATCAAACACTCCCAGGGAAGGTACAGCACGGGTTATATGCAGATGTAGCTCCCTCTACACTGTCAAATCAAACACTCACACGGCAGGTACAACACGCGTTAGATACACAGTAATGCTTCCTCTACATTGTGCAGTTTAGATCTCGCCTCAGATTTCAGATAAAAGGTTGGTTTCCTGGACACTCTGCTGGTGTCTCTCTGCATCTCTGTACCCAGTTACACCGCTCTCTACCTCCCTCTGCTGGTGTCTCTCTGTATCGCTGTACTAAGTTACACCGCTCTCTACCTCCCTCTGCTGGTGTCTCTCTGTATCTCTGCACTCAGTTGCACCGCTCTCTCCCTCCGTCTTTTTTCTTTTCTTTTTTTCTTATTTTTCTAAAGAAACTTATGAAATAGGACAATGGAAGTGATTGAATGAAAGGAGGATCAGAAAGATATTGAGTTTTTTTCTGAAAGACATCCAATCGTATCACAACAGCGACTCATTGAATTGGAGTCAGGTGACTGCAGTGTATAAAAGGTGTTGGTTGGTGGGTAAAGGAATAGTTGAGTTGTTTGGTATCATGGGGGATTTTGTAGTGAGAGCTTTGTTCTCGGTGCTGGTGTTAGTTGGAGTTGTTTGTTGCTCTGATATTTGGGAACAGTTTAGAGGCCAGAGATTTCCATGGAGAAGAGTAAAACCCACCCCTGTGCCCCAGAGAGTCCCTCTCCCTGTGCCTCCCTTTGGTTCCCATTTCAGTGTGTCTGAGGGGAGAAGTCTGTCTTCACTGCAGACTGTGATGGTGCAGTGTGGAGAGCAGAACCTGCTGGTGAGGGTCGACATGGATTTATTTGGAACCAGGCACCTGATTAAAGCTACTGACCTGGCCCTGGGGACAGCAGGTTGTCGGCCAACTGGGATCCACTCTCAGAACCACACTGTCCTCTTTGACTATGGGCTCCATGAATGTGGCAGCAGATTGCAGGTAATGTGATTCCTCAATTCTTGCTCCAATTTCACTGTGTCGTTTACTGCCCACTCTGAATTCATTAACGTCGGCTGAAACTCCAGCCACTGAGGAGATCCCTGAATGAAATCTGTGTATAAATTCTTGCCCACTGTTAAATATCACCCTGTGTGAAACAACTACTTTATATTGACCTGTTAATCTCAGCTTTATATTTAAAAAGAACTTCAACTTGTCACTGAGGGACTGCATCTTTCTTAAATGGGTCATTACTACTCTCTAGCTCTGAGATTCAATTCTATTGACCTTGAACCTTTACCGACATTCTTCCAAACCAGTCTGTTCTTTTGTGCCTCAATTGATTTATCTTTTCCTTGCCTTCTCGTGGAAATTCAGGCTTGTTGCCTCAACTTGTGGTCAATGAATGTTCAATGTGGAAGTTCCTGTTGAGACTTCTCTTGAAAAATGAAACAAGTGGAATAATAATTGGGATACAATGTATTAAAGGGGAACTCCACTTTTGGTTATTTCTCCTGCCAATCCCCTTGATTCCACGGACACAGATGAGATTTAAGTGATGTTTTGTGCTCCATATCAGGGTTAACTTGAAGCCCCTTAAGGTGAAAGCTCTATTCTATATGGGAAAGAATGCTCATCAAATCTGGCAGTGCCAATCATTTCAGGGTTTCTGACTGCAGGCCTGAAGTCCCCTATGATAGAAAGTGGACTGAGCAGAGTAACAGAGGCTGCTCGAGGCAACTTCAACCAATGGTGGAGCTGCTTCAATCATGTGTCATTGAGGAACAGCTGAAACCCCTCAAACTGCTGCTTAACAGGGCAGGAAAATGACCAGAAATAGCTTTTGTCCAATGAGACCAGCTCTTCATTCCTTAACCTGATGTCTTTCAGATGGCTGGAGATTTCCTGGTCTACACCACCCACCTGAACCACACCCCAAATGCTCATGGATCTGTCATTGTGAGAACGAATGGAGCTATCATTCCCATTGAGTGCCATTATTTTAGGTAAGAAACTTTACTCTGTGGCAAATAAGGTCTACAGCAGGTGCAGTTCTCTGAAGTTGTCCTGAAATTACACTCCTGTCCTTCCAGGAAGGGCAATGTGAGCAGTGACCCTATCAAGCCCACCTGGATCCCATTCAGCTCGACCAAGTCTGGAGAAGGGCTTCTGTCATTCTCACTGCGTCTTATGAACGGTATGTGATGGGTGGATGGGGAGTGCTTTTCTGTGGTCTCCCACTGGGAGTTTCACCCACTGTCTCCAACCCTTGTCCTCTTGTACTTCAGATGACTGGCTTTCAGAGCGCACCTCGACTGTCTACTACCTGGGTGACCTCATTCACATTGAGGCCTCTGTTTCAATGACCAACCACATGCCCTTGAAGCTCTACATTGACAGCTGTGCAGCTACATTGAGCCCAGACAAGGATTCCACCCCAAGATACAACATCATTGACTACCATGGGTAAGGAGCTCTCTGCTTTCTCCAGCTGGTTATGTCTCAATGGGTTCACTAAATTCACTTTGTCCCTTTTTTAATCTATCTTCAGTTGCCTCCTGGACAGCAAAGCTGAGGACTCCTTTTCAACCTTTGTGTTGCCAAGAGGTGAACGTGAGCTGGACAAACTCCAGTTTGACCTGGATGCGTTCCGCTTCTTTGGAGATGACCGTTCCTTGGTAAGAGGAAGCCAAACATTGGGGTTCCCCATGTTGGGAGGAGGTCACTAAACAACAACTTGTATTGAATGTGTCCCTCAGATTTTCATCACCTGTCACCTGAAAGTTGCTGCAGTGGATCGGAGAGATTCCATGAACAAAGCTTGTACTTTCCAGAATATGTAAGTTCCCTCTCTTGCTCAGGGATGTGTTGTATTAAAGGGTGATGGACAACCTGGTTGATAAACGGATTCTCTGGTTTAGCTGGACCCCATTGGAAGAATCCAACAATGACGTGTGTGCCTGTTGTCATCTGAGTAACTGCAGTGCCACGAGGGAATTCCGACTTTATTCCAGAGGAAGGAGGGATCTTGTATCTGGACCTGGTAGGACATTGATCCTCTATATGTTGGAGGTCACCCTTTACCCTCTCTAACTGGAATGTTTGATATTGCAGAGAGTGATGCTGAATTGAAGTGGGAGGGTGAGGCCTTACTTGGACCCCTAGTCATTCTGGATCCTGATGTGACAGACCTGGCAATTGAGCCCCTTAATGAGGTTGAGCAAAGGATGCAGCAGAGGTCTCCGGGTGGTGAGTTGGCTGACTGCTCGTTTCCATTTTCCCCTCAGTATTTCCTTCACTCACTCTGACCTTTGGTTTCTTGTTCTATTTTTTAGGTGTGGAGTCTGAGGTGGTCCTGATCCTGGCCCTGACTGTGACCGCTGTCTCTCTGATCTCTGCTTCTTTGATCGCCTTGTTCCTGTACAGGAAACACAAGCAAACCCAGTTCAACTAGTTATCAAATGACCAATAAAGCAGTGACTACTGGTATCTTCTAATGGCTGGTTGCTCATTTTTCATTATCTGGCTCCAATCCGCATGCAATGAGTGCTCAATACTGTTAGTAACACTCCACACTCCTCCACAGTTCCTCCTGTTCGTGAAATTGGTTTTAATGGGTCCATGTAAGTCGTGGCAGACTGGCTGGTAATAATGTATCCAGGCCCAGTCCAGGGATGGCTGCAGCAATGGGTGAAGGCTTGCCAGGCCCTCATTGTGCAGGTAAATGAGCTCTGAAGGAACAGTGGGACTGGTGCCGGCTGGTTGACGGCCCAATCTCTCCCTTGGTGCTCCGCAGCCATTGATAACTCGAATCCCCACACGGGCTCAAAACTCCAGTTAAACTCTCCCTTTTGGAGCTAATTGTCCAAACACCAATCGGATTGAGAGTCGGTGGACTTGGAACTCTCTTCCAAGATTGAAGATCCCTGCCCCTGATGTAAAGATTCTTGTTTAGTGGGGGTGGGGCTCCAGGTAGATTTCAAATGCTCAGTGTAAAGGTTAATGTACACAGGGGGCAATGATGTGCCTATTGGGTACAGGCACAGTGAGAGGGCGAGGGATGGGGAGCCCAGAGGTTGTGACTTAACTCTGTTGGATTTGAATTTCACCTGTCTTCTTGTGAGCAGACAGAAGTTTCTCATCTTCAGCTTCCCCTCACGACAGGCCCTGAAGATTTTATTGCAATTTGAAAATAGGATGAACTATTTACATTATTATCATTCACTGTATTTGAAGAGTGATCATAGGAACAGGAGAAGGTCATTTAGCCCCTCGATCCTGGTCCACCATTCAAAGAGATCATGGTTGATCTATGACATAACTCCATATACCTGCCTTCGTCATATCCCTTACCTTTTGGGTCACAATTTTAATCTGAGATAATAGATTTAACAATTGAGCTAGCATCAACTGCCATTTGTGGAAGAGTGTTCCTAACTTCTCCCACTCTTTGCGTGTCGAAGTGTCTCTTCACTTCACTCCTGAAAGTCCTAATTCTAACTTTAAGGTTATGTCCCCTGGTCGCTAAACTGGCTGTGGTTTTCATAACTTTACAGTGAATTGGGTACAATCCATATCTGGGCCACCCTTGCCTTATGAAATACTGAAATTTGTTCATAAAATGTTCTTCCGATTAATGAGAATGTTTAAATTTACAAAGCTGGGTTTCTTTTTGGTAAATCAGACATTCAGGGGGTCTATTAAACAGGATGGGAGCTGTTAGCAGTAAACACCCTCGCTTCAGACAACATTCTTTGGCAGGTGGAAACCACGCCTCCATTTAAATCAAATCATAGTATTATTTTACTTAAGCTATAATCACTGCAGTTTAGTGTTTAAACATAGCAGATCCAGGCTCATTCTGTTAAAGTAGAATAACAATAAGTTAGTGGGAACTTTTAACAATAGCAATTCATTTCTGCTCACTGTACACACTGAAGGTGAATTTTCTTCCAGTGGAAACTGCAGTCAGACGGCCCCTCCTCACTTTCACTCTGAGCTTCCTCACACTATTGACAAATAGTGTTCGGAAACTTTAAACCCAATAGATGACAATACATTCAAGTGTAGTGTACGTCCATCCTACCCTCTTCTGACTGTTTGATTTACATGTAAATATTTCAGGGAGATTTTACAAACTGGATATACTGGGCAAGAGAACTACTTTGGGCTATTTTACAATGTTGCAAAAAATACCATGTAGAAATGCTTCATGAATTCATTCTCAATGAAGCTTAGGATCTTACAGGACAGAAACAGGTGACTTTCCTCTTGCTCCTCGTCCACTTTAATGTTCCTCTGTTCCAAGGTCCCTGTGCACGACCCAAAGCTGGGGTGAAATGTGAGCTGTGAGGAGGATGCAAAGAGGTTCCAATATGATTGATATAAGTTGGGTGAGTGGGCAAAAACATGGCAGATGCAGTATAACGTGGTTAAATGTGAAGTTATTCACTTTGGTTGTAAAATCAGATTATTATCTGAATGGTGATAGATTGGGAAAAGGGGAGGTGCAACGAAACCTGGGTGTCTTTGCACACCAGTCGCTGAAAGCGAGCATTCAGGTACAGCAAGCAGTTCGGAAGGCGAATGGTATGTTGGCCTTCATTGCAAGAGGATTTGAGTATAGGAGCAGGGATGCTTTACTGCAGTTATACAGGGCCTTGGTGAGACCACATCTGGAGTATTGTGTGCAGTTTTAGTCTCCTTATCTGAGGAATGATGTCCTTGCCAGGAGGAAGTGCAACAAAGTTTTACTGGACTGATTCCTGGGATGGCAGGACTGACTTATGAGGAGAGATTGGGTTGACTAGACCTGTATTCACTAGAGTTTAGAATAATGAGAGGTGATCTCAGTGAAACATATAAAATTCGAACAGGACTGGACAGACTAGATGCAGGGAGGATGTTCCCAATGGCTGAGGAGCCCAAAACCAGGGGTCACAGTCTCAGGATAAATCCAATCCAGCCAATTACTGCCCCATTAGTCTACTCTCAATCATCAGCAAAGTGATGGAAGGTGTCGTCGACAGTGCTATCAAGCGGCACTGACTCACCAATAACCTGCTCATCAATGCTCAGTTTGGGTTCCGCCAGGACCACTCGGCTCCAGGCCTCATTGCAGCCTTGGTCCAAACATGGACAAAAGAGCTGAATTCCTGAGGTGAGGTGAGAATAACTGCACTTGACATTAAGGCAGCATTTGACCAAGTGTGGCACCAAGGAGCCCTAGTAAAATTGAAGTCAATGGGAATCGGGGAAAACTCTCCAGTGGCTGGAGTCATACCGAGAACAAAAGAAGATGGTAGTGGTTGTTGTAGACAAATCATTTCAGCCCCAGGACATTGCTGCAGGAGTTCCTCAGGGCAGTGTCCTCGGCCCAACCATTTTCAGCTGCTTCATCAATGACCTTCCCTCTATCATAAGGTCAGAAATGGGGATGTTCGCTGATGATTGCACAGTGTTCAGTTCCATTCGCAACCCCTCAAATAATGAAGCAGTCCGAGCCCGCATGCAGCAAGACCTGGACAACATCCAGTCTTGGGCTGATAAGTGGCAAGTAACACTCGTGCCAGACAAGTGCCAGGCAATGAACATCACCAATAAGAGAGAGTCTAACCACCTCCCCTTGCCATTCAACGTCATTACCATCACCGAAGCCCCACCATCAACATCCTGGGGGTCACCATTGACCAGAAACTTAACTGGACCAGCCATACAAATACTGTGGCTACAAGAGCAGGTCAGAGGCTGGGTGTTCTGCGGCGAGTGACTCACGTTCTGACTCCCAAAACCTTTCCACCATCTACAAGGCACAAATCAGGAGTGTGATGGAATACCCTCCACTTGCCTGGATGAGTGCAGCTCCAAAAACACTCAAGAAGCTCGACACCATCCAGGACAAAGCAGCCCGCTTGATTGGCACCCCATCCACCACCCTGAACATTCACTCCCTTCACCAGCGGTGCACAGTGGCTGCAGTGTGTACCATCCACAGGATGCATTGCAGCAACTCGCCAAGGCTTCTTTGACAGCACCTCCCAAATCCGCGACCTCTACCACCTAGAAGGACAAGGGCAGCAGGCACATGGGAACAACACCACCTGCACGTTCCCTTCCAAGTCACACACCATCCCGACTTGGAAATATATCGACGTTCCTTCATTGTCGCTGGGTCAAAATCCTGGAACTCCCTTCCTAACAGCACTGTGGGAGAACCTTCACCACACGGACTGCAGCGGTTCAAGAAGGCGGCTCACCACCACCTTCTCGAGGGCAATTAGGGATGGGCAATAAATGCCGGCCTCGCCAGCGACGCCCACATCCGATGACCGAATAAAAAAAAACTGACCTTGACCATTTCCATTGTAAGGCAAGGCAGCTATGGACAATGACTCAGGAAAAGCAGCAGGGATGGTGATACGAACACGATGCGGGCAGGCAGCTCGATGTATGAGGAGCAATCAGTGGTCACTTGGCCTCTGTGAGAAACCATTTTGCAGAGGATTTCGTGACAAGATGAGTTAAGCTGACCACTTAAATTCTGTTTAAAAAAAAGTTTCCTTCGGAGGATTTTGTGAACGGATGGGTCAAGCTGGCAACATTATATTTTGTGGTCAAATAACTTCATAAATCTAGAAGAGTTTTATGAATAAGAACGCCGTATATGTTGTGAGGCTCCTACCACGGAGCTTTAAAAACCCAACATCTTTTGAGCTCAGGGTAGAGGACGGTGCAGAGCAATTAGCGAAGTTCACCCAGCTGTCAGAAGACTACAACCTCTGTCCAGAGATCGACCAAGCTGTAAAAAGACTTCGAAACTGTCAGAAGACTTGAGAGGATTACACCGCCAACTTAATTACAAA
Source organism: Heptranchias perlo (assembly GCF_035084215.1). Classification (NCBI taxonomy): domain Eukaryota; kingdom Metazoa; phylum Chordata; class Chondrichthyes; order Hexanchiformes; family Hexanchidae; genus Heptranchias; species Heptranchias perlo. The sequence goes on along the minus strand of NC_090359.1, from coordinate 15,238,472 downwards.
CTCTGCCCAGAGACCAAACGATGTGATATTGTTTTAATATCTGTATGATAAGTGACTTCACTCTATTATTACTGTCTTATAATAATGGATACTTTCACATGTTTGATTTGACTATTAAAAAAGAAGACATTGATTACCATTTGGCGTCACATCCGAATCTGTTCGAATGGCTGAGCACTAATTTATAAAATTATGTCTCCTCGTTCTTCATTCCGCCATCAGAGGAAATTGATTCTCAATTTAATCTATCAAATAATTTTAACATTTTAAACACCTCAATTAGATCACCCCTCAAACTTCTATATCAACGCAATACAAGCCACGTTTATGCAACCTGCCCTCATAACTTAACCCTCTCAGCCCGGGTATCATTATCGTGAATCTGCATTGCACCACCTCCAAGGCCAACACATCCTTCCGAGGATGTGGTGCCCAAAACTGAATGCAGTACTCCAGATGGGGTCTGACCAAAGCTCCATACAGCCTGTGAAAGTAGCCGGGAGGGGAATAGAAATGGTGGTGAGGAAACGCGTTGGTGGCGGGGCTGAACACGATGGCTTCAGTCTTCGCAATGTTAAACTGGAGGAAATTGCGGCTCATCCAAGATTGGATGTCGGACAAGTATCCTGACCACACACAGGTAGTGGAGGTAGAGTTAATGCACATGGCTCGGGCTGAATTGGGCACGTTCCACACTGAATGTAACCGTGCTGAACTGGACCTGTCCACATAATACGCAGAGATGTGGGTTAAAGTGGGTGTACGGCCAGGATCGAGAAATTGGCTGCGTTTTCCGGTTGCAGAAGGAGAGTGTCTCTGATCAGTTATACCTTGTGCTGAGATCTGTTAATTCAGCATTAAGAGGTGTTTAAACCCGGGGTCTTCCTCGTGTACAAGGCTCACCCTCACCAATGGTAACTGCCTGTCAAGCTTTTCATTATCTTTTCTGAAGGAATGTAATCGGGATCATACATTTCATCAAAACAAAAACACGAGCCTGGCAACGGCTGCACTAATCTGTTTGTATCAATTACTGTAATTAATATAAAAGACCAAAGCACCGAATTGTCTCCCTGGAGGCTGACATCAGGTATAAATGTGTCAACCCTTGAATGGAGAGCAGAGCTTTTTATAGAAATGCACGGTTCACCTAAAGGACTATTATTTGCCATTTATTATCCCATCCTTGCAGCTATCAGTGTTCCAGGTAAAGTATTGTAGTTAATTATTAGTTATGGAAATCGTTGTTTAACTGTATCACTGCTCTTGTTTACTGGTATCGTTTCTCCCTTTTAATTGTATAATTTCTCCCCTTTAATGATATAATTTATCCCCATGACCAATATTTCTCCCCTTTAATAGTGTAATCTCTCCCCTTTAAATGTATAAATTCGCCACTTTTACTATCACTTCTCCTCTGTGACTGTGTAATTTCTCCCGTTTTTCAGTATAATTTCTGCCTTTTATGTGTCATCTTTAACGATATCATTTCTGCTCTTTACCAGTGTAATTTCTCCCCTTCAATGGTATAATTTCTCGCCTTAAACTGTATCATTTCTCTGCTTTAACGGTATCGTTTCTCCCCTTTAACTGTACACTTCTCGGCTTTACTAGTATTTCTACCTGATGTGTTATTGGCCCTGTTACTGTGGGCGAATTATCACCAACAGCAATAATTTGCATTTATATAGCGCCTTTAATGTAGTAAAACGAACCAAGGCGCTTCATAGGACCGTTATCAAATACAGTTTGACACAGAACCGCATCGGGAGATATTAAAACAAATGACCAAAAGCTTGGTCAAGAAGTTAGGTTTTAAGGAGCGTCTTAAAGGAAGAGAGAGAGGTGGAGAGGCGGAGAGGTTTAGGGCCGAGACAGCTGAAGGCACGTCCGCCAATGGAGGGGCACAAGAGGCCATAATTGGAGGAGTGCAGAGATCTCGGAGGATTGGAGGGCTGGAGGAGGCTACAGAGATAGGGAGGAGTGAGGCTGAGTATTTGAGCACAAGGATAAAAATTTTAAAATGGAGGCGTTGTTGGAAAGGGAGCCAATGTAGATCAGTGAGCCCAGGGGTGATGGGTGAACAGGACTTGTTGCGAGTTATGATCCGAGCAGCAAAATTTTGGATGCGCTCAAGTTTACGGAGGGTGCAAGGCAGGAGGCCAGCCAGGAGAGCATTGGAATAGTCGAGTTTAGAGGTCACAACAGCATGGATGAAGGTTTCAGCAGCAGATGAGCTGAGGCAGGGGCGGAGAACAGTAGTTACGGAGGTGGAAGGAGGTGATCTTGGTGGTGGAGAGGATATGGGGTCCGAAACTCCACTCAGAGTCAAAAAGGACGCCGAGGTTGTGAACAGTCTGGTTCGGCCTCAGAAAATGGCCAGGAACAGGGATGGAGTCGATGGCGAGGGAAGGGAGTTTGTGGCGGGACGGAAGACAATGTTTTCATCTGTTATCATGGTGTACATGTAGTTCTATTGTGTTATTGTAAGTGAATTGTCACACTGTTATCATGGTGTAGATGTAGTTCTATTGTGTTATGAACATTATTTCTGTGGGTGAATTATCCCACTGTTATTCCGGTGTATATGTAGTTATGTTGTGTTTATTGGTGCTGCACTGTGAAAGGTGTACTCTGTTATATCAGAGGATATATTGTATTGCTGCCGTTGTGTTGTGAATGGTATTATCACGTTATTATAAGATATGTAGGAAATTATTTTGTTCCTTGCTGCAGACTGACTGGTGGTGGGGTTCGGTTCTACAGACGCTCTCAACCCTCGGGTACCGAGACCATTCCTTTTTACTCAGGGCATTTCCACTCTAATTGTGAAGTTGCCCCTGAAGATATATCGGAGCCTCTACAGATGAATAAGAAGTGGAACCGCTGGCGATCCGCTAAACAGCAACATCAGGGTGAAAATTCTCTGCGTTTGATGCCAGCATTCCAGGCACCAATACGGGATGGTTCATTGATAGTTACGGCTACATTAATTAAAGCAAATTAAATCAAAAATATGTAACACTGATTGGATTTATTAATAATTCAACCAATTACAGACATAACTGTATAATCGTGAAGGTGCTGGTTGAATTTAATCTCTGGATTTATTCATTACTGACTGGGTTTATTAAATGATTCATTTACTTGTCATCGTTTTGATAATTATTTGCAGCACGGAGTAATATCAACAAGTGCTTTATTGATTCAGATTATTCAGTGATTAAATAATTCCCGACTGAATTTAATAACTGACTTGATTGAAGGGACATTATTGGGCAGCTAATTATTGACAAAAATATAAACAATGTAACAAGTGTCCGTTTTATGAATGAATCTGGATTTGCTCCAAACTCAGACCGCGCTGTGTTTGTGTTTCCAGTCTCTGACTCCATTCACTGGTTCAGTTTGACGCTGCTCTTCCACATCAGCTGCTGCTGACGGTTCTACAGTGACCGCTGCTGAGTCCGGGGGTTCGTTCCGCTCCTTGCACCTGCCAATGACCCGGACTGTTCCCCTCTTCACTCTTTTCTCCACATTGAATGAGGCAGCATAACTGGTGGTAACTCTCGTACCTGAGCCACAAAGTTGTAAATTCAATATCTACTTTCGGACTAAGTCTATTATTTATCCTGACAGCGCAGTGCATTACTGAGGGAGCACTGCATTGTAGGGAGGACCTTTCTCTGAATGAGACCTTGTTCTCTGCTGGACATTGACGATTCCAGGTGACTATTATCAGAAGAGCTGGGAGTTATCACTGTGTCCTCGCCAACATTTCCTCCGCAAATTCTGAAAACATCAATTGTCAGTTCACCCTCCGCTCTTTGGGGATCTTCTTGTACAAGTTGACTGCTGAATTTTCCAACAGTGAATAATTCGACAGCTTGGATTATAAGTAATTGGTAGAAGGGCTAGACGGGAGCTGAGGAGAATTTTTTTTTCACCCAGAGGGTGATGGGGGTGTGAAACTCAGTGCCTGAAAGGGTGGGAGAGGCAGAAACCCTCAACTCATTTAAAAAGTCCTTGGATGTGCACTTGAAGTGCTGTAACCCACAGGGCTACGGACCGAGTGCTGGAAAGGGGGACAAAGCTGGATAGCTCTTTTTCAGCCGGCACGAACACGATGGGCCGAACGGCCTCCTTCTGTGCCGTAACTTTCTATGATTCCATGGTTTCATCGGATGGGAGCGATTTGGGCTCCGACAGGACATGGTCGGTTTTAAATGCAAGTTTTTTGTATTTTATTGGTTGTTTCCAGTTTCATTGTCAATTCTTATATTGTTTATTCTCTTAAAAATCTTCGGTAAACGTTTATCTTCTTGTCACCTAATCTTCGCATTTATTATTAACCATTTTACTGATTCTTTAAGATTTGTTTCTGTTCTTGTCTATTTGACGTTCCCGCATTGGTTTTAATGGGTTTCTTGTTCCCATTATGTTTTATTACATTAATTTACATTCTGAAGTCTTTGGCCTGTCTGATTTTAATGCGGATGATTATTTTAGCACAGATACAGGTGTCCAGAGGGTAAAGATCGGTTTTCAACTCAGGATCAAGTGTCAAAGCTATAAGTTTCACACAGAATCCTGTCAATTGGATTATTTTGCTGGGAGTCGGATCATTAACGCTCCTGTTCTCTCTCACACACGTACACATGCTCTGTCTCTCTCCTTCTCTCTTACAGCTAACTTGGCGGTGATTGTGATCCTGTCCCGAGGAAGGTGCGGTCTCTCCAGATGTATCACTTCCTACCTGGTGTCCATGGCGGTGACGGATCTCCTGGTCATTATCACGGCTGTGATATTAAACCGCATTGTTGGTATTTATTTCCCATTCAGTTTCCTGTCCATCACTCCGGTCTGTTCTCTCAGTTTTGTGTTAATTTATGCAATCAGAGACAGTTCTGTCTGGGTCACGGTCGTGTTCACCTTTGATCGATTTGTAGCCATTTGTTGTCAGAAGCTGAAAACAAAATATTGCACCGAGAAAACGGCGGCTGTGGTTATCGGAACGGTCTGTGTCCTGAGCTGTTTAAAAAATACATTCTGGTATTTTATATATGAACCTTTGTATACAATTAACAACATACCCTGGTTCTGCAACATCAAGCTAATATTTTACACCTCACCCGCATGGGCTGCATTTGACTGGATTCACCGCATTTTAACCCCTTGTCTCCCATTCATTGTGATTTTATTGCTCAATGCTCAGACCGTCAGACACATTTTAGCGGCCATTAGAATCCGCAGAAGACTCCAGGTCCGCAGCAACGTTGAGAATCAGAGTGACCCAGAGATGGAGAACCGGAGGAAATCCATCGTTTTGCTCTTCTGTATCTCGGGCAGTCTCATCCTGTTATGGTTGTTGTTTCTTATAACTTTCCTCTATGTGCGAATTGCGAACGTTAGTTATTTCTCAGGTTCCAATTTCGATGATTCAAATTTTATTCTGGAGGAAAGCGGATTTATGTTTCAGCTTTTGAGTTCCTGCCTAAACCCGTTTATTTCTGCAGGGACCCAGAGTAAATTCAGAGACGAGTTAAAGAATGTGGTGAAATATCCACTGACACTAATTGTTAAATTATTTAAATAATGAAAATAGTAAAATCCAGCCTCAATTGCTCCTTATATTCCATCCTGTACACCTCTCGTTCCTCTCACACACTGCCTGCCCTCTCAGATACACAGTCACTCACTCTGAGATCCTTTCCCACTGTAAATTTACGAAAGTATAAGGAAAACTACATCATTGCACAATTCAGTGTTGTTTCCTGTTCTGTTAGTTTCCAGTTCTCTTGTCGGTGCTGACTCAGGCCTGGTGCATTCCCACCAGCCCCGAGGGCCCTCGAGTATCTCCACATTCATGTGGGAGACAGAGTCCGAGCTCTGATCTGTTGTTGGATATCAAGTTTAACTGTTTAATGAAGGGACCTCAATATCCCCCCTGGGAATAGTTTGGATTTTGAGGATAGTATACTCTCTGAAATGGGAACACACACTGTGCCCACCCATTGTTCTCCACTCACTGGGCACCGCCCCACAGCCACACTCGTGTGTCCATAAACATAAGAATTGCTGGATGGAAAAAGACCAAGGTCCATCCAGCTCGCCTTCCACTATCCGGTTAGTCACATGATACAACGACAATGGGGTTGTTGACTAATCATAGCAATCAATCCCTATCAATTAATCTACAACAGACCCTGACACGAGGCCAGGAATCCCCCAGTCATCGAGAGCTTTGGGAACCATAGGCCCAAAGGCACCTGTTCCTCCCAAACATGTGACACTTACCACATGTCATGTCTCAAATTACTCAGATACTGAAATGAGAAATGTTATTTTCTGTAAGATTCTATCTAATTTGCATTTGAATGATTCAATATGAACTGCTTTCGTCACCTCCCTGGGGAACCTGTTCTATAGAGTGATCACTTGCTCACTGAAATATTCTTTATGGAGCTTAGTTTTGAATTTACCTGGCTTCAAGTGCAGGCCGTCTCCTCTGGTTCTACTCTTCTGGACATGGTGAAATATTTTGTCACAGTCTACATTATCCAGTCGATTTAGAAACCTAAAAACAGCAATAGTATCACCTCTAAACATTCCCGTTTCCAGTGAGAACATGCCCAATTTACATAATCACTCAACATAATTCAATCCCTCCACCCGCTCAATCATTCTGATTGCTCTCTTCTCTATCCTCTCAATAGCTGCATTATGCTTTTTGTACTGTGGTGACCAGAACTGTACACAGCATTGTAAGTGCGGTTGCACCTATAATTTTACAGTAGCAGGATTCCCAAACTATTTCGGCTCAATATTGACCTTTAAATGCATCTCAGCATCTGATTTGCTTCACTCACTGCCGCCGAGCATTGATGCGACAGCTTCAATTTATTATCAATCCACTCCCACAGATCATTTTCATTGCCATGGACATTATTTTCTTTCCAGTTAAGTAATGGATTCCCCCAGTGATCTACGCTTGGCCCCCTCCTATTTTTCATTTACATGCTGCCCTTCGCAGACATCATCCTAAAACACGACGTGAGATTCTGCATATTCACTGATGACACACAGCTCTACCTCACCACTACCTCTCTCCACCCCTCCACTGCGTCTAAGTTGTCACATTGCTTGTCCACCATCGAGCAGTGGATGAGGAGAAATTTCCTCCAATTAATTATTGGGAAGATCGAATCCATTGTCTTCAGTCCCAGGTCCAAACTCCGTTTCCTTGCCACCGACTCCATCTCTCTCCCTGGCGACTCTCTGAGGATGAACGAGACTGTTAGCAACCCAGGCGTCCTATTTGACCCTAAGCTGACCTTCTGACCACATATCTTCTCCATCACCAAGACCGCCTGTTTCCACCTCTGTAAAATTGTCCATCTCCGCCCCTGCCTCAGCTCATCTGCTGCTAAAATCCTCATCCATGCCTTAGTTATATCTGGGCTCCATTATTCCAATGCTATCATTGCTGTCCTTCCAACTTCCACCCTCCGTAATTTTGAGCTCATCCAAAACTCTGCTGCCCATATCCTAACTCGCACCAACTCCCATTCACTCATCACCCCTGTGCTCACTGCCCTACATCGGCTCCTGGTCCGGCAACACCACAAATTTAAAATTCTCACCCTTATGTTCAAATCCCTCCATGGCCTCGCCCCTTCCTATCTTTAGCCCTACAGCCCAACAAGAACTCTGCGTTCCTCCAACTCTGGTCTCGTGTGCAGCCCGATTTCCATTGCACCACAATTGGTGGCAGTGGCTTCAGCTGTCTCGGCCCTAAGCTCTGGAACTCCCTCCCTAAACCTCTCCACTTCTCTCTCCTTCCATCTAACACACTTCGTAAAACCTACCTCTTTGACCAAGTTTTTATTCACCTCTCCTAATATCTCTTTATGTAGGTCGGTGTCAAATTGTGTCTGTTAACCGTCATATGAAGCGTTTTATTGTGTTAAAGGTGATCTATAAATGGACGTCGTCGTCGTCGTCGTCGTTGTTGTTGTTGTTGTGGTTGAAATGGTCCATTCCCGGGTTTTTTGTCCCCGTGTGAAGCACTTTGCATTCCTCTACATTCAATTTCATCTGCTACCTGTCTGTCCGATGCCCAAGTATTTGAATCCTCCTGCAGCTTATCCTGTTCAGCTTTGCAGTCTACCACCTTCATCAGCTTTGCATCATCTGTAAATTTACGCTTAGTTCCAGATCACTTATTAAACAAAAGAGGTCCAAAACAGATCACTGTGGAACCCCACTGGTAATATTCTCGCAAGCTGATGACAATCCCTCTACCACTGCCCTCTGGATTCTATCGGTGAACAAATTACACATCCATTGTAAAACATTTCCACTGATTTCCGCTTTTTTGTTTTCAGTACCAGCCTTTCGAGAGAAACTGTATCAAAGGCCTTCCTGAAATCCATGTACACCACATCCACTACCTTACCAATATCACACTCCTTTGCCACACGTTCAAAGAAAATTAGTAAGCTAGATTGGCTTTCATGAATGCAAATTGTCTATCTTTTAAGGTTATATTTCTATTCACAAGCTCCTTGAACTTAACTTTAATAAGGATTTCCATAACTTTACCCACAATGGACGTTAAACTCACTGCTCAGTAGTTTCCTTGGTGAATTTTGCTGCCTTTTTAACAATAGGAGTAACATCTGCCTTTCTCCAGTCCCCATCATATTGGAAATTAGCGAATGTAACTCCTCTATTCAAGAAAGGATGGCGACAGAAAGCAGGAAAGTACAGGCCAGTTAGCTTACCATCTATCATAGGGAAAATGTTAGAATTTGTTATTAAGGAGGTTATAGCAGGGCACTTAGACAATCTCAATGCAATCAGGCAGAGTTAACACGGCATTGTGAAAGGGAAATCGTGTTTGACTAATTAATTAGAGTTCTTTGAGGAAGTAACAAGCAACATGGATAAAGGGGATCCTGTGGATGTGGTGTACTTGAATTTCCAGAAGGCTTTTGACAAGGTGCCATATCAAAGGCTACCACACAAAATAAGAGCTCATGGTGTAGGGGGTAACATATTAGTATGGATAAAGGATTGGTTAGCTAACAGGAAACAGAGAGTAGGCATAAATGGGTCATTTTCAGGTTGGCAAGATGTAACGAGTGGAGTGCCACAGGGGTCAGTGCTTGGGACTCAACTATTTACAATCTATATCAATGACTTGGATGAAGGGACCAAATGTATGATTGCTAAATTTGCTGATGACACAAAGGTAGATAGGAAAGTAAGTTGTGAAGAGGACATAAGGGGTCTGCAAAAGGATACAGTTAGGTTAAGTAAGTGGGCAAAAATTTGGCAGATGGAGTCCAATGTGGGAGAATGTGAACTTGCCCACTTGGCAGGAGGAATTCAAAAGCAGTATATTATTTAAATGGAGAGAGATTGCAGAACTCTGAGGTACAGAGGGATCTGGGTGTCCTAGTACATGAATCAAAAAAAGTTCGACTGCAGGTCCAGCAAGTGATTGGGAAGGTAAATGGAATGTTGTCATTTATTGCAAGGGGAATGGAATATAAAAATAGAGATGTTTTGCGACAGTTGTACAGAGCATTGGTGAGATCACATCTGGAATGCTGTATGCAATTTTGGTCTCCTTATTTAAGAAAGGACAATAATTGCTTTGGAGGCGGTTCAAAGAAAGTTCACTCGATTGATTCCTGGGATGACTGGGTTATTTTATGAGGAAAGGTTGGACAAGTTGGGCCTGTTGGAGTTGGCGCTTAGAAGAATGAGAGGTGATCTCAGGGGACTAGAAGGGGTAGATGCTGAGGTGATGTCTCCCCTTGTGGGAGAGTCTCGAACGAGGGCCCTCATTTTAAGAATAAAGAGTCTCCATTTAAGACGGAGATGAGGACACATTTTTTTCTCTCACAGGATCGTAAATCTGTGGAACTCCCTTCCCCAGAGAGCGGTGGGGGCAGGGTCATTGAATATTTTTAAGGCTGAGTAAGATAGATTCCTGCTTAACAAGGGAGTCAAAGGATCTGGTCGGTAGACGGGAAAGTAAGGTTGAGATCACAATCAGATCGCCATGAGCTTATCAAATGGAAGAGCAGGCTCGAGGGTCCGAATGGCCTACTCGTATTTTCGTAAAAGATGGTGGAGCTAGATTCAATCGTAACTTTGAAAGGATAATTCGATAAATACTTGAAAAGGAAAAAATTGCAGAGTTTATGGTTTTCGAGCACGGGAATGGAAGTAATTGGGTACCTCCTTCAAAGAGCTGGCACTGGCACGATGGGTCGAATGGCCTCCTTCCATGCTGTGAGATTCTAGGATTGTATATTTTCCATATATTTGGTTCTCTAAGAAGAACAATGACAGGCTGTCTGAGCAAAGCAGATGTTCAAAAGGCTCAAAAGCACGAGGCATCAAAGAATCACGTGTAGATTTCAGCCCAAAGATGTTTTTTTCTGCACCAGTCATCAGCACAGCACAGACCTCTGAAACACAACCAGTCACTCCTTCCAATATCACAGAGCCAGAAACAGACCAGCTCTCAGTTTGCTTAAGAGTGAGTGCTGAACTCATCACATGGTATCTGCACTAAACTGGCAATTAGAATCTCCTAATCACTTGGCTGTTTGTTAATACGGGAAAAAAATCAGATTTTAACTGACCTGCCCTTTTCAATCCATTTATTGATCATTCACAGAGGCCCAAAAGAGACCTCTTAGAGTGTCTGAATCAGCTGTACTAATGATGATCTCTTAGTTCTTAGCGATGAACGTGATGAAAACATATGTCGCTCATTGATTTTGGTGTCAGAGGGTTAGATATTTATCTCACGGTGGGGGAGAGATGAATAAGATGAAATAAAGCGAGTGTCTGAGGTAATGTTTGAATGACCGACACCAATCCGTAATTTGTACAATGCTGAATGTGTCAATTCAAAATGTGGATTTCCAATGGATTCTCTGCAATGTTAACACAAATCCGTTTGTTCCACAGGAGGTGGTCGGGGTTCTGGTCACTGGAAATGTTTGAATTCAGAAAAGTTATTCTCTTGAATTTCTATATACTTCAGTTCCCAGAACGAATAATTGCAGACTCTCTGGGTACATTTTCTGCTTGGCGAGCTGGCGTAAAACTGGCCTTGCAGATTGACCGCTCGTTATTAAATTCACTTCAACTGCTCCGACCAGCAGTCGGTCCACACACTGATGGGCATCTGCATCCATTTCGAGCTGGCCTCGGGGGCCAGGGTGAGCCAAAGTAAGAGTGAGGCCATGTTCTTTGGCAGTTGGGAGACCCGGTCCTTTGTCCTCTTCACTGTCAGATCCGACTACCTGAAGGTTTTGGGGATCTGGTTCAAGGGGCCCCTGGCCGGTCGAAAGAACTGGGAGGAGCGGATCACTAAGGCCAAACAGAAGCTTGATATGTGGGTGGGGCGATCCCTCTCCATAACCGGCAGGAACCTGGTGATAAGGTGTGAGGTGCTCACCGTGTTGCTCTACATGACCCAGCACTGGCCCGTTCCCCAAATCTCCGCCGTCACAGTCACCCGAGATATCCTCCACTTTCCCTGGAGGTCCAAGGTAGAATGTGTCCGCAGGGTCACCATGTACAAGCTTCTAGACAAATGGGGAAAGAGCGTCTACAATGCTGCTCTGATCCTGACAGCCACCTTTGTGTGTGGCTGCCTCAGGATATGTGTAGAGCCCCAGTACGCAGATACCAAGTGTCATTACGTGCTGAGTTTCTACCTGGCCAACACACTGAGAAGGCTGGGTCTGGCTGTGCTGGCCGAGCAGGTGCAGGATGTCCCGTCGAGCTGGACCTTTCCCCGCTATCTGTCCCAGGTGTAGAAGTTCCTGAGGAGTAACCCCTTCGAACACAAGGCCGTCAGACCGTGGTGAACGCGAAACGTCCTGAGAACCCTTTCTTAAATAAAGAGACCAAAACTGTAATTCCAGTTGTGGTCTCACCAAAGTCCTGTACAATTGCAACAAAATCCTTACTCATGTATTCCAAACCCTTGAAGTAAAGGCCAACATTTCATTTGCCTTCCTAATTGCTTGCTGTACCTACATGTTAACTTTTTGTGTTTCTTATACCAGGACACTCAAGTCTCTCTGAACACGAACATTTAATAGTTGCTCATCATTTTAAAAATATTCTGTTTTTCTATACTTTCTACTAAAGTGAATAACCTCACATTTCCCCACATTATACTCCATCTTCCACCTTCTTGCCCATTCACTTAACCTGTCTATAAACTTTGCAGACTCTTTGTGTCCTCCTCACAGATGCTTTGCATCGTCAGAGATCTTCAATACATTACACTCATATAGATTGTAAATAGCTGAGGCCCAGTAACGGTCGGCATTGCTCGCTGATAAGACAAGGGTAACATCCCTGAGGGGAGATTGGTCCCAGCACCGTTGAGGTGCAACCCGTCCATCTTGTACAGGTCTTTAGTATCAATAAAAGTGAACAATGACGCCCTGGTAATGATGTTTCCTGACCTGCTGAGTGTTGCCAGCAGTTTCTGGGTTTATTTTTCAGCTTTCACTGTCGCAGTTTTCCTGGTAACATGCAACTCGCCTCAAGGGCGTGGCTTCAAGCACAACTTTCTTGTGCTCTTCTCACACACAAGATCACACTTTACTTTCCGACACACGCGCTTTAAAATCTGCCGTTTCCGCACACAGCGCCCTGCGTCACGAGAATTTTGAAAGACCTTCCGCTCATGACCTGTAATCGCTCCTTTTTCCCCACAGGCGCTCTTTACATCTACTCGATTCAATCGCATGTTTCAACAGAACTATTAAGATCAAGGCGGAACACTTCCGATCTTACTGCACCGCCCCAACTTGCCAAATGTGAACCTTTCAACCGCCATTCACAGCTCTGTAGCGCTGCCCGTCACTCACGCAACTCAACTGCTGAGAGAAAAGAGCCAACAAGCATCAAAACAATAACCAGTTCTTCAGTTACCATCCCCTGGATCACAAGATTCCCCAAGTAAATTTCGTGAACAATTGGGCGGCTGTCTTTCCAGAGACCAGCCCTGCTTTCGTCGTGTTTGTCTGTCGAGCGGTCACGCAGATCGAAATGTATCGACTGGTTTCAAGGCACAAATGAACATTGGTGTGAATGGGACATGTGCCCAATAGAAACAGCGGTGGGAGCAGAACAAACTGAAAGGCGTGAGATCGTGAAAGTGAATGTTAGAGTCGGCAATGGAGCAGGAAAGTGTCCATGAAATGGAAGGAGGAAAGGAAAGGCGGCCTATTGACTGTGGAAGGAAGAAAAAGCTGGGAGAAGAGGCGGGTTTGAACTGTGGAACATCAAGTACAGGCATGTGAGAGAGGTGGGATTTGATGGAATAAATAGGTTTTCGACACCAACAAAAAATATGTTTGTTATGTATTAAAGATTGGGAAATTGTTGCATTATATTTGCTCGCGCGGTCGAGAACAAAAGGAGCAGCGCACACTATGCCGTGACTCGGATTCGAACCGAGGTTGCTGCGGCCACAGCGCAGAGTACTAACCACTATACGATCACGGCGCCTCACGTCAGGTGATGACATGGTTGCCCGAACAATTTAAATAGCGCCTTTAACGTAGCGAAACGTCCCAAGGCGCTTCAGAGGATCGTTTTTGAACAAAATTTGACCCCGAGCAACAGAAGGAGATATTAGAAGCAAAATACTGCGGATGCTGGAAATCTGAAATAAAAACAGAAAATGCTGGAAATAATCAGCAAGTCAGGCAGTGTCTGTGGAGAGAGAAACAGAGTTAACGTTTCAGGTCGATGACCCTTCGTCAGAACTGGAAAAAGTTGAAGATTAAACAGTTTTTAAGCAAGTCCAGCGTCAGGAAAAGGGATGGGGGAGGAAGGGGAGGGGAGGAAAGAACAAAAGGGAAGGTCTCTGATAGGGTGGAGGACAGGAGTGATTAAATGACAAAAGGAATGATGGTGCAAGGCAAGGAGGGTGGTAATGGGACTAGTAAAGAAACAAAAGATGGGTCCAGAGGAGCTGTTAATAGCAACATTAGAACCACAATCAGCACTTGATCTCCGAAAAAATGTGATCAGTGTTTATGATCTGAAGTTATTGAAATCAATGTTGAGTTCAGAAGGTTGTAAAGAGCCTGATCGAAAGATGAGGTGCTGTTTCTCGAGCTTGTGTTGAGCTTCATTGGAACGGTGTAAGAGGTAGGGGACAGAGAGGTCAGAGTGGGATTGGGACGGGGAATTAAAACGGCAAGCGACCGTAGGTCAGGGTCACGCTTGTGGACTGAGCGGAGGTGTTCAGCAAAGCTATTACAAATAAATCACTGTTTCACCTGGAAGGAATGTTTGGGGCCCTGGAAGGTGGGAAGGGAGGAGGTGAAAGGGCAGGTGTTGCATCTCCTGCACTCGAATGGGAAGGTACCGTGGGGAGGAGATCGAGTGTTGGGGGTGATGGAAGAGTGGACCAGGGTGTTGTGGAGGGAGCGGTCCCTTCGGAAGGCTGAAAGGGGAGGGGAGGGGAAGGTGTTTTTGGTGGTGGCATCGCGCTTGGACGTGGTGGAAATGGCGGAGGATGATACTTTTAATGTGGAGGCTGGTGTGGTGGAAGCCAAGGACAAGGGGGACCTACCGTGGTTCTGGGAGGGAGTGGAATGGGTAAGGGCAGAAGTGAAGGAAATAGGACGGACACAGTCGAGGGCCCAGTCAACTACAGTGGAGGGGAGTCCTCTGTTGAGAAAAAAGGAAGACATATCGGAAGTACTGGTACGCAAGGTGGCATCGTCAGAACAGACACAATGGAGACGGAGAAACTGGGAGAAGGGAATAGAGTCCTTACAGGAAGCGGGGTGGGAGGAAATGTAATCAAAGTAGCTGTGGGGGTCGGGGGGCTTATAATAGATTTTGGTTGACAGCCTATCCCTGAAAATGGAGAAAGAGGAATGGAAGGGAAGGTTCGGAGATGGACCGTGTGAGGGGAAGGGTGAAAATTGGAAGCAAACTTGACTGGGGCGAGAGCAGGAAGCGACATCGATACAGTCATCAATGTACCGGAAAAAGAGGTGAGGGAGGGGAGCTGAGTAGGACTGGAACAAAGAATGTTCCACCTCTCCCACAAGTTCAGCCAGGCAGAGGAGGGTGGTGGAGGATGGGGATTGGTTAGGCCATCTTTCGTGGAAGAGGCAGGGTGCCCGCAGGCCGTCCTGGTGGGGGATGGAGGTGTAGATGGACTGGACGTCCTGGGTGAAAAGGAGAGGGTGAGGGCCGGGGAACTGGAAGTTGTTCAAGTGGCGGAAGGCATCGGATGAGTTGCGGATAGAGATCGGAATAAACTGGACAACGGGAGAGAAAGTAGAGTCGAAATAGGAAGAAGTTTGTTCCGCGGGGCAAGATCAGGCTGAGACGATGGATCTCCTGGGACAGTCCAGTTTTTGGATCTTGGGAAGGAGGTAGAAGCGGGCTTGGGGGACTATGAGGTTGGAGGCCGTGGGGAGAAGTTCTACACAGGAGACAAGGTCAGTGATGGTCTGCGAAACTATGGATTGATGTTGGGTGGAGGGATCATGGTCCAGGGGAAGGTAGGAGGATGTCGGAGAGTTGGTGTTCAGCCTCCACTCGGTAGAGGTCTGTTCACCTCACAACACCAACAGAGCCGCCCTTGTCAGCAGGTTTAATGACAATGTCAGGGTCAGACTCGAGAGAACGGAGTGCTGCGAGTTCAGAGGGAGGGAGGTCAGAGTGAGTGACGGGAGCAGAGAAATTGAGACGGCCGATGTCACGCTGGCAGTTCACAATGAAAAGATCAAGAGAGGGTAAGAGGATAGAGGGAGGGGTCCAGGTGGACCGAGAATTCTGAAGATGGGAGAAAGGGTCCGCTGTGCGGGGGGAAGATTCCTGGACAAAGAAATGGGCGCGGAGGTTAAGGCCACGGAAGAAGAGCTCAGCATCGTGACCAGCTCGAAACTCATTGATGTGGGGGCGTATGGGGATGAAGCTGATTCCTTTGCTGAGGACTGACGTTCGGGGTCAGAGAGGGGAAGGTCAGAGGGAATGGTGAAAACACGACAAAGAGATTGGAGGGAGGGATGGGGTCAGAGGAAAGTGAAGGGGAAGAAGGATCGGGAGGTGTGTTGGTATCTAAGAGTTGTTGAAACTTGCGGTCCTTGACACCTGAAAGGAAGAAAAAAAGTTTTTTGTTCAATCGCCGGATGAGGCGAAGGATGAAATGGAACTGCGGACCAGGACAGCTCTGAAGTAGAGAGAGTCGGTGCTGCTGAAGAGAGAGTGTTTGATCAGGTTTCTACTAAAACTCACTTTCACAGACACATCTCCTTCCTCAGCAACTGTGTCCGGCTCCGACTTATTCCACGTGGATTCCAACTTAAATTCCACCCTTCATGTTTCGGATCCACCCATGATTCCAGATATCTCCATGATATTCAGCGTTCCTCCAACCACTGCTCCCGCCGCTTCCTGAGATCCACGCTCAACGCCACGCACCGCCACATGCTCACTCTCGACCTCTCTCTCCACGCATGGTTTTTATCCCATCCGCGCCATTATTGCATTTACCGTTTGATGTGTTGGTTCCTTCATTATATTCATCCAGAAGACTTGGGTTTCAGTCCAATCCGAAGCCACGGTGGATGAATTTTGCATTGCTCGCTGAACTCTGCTCAAATCAGCAAAGTCCTGATTGCCGCCCGGAGGTGCTGCGAGTGTAAGATGTGAATAACGTGAAGTATCAATCAAAGTGCACAATGACGCCCCGGGAAAGCGAGTATCTCTCATCGGATATTACTGCACCGCCCCAACTTGCCGAATGTGAACCTTTCAACCGCCATTCGCAGCTCTGTAACGCTGCCCGTCGCTCACGCAACTCAACTGCTGAGAGAAAAGAGCCAACAAGCGTCAAAACAAAAACCAGTTCTTCAGTTACCATCCCCTGGATCACAAGATTCCCCAAGTAAATTTCGTGAACATTCGGGCGGCTGTCTTTCCAGAGACCAGCCCTGCTTTCGTCGTGTTTGTCTGTCGAGCGGTCACGCAGATCGAAATGTATCGACTGGTTTCAAGGCACATTTGAACATTGGTGCGAATGGGACATGTGCCCAATAGAAACAGCGGTCGGAGCAGAACAAACTGAAAGGCGTGAGATCGTGAAAGTGAATGTTAGAGTTGGCAATGCCGCAGGGAAGTGTCCATAAAATGGAAGGAGGAAAGTAAAGGCGGCCTATTGACTGTGGAAGGAAGAAAAAGCCGGGAGAAGAGGCGGGTTTGAACTGTGGAACATCAAGTACAGGCATGTGAGAGTGCTGGGATTTGACGGAATTAAAATGTTTCACCAAAATAATATTATTTCTTGTGCTAAAGATTGATTTCTTGCTGCATTCTCTTATTATATGTGACAGAGGAGAAAATCGGTAAATGAAACTCTGTGGAGACTCGGATTTGCTCCGATGTTACTGCGACAACAACGCAGAGTATTTACCACAAAACGATCACGACGAAGTGCATCAGGTGTGGCAGTTGTGCCCGAACAACAGCAATGGCGCTGCTTCGAAAAGAAGGATTCTTCGTGTGAGGCCAAAATAATTAGCACTTCAAATTATGGTAGCGGTGGGATTCGAACCCACGCCCCCGCAGGGACTGGAGCCTAAATCCAGCGCCTTAGACCGCTCGGCCACGCTACCTTGTGACAAGCCGTCTGCTCAGGATCTGGGAACGGGCGATTGAAAGGTGGCTTTCTTACTCTGACCGATGAGTCCAAGATTTTTGCCTTGAAACAATAAAATAAAAGGGCTTTCTTTGCACTGTTCATGCGACGAGGTGGCCGAGTGGTTGAGGTGATGGACTGTTCTACATTGTGCTCTGCACGCATGTTTTTTTATCCCACCGGTGCCATTATTGCATTTTTTTAATCGTTCATGGGATGTGGGCGTCACTGGCAAGGACACCATTTCTTGTCCATCCACTAATTGCCCTTGAGAAGGTCGTGGTGAGCCGCCTTCTTGAACCGCTGCAGTCCGTATGGTGACGATTCTCCGACTGTGCTGTCAGGAAGGGAATTCCAGGACTTCGACCCAGTGACGATAAAGGAACGGTGATATATTTCCAAGTCGGGATGGTGAGTGACTTGGAGGGGAACGTGCAGGTGGTGTTGTTCCCATGTGCCTGCTGCCCTTGTCCTTTTCGGCGGTACAGGTCACGGGTTTGGGAGGTGCTGTCGAAGAAGCCTTGGCAAGTTGCTGCAGTGCATCCTGTGGATGGTACACACTGCAGCCATGGTGCGCCTGTGGTGAAGGGAGTTAATGTTTAAGGTGGTAGATGTGGTGCCAATCAAGTGGGCTGCTTTGTCCTGGATGGTGTCGAGCTTCTTGAGTGTTGTTGGAGCTGCACTCATCCAGGCAAGTGGAGAGTATACCATCTATAAAGAGTACTTTATAGATGGTAGAAAGGCTTTGGGGGGGTCAGGAGGTGAGTCACTCACCACAGAATACCCAGCCTCTATCTGCTCTTGTAGCTACAGTATCTATGTGGCTGGTCCAGTTATGTTTCTGGTCAATGGTGACCTCCAGGATGTTGATAGTGGGGGACTCGTCGATAGTAATGCCATTGAATGTCAAGGGGATGTGGTTGGACTCTCTCTTGTTGGAGATTGTCATTGCCTGGCACTTGTACAGCCTAAATGTTACTTGCCACTTATCAGCCCAATCCTGGATGTTGTCCAGGTCGTGCTGCATGTGGGCACGGACTGCTTCTTATCTGTGGGGTTGCGAATGGAACTGAACACTGCGCAATCGTCAGCGAGCATCCCCATTTCTGACCTTATGATGGAGGGAATGTCATTGATGAAGCAGCTGAAGATGGTTGGGCCAAAGACACTGCCTTGAGGAACTCCTGCAGCAATGTCCTGGGGCTGAGATGATTGGCCTCCAACAACCACTACCATCTTCTTTTGTGCTCAGTATGACTCCAGAAACTGGAGAGTTTTCAACTGGAGCGGCAGCTGAACGGATGGTCTCAATCTTAGTGACAAAATAGTCCATGAGCTCATGGCAATTTTTGTGGTGAGGGTGGAGGAGGCAGGGGGTGCAAGAAGTCGGTTTGGAGTCGAGAAGAGATACTGGGTGTATCTTTACATTCCAGGATGATCCTGGAATAGTGAGTAGTTTTCTGTCTCTCTCTGTTTAGGGCTGGTGAATTAGCCCGGGTCTGTTCACAAGGCGATTCTGCGTTTTATTTCTTCCTCATTATTGTGGTTCTGACATCGAGGTGAAGAGTGAGGCAGAGAACAGATTTTAAAATTGCTGGAATATCAGTGAAATTAAATCATGGAAAGTGGAAAAGTCCGAGTCAGTTTTTCACTGTATTTTCCTCATCCGATGTTGCAGATAAATGAAAGTAAAGCTTCGAAAGGCAGACCTTCCCGTCGGGGAATTGACCCCAGTCTCCAGGGTGATAGACACTGATGCTCACCATGATACTAACGAGGAACTGGTGCCGGAAGGGGATGTCCGTTCACCACAGATGCTTCAGGTTTCAGTGAATCTGTTTGAACTGTTCATTTGATGACAGTTTGTTTAACTTTCCACGGACCACTGTTGAAAGAAGAATTACCGACCACTTTTCCATCTCATGTTGGATCGTGATGTGGGGAGAGAGTGAGACAGAGGAAGAGACAGAGATCTTCTCAGGAAAATATAGAAAATATGAGGCACATACACAGACAGACAGACAGACACAGACACACAGAAACAGACACACATACACATTGGGTGACTCAGAAATACGGAGAGTCAGAATATGGATAATTTGGCTGATTTTTGTTCTATTTCTGTCGTAGATTTCGTGAAATCTTGCAGATCAATTAAAATGAGCATAAAACTCGAGGTGTTCAATGCTGTGGAATTTTAATTCACTTCAGAATTATTAATTCTACAAGAAACTTGTTGAATTTTGAAACGCAGAGATGAAACGGGTTGATGAATGACGGGATCTGAAGTCTGTCAGATTCGAACCTGCGCGGCGGAAATGAATGAATTTCTAATCTGTCACCTTCATCACCAGTTTGTAAAAATTGCAATTGCTCTGCATCCAGTCCTCAAATAGTCTCCGTACAATAATATTCTGAAAGTGACAATCACCTGTTTTTTTTCTCTAGTTTTTTTTAGGAAGAAGCTTGGCGAAGACATAAAATTAAAAGTTGGCGTCTGATAAATGCTTCCTCCCCGTCGGGGAATTAAACCCCGGACGAAGGTGGGGCAACTCACCACGATAAGAGAGAAAGAAAGAACGAAAGAAAGACAGAGTCAGTTGTCGTTGTCCAAGAAAGAGATGGAAATGTCAAAGGTTCTTTCAACAGTGGCCCGTGGAAAATGAAACAAACTATCATCAAATAAATAGTTAAAAGAAATGCACTGATACATGAAGCATGTCTAACACCATCTGGGATGAGTGTAGGCTCAATGCAGCAGTTCCTCGTTAGTATAGTGGTGAGTATCCCCGCCTGTCACGCGGGCGACCGGGGTTCAATTCCCCGACGGGGAGGTTAAACTTTCACCGCCTTGAAAAGCTTTTCTCTCATTTATCTCCAATATTGGATGCGGAATATACAGTGTAAAACTGACTCGGAGTTTCCCACTTTCCCCAATTTAATTTCACTGATATTCCAGCGGTTTTAAAATCTGCTCTCAGCGTCACTCTTCACCTCGATGTTCGACTGGCTTCTGTGATGGTGGGGATTTCGGGAGGAGGCCGAGATGGATCATCCACTCGGCACTTCTGGCTGAAGATGGTTTCTAAAACTTTTCACTCACGTGCTGGGCTTTACCATCTTTGAGGATGGGGATGTTCATCGAGCCTCTTCCCGTTAGTTGTTTAATTATCCACCATCATTCACAAATGGGTGTGGCAGGACTGCAGAGCTTTGATCTGATCCGTTGTTTGTGGGATCGCTTGTGGGGGTGAGCAGTTTGTTGTGAATCGGGTCAAAGGAGTAGGGGGTGGGGCTCGTGGTCAATATGAGCTCGGAGAGGGCAAGAGGGGAGATAGGAGAGAAACTAGAGAAAGATGTGAGTTCAGGGCGAAGGCAGGGGGAACCATGGGGGAAATTTGGCTTGTGGGCTGGGGGAAGGGAGGGAAGCGGCAGGTGGACGGATGGTCTCAATCTTCGTGACAAAGAAATCCATGAGCTCCTCGCACTTGTTGTTGGAGGGGAGAGGGGTTTAAGAAGATGGTTTGTAGTGAAGAGAAGCCGGGGGTTAGCTTTACATTCCAGGATGATCCTAGAATAGTGAGCAGATTTGGCAGAGAGCAGGACCTGATGGTGCTTTCAGTGTTCCCGCCAGATCTGGCGATGAATGGCTGAACCAGTTGTCCACCATAAATGTTCAAGTCTGCGACCTTGGTCTTAAAGGATGGGAGATGAGGCTGCACATCACATCCCTTAAACATTGTTACCCGTTTCTGTCTGAAACTGGTGAGTGAGTAAATAGAAAGGAACAGAAAAAAAGCATTTTAATCCATCAAACTTAATTCTGATCATTATTATAGCATGAAACCTGAACAGCCCATCCCTCAAACACTGATATAAAACCAGTCCCAGGACCCTGAGCCGCTGTGAAAATGCTGTGATCCCGACCTGATTCGAACTCGCAGTTTTCTGATCGGGAATCAGACGCTGTCAGTTGCGGCACGAGGTGGATCCGGATCCAGAGGAGGGAGATCGGTACCGACCGCCGCCGGGACTCTCGGAGGGCGAGAGACGGAAGCAGCAGCAGCCAGACCGCCTCAACAACAGCTCAGGATCCCCGCTCTCTAATCCAGCAGCTGCCGGCGGAGAGCTGCCAGTCCCGGCCTGAGCCGTGTCTGGGAGCCGCCTGCCGGTCTCTCTTCACTGAACGGGACCGATCCAGGTGCAGCTCACACACAGGCCCAGGAATCCCATTCCGGACAGATTCACTTCTTTAAACCTTGTTTAGATTCAGTGAATTGGGATTTAATTCAATCCTCATCTGCCCTCCGCTCTGTCAGTTCAGGACTTTATTTAAACCGATACTTGGAGCTCTGTTTTACAGGGTGTCGGCTGTTTAAATATTTCTCAGTCCCACTACTCACATTAATAACACGTTTTGCTGCGAACTGCTGATTGATACAAAGTGCCCAGGAATTAGGGAATTTCTCCCGGGGACCGGGGAACTGACTCGGATTCGGCTCAACCCTCAAATCCACAAAGTTTTTGTCGCTGCTGCTGTCCAGGATTAAAGGAAGGGACCGAACCAGAAGCGGTTTTAAATTATTACTGACAAATCAGGGTCAAAGGCAAAGGATACAGTCTGCTTATCTTCAGGGCTGAGTCCCTGCCCGCTTCACTGTCTGTCTGTCTCCCGGTTTATCCGTCTAATTGAGTGTCTGTCTTATTCTCTGTTTATTTTTGTTTGCTGACTGGGACTGGACACGTTCTCTGACACCAGTGCTCCCGTCAGACACCTTCAATTTCGGCCTCTTAATTAACCCTTCATGATCTTTCTCACACAGAAACCTCCGACCGAGATGCGCTTCCTTAAATATCCGCAGTGAGCTGTAAAAGCTGTGGATCCTGAACCAAAACCCCAGCAGATAAGAACTTTGATTCAGATTGTTATTAACTTAAGGCCAATACTTTTCTCATGATATTTAAGGAGGATTTGGGGCAAGTGGGAGCTGAAACTGAGAATCTCTGTCCCGGCTGTCGCTGGCTGAAGAGACGGGCGTTATTTTATTTGAAAACTGACGCTCAGAACTTTCCCTTCGAGAAGTGCTCCAGGAGATTGTGGTTGGTGGCAGTTGTCGGGGAGATCCAGAGGAGAGAGAGGAAAGCGTTCGTGCAAAACGGGCGTTAGTGCAAAACGGGCGTTAGAACAATTGCAGCCATTTTACACTCTGCCATTTATTTTCTTGGGGTCATTTTAACTTTCGGCAATTGTATAAAACGGGCTCTATGGGAATGGCCGCCCGTTCTACACCCGCCTCACTTTCCTTTTCATTCACTTCAATGGAAAGGAGACTCGGGCGAGGTTTTAGATTTTCAATTTGTCCGGGTGTAAAACTGGCGTTACGGATCCGCCGCCCCTCCTAGAAACTGCCGGATTTTCATTCCCACTGATCGAAATTGAAATGGGAAATTGAGCAGTTTCTATAATGAATAGTGGATCCAGAACGCCAGTTTTACGCAGGGGATTAAAACTGTTCATCTACCCGGACCTGTGATCATCAATGAATTTCCATAACGTACGATGAGCAAATTTAGGCGGTGACTTCAGATTGAATTGAGTTGTGATGTTGGGAGTCAGTTCCAGCTCCACGGCAGCCGTTTTCCTCTTTTGACTAATTTACCAATTAGAGTAAACGGATATTTAATCGCATTGAGCAGCTCCTCTCTGAACTTACTCTGGGTCACTGTGTCAATGGCCGTGTTCGGACAGGAACTCAGAAGCTGAAGCTTAATTCCCGCTTGTTGAAAGGTTGCAAAAGTGTAATAGAAAGATCTGTGGTTTAAAGTGGCTGTAATTCAAGTTACAACTCAGTTGCACCTTTCTCTCTCCCACTGTTGGTGTTTCTCCGTTTCACTCATTATTCTCAGTCACCCCTCTCTCTATCACTCTGCCGGCCCCTCTCTGTGTCACTCATTATTCTCAGTCACCCCTCTCTCCATCTCTCTGCCGGCCCCTCTCTGTGTCACTCATTATTCTCAGTCACCCCTCTCTCCATCACTCTGCCGACCTCTCTCGCAGTGTCTCTCTGTGTCACTCATTATTCTCAGTCATCCCTCTCTACCTCCATCTCCTGCTGCCTCTCTCTGTATCACTCATTATTGTCGGTTATGACTCACTCTCTCCCTCTGTTGGTGTCTCTCTATATCACTTACTCTCCTCAGTTGTGCATCTCCAAATCCCTCATCCACTGTCTCTCTGCGTCACTCGCTGCATCAAGTACACACATTCACCATCAGAAACATTAATAAAGCAGATTCTGTCTTAAATATTCTCTGGTAATTTGACGGATGAACCATTTACAGGAGAACATTAACGGGTATTTAGGACATCCTTATACGGTGTTTGCAGAAAGTAACCAAGACTTTATTGGATAGCTCAACACAAATTATTTTTCTTGAATATAAAAACTTCTCAATTTTCTTGACATTAACAAAATCGATTTATTTGAATTCTGCCAGTGATGTGTTAATGTGGAAGGTGTTTGGTGACAATATCACTTAAATCTCCAAAATAAGTGAGTCTGAGACACTTTCAGGAGCAGCCGTTGATCATCAAAGTGGAGTCAGTCGACATCAGTTATCCAAACGGTTGTGTAGACAACACTCTCCATAAATCCTTCACAATCAGCCTGCATCCAACCGATCCTCACTAATACAGAGAGGGGCTCTGATTTGGGTCAATCTGGTTCAATAAACCCGAAAGTTTATAGAGACCAAAATAACCAAAGGGAAAGTTTTTAAATTGTGCAATCTTGAAATAGAGCAAGTGTCTTGGGAATGTGGAGCTGATCAGTCAGTGCCTGCAGGAGAAAGTGCCCGACTCAGGATATTGTGGAAGGGGCTCTCCAGGAACATTCAGCTCTCTGATTGACCTGCTGTACATTTCTGGCATTCTCGGGTTTTAATGAAAAAAGGACAGAAATCATCAGGCGAGTCGGGCACTTCCGCTGTTCGTCTCTTTGTCTGATTCTGTTCAACTCACAGCGACATCCACAAAACTAACGCTGCACAAGAGCGGTTGATTTTCGTTCACAAATCCATTTCCAACGCGTGACGCAGCAATCGTCGTTCCAGCCCCAGTAATTGGTGGTGGCGCAGTTCTCACCCTCACAGTGTGCGCTCTTGTGGTTGTTCGGTTCACCTCTGCGCCAAAATCTGTAGGGACCAACGATCCACACAAATAAGTGCGGGGGAAATATTCCTTTTAGTTAAATGGAAGTGATTATTTAGTTGTCTCAGTTATAGAAATTGACCTCCTCATAACCTCAATCACTCGGCACGATAGGTGTCTCAGGGGCTCAGTCCCCTTTCCAGGGACTAATGTGCTGCACAGGAACAGAAGGCCCTGGGTTCCAGTGCTGGCTTGTCTGGAGTCAGCTGATTGGAAAGGTTGGTGGTGGGTGATGGATTTATCCTCAGTCATCCCTGAGCACAGGGTGGATTCAGACCCCTGACCCAATCCCAATCGCTGCCCAGTGGCCTCGGCTGCAAACCAATGAGGTGAATGTTTGAGGTTCTCCGACTGCGCTGCCGTAACTTTGGTGGGATTTCGGCGGAAACCCCATTCACGTGTCTAAATGGACGTCAGACAAAGTTACAGCAGCAGAGTGGGAGAGTCCGGAGGAAATTCAGCCCCGCACGTCTGAGGGCCATCTGTCCAGGAGAGGGAAGGATCTGCTCTGCTGGGTCCGACGGGCAGAGCCTGTCAAAGCTCATTGGGGGTGAATTCACCATGGGCCGTGGCACAAAATGGGCGGTAATGAATTGGGAGCAGGTCCGAGAAATTACCGAATATCTGGGGGTTTCTGCGGATCTTCTCCGAGGTTACTGTCGGCCAATGGAGAGAACCACAGAGGGAATTACTGGCCAATAGTAATGAGCATTTCCCATTGGTACAGAAGTACAGGGTTTATAGGGGATGTTAGTGTAGGGGTTAAAGGATACACTAGTGTAGTGATGATAGGGGACGGTTATGTAGGGATTATCGGGTTTGGTGTAGGGGTTATAGGGTACGGGTGATTAAGGGTTATAGGGTACGGGGGATTAAGGGTTATAGGGTACCCAGGTGTTGGCCAGAGGCTGCAGAAACCTATTGAGGTTAATTCGAATTGCTAACAAAGACACAGACTTTTGAACTGGGGTGACCTGGAGTTCAGTCACTGGTCTGAACTGGCCAGAACCGGTTTGAATTCGTTCCGCTTCTTACAGGGACAAAGGAACTGTGATGAGACACCAGTCCTTATTTAGAAAAGGAGTATGAGGTGATGCTACCTCGGCCCTTGGAACAGAGCCAATCAGGGGATGACATCGATCACTCCAGCAACTTTGAGCCAACCAGAGAAGACAGCATCTTTCGAAAAGACAGACTTGGGAATAAAACTGAAGAATTGCTGGCTTGGTCGCAGTTTGTTTGTGAGGGAGACTCCGGAGACTGACCATCGTGGAAGTAGGGACCCTACGTCAGGGACGTAGAGACGACGTCAGGGACGTAGAGACGATGTCGGGAGTGAGAGAGAGAATTGCCTGGCCAGCAGTATCTCTCCTTTCCGGGTAATATAATATCCTTTCTATTCTGTGACCACTCAGGGAGTGTTTGTCAGAGAAACCTAGTGGGTGTGCTTTTAAATCCTAATACTCAGGGAGTGTTAGTCAGGGAATCCTAGTTTGAGTATAAAACTGTATAACCTGCTGTAAACTGCATACCTATATCTAACTAGACGTATAAGCGGTATGTACATGATCTAATAACGATAATAAAGCAAATTGAGAATTAAGAGAGAATTGACTCTTCCTCTGTGTACTAAGCCAAAACCGTTAACCGGTGACTTCCGGTCAACACAGGATTAAGGGTTATAAGGTATGGTAGTGTCTGGATTATAGGGTACGGTAGTTTAGGGGTTATATGGTACAGTAGTTTAGAGGATATAGGTTGATAGGGTATGGTAGTGTAGGGGTTATAGGGTACGGTTCTGTAGGTACCCTATAACCTGTATATGTTAGTGCAGAGGTTATAGGGTATGGCCTTGTAGTGGTTATAAGAGTACGGTAATGTAGGGGTTCTAGGGTACTGAAGTATGGGAGTTAACGGTATGTTAGTGATTATGCAGCACTAGTTACAGCCTGCCAACCTGAAAATGATCCGTTTATTCCTACTCTTTGTTTTATGTCCGTTAACTAATCCTCTATCCATGCTAATGTACTACCCCCAACCCCATGAGCCCTCGTCTTGCAACAATCTTTTGTGTGGCACCTTATCAAATTTCTTTAGAAAATCCAAATATACGACATCTACTGGTTCCCCTTTATCTACCCTGCTGGCTACATCCTCAAAAAACTCCAATAAATTTGTCAAACACGATTTCCCTTTCATAAAATCATGTTGACTCTGCTTAATCATATTATGATGTTCTAAGTGCCCTGTTACCACTTCCTTAATAATAGATTCCAGCATTATCCTGACTACTGATGTCAGGCTAACTGGCCTGTAGATCCCAGTTTTCTCACTCCCTCCTTTCTTGAATAGTGGTGTTACATTTGCTACCTTCCAATCCAAGAGGACCGTTCTCGAATCTAGGGAATTTTGGAAGATCAGAACCAATGCATTCATGATCTCTGCAGCCACCTCTTTTAGAACACAAAATATAGGCCATCAGGTCCAGGGGATTTGATGTCTTTTAGTCCCATTAATTTCTCCAGTACTTTTTCTTTATTAATATTAATTACCTTAAATTCCTCAATCTCATTAGACCCTTGGTTTCCCACTATTTCTGGGTTTTTTTTGTGACTTCTACTGTGAAGACAGATACAAAATATTTATTTAACGTCTCTGCCATTTCCTTATTCCCCATTATAATTTCTCCTGCCTCACCCTCTAAGGGACTCACGTTTACTTTTGCTACTCTCTTTCTTTTTATATACTTGTAGAAGCTCTTACAATTGTTTTTATATTATTTGCTAATTTACTCTCATATTCGATTTTCTCCCTCTTTATCAATTTTTTTGCTCATCCTTTGCTGATTTCTATAACTCTCCCAATCCTCAGGCTTACTACGCTTCTTCGCAACATCATAGGCTTCTTCTTTTAATCTATTACTATCCTTAACTTTAGTTAGCCATGGACAGATCACTTTTCCCATGGAGTTTTTATTCCTCAATAGAATGTATATTTGTTGAGAATTATGAAATATTTCTTTAAATGTCCGCCATTGTTGATGTACCATCATATCTTTTAATCTAATTTCCCAAGTAACCTGAGCCAACTCACCCCTCATACCTATTTAATTGGCTTTGTTTAAGTTTAAGACTTCAGTTTCAGACTTGAGTTCATCACTCTGGAACTAAATGTGAAATTCTATCATATTATGATCACTCTGCCGCAGAGGATCCCTTACAATGAGATTACTAATTAACCCTGGCCCATTACACAAGACAAGATCTAAAATAGCCTGTTCCCTGGTTGATTCCACCAAGTATTGTTCTAGGAAACCGTCTCGAATGCATTCCATGAGCTAGTCCTCCAAATTACTTTTGCCAATTTGATTTGCCCAATCCACATTGAGATTATAAAGTCCCCCCGATTATTGCTTTACCTTTGTTACAAGCTCCTCTCATTTCTTGATTAATATTTTGTCCAACAGTATAACTACTGTAGCGGGGCCTATAAACAACTCCCACCAATATTTTCTGCAGCTTGTTATTTCTTATCTCCACCCATACTGATTCTACTTCCTGATTTTCCGAGCCAAGATCCTTTCTCACTGCTATCTTAATGTCATCCTTTATTATCAGGGCTACCCCACCCCACAACTTTTCCATTTTGTTTCTCTTTTCCAAAAGTCAAGTACCCGGAATATTTATTTCCCAACCTGGGTCACCTTGCAACCACGTCTCAGTAATGGCCATTATCAAACCCATTTATCTCTATTTGTGCCATTAATTCGTCTATCTTGTTACGAATGCTTCATGCATTCAAATGAATCGTCTTTAATTTTAACTTTTTAACTTTTTACTCTGATGTGACCTTATTCACTGACGCATTATTACCTCAAAACTCTCTGTCTCTTCCTGACACACTCTGCTTATCTTTAGGCAAATCGCAACACCTGACTTTTCTCTTTAGATTTATAAATTTACCCTTTCCTGAAACCATCCCGCCCCCCTGCAACTTTTTAGTTTAAAGCCCTATCTACCGCCCTAGTTATTCGATTCGCCAGGACACTGGTCCCAGCCCGGTTTAAGTGGAGCCCATTCCAATGGAATAGCTCCCTCTGTTCCCAGTACTGGTGCCAGTGCCCCATGAATTGAAACCCCTGTCTCCCACATCACTCTTTGAGCCACGCATTTAACTCTCTGAATTGTTCGACCTTCTGCCAATTTGCGTGTGGCTCAGGTAGTAATCCAGAGATTATTACCTTTGAGCTTCTGCTTATTAATTTGGACCCGAGCTCCTCAAACTCCCTCAGCAGAACCTCATTCCCAGTTCTACCTATGTTGTTGGTTCCCACGTGGACCACAACAGCTGGATCCTCCCCTCATGCTCCAAGTTCTTCTCCAGACACGAGGAGATATCCTTAACCCTGGCACCGGGTGGACAGCTCAGCCTTCGGGGTCCCGGTTGCGGCTGCAGAGAACAGTCGCCATCCCCCTGACTATACTAATCCCCACCACTACCACATTCCTTTTTACTCCCCCCGCTTGAATGGCCTCCTGTACCACGGTGCCGTGGTCAGTTTGCCCATCCTCCCCACAGTCTTTCTTCTCATTCACACAGGTAGCAAGTATCTCGCACCTCTTGGACAAGGTCAAGGGCTGAGGCTCCTCCCTCACTACACCCTGGGTCCCCATACCTGCCTGACTCACAGTCACATCCTCCTGTCCCTGACCACTGACCAAATCTAAACTATGATCTAAACTAAGGGGTATGACTGCCTCTTGGATCAAAGTGTCCAGATAACTCTCCCCCTCCTGATGCATCGCAATGTTTGCAGCTCAGACTCCAGCTCGACAACTCTGAGCCGAAGTTCCTCGAGTTGTGAACACTTACTGCAGATGTGGTTGCTCAGGATCTTGCTGGTCTCCACCAACTCCCATATACTGCAGTGACGACAAACCACCACCTGTCCTGCCATCTCTCTCTAACCTTGATTTATATAGTTAATTAGATAAAGTCTTTATTCACTCGATATTGTTAGTTCTATTAACAGTTAGTTTATCTAGTTTAAGTTCTGAATTTAATAAAATAACAGCGAGTTATAGTTTCCAAGCTCTTGGTTTGAACGACTGCCCGAGATCAGAGAGCAAAAAAAGCGGCAACACTCACCAACCAACCACCTGCCCGCTGTCCCGTGGCCTCACTCCTCCATTAGTTTTTGGTTTTGATTTCAGCCTTTAATATGGAGCGTTTCCTGGGCCTCCCGCTCAGGTCCGCTCTCCCACGCTACTCAACTTATAAGTTACAGTGGTTATAGAATATGGTAGAGCGCGGGCCGCGGGGGCACGGGAGAGCGCGGGCCGCGGGGGTACGGTGGAGCGCGGGCCGCGGGGGCGCGGCAGAGCGCGGGCCGTGGGGGTACGGTGGAGCGTGGGCCGTGGGGGTACGGTGGAGCGCGGGCCGCGGGGGTACGGTGGAGCGCGGGCCGTGGGGGTACGGTGGAGCGCGGGCCGCGGGGGTACGGTAGTGCGCGGGCCGCGGGGGTACGGTAGTGCGCGGGCCGCGGGGGTACGGTGGAGCGCGGGCCGCGGGGGTACGGGAGAGCGCGGGCCGCGGGGGTACGGGAGAGCGCGGGCCGCGGGGGTACGGTAGTGCGCGGGCCGCGGGGGTACGGGAGAGCGCGGGCCGCGGGGGTACGGTGGACCGCGGGCCGCGGGGGTACGGTGGAGCGCGGGCCGCGGGGGTACGGTAGTGCGCGGGCCGCGGGGGTACGGTGGAGTGCGGGCCGCGGGGGCACGGGAGAGCGCGGGCCGCGGGGGTACGGTGGAGCGCGGGCCGCGGGGGCACGGGAGAGCGCGGGCCGCGGGGGTACGGTGGAGCGCGGGCCGCGGGGGCACGGGAGAGCGCGGGCCGCGGGGGTACGGTAGTGCGCGGGCCGCGGGGGTACGGTGGAGCGCGGGCCGCGGGGGTACGGTGGAGCGCGGGCCGCGGGGGTACGGTACTGCGCGGGCCGCGGGGGTACGGTGGAGCGCGGGCCGCGGGGGTACGGTGGAGCGCGGGCCGCGGGGGTACGGTAGTGCGCGGGCCGCGGGGGCGCGGGTGTTACAGGTAAAATAGTGCACGGGTTATAGTGTTCGGTAGTGAAGAGTTAAATATCCTTTTATCATTTCCTACTGCAGTTGATAATTCAGTCGGGAACTACACGCCGTGCGGTTCATTTTCATTCTTCCCGCCCGACGGTAAACGGGTGACAGGAGATCCGCCGCCCGGCTGACATTCCGCTCGATAGTCGTTCCCATCGAAGTGAGTGGAGATTAAAATCCTACAGAATGTAAAACCACCGGCCGATTCGCTCCCGCCCGTTTTATCCCGACGGTAAAAGTGAACATTCAGCCCAGAATGGTTTTTCAGGCCCCACCCCCGGCCCAGGGGCTAATTTTAACATTTTCACAAAGACAATTGGAAAGGAAAATGGTGGGAGGTGTAGAACGGGCGGCCGATCCGATATCGCCCGTTTTACACTATCGCCTGAAGTTAAAATGAAGCCCAGACTGTTCCTTGTACAGTCAGACTGTGCAGACTAATCACACAGTGAACATTAGAACCGACAAACACACGGGATTTTATCCCGGGAATCTGATTGGATTTGAGGTCGAGCTCCGAAGATCACTGAGCCGAGGTCTCACCACCCAGTTTCCCGGGAATATTGTTCTGCGTCCCCTCCATTCACTCACACCTCTCAGTACTCACTCAGGTTCAGAGAGCGGGCCTGCACCATCCACCCATTGCCAGGTGCCTTCCTTTTCCTCGTCCGTCAATCCAATCCAATGTGCATAATATCCGCCCTTAACAAAATCCTTCAGGGAATGTGAAAATATTACACAGCTTGTAAGATTATTATTAATTGAAAAACTAGGAGCAGGGTCAGTGCTTATTGTGTAACACTGCTCAATGGTTATAGACAATAAGGAAGGAGACAAGGCAATTAAATAACAGTGAGTATGTGATGTTTAACTTGTTTTTTAAAAATATGTTGATTGTAGGAGGAAGAGAAAAAAGAAAGAAAGGAAAGTAACCCCGCTGTTCAAGAAAGGAGGGAGAGAGAAAACAGGAAACTACAGGCCAGTTAGACTGACATCAGTCATCGGGAAAATGCTGGAATCCATTATTGAGGAAGTGGTAACAGGGCACTGAGAAAATCATTATATGATTAGGCCGAGTCAACATGGTTTTATGAAAGGGAAATCATGTTTGAGAAATCTATTAGAGTTTTTTGAGGATGTAACTAGCAGGGTCGATAAAGGGGAACCAGTGCATGTCGTATATTTGGATTTTCAAAAGACATTTGATAAGGTGCCACATAAAAGGTTCTTACGCAAGGTCAGGGCTCATGGGGTTGGTTAATGGACAGAAAACAGAGAGTAGGGATAAACGGGTCATTTTCAGATTGGCAGGCTGTAATTAATGAGGTGCCACAAGGATCAGTTTTGGGCCTCAGCTATTTACAAACTATATTAATGACTTAAATGAAGGGATCGAGCGTAATGTATCCAGGGATCGAGCGTAATGTATCCAGGTTTGCTGACGATACAAAGCTGGTGGGAAAGTAAGCGGTGAGGAGGAAAGGGATATAGACAGGTTAAATGAGCGGGCAAGATGGTGGCAGATGGAGTATAACGTGGGGAAATGTGAGGTTATTCACTTTGGTCGGAAGAATAGAACAACAGAATATTTTTTAAATGGTGAGATACTATTAAATGTTGGTGTTCAGAGAGATTTGGGTGTCCTCGTACAAGAAACACCAAGTTAACATGCAGGTACAACAAGCAATTAGGACGGCAAATGGCATGTTGGCCTTTATTGCAAGGGAGCTGGAGTACAAGAGTAAGGAAGTCTTACTGCAATTGTATAGGGCTTTGGTGGGACCACACCTGGAGTACTGTGTACAGTTTTGGTCTCCTTATCTAAGGAAGGATATACTTGCCTTAAAGGCAGCGCAACGAAGGTTCACCAGATTGATTCCTGGGATGAGAGGGATGTTCTATGAGGAGAGATTGAGTAGAATGGGCCTATATTCTCTGGAGTTTAGAAGAATGAGAGGTGATCTCAGTGAAACATATAAGATTCTGAGGGGGCTTGATAGGGTCGATGCTGAGAGGCTGTTTCCCCTGGCTGGAGATTCTAGAACTAGGGGGCATGGTCTCAGGATAAGTGGTCGGCCATTTAAGACTGAGATGAGGAGGAATTTCTTCACTCAGAGTTGTGAATCTTTGGAATTCTCGACCACAGAGGGCTGTGGATGCTGTGTCATTGAGTGTATTCAAGGATGAGAGAGATAGATTTTTGCAATTTGGGGGAATCAAGGGATATGGGGATCGGGCAGGAAAGAGGAGTTGAGGTCAATGATCAGCCATGATCTGATTGAATGACGGAGCAGGCTCGAGGGGCCGTATGGCCTACTCCTGCTCCTTATTGTTATGTTCTTATGTTCCTAAATAAAGAAAGACCTTGCATTTATACAACGCCTTTCACGACCTCAGGACGCACCAAAACATTTCACAGCCAATTAAGTACATTTAAAGATTAGTGACTTTTGAAATGAGGGGAAACGCAGCAGCTAGTTTGAGCACAGCAGGACACCACAGTAATTAGATAATGACCAGATCAACTGGTTTAGTGATGTTGGTTGAGAATAAGTAATAGCCAGGATGCCGGAAGATCTCCCCTGCTCTTCTTCGAATAGTGCCATGGGATCTTTTACACCCACCTGAGAGGGCAGATAGAGCCTTGGTTTCATAGCATCATAGAATGATACAGCACAGAAGAAGGACATTTGGTCCATTGTGCCTTTGAAAGAGCTATCCAATTCGTCCCATTCCCCTGCCCTTTCCCCATCGCTCTGCAAATTTTTCCCCTTCAAGTATTTATCCAACTCTCTTTTGAAAGTTATTATTGAGTCTGCTTCCACCACCCTTTCAGGCAGTGCATTCCAGATCATAACAACTCGCTGTTTAAAACAATTTCTCCTCATCTCCCCTGTGGCTCTTTTGCCAATTACTTTAAATCTCGTTACCAACACTTCTGCCACTGGAAATAGTTTCTCCTTGTTTACTGTATAAAAACCCTGCATAATTTTGAACACTTCTAATAAATCTCCCCTTAACCTTCTCTGCTCTGAGAAGAACAATCCCAGTCTCAAAAAGGATTGAGGAATCAGAGAGGACTTAAAGCTATAATGGGAGTTGTCTACAGGCATCCTGACAGCGGCAATGAAGTGGTAGAATGTATTCATTCAGAGATTAGAGAGGCATGGTCGCAAAAGCAGAGTTGTTTTAATGGGAGACTTTAATTTTCATATTGATTGGGAAGAGCAGAGCAGCTCAAGTCAGAAAGGTCGTGAATTTTTAGAGTGCATTCAAGAGAGTTTTCTGGAACAATGTGTTCTAGAGGGCAGGACTTACTAGATTTAGTATGTTAATAATCTAACAGTAATGGAAAATTTATCTGACGGGGGATCGTAATATGATCGAATTCAATGTTACGTTTGAGAAGGAGAAATGGAAGACAATTACTAAGATTCTAGATTTTGCTAACTTCAAAGGGATGAGACGGAGACTGACGGCAGAAAACTTGTCGAAAGTGTTATCAGGTAAAACTACCGATGAACAGTGGGAGTTGTTCAAAAAATAATTCAGCTTAATACACAAGTAGAGTATACTCATAAGGGGCAAGAGCTCTACTTCCCAAATAAAACAGCCATGGTGGACAAAAGAGGTGAGAGATAAGATAATTCTAAAGGAGGGAGCGTACAAAAGTGTAAACAATAGTGTAGATCCAGGGGACTGGGAGAAATATAAAGAACAGCAAAGGAAGACAAAAAAGATAGTAAGAGCCGCAAAAATGGAATATGAAAAGAAACTTTAAGGGTAACAAGATTAACACAAAAAGATTTTACAACTATATTACAAGAAAAAGGGTAGTCAAGGGTAATGTGAGTCCTTTAAAAACAGATGTGGGTAATATTGCAAATGAAAATAAGGAAATGGCAGACTTGTCAAATGGTTACTTTGTGTCAGTCTTCACAGTAGAGGAAGAGGATAATATACCTGACATTCCAGGGAAACTAATAATAAGTCAAGGACTGGAACTCACTAAAGTTAACATAAGCAAGAAAACAGTATTGGAAAATATAATGGCACTAAAGGCTGACAAATCCCCAAGTTCTGATGGTTTCCACCCCAGGGTTTTAAAGGAAGTAGGTGGGGAAATTGCAGATGCTTTAGCCGTGATCTTCCAAAACTCTCTCAATTCAGGAATTGTCCCTTTCGATTGAAAAATTGCAAATGTAGCTCCATTATTTAAGAAAGGTGAGAGAGAGAGAAATCAGGAAATAATAGACCTGTTAGTCTAACATCTGTTGTGGGGAAGTTATTGGAATATATAATTAACTAATGACAGATTGACTGAACACTTAGAGAAATTGAGCTGATTAGGGAGAGCCAACATGAATTTATAAAGGGTAGCTCATGTGTAATAAAGGTAACTGAATTTTTTGAGGAAGTAACTGAAGTAGTAGACAGGGGAATGTTTATGGATGTGGGTTATATGGACTTCCAGAAGGCATTTGATAAGGTTCCACATAAG
The DNA here is from genome assembly GCF_035084215.1 of Heptranchias perlo. Taxonomy (NCBI): domain Eukaryota; kingdom Metazoa; phylum Chordata; class Chondrichthyes; order Hexanchiformes; family Hexanchidae; genus Heptranchias; species Heptranchias perlo. The sequence goes on along the minus strand of NC_090359.1, from coordinate 15,202,917 downwards.
AGACTGTTAGCTAAAATTAAAATTCATGGAATTGAAGGCAAATAATTGACCTGGTTAGGGGATTGGTTCGGCAGTCGAAGACAGAGTGTAGGAATAATGGGTATGTACTAGAATTGGAAGAAAGTGACTCGTGGTGTCCCACAAGGATCTGTGCTGGGGCCTCAAATATTCACTATTTTATTAATGACTTGGATAACACAATAGAGAGCCATACATCCGAGTTTGCCGATGACACAAAGATTGGTGGTATAGTTATTAGTGTAGAGGGGAGCTTAAAATTACAAAGACATTGATTGATTAAGTGAGTGGGCAAAACTGTGGCAGATGGATTTCAACGCAGGAAAATGTGAGGTCATCCATTTTGGACCAAGAAAGGATTGATCCGAGTACTTTTTAAAATGGTGAAAATCTAGGAACAGTGGAGGTTCAAAGAGATTCAGGTGTCCATGTGCACAGATCACTAAAATGTAGCGGTCAGGTAAAAAAAAAATCATAAATGATAATGGAATGTCAGCCTTTATAACTGGATGGCTAGAATATAAAAGGGAGGAAGTTTTGCTACAGCTATAAAAGCCCTGGTTAGACCACATCTGGAGCACTGTGCACAGTTCTCGGCACCACATCTAAGAAAGAATATATTGGCCTTGGAAGGGGTGCAGCGTAGATTCACCAGAATGTTACCAGGGCTCCAAGGATTACATTATGAGGAGAGATTACAGACACTAGGCTTGTATTCCCTGGAATATAGAAGGTTAAGGGGTGATGTGATTGAGGTTTTTCGGATTTGAAAGGATAGGGTAGATAGAGAGAAACTTTTTCCGCTGGTGGGAGAGTCCAGGACAAGGGGACAGAACCTTAAAACCAGAGCACGGCCATTCAGGAGAGAAGTTCGAAACACTTCTTCATAGAAAGGGTGGAGAAGTGTGGAACTCTCTCCCACAAAAAGCAGTAGATGCTAGCTCAATGAATAATTTTAAATCTGAGATCGATAGAATTTTCCTGGCCAAGGGTACACCACTGTATACTTCCCGCCAGTCTGAAAAACAACCGTTATCCACGACTCTCTGCCTTCTGTCCCCAAGCCAATTTTGTATCTGCGCAGCCACTGCCCCTTTAATCCCATGGACTTCAATTTTGTTAACAAGTCTATCATGTGGTACTTAACAAACAGCATTTGAAAGTCCATTTACACAATATCAACCGCACTACCCTCATCAACCCTCTCCGTTACTTCATCAAAGAACTCAATCAAGTGAGTCAAACACGATTTATCTTTACAAATCCACGCTGGCTGTCATTTATTAACCCATATTTTTCCAAGTGACTGTTAATTTTTTCTTGGTTTATTGTCTTTAAAGGTTTACCCACCACTGTCGTTAGGCTGACTGGCTGCAGTTACCAGGATTATCCCTCGCCCCTCTTTTGAACAGACATGTAACATTTGCAATCCTCCAGTCCTCTGACACCACTCTTATATCTAAGGAGGATTGGAAGATTGTGGCCAAAGCCTCAGCTTCTCTACCCTTACTTCTCTCAGCAATCTAGGATGCATCCCATCCGGACCGGGTGACTTTCCTACTTTCAGCGCTGTCAACCTTTTTAGCACCTCCTCTTTATCTATTTTTATCCTATCCGATTTCTCTACTACTTCCTCTTTACCGTGACATTGGCAGCATCTTCTTTAGTGAAGACAGACGCAAAGTATCAACTTCATACCTCAGCCATGCCCTTTGCCTCCACAAGAGGATCTACTTTTTGGTCCCTAATCGGCCCTACCTTTCCTTTGACTGCCCTTTTAGTATCTATATGTTTATAAAAGACTTTTGAGTTCCTTTTTATGTTTCCCGCTAATCTATTCTCATACACTCTCTTTGCCCCTCTTATGGCCATTTTCAGTTCTCCTCTGGTTTAATGTCTCATCCGAAAGCCGTTACCTCTGACAGTGCAACACTCCCTCAGTACTGTACTGGAGTATCAGACTGGATTCCGTGCTCACATCTCTGGAGTGGGACTTAAACCCATGACCTTTCGACTCCAAGGTGATTGTGCTAACTCTGAGCTAAGGCTGGCACCTAAAATATGGAGAGAGCTGAGAAGTCCACGGTTTTAGATCTTGGGGTTAATGAGCGTGACCACAAGGAGGTGATGACCCTGGATTTAAATGCAGAGCAGATTCATAGAGCGGGGTGGGGAGAATGTACGGGGCATCGAGGTAAGAGGAAGAAGAGATGAATAACTGTAAATATATTGTAACAATAGAAGACAAAAGAATAGTTACAACGCAGAGAGAGGCAGAGATAGAAAAGGAGGTAGAAATAGAGACAGTGGCAGATAGAGTGCACATCGGAATGGTCTTCTCTTTAGAAGAGAATGGGCTCCTGCTAGCATCCTCTCATTGGTTTGTTAGAAACTGACCTGTGTGTGTCTGACCTGTGTGTGTCTGACCTGTGTGTGTCTGACCTGTGTGTCTGAATGAGAGTGTGGCGACCGTGTGTTACACTGGAACTCTTAACTTGGTTTTGTACAGTCCGACAGCAAAGGTCTTTGACCTGAAACGATCCCTGTCTCTTTATCCACAGATGTTGCCTGACTTGCTCAGTATTTCCAGCATTCCAGCATTGTCTGTTTCCTACAGGAAATCTGATAGTTAATCTGTTGGGAGTATGGAAATATGGGGTATAAATTCATCTTGCACTGTGGCATAAACCGAGTGATAGTAAATCGGCCGCCCATTTCACCCCCCCGCCCCCCCCACCCGTTCCATCCCCGCCATTGAAGTCAATGAAAATGAAAATCAGGTGGAGTATAAAATGGGCGGCCGATTCTCTCTCGCCCGTTTTGCGCCACTGCTGCGCCGAATTTATACCTCACCATGCCGGGGGAGTCTACGGGGTGATATCTGACCTGCCGCCAGTCCCACAGAATTGGCATTGCAGATCGAGCGCCTGTTATTGACACCGCCCGATACCCCTCAGGTGGTGGAGACAAAATCTACCCCGGGGGGGGGAAATTCCACTTCTTTGCTCCTCTGCACACAGTTCTTCATCCATTTATTTAATGACGAGTGCAGGATCGAAATATCTACCCCATAATCATTGGTCTAATTAAAGTGATATTATATTCTCACGGTACGATGAACTCTCACCTGTTCCTCTTGACTAGTGATCACCACAAGATGGGATTTGTTCCCACTGCAATAATTCGCACTTTCAGTCCAATTTCGTCGTTCAGTTGAAAAAAAGTAACAACTTCCATTAAAAAACTTCCATTCCTTCGGACAAAAGATCTCATCACACTCTGTAAGACAACAGATTTTGTTGGCATATTTCACCAGAGATAGAGAAATAATTGGATTATATAGAGGGATGGATAGAGCGAGAAATAGATGGGCAGATAGAAACAGAAACAGAGAGATGAATAAATAGACAAATTGATGGATTGCTAGTTGGATAGATAAAAGGATATGAGAGAGACAGAGAATGGATACATAGAGGGTAAAATTAAACCAGGGCGGGGGGTGCGACTGACGGGAGCGGATCGACCGCCCGTTATACACACGCCCGATTTCCCTTCTATGGACTTCAATAGGGGGCGGGCGGCCAATCCTCTACGGCCTGTTTATCTGCACAAACTGAAGTTTAATTTCACCTCCGAGGGTGGAACTAAACACCTTGGGACATTTTACTACATTAAAGGTGTTTTTTAAATGCAAATTGTTGTAGATAGATATGCAGATAAATAAATAACCAAATGGATGGATGGGTGTGTATGTATGGATAATGGAATGAATCGGTGGGGACATGGATGAGTGGGTGGTTATGGAAATCGGTGGATGGATGAATAGATTCCTGAAATATGAATAATTATTATACATACCCGGAGCACGATTCTGATCACAAAACCTTATCCAAAGTTGTGTATATTTTTCCTGGAGGTGTGTAAAATTGTGGTTCAGTTTCTCCAGGGTCGTAAATGTCATCTCAAGTTCCTTGCGGGTGAAATATCCTTAAAATAAGAGAAACTCTTTACAACGTGAAAAGAATAACACACAATTAATGTGATGATGTGGAGATGCCGGTGATGGACTGGGGTGGACAAATGTAAGGAATCTTACAACACCAGGTTATAGTCCAACAAATTTATTTTAAAATCACAAGCTTTTGGAGATTATCTCCTTCGTCAGATGAATGAATGAAAAGGTTCTCAAATCGCATATCTTATACTATGTTGGGACAGCATCACACCAATCAAAAGGTGTCGTTGTTATTCAAACAGGCCAGTCACGGAGAACAGCACGTCCCAGTACACTAGATATACATTGTGTCGATTACACAGGCAGGCAGAAAGAAACTCAAAATGGCAGAGAGAGAGAGAGAGAGAGAGAGAGAATTTTTAAAAACATATAATTTTTTTCCCCCTTTTTGCTGGTGGGGTTACGTGTAGCGTGACATGAACCCAAGATCCTGGTTGAGGCCGTCCTCATGGGTGCGGAACTTGGCTATCAACTTCTGCTCGACGATTTTGCGTTGTCGTGTGTCTCGAAGGCCGCCTTGGAGAACGTCAAGGACATTCAGCCACCGATCTTCGGGTAAGCGTTCTCCAAGGCGGCCTTCGAGACACACGACAACGCAAAATCGTCGAGCAGAAGTTGATAGCCAAGTTCCGCACCCATGAGGACGGCCTCAACCGGGATCTTGGGTTCATGTCACGCTACACGTAACCCCACCAGCAAAAAGGGGGAAAAAAATTATATGTTTTTGAAAATTCTCTCTCTCTCTCTCTCTCTCTCTGCCATTTTGAGTTTCTTTCTGCCTGCCTGTGTAATCAACACAATGTATATCTAGTGTACTGGGACGTGCTGTTATCCGTGACTGGCCTGTTTGAATAACAACGACACCTTTTGATTGGTGTGATGCTGTCCCAACATAGTATAAGATATGCGATTTGAGATCCTTTTCATTCATTCATCTGACGAAGGAGATAATCTCCGAAAGCTTGTGATTTTAAAATAAATTTGTTGGACTATAACCTGGTGTTGTAAGATTCCTTACAATTAATGTGAAATAAACAAGTAACCTGGGATAAACTATAAAACACGGCTGGTGATATATTGTTTCACTGCTTCTGAAATCCTTAGAAATTATATAAAACTACAAATACTGACAGGCATCAGTGGACTTCAAAAATACGATAGCAAGAGTTGTGAAATATTGTGGGGAAAAACTGTATCTCAAGACTTTACATTGCTTCCAACCTGCTTTTTGGGACACTGTAATGAAAATGATAATCTGCATTTAACCCCTGCTCTACCTGATTAGGAACGATTGTTGAGGAAATTTATTCCATATTAAATCTGAAGTGTATCAGTCCGGGTCGCATTTCACAGTGAAACTGTCTGGATCGAATGTATGCTGCAGCTGAGCGAGGAGTGTTTGATGGGACAGTGTAGAGGGAGCTTTACTCTGTATCTAACCCGTGCTGTATCTGCCCTGGGAGTGTTTGATGGGACAGTTTAGAGGGAGCTTTACTCTGTATCTAACCCATGCTGTACCTGCCCTGGGAGTGTTTGATGGGACAGTTTAGAGGGAGCTTTACTCTGTATCTAACCCATGCTGTACCTGTCCTGGGAGTGTTTGATGGGACAGTTTAGAGGGAGCTTTACTCTGTATCTAACCCATGCTGTACCTGCCCCGGGAGTGTTTGATGGGACAGTTTAGAGGGAGCTTTACTCTGTATCTAACCCGTGCTGTACCTGCCCCTGGGAGTGTTGAATGGACAGTGTAGAGAGAGCTTTACTCTGTATCTAACCCGTGCTGTATCTGCCCCTGGGAGTGTTTGATGGGACAGTACAGAGGGAGCTTTACTCTGTATCTAACCCATGCTGTACCTGCCCCGGGAGTGTTTGATGGGACAGTTTAGAGGGAGCTTTACTCTGTATCTAACCCGTGCTGTACCTGCCCCTGGGAGTGTTGAATGGACAGTGTAGAGAGAGCTTTACTCTGTATCTAACCCGTGCTGTATCTGCCCCTGTGGAGTGTTTGATGGGACAGTATGGAGGGAGCTTTACTCTGTATCTAACCCGTGCTGTATCTGCCCCTGGGAGTGTTTGATGGGACAGTGTAGAGGGAGCTTTACTCTGTATCTAACATGTGTTGTACATTTCCTGGGATTATTTTGATTGGACAGACAGCTCTAATGATCCCTCCTCCCCCGTTGGGTCACCAACGTGAACCAGGACAAGTTCGGAATAAGTGATGAAGAGAAAAATAATAAAATCAATTTTACTAACCAGTTGTTATTTGTGAAACAATTGCTGCAATTAGAACAAAGCAGATGACCAGAAGGACTATCGCCGGCACCTTCCAGGAGGCAGGTTTCTTGGTATCTAAAATGAGAAATGATTTGGCGAATGAAAAAATGGAACAAAAGCACTGGAATGTACACGGCTCTGGGCTGATCATTTAAATCAAAGGAGTTTGGAAAACTTTCAAGAGCAAAAAACTAATTAGCAACAAATTTAATTTGTTGATGACACAAAATCACAAAACATTTATATAAAAAGGAAGAAAGGAGCACAATTTTACACTGAATTTATCATTTTAAGGCCATGGATTTGGTAATCAGGAAATGTTCTGTCCCGTATTGAGAGACAGGGAATTTGATGAAGGACAGTTGTAGTATTTGTGTGTGAGGAGTTTATGTTTTTCAGGAATGCCGGGGATACTGGGCTTGTTCTGTTTGGAAAGTAAAGCTCACGGGTAATTTTAACTTTTAGCGATGGTGTAAAACGGGTGATATCAGATCCACCGCCCATTATACTCCTGCCCATTTTACATCATCGCTGAAATTTAAAATGACCCCCCAGACTTCGAGATATTGAGGGACATTTTCAATTTGCCCCTCGGGGGGTAAATCTGAAATCGGTGGAAATGGAAATCGGGAGGTTTCTATAATTGGTGCCGATTCACAATCCCAGTTTTATGCTCGGGCAGCAAGTTGAAAAGGGGCGATTTTAACCCACCCCACCCGGCGTAGTTCACCTTCTGTCCTCTCTGCTTAACCTCTTTACCTGCCTCAGTCACCTTCTCCCCTTCCCAGTTCACCGTAATGGGCCACAATTCACTGTAGCCAGTGAACAAACGGCGCCCATCGTTCGTTGGACTTGCCTGTGCCCGTTCAGTTTCCATGAGCTTTTGTACAGCAAGTTGCTGTAAGTGAGAGAGCCAAACAGCACTACAGGGCATCTGGGGCCTCTGTGAACAGGGCAAGCAACTGTGTTTCTCTTTAATCAATCAGATTAAAGCATCGTTAATGAACAGTGCAGAGTCTGAACCAGGAAATGTGAGTTAGAATAGTGTATTCAATGTCAAATCAGTTACAGAAAGCGAAATCAAGAGAGGGAAATGAAAGATTGAATTAAGAGAGAGAAAAAAGAGACAGAAAGAAAAATTGAAACAAAAAGTTTTAATTTAACTTTTTAAAAAATAATCTCCAACAATTAAAAGCTGAAGGACTGAGACTCCACACTGGTAAAAGTTAATTTTCAGTGCCAGAGAGATTGTTTGGCAGTAATTAAGATTTATCACACCATTAAAATCGGTACTTAGACTGAAATGGACAAGCCCTAACTTTCTGTGGTGAGTTTAGTTCCTATCACCCACACAAATACAGGAACTTCACGCTGTTCAATGTATTTGAACAGTGAGTCAGACAGCGAGATTCTGTTTCGCGAAGTCAACGGTGGAGCGGCGCATCTCGGACAGCAACTTCCAGATTTTCCCATTTAACCACGCATCTGCCCCTCGCCTGAAGTTGCCGTGCGATTTATGGATGAGTGATGGAAGGTGTCGTCGACAGTGCTATCAAGTGGCACTTACTCACCAATAACCTGCTCACCGATGCTCAGTTTGGGTTCCACCAGGACCACTCGGCTCCAGACCTCATTACAGCCTTGGTCCAAACATGGACAAAAGAGCTGAATTCCAGAGGTGAGGTGAGAGTGACTGCCCTCCCTTGACATCAAGGCAGCATTTGACCGAGTGTGGCACCAAGGAGCCCTAGTAAAATTGATGTCAATGGGAATCGGAGGAAAAATCTCCAGTGGCTGGAGTCGTACCTAGCACAACTTGGTGTTGTAAAATTGTTTACAAAGGAAGATGGCAGTGGTTGTTGGAGGCCAATCATCTCAGCCCCAGGACATTGCTGCAGGAGTTCTTCAGGGCAGTGTCCAAGGCCCAACCATCTTCAGTTGCTTCATCACTGACCTTCCATCCATCATAAGGTCAGAAATGGGGATGTTCGCTGATGATTGCACAGTGTTCAGTTCCATTCGCAACCCTTCAGATAATGAAGCAGTCCGTGTCCGCATGCAGCAAGACCTGGACAAATCCAGGCTTGGGCTGATCAGTGGCAAGTAACATTCGCGCCAGATAAGTGCCAGACCATCTCCAACAAGAGAGAGTCTAACCACCTCCCCTTGACATTCAACGGCATTACCATCGCTGATTCCCCCACCATCAACATCCTGGGGGTCACCATTGACCAGAAACTTAACTGGACCAGCCACATAAATACTGTGGCTACGAGAGCAGGTCAGAGACTGGGTATTCTGCGGTAAGTGAATCACCTCCTGACTCCCCACAGCCTTTCCACCATCGACAAAGCACAAGTCAGGAGTGTGATGGATGAGTGCAGCTCCAACAACACTCAAGAAGCTCGACGCTATCCAGGACAAAGCAGCCCGCTTGATTGGCACCCCATCCACCGCCTTGAACATTCACTCTCTCCACCACCGGCGCACAGTGGCTGCAGTGTGTACCATCCACAGGATGCACTGCAGCAACTCGCCAAGGATTCTTCGACAGCACCTCCCAAACCCACAACCTCGACCACCTAGAAGGACAAGGGCAGCAGGTACATGGGAACAACACCAACTGCATGTTCCCCTCCAAGTCACACACCATCCCGACATGGAAATATATCGCTGTTCCTTCATCATCGCTGGGTCAAAATCCTGGAACTCCCTACCTAACAGCACTGTGGGAGAACCTTCACCACACGGACTGCAGCAGTTCAAGAAGGTGGCTCACCACCACCTTCTCAAGGGCAATTAGGGATGGGCAATAAATGCCGGCCTTGCCAGCGACGCCCAGATCCCATGAATGAACAAAAAAAAATGCATAAATAATGGTGAGCATCATCAGCCTCACCATTATTTGGGCAGTAAATTCTGACCCATTACGTTTCTATTACAATTTCTCAAAAGCCAAGTTCACGCTCTCCCTTGTCTGGTTGATCTTCCTAGCTGTGCACATCACATCCTCACTCATCTGGCTTATCTTCACATCTGTCTACTACACCACCTTATTCATCTAGATCTGCTTCTCACCCACCAAGGAACATTGTCACTTTCCGAGTTCATCTCATATCTAGGTTACTTTGTCTCTTGTAATAGTTGCCCTTCAAGGGATGTCCAGCGCACCCTCTCCCCTGTCCAGCGCGCCCTCTCCCCTGTCCAGCGCGCCCTCTCCCCTGTCCAGCGCGCCCTCTCCCCTGTCCAGCGCGCCCTCTCCCCTGTCCAGCGCGCCCTCTCCCCTGTCATAAGAACATAAGAAATAGGAGCAGGAGTAGGCCAATCGGCCCCTCGAGCCTGCTCCGCCATTCAATAAGATCATGGCTGATCTGATCTTAACCTCAAATCTAAATTCATGTCCAATTTCCTGCCCGCTCCCCGTAACCCCTAATTCCCTTTACTTCTAGGAAACTGTCTATTTCTGTTTTAAATTTATTTAATGATGTCGCTTCCACAGCTTCCTGGGGCAGCAAATTCCACAGACCTACTACCCTCTGAGTGAAGAAGTTTCTCCTCATCTCAGTTTTGAAAGAGCAGCCCCTTATTCTAAGATTATGCCCCCTAGTTCTAGTTTCACCCATCCTTGGGAACATCCTGACCGCATCCACCCGATCAAGCCCCTTCACAATCTTATATGTTTCAATAAGATCGCCTCTCATTCTTCTGAACTCCAATGAGTAGAGTCCCAATCTACTCAACCTCTCCTCATATGTCCACCCCCTCATCCCCGGGATTAACCGAGTGAACCTTCTTTGTACTGCCTCGAGAGCAAGTATGTCTTTTCTTAAGTATGGAGACCAAAACTGTATGCAGTATTCCAGGTGCGGTCTCACCAATACCTTATATAACTGCAGCAATACCTCCCTGTTTTTATATTCTATCCCCCTAGCAATAAAAGCCAACATTCCGTTGGCCTTCTTGATCACCTGCTGCACCTGCAAACTAACTTTTTGATTTTCTTGCACTCGGACCCCCAGATCCCTTTGTACTGCAGTACTTTTCAGTTTCTCGCCATTAAGATAATAACTTGCTCTCTGATTTTTCCTGCCAAAGTGCAGAACCTCACATTTTCCAATATTGTATTGCATCAAAAGGCGGGATTTCAGAGCGCTGAGAACAGCTGAGAGGAGCCGAGCCGAGCGGAGGGAGCGTCCGATAAAAGGCGGGATTTCAGAGCGCTGAGAACAGCTGAGAGGAGCCGAGCTGAGCGGAGGGAGCGTCCGATAAAAGGCGGGATTTCAGAGGGAGCTGCGACCGAGTTCGAAGTGACGTCAGGAATCAGATCGGGACGCGACACAGGGGAGGCACCTGATTGGTGAGTAGGTTCAGGTGAGTATTTCTACTTATCTGCAGTAACTAAAGTAAAAAGAAAGGGAAGGTCTGCAGGTCTTATAGGAAGTAGCGTTTTTTTTAGTGAATCAAGGTCCCTCGTGCAGTTAACATTCTCTAAATTGAGAACAATTTAAAGGAGTAAACTCCTTAAAGGGAGTGGTAAGTAGTTTTTCTTTCCTTTTTTTCTCTTGACATTGTAGTTGTTGTTAAGCTAACTTAAGGGTTAAGTCATGGCAGGAGATCCCACAGCCGTGTCATGTTCCTCTTGTGGGATGTGGGAATTCAGGGATCCTTCCTGTATCCCTGATTCCTTCACCTGCGGGAAGTGTGTCCAGCTGCAGCTATTGTTTGACCGCTTGACGGCTCTGGAGCTGCGGATGGACTCACTTTGGAGCATCCGCGATGCTGAGAAAGTCGTGGATAGCACGTTCAGTGAGTTGGTCACACCGCAGATAAAAATTACTGAGGGAGATAGTGAATGGGTGACCAACAGACAGAGGAAGAGTAGGAAGGCAGTGCAGGGGTCCCCTGCGGTCATCTCCCTCCAAAACAGGTATACCGTTTTGGATACTGTTGGGGGAGATGGCTCACCAGGGGAAGGTGGCAGTGGCCAGGTTCATGGCACCGTGGCTGGCTCTGCTGCACAGGAGGGCAGGAAAAAGAGTGGCAGAGCTATAGTGATAGGGGACTCGATTGTAAGGGGAATAGACAGGCGTTTCTGCGGACGCAACCGAGACTCCAGGATGGTATGTTGCCTCCCTGGTGCAAGGGTCAAGGATGTCTCGGAGCGGCTGCAGGACATTCTGGAGGGGGAGGGTGAACAGCCAGTTGTCGTGGTGCATATAGGCACCAACGATATAGGTAAAAAACAGGATGAGGTCCTACAAGCTGAATTCAGGGAGTTAGGAGTTAAACTAAAGAGTAGGACCTCAAGGGTAGTAATCTCAGGATTGCTACCAGTGCCACGGGCTAGTCAGAGTAGGAATGACAGGATAGCTAGGATGAATACGTGGCTTGAGAGATGGTGCAAGAGGGAGGGATTCAAATTCCTGGGACATTGGAACCGGTTCTAGGGGAGGTGGGACCAGTACAAATTGGACGGTCTGCATCTGGGCAGGACTGGAACCAATGTCCTAGGGGGAGTGTTTGCTAGTACTGTTGGGGAGGGTTTAAACTAATATGGCAGGGGGATGGGAACCGATGCAGGAAGTCAGTGGGAAATAAAGTGGTGACAGAAACAAAAGGCAGTAAGGGAGAGTGTACAGAACATGACCGGACAGATGGTCTGAGAAAGCAGGGCAAAGACCAAGGAAAGTCTAGATTAAACTGCATTTATTTCAATGCAAGAAGTCTGATGGGCAAGGCAGATGAACTCAGGGCATGGATGGGTACATGGGACTGGGATGTTATAGCTATTACTGAAACATGGCTAAGGGAGGGGCAGGACTGGCAGCTCAATGTTCCAGGGTACAGATGCTTTCGGAAAGATAGAGCAGGAGGTAAGAGAGGAGGGGGAGTTGCGTTCTTGATTAGGGAGAACATCACTGCAGTAGTGAGAGGGGATATATCCGAGGGTTCGCCCACTGAGTCTATATGGGTAGAACTGAAAAATAAGAAGGGAGAGATCACTTTGATAGGATTGTACTACAGACCCCCAAATAGTCAACGGGAAATTGAGGAGCAAATATGTAAGGAGATTACAGACAGCTGCAAGAAAAATAGGGTGGTAATAGTAGGGAACTTCAACTTTCCCAACATTGACTGGGACAGCCATAGCATTAGGGGCTTGGATGGAGAGAAATTTGTTGAGTGTATTCAGGAGGAATTTCTCATTCAGTATGTGGATGGCCCGACGAGAGAGGGGGCAAAACTTGACCTCCTCTTGGGAAATAAGGACGGGCAGGTGACAGAAGTGTTAGTGAGGGATCACTTTGGGACCAGTGATCATAATTCCATTAGTTTTAAGATAGCTATGGAGAATGATAGGTCTGGCCCAAAAGTTAAAATTCTAAATTGGGGAAAGGCCAATTTTGATGGTATTAGCCAGGAACTTTCAGAAGTTGATTGGGAGAGTCTGTTGGCAGGCAAAGGGACGTCTGGTAAGTGGGAGGCTTTCAAAAGTGTGTTAACCAGGGTTCAGGGTAAGCACATTCCTTATAAAGTGAAGGGCAAGGCTGGTAGAAGTAGGGAACCTTGGATGACTCGGGAGATTGAGGCCCTAGTCAAAAAGAAGAAGGAGGCATATGACATGCATAGGCAGCTGGGATCAAGTGGATCCCTTGAAGAGTATAGAGATTGCCGGAGTAGAGTTAAGAGAGAAATCAGGAGGGCAAAGAACGGACATGAGATTGCTTTGGCAGATAAGGCAAAGGAGAATCCAAAGAGCTTCTACAAGTACATAAAGGGCAAAAGAGTAACTAGGGAGAGAGTAGGGCCTCTTAAGGATCAACAAGGTCATCTATGTGCGGAACCACAAGAGATGGGTGAGATCCTGAATGAATATTTCACATCGGTATTTACGGTTGAGAAAGGCATGGATGTTAGGGAACTTGGGGAAATAAATAGTGATGTCTTAAGGAGTGTACATATTACAGAGAGGGAGGTGCTGGAAGCCTTAACGCGCATCAAGGTAGATAAATCTCCGGGACCTGATGAAATGTATCCCAGGACGTTATGGGAGGTTAGGGAGGAAATTACGGGTCCCCTAGCAGAGATATTTGAATCATCCACCGCTACAGGTGAGGTGCCTGAAGATTGGAGGGTAGCAAATGTTGTGCCTTTGTTTAAGAAAGGCGGCAGGGAAAAGCCTGGGAACTACAGACCGGTGAGCCTGACATCTGCAGTGGGTAAGTTGTTAGAGGGTATTCTGAGGGACAGGATCTACAGGCATTTGGAGAGGCAGGGACTAATTAGGAACATTCAGCATGGTTTTGTGAGAGGAAAATCATGTCTCACGAATTTGATTGAGTTTTTTGAAGGGGTAACCAAGAAGATAGATGAGGGCTGTGCAGTGGACGTGGTCTACATGGACTTCAGCAAAGCCTTTGACAAGGTACCGCATGGTAGGTTGTTACATAAGGTTAAATCTCACGGGATCCAAGGTGAGGTAGCCAATTGGATACAAAATTGGCTTGACGACAGAAGACAGAGGGTGGTTGTAGAGGGTTGTTTTTCAAACTGGATGCCTGTGTCCAGCGGTGTGCCTCAGGGATCGGTGCTGGGTCCGCTGTTATTTGTTATTTATATTAATGATTTGGATGAGAATTTAGGAGGCATGGTTAGTAAGTTTGCAGATGACACCAAGATTGGTGGCATTGTGGACAGTGAAGAAGGTTATCTAGGATTGCAACGGGATCTTGATAAATTGGGCCAGTGGGCCGATGAATGGCAGATGGAGTTTAATTTAGATAAATGTGAGGTGATGCATTTTGGTAGATCGAATCGGGCCAGGACCTACTCCGTTAATGGTAGGGCGTTGGGGAGAGTTATAGAACAAAGAGATCTAGGAGTACAGGTTCATAGCTCCTTGAAAGTGGAGTCACAGGTGGATAGGGTGGTGAAGAAGGCATTCGGCATGCTTGGTTTCATTGGTCAGAACAGTCTTGTTGAAGTTGTACAGGGCATTGGTGAGGCCACACTTGGAATACTGTGTACAGTTCTGGTCACCCTATTATAGAAAGGATATTATTAAACTAGAAAGAGTGCAGAAAAGATTTACTAGGATGCTACCGGGACTTGATGGTTTGACTTATAGGGAGAGGTTAGACAGACTGGGACTTTTTTCCCTGGAGAGTAGGAGGTTAAGGGGTGATCTTATAGAAGTCTATAAAATAATGAGGGGCATAGATAAGGTAGATAGTCAAAATCTTTTCCCAAAGCTAGGGGAGTCTATAACGAGGGGGCATAGATTTAAGGTGAGAGGGGAGAGATACAAAAGGGTCCAGGGGGGCAATTTTTTCACTCAAAGGGTGGTGAGTGTCTGGAACGAGCTGCCAGAGGCAGTAGTAGAGGCGGGTACAATTTTGTCTTTTAAAAAGCATTTGGACAGTTACATGGGTAAGATGGGTATAGAGGGATATGGGCCAAGTGCAGGAAATTGGGACTAGCTTAGTGGTATAAACTGGGCGACATGGACATGTTGGGCCGAAGGGCCTGTTTCCATGTTGTAACTTCTATGATCTATGATCTGCCAAATCTCCGCCCACTCACCCAGTCTGTCTATATCCCCTTGTAGGTTTTTTATGTCCTCCTCACTCTCTACTTTCCCTCCCATCTTTGTATCATCTGCAAACTTTGATATGTTACACTCGGTCCCCTCCTCCAAATCATTAATATAGATTGTAAAGAGTTGGGGACCCAGCACCGACCCCTGCGGAACACCACTGGCTACAGGTTGCCAGTCTGAGAATGTACCATTTATCCCAACTCTCTGCTTCCTGTTAGATAACCAATCCTCCACCCATGCCAGAATATTACCCCCAATCCAGTGATTCTTTATCTTGAGCAATAATCTTTTATGTGGCACCTTGTCGAATGCCTTCTGGAAGTCCAAATACACTACGTCCACTGGTTCCCCTTTGTCCAGCGCGCCCTCTCCCCTGTCCAGTGCACATTCTCTCTTGTCTAGTTCACCTTCTGAACATTTATGCCTCACCTTCTCATCTATCCAGTTCACCTCCTCACTTGTCTTGTTCTCCTGCCCATCTGTCGAATTCACCTCATCACCAGTTCAGATTCCAGACTCTCAAATTCACCTTCTCACTTGTGTAGTTCAACATCTCACCTGTATAGGCCTCCTCCTCCCTCGTCTATTTCACCTTCACGTTGTCTATTTCACCGTCTCACTTTACTAATTCAATATCTCACGTGTAGACCAGACTGATTTGTGGGCAGGGTCCTTCTGTGAAACGATTGTTTTTTTTCACGACAATCTGGAAGCTTTCCTGGCTATTTGGGCCTGTTGCACAAATTCCCAGATTGATTGAATTGAATTTAAACATTTTGTCCTGGTGAGATTTCAGTTCCTGATCTCTAGGTTTCTAGCTCAGAACCATAACCACTGGGCTCCCGTTTACCTTCTCAACTGCCCTGTTCACCATCGCACTCGTCTTCTTCACCTTCTCACCTGCTAATTCACCTTATTACTGTCCAGTTTATCTACTCACCTGAACAGTTCACATACTCACCTGTTAATTCACCTTCTCACCTGCTTAGTTTATCATTTCACCAGTCTGTTCAATCTTATCTCTTGTCTTGTTCACTTTCTCACTTGGCTAGTTCACTCTCTCACTTGCCTTGTTCAACTTCTCATTCTCCAGTTGACTTTATAACTGGTTCCTTGGGCTTACAAGTTAACTGGATGACGACACAGATCCAGTCACGCAGCCACTTTCTCCCACCTGCACCTAATCTAGAGATTTCAGGTAAGACTGTGGATTGGGTGGAGCGATTCCCGTATCCAGGATCACTGATCCACGAGTCATGTTGAAGCATCCCAGAAATATTACATAGAATTTACAAAACAGAAACTGGCCATTTTGCCCAACTGGTCTGTGCTGGTGTTTATGCTCCATACGAGCCTCCTCCCACCCTATTTCATCTAACCTTATCAGCACGTCCTTCTATTCCTTTCTCCCTCATGTATTTATCTAGCTTCCGTTTAAATGCATCTATGCTATTCGCCTCAATATCCCATGTGGTGGTAAGTTCCACATTCTAACCACTCTCTGGGTAAAGAAGTTTCTCCAGAATTCTTTGCTGGATTTATTAGAGACTATCTTATATTTATGGCCCCCACAAGTGGAAACATCTTCTCTACGACCACCCTATCAAACCCCTTCATAATTATAAAGACCTCTATTAGATCAAATACGATGCAGAACTGCTCTGATGCGCCAGGTGATGGTGGACATGGTCAAGAAAATATGGTCATCACATCTTCCGCTTCCAACAAAACTTGGCCTGTATCAAATCTGCATCACACCAGTTCTCCTGTATACATCAGAGACTTGAACCGTTTCACAAGCCCACCAGGCAAACATTGATGCAGTGGGCCAGTGGCATATTCGGTGGTTAGTCAGGTCAGCAATATGACCTTCCCTAGGTGTCATAAGGCGTTAATCGCTGTTTGGGCACATGTCCAGGTTTGACGGCATACGACACCTCGAGGAAACTCAGCCTGTCCTCTGAAGACCCGGAAAGGCCCCCCTGGAAGAAGCACTTGGTTCTCATCGGTCACAGTTTACCTCAGGTCCCAGAATACAGGGATCTTCTCCACCCTGAGGAGAGCCACGGCCTGTGATAGGTGGAGTTGAATGATTCAGCAAGCAATGCCCTGAGGAGCCTTCTGCAATCGTCATCATGCTCACCGTCTACATTTGTCTTGTTCGCCATCGCAGCTGCATCGTTCACCTACTCACCAGAAAATTTCACCTTGTCACTTAATCTAGTTCACCTTCTGTTCTGTCTTGTTCACTTTCTCACTTGTCTTGTTCACATTCTCCCTTTTCTAGCTCACCTTCTCACTATTCAAGTTCATCTGCTCATCTGTATCAATCACCTTCTCACCGGAATAGGCCTCACACTGAACTGGTTAGTTCACCTTCTCACCGGAATAGGCCTCACACTAAACTGGTTAGTTCACCTTCTCACCGGAATAGGCCTCACACTAAACTGGTTAGTTCACCTTCTCACCGGAATAGGCCTCACACTAAACTGGTTAGTTCACCTTCTCACCGGAATAGGCCTCACACTAAACTGGTTGATTAGCGGGCAGCAGCATTTTTCTTTTTATTTGCCAGGGGGATGGGCACCAGGATGTAGAACTGGAAAGGAGAAACAAGGTGCACAAAGGATTGGGAGTGAGAGATAGCACTAGGTTAAGAAATAGTAGAGTATTAGATAGGATCAGACTAAGAGAGAATACAAGATAGGTTCGCAGTGCATGTGTGTAAACACACCACAAGGTTGGTGAGCTTCAGGCACAAATAGCCACGTGGGAATATGATGTTATGACGATAACGGAGACCTGGTTCAATAAAGGGCAGGATTGGGTACTAAATACTCCGGGATACAAAGTGTTCAGGAAAGAAAGGAGGGGAGTGGCAGTATTCATTAAGGAGAATATTGCAGTGCTGGAGAGAGAGGATGTCCTGGAGGGGTCAAGGACAGAATCTATTTGGTTAGAGTTAAGAAACAGTAGAGGTGCCATTACACTACTGGGTGTATTCTATAGGCCACCAACTAGTGGGAAGGATATAGAGAAGCAAATTTGCAGGGAAATTACAGAGAGGTGCAAGAGCCATAGAGCAGTGATAATGGGGGACTTCAATTATCCTAATATAGACTGGGATAGTAACAGTGTGAAGGGCAAAGAGGGGGGGAAGAATTTCTGAAGTGTGTTTAGGAGAACTTTCTTGATCAGTAAGTTTCCGGCCCAACGAGGAGGGAGGCATTGCTGGATCTGGTTCTAGGGAATGAGGTGGGTCAAGTGGAGCAAGTGTCGGTAGGGGAACAGTGGCCATAGTATCATAATGTTTAGATTATCAATCGAAAAGGACAAGGAGCAATCGAGAGTAAAAATACTCAATTGAAGGAGGGCCAATTTCAGTGGTTTGAGAACGGATTGAGTAAATTGGAATCAAAGATTGGCAGGTAAAACTGTAATTGAACAGTGGGCGGCCTTTAAGGAGCAGATGGTTCAGGTACATTCCCACGAGGGGGAAAAGGTAGGGCAACGAAAGTCAGAGCTCCCTGGATGACGAAAGAGAGAGAGAGAGAGAAAGATGAAGCAGAAAAAGGGGGCGTATCACAGATGTCAGGTTGATAATACAAGTGAGAACCAGGCTGAATATAGAAAGTTCCTTTTTCACTTCCCCTCTGAAATAAGAGGGACAAAGAGAAGTATGAGAATAGACTGGCAACTAACATAAAAGGGAATCCAAAAGTCTTCTATAGGCATATAAATAGTAAACAGGTCATCAGAGGAGGGCTGGGGCCGATTAGGGACCAAAAAGGAGATCAACTTATGGAGGCAGAGGGCATGGCTGAGGTACTAAGTAAGTACTTTGCATTTGTCTTTACCAAGGAAGAAGATGCTGCCAAAGTCTCAGCAAAAGAGAAGGTAGTTGAGATATTGGATGGGCTAAAAATTGATCAAGAGGTGATGCTAGAAAGGCTAGCTGTACTTAAAGTAGATAAGTCACCAGTCCAGATGGGATGCATCCTCGGTTGCTGAGGAAAGTAAGGGTGGAAACTGCAGAGGTTCTGGCCATAATCTTCCAATCATCCTTAGATATGGAATGGTGCCACAGGACTGGAGATTTGCAAAGGATAAACCCAGCAACAACATGCCAGTCAGTTTAAGCTCGGTGGTGGGGAAACTTTTAGAAGTGATAATCTGGCACAAAATTAACAGTCACTTGGACAAGTGTGGATTAATTAAGGAAAGCCAGCACGGATTTGTTAAAGACAAATCGTGTTTAACTAACTTGATTGAGTTTTTTGATGAGGTAACAGAGAGGGTCGATGAGGGCAATGCGGTTGATGTGGTGTATATGGACTTCCAAAAGGCATTTGACAAAGTGCTGCATAATGGGCTTGTCAGAAAAGTTGACGACCATGGAATAAAAGTGGCGATGGCAGCATGGATATGAAATTGGCTAAGTGACAGGAAACAGATAGTAGTGGTGAACGGTTATTTTTCAGACTGGAGGAAGGTGTACAGCAGTGTTCACCAGGGGTCAGTACTAGGACCACTGCTTTTCTTGATATATATTAATGACTTGGACTTGGGTGCACAGGGTATAATTTCAAAATTTGCAGATGACACAAAACTTGGAAGGGTAGTGAACAGTGAGGAGGATAGTGATAGACTTCAAGAGGATATAGACAGGCTGGTGGAATGGGCGGACACGTGGCAGATGAAATTTAACGCAAAGAAGTGCAAAGTGATACATTTTGGTAGGAAGAACGAGGAGAGGCAAAATAAACTAAAGGGTACAATTCGAAAGAGGGTGCAGGAACAGAGAGACCTGGGGGTATATGTGCACAAATCGCTGAAGGTGGCAGGGCACGTTGAGAAAGTGGTTAAAAAACCATAGGGGATCCTAGGCTTTATAAATAGAGGCATAGAGTACAAAAGCAAGGAAGTTATGATGAACCTTTATAAAGCACTGGTTCAGCTACAACTGGAGTTTTGTGTCCAATTCTGAGCACCGGACCTTAGGAAGGATGTGTCGGCCTTAGTGAGGGTGCAGAAAAGATTTACCAGAATGGTTCCAGGGATGAAACATGGGGTAAAAAACACAGGAAACCTCAGCTGGCCCGGATATGGAAAGGATTGACAGATTGATAGCTCTTTCTCAATTCTGTGGGTGATGGTGCATGGCCGTTCTTAGTTGGTGGAGCGATTTGATTGGTTAATTCCGATAACAAATGAGACTCCTCCAAGCTAAATAGTTACTTGACCCTCGAGCGGCTGCGGATGCTGAGTCAATGAATATAGTCAAGGCTGAGATGGATAGATTTTTGGACTCTAGGGGAATCAAGGGATGTGGGGATCAGGCGGGAACGCAGAGTTGAGGTCGAAGATCAGCCATGATCTGATTGAATGGCAGAGCAGGCTCGAGGGGCCGTATGGCTTTTTTCTCATTCGCTCATGGGATATGGGCGTCGCAGGCAAGGCCAGGATTTATTGTCCATCCCTAATTGCCCTTGAGGAGGTGGTGGTGAGCCACCTTCTTGAACCGCTGCTGTCCGTGTGGTGAAGGTTCTCCCACAGTGCTGTTATGGAGGGAGTTCCAGGATTTTGACCCAGCGACGATGAAGGAACGGTGATTTTTCCCAAGTCGGGATGGTGTGTGACTATGGTGGGGGGGGGGGGGGGGGGAGGTGAAGAGAACGTGCAGGTGGTGTTGTTCCCATGTGCCTGCTGCTCTTGTTCTTCTGGGTGGTAGAGGTTGCGGGTTTGGGAGGTGCTGTCGAAGAAGCCTTGGCGAGTTGCTGCTGTGCATCCTGTGGATGGTACACACTGCAGCCACAGTGAACCGGTGGTGAAGGGAGTGAATGTTTAGGGTGGTGGATGGAGTGCCAATCAAGCGGGCTGCTTTGTCCTGGATGGTGTCGAGCTTCTTGAGTGTTGTTGGAGCTGCACTCATCCAGGCACGTGGAGAATATTCCATCACACGCCTTGTAGATGGCGGAAAGGCTTTGGGGAGTCAGGAGGTGAGTCAGCCGCCGCAGAATACCCAGTCTCTGACCTGCTCTAGTAGCCACAGTATTGATGTGGCTGGTCCAGTTAAGTTTCTGGTCAATGGTGACCCCCAGCTTACTCCTGCTCTTATTTCTTATGTTTCTATGTGGGACTTCAGTTATATGAATAGACTGGACGAGTTGGGTTTGTTCTCCTTGTAGCAGTGAAGGTTGAGAGGAGATTTGATAGAGATGTTCAAAATCATCAGGGGTCTAGACAGTGTCGGTAGAGAAAAGCTGTTCCCATTGGCAGAATGGTTGAGAACCAGAGGACACAGATTTAAGGTAATTGGCAAAAGAACCAAAAGTGACATTAGGAAAAGCATTTTTACCCAGCGATTGGTTATGATCTGGAATGCACTGCCTGAATGGGTGGTGGAGGCGGATTCAATCATGGCTTTCAAAAGGGAATTGGATAAGTACTTGAAGGAAAAAGAATCTCGGGGCTACGGGGAAAGGGCGGTGGAGTGGGGCGAGCTGGACTGCTCGTGCAGAGAGCCAGCACGGACTCGACAGGCCGAATGGCCTCCTTCTGTGTTGTAACCATTCTATGATTCTATTTGCAAATTAGGATTCTTTTCTAAGCCAGTTGTGAAATAATGAGCAGTTGGTAAGCAAATTATAGAACGTTTATAGTAAATGTGCTGCAACTTCCCTTTGTTCTGCTGTGTCCCAGGAAACTTCTGTTTTAAACCATGAACATACAATTAAATCAGGAAGTCACTGCAGCCCACAAGAGAGTTAGGGGAAACAACGATTGCCGCAAGTTCCTGGTTCTGGACAAAATTAACGTCCAAAACAAGATCGTCACCAAGATAAGGTTCACTTCAGTCACAAAAGGCTGTGGCTACTGTTACTGGCAGTGAATGATACCGAGGCTCAGGATGATACCGGGGTTTAGAGGGTTAAATTATGACGACAGGTTGTATCAACTAGGCTTGTATTCCCTGGAGTATAGAAGATTGAGGGGTGATCAGATCGAGGTGTTTAAAATATTAAGAGGATTTGATAGGGTAGATACGGAGGAACTATTTACTCTGATGGGGGAAATCAAGAACAAGGAGACAATCTTAAAATTAGAGCTAGACAATTCAGGAGCGAAATCAGGAAGCACCTTTTAACACAAAGGGTGGTAGAAATCTGGAACTCTCTCCCCCAAAAGGCTGTTGATGCTCGGACAAACGGGGATTTGAAGACTGACATTTTTGTTAGGTAAGGTTATCAAGGCACATGGATCAAAGGCAGGTAAATGGAGTGGAGGTGCAGATCAGCCAAGATCTAATTGAATGGCGGAGCAGGCTCGAGGGACTGAATGGCCTACTCCTGTTTCCAATGTTCCCGTGTTCTTTTGTTCCAGTGCAGAAATTAACAAAGGTCATGGTGAACTGCAACAGGACAGCAATGCAGGGACAGCAATGTCTTACTGAGAATAATCACTGCTTGAAATATAGTGCCAGATTGAGTTACTATTTACACACAAACATATATATTTAAAATACTTAAAATACCCCACCACCCAAAAACCCTCCTTTACCCTCAGCTCAATCAGATCTGAACATTGTTTTACTGACATCGGTGATGTTTCTGGTCGCTGGCCCGAGCGGTCATTCTTCCTGTAGGAGCCGGTCAGTGAGCGTTGTCTGAATATTTAAGCCTGAGGGAATCCCGTCCAATGCAGCTCCCATTAGGGCCTCTCACCCACTGTTTCCTGCCAGAGTAACTGGATGGCAAACCCGCAGCTCCAATCCTCGCTCACCCTCCTCCCTAAAACGAGAGCCCTCCGATCCTTAATATTTCGCTGTCAGAACCGTGTTCTGGATCAGCAAACTCTGAGGAGAACAGGCTTCCTACCTGGAACCTCCGTGGCCCTTTGTGACTTCGGTGCCACTCCGAAACTCTCAAGAATCTCAGAGATAAACTGGCACGAGTTCAAAAGGTGACAATAAAATGGGACATTCATGTCCGCAGAGCACCACAGTGAAACTAAAATAACAGCCTGGTCACATTAAAGCTACGTTACTATTGACTGAACAGGTGGGTCAGGTACCTGCATTACTGGGAGAAGGTGCTGGAAGTTGTTGCTTCAGAGAAGATGGAGAGAACTTCAGTTCTGCATAAGTGATATCAGCTTCCATTCCGCCGATCAGCCTGCAGCATCTGTGAAGCTGTATTGTTGAGGGGCGGTGTGATAGTGAACAGTGTCAGACAGGATGGGACGTTAGTCAGAGGCGGGGTTCACTATTTCTCCTTTTCTCTCCTATGCTGAAGAAGTGACGGGTTTTTGGAGGTTTTACAAGTGTCTCGAACATCTGTTGCAGCAGAGATCAGTTTTGTTTCATTGAAATGTAACAGAACACGGTTATAATTATTAGATTTTACTTCATTATAAACATCATGGGGGTAGAAATTCACTCGAGCGGTGACTCAAAACCAGCGGTTCCAGGCCCCGCCCCACGTACAGTTCTATCGGCCGCGATCTTAACCCCCAGCCCCCGATATTCACCCCCACCACGGCTGACCACCCCCCGATATTAACTACCCCCTCGATATTAACCCCCACCCCTCGATATTAAACCCCCGCCTGCCCCGCCGATATTAAACCCCTGCCACGGCCTCTCCCCCCGATATCAAACCCCCGACTGCCCAGCGCAATATAAGACCCCCGCCACGGCCTCTCCCCCCGATATTAACGCCCCCACCTCCCCCTTCAATATTAACCCCCACCCCTCGATATTAACACCCCCACGTCCCCCCTCGATATCAACTCCAAACGCTGCCACCCCCCCACGCCCCGAACCGCACCCCCACCCCAGTCATGACTTGGGGGGGGGGGGTTAAAAATGAAATAACAGGGAACGTGACCCCACCCCGCTGCATACGCGCCTGTTGTTGGTTTCACGGTGGTGGGTTTCGTGGCGTCCGATTAGCCCAACATGGAGAGGTGAGAATCCTCATTATGCCTCTATTTATACATTAGGAGTACAAAAGCAACAAAGTCATGATGAACCTTTATAAAACACTGCTTCGACCACAACTGGAGTATTGTGTCCAATTCTGGGCACCGCACTTTCGGAAAGATGTGAAGGCCTTCGAGAGGGTGCAGAAAAGATTTACTGGAATGGTTCCAGGGATGAGGGTCTTCTGTTATGTGGATAGACTGGAGAAGCTGGGGTTGTTCTCCTTGGAACAGAGACGGTTGAGAGGAAATTTGATAGAAGTGTTCAAAATCATGAAAAGTTTAGAGAAAGAGAAATTGTTCCCATTGGCGGAAGGGTCGAGACCAGTGCACACAGATATCAGGTGATTGGCAAAAGAACCAAAGGCGACATGAGGAAAATCTTTTTTTTAATGCAGCGAGTGATTATGATCTGGAATGCACTGCCTGAAAGGGTGTTGGAAGCAAATTCAATCGTGGCTTTCAAAAAGGAATTGGATAAATACTTGAAGGTAAAAAAAATTGCAGAGCTACGGGGAAAGAGCGGGGGAATGGGACTAACTGGATTGCTCTTACAAAGACCCGGCACTGGCTCGATGGGCCAAATTGCCTCCTCTGCGCTGTCACCATTCTATGATGCTGTGATTCTATGAGGTGTCATCAAATCATAGAAAGGTTACAGCACGGAAGGAGGCCGTTCAGCCCATCGATTCCACGCTGGCTCGATGAAAGAGCAATCCAGCTAGTCCCACTCCCCCGCCCTATCCCCGTAACCCTGAATTTTTTTTCCTTTCAAGTACTAATCCAGTTCCTTTTTGAAGGCCATGATTGAATCTGCCTCCACCACCCCCTCGGGCAGTGCAGTCCAGATCCTAATCACTCGCTGTGTAAAAAAGCTTTTCCTCATGTCACCTTTGGTTCTTTTGCCAATCACCTTAAATCTATGTCCTCTGGTTCTTGACCCTTCTGCCAATGGGAACAGTTTCTCTGTATCTACTCTGTCTAAACCCTTCATGATTTTGAATACCTCTATCAAATCTCCTCTCAACCTTCTCTATTCCAAGGAGAACAGCACCAGCTTCACCAGTCTATCCAAGAAACTAAAGTCCCTCATCCCTGGAATCATTCCAGTAAATCTCTTCTGCACCCTCTCTAAGGCCTTCACATCTTTCCTAAAGTGCGGTGCCCAGAATTGGACACAATACTCCAGTTGTGGCCGAACCAGTATTTTATAAAAGGTTCATCATGACTTCCTTGTTTTTGTACTCTATGCCTCTACTTACAAAGCACAGGATCCCGTATGCTTTTTTAGCCGCTTTCTCAACTGGCCCTGCCACCTTCAACAATTTTTGCACATAAACCCCAAGATCCCTCTGT
Source organism: Heptranchias perlo (assembly GCF_035084215.1). Taxonomy (NCBI): domain Eukaryota; kingdom Metazoa; phylum Chordata; class Chondrichthyes; order Hexanchiformes; family Hexanchidae; genus Heptranchias; species Heptranchias perlo. The sequence continues at coordinate 15,177,670 of NC_090359.1, read as the reverse complement.
TCCTGTACCCCTTTTAGAATTGTGCCCTCTAGTTTATATTGCCTCTCCTCGTTCTTCCTACCGAAATGTATCACTTCGCATTTTTCCGCGTTAAATTTCATCTGCCACGTGTCCGCCCACGCCACTAGCCTGTCTATATCCTCTTGAAGTCTATCACTATCCTCCTCACTGTTCACTACCCTTCAAAGTTTAGGGGTAGAGGTGGGTGTTGTCAGTTTACGTGAAGAATCGGACATTGTGTTTTCGGTTGATGTCACCAAGGGGCAGCATATGGATGAGAAACAGGAGGGGGCCAAGGATAGATCTTTGGGGGACTCCAGAGGTAACGGTTCGGGAGTGGGAAGAGAAGCCATTGCAGGCGATTCTCTGGCTTTGACTGGATAGATCGGAATGGAACCAGAAAATGGCAGTCCCACCCAGCTGGACAATGGAGGAGAGGCATTGGAGGAGGATGGTGTGGTCAACCGTGTCAAAGGCTGTAGACAGGTCAAGAAGCATGAGTAGGAATAGTTCACCATGGTCACACTCACATAGGATGTCATTTGTGACTTTGTGAGGGCCGTTTCAGTGCTGCAGCAGGAGTGGAAACCTGATTGGAGGGGTTTAAACATCGGAACAGGAGGAGGCCATTCAGCCCCTCAAGCCTGTTCCAGCATTCAATTAGATCATGGCTGACCTGTATCTTAACTCCATCTACCAGGCAATGACCATCTCCAACAAGAGAGAGTCTAACCACTTCCCCTTGACATTCAACGGCATTACCATCGCCGAATCCCCCACCATCAACATCCTGGGGGTCACCATTGACCAGGCACTTAACTGGACCAGCCATATAAATACCATGGCGACAAGAGCAGGTCAGAGGCTGGGTATTCTGCGGCGAGTGACTCACCTCCTGACTCCCCAAAGCCTTTCCACAATCTACAAGGCACAAGTCAGGAGTGTGATGGAATACTCTCCACTTGCCTGGATGAGTGCAGCTCCAACAACACTCAAGAAGCTCGACACCAATACAGGACAAAGCAGCCCGCTTGATTGGCACCCCATCCACCACCCTAAACATTCACTCCCTTCACCGCCGGCGCATGTGGCTGCAGTGTGTACCATCCACAGGATGCACTGCAGCAACTCGCCAGGGCTTCTTCGACAGCACCTCCCAAACCCGCGACCTCTACCACCGAGAAGGACAAGAGCAGCAGGCACATGGGAACAACACCACCTGCACGTTCCCCTCCAAGTTACACACCATCCCGACTTGGAAATATATCGCCGTTCCTTCATTGTCGCTGGGTCAAAATCCTGGAACTCCCTTCCTAACAGCACTGTGGGAGAACCTTCACCACACGGACTGCAGCGGTTCAAGAAGACGGCTCACCACCACCTTCTCAAGGGCAATTAGGGATGGGCAATAAATGCCGGCCTCACCAGCGACGCCCACATCCCATGAACGAATAAAAAAAAACACGCATCAGTTCCATAATCCTTAATATTCTTGCCTAACAAAAATCTATCACTCTCAGTTTTGACATTTTCAATTGACCCCCAGCCTCAACAGCTTTTTGGTGGAGAGATTTCCCAATTTCCACCATCCTTTATGTGAAGAAATGCTTTCTGACATCAGCCCTAAACGGCCTAGCTCTAATTTAAAGGTTATGACCCCTTGTTTTGGACTCCCCGCCTGCCCCGCTCCCCTCCAGAGGAAATAGTTTCTCTCTATCTCCCCCATCAACTCCTTTGATCATCATAAACACCTCAATTAGATCACCCCATAATCTTCTATACTGAAGAGAATACAGGCCTAATCTATATAACCTGTCCTCAATATTAACCCTTTTAGGTCCGGTATCATTCTGGTGAATCTGCAATGCACCCACTCCAAGGTCAATACATCCTTCCTGAGGTGCACTGCCCAGAGCTGAATGCAGTCCTCCAGATGGGGTCTAACCAGAGCACTCAACAGCTATAACATAACTTCCAACCCTTTGAATTCCAGCCCTCTTGAGATAACGGCAAACATTTGAATTATTTTTAATACCTGTCCGCTAGATTTTAGTGATTTTCGTACTTGGATCCCTGAATCTCTCTGCCCATCCAGTTCCCAGCTTCTCACCATTTAGATAATACTCTGATCTATCTTTCTTAGGGCCAAAATTGATGACACTGCACTTTCCCACGTTGAACTCCATCTGCCACCATTTTGCCCATTCGCTTAATCTATCAATGTTCTTTTGCAACTTTCTGTTCCCATCTGCATTATTAAGTGCGACCTAACTTAGTGTCATCAGCAAACTTAGATATACGGCTCTGTATTCCTTCATGCAAGTCATTTATAAATACAGTGAAAAGCTGAGGCCCCAGTACAGATCCCTGAGTGACAGCACTAGACACATCCTGACAATTTGAGTACATACCCATTATCCCTACTCTGTCTGCTACCTCCTGACCAATTCCCTATCCAAGCCAATGAGTTGCCACCAATCCCACGCGCTCTCACTTTAGTTAACTTTCTCTCATGTGGAACCTTGTTGATTGCCTTCTGGAAGTCTATTTAAATATCAACAGAGACTCCTTTATCTACCACTTTTGTTACCGCCTCATAAAACTCAACTCGGTTCATTAAACATGACTTACCCTTTACAAATCCATGCTGGCTTTCTCTGATCAGCTCATATTTGTTCAAATGCTCAGTCACTCTGTCCCTAACAAGAGATTCTAGTAACTTCCCCACTACTGATGTTAGACTCATAGGTCTGTAACTTCCTAGTTTATTTCCCCTAACCTTAAACAATGGAGTTATATTGGCAGTTTTCCAATCCAAGGGAACAATTCCTGAATCAAGAGAGTTTTGGAAGATCTTGAAGCATCAACAATTTCCTCACCTACACTGGGATGGAAACCATCGGGTCCTGGGGTTGCGGGAGAGATGGGCACAGATAACAGAAAAGATGGAGAGAGAGTCTGTGTGTATAATGGAATTGGTGGAGAGAGAGTCTGTGTGTATAATGGAATTGGTGGAGAGAGAGTCTGTGTGTATAATGGAATTGGTGGAGAGAGTCTGTGTGTATAATGGAATTGGTGGAGAGAGAGTCTGTGTGTGTAATGGAATTGGTGGAGAGAGAGTCTGTGTGTGTAATGGAATTGGTGGAGAGAGAGTCTGTGTGTATAATGGAATTGGTGGAGAGAGAGTCTGTGTGTATAATGGAATTGATGGAGAGAGAGTCTGTGTGTGTAATGGAATTGGTGGAGAGAGAGTCTGTGTGTATAATGGAATTGGTGGAGAGAGAGTCTGTGTGTATAATGGAATTGGTGGAGAGAGAGTCTGTGTGTGTAATGGAATTGGTGGAGAGAGAGTCTGTGTGTATCATGGAATTGGTGGAGAGAGAGTCTGTGTGTATCATGGAATTGGTGGAGAGAGAGAGTCTGTGTGTATAATGGAATTGGTGGAGAGAGAGTCTGTGTGTGTAATGGAATTGGTGGAGAGAGAGTCTGTGTGTATAATGGAATTGGTGGAGAGAGAGTCTGTGTGTATAATGGAATTGGTGGAGAGAGAGTCTGTGTGTATCATGGAATTGGTGGAGAGAGAGTCTGTGTGTATAATGGAATTGGTGGAGAGAGAGTCTGTGTGTGAGAGAGAGAGAAAAGAGGAGGCAGAATCTGAGAGAGAAGGAGAGACAGTGTATGAGTGAAAGAAGGGACAGAGAGCTTGTGTGTCAGAGCGAAGGGGAGAACAAGTCAGGGTGTATGAAAGTAGGTTGAAAGTAGGGGGGTGATTTTAAACCCCAAGAATGGGTGGGTTGGGGGCGGGTGGGTGTTGAAAGTAGTTTTTTGGGTCGTGACCACAACTCGGCTTTATTTCTGGGTTTAGCGTCAGCGTGTAAAAGTACAGGCTTCCCATTGGGGATGCAAAGTCCGAAAATGTTGCGGTTGCGACCCAAAAAAACAACTATTTTCAACTCCCACCAATCCCCAACCAGCCGATTCTTGGGGTTTAAAATCATCCCCCGAGGTGTCTGTGCAAGACATGGGAGAGAGAATCTGTGTCGAAAAGAGGAGACCAAGGACCTGAGTACAACAGTGTGAGATAGTGAGTCTCAGAGAGGCTGTGTATGAGGGAGTGAGTCTCAGAGAGTCTGTGTATGAGGGAGTGAGTCTCAGAGAGTCTGTGTATGAGGGAGTGAGTCTCAGAGAGTCTGTGCATGAGGGAGTGAGTCTGTGAGACAGACTCTCAGAGAGTCTGGATGTGGATGAGGGAGAGTCTGAGAGATAGGGTGGGAGGGAGATATGGGGCCCGATATTAGAAGGGAGGTGGGTTGGCAGTGGGGGGTCGACTGGGCGCGTGGGTAACCCGCCCAGTGAAATATGTGGGTTTGGCACGTGGTCGTAAGTAAATTGAAGCAACTTACCTTGGCTTCTAGGTTTCGTGCTGGAAAGCCCAGGGGGAAGGCTGCTCCCAGGTTTAATGATGCCTCACTCCAGATCTGACTGGATGGGGGGAGGAGGAGGAGGAGGAGGTGGAGGAGGGAGATCTTCCACCCAGCGGACGGGAAAAAGCGGCCTGCCTCTGCCACCACGAAGGCCTGGCTCAAGGTAGCAGAGGAGGTGACCAGCACCACCAACATATCACGCACCTGCACACAGTGCAGGAGGCGCTTCAATGACCAAACCAGGTCAGCCGAAGTGAGTACTCTTACTCATTCCCCTACACTCCGTCTGCCACATCACCGCCACCACCCCACAACTCCTTCTGTACTGCCAACACTTCTCAATCACATCACTCCTCACACCCACTGAACCCTCATCCTCATCTTACATGCACTTCCTCACTTCCCCAGTATTTATCTCACCACTACCACTCAACCCAATCCGTAAACAATCTCATGGCTCTGTCTCATACTCACCCTCTCATGCATCTCTTTCACGGTCAGTCTTGCCCCACCTGCCACTACCTGTGCTGCAGCTATAGGGCATGTATCACGTATGTGTAGCAGGAAGCATAAGGCAAACGTGTCGTGAGCATGAAGGGGATGCACAAGGATGTTTGAGGGTTTGTCATGGTTTTTACTTACATTTGATTTCTGATCAACTCACATTACATATTATATTGTCATCACTACTGCTACATCTTGGCCATTCCTGACTGGCTTGTCCAATAAGGCCCTTTCACGAGGTTCTCCATAAACACACTTGATGTCACCCATTCGGTCACCCTACAGTGGGTGTCTGTGCAGTTGCATGACTACTTTGTGCAGGTGCCTGTTGCGCAGCACTGTGTTGTGTAGCTCCATGTGGCAGAGGTGGACGGCGTGCCTGGCGAGGCTGGTGATGTTGCTCGTCCTCCAATGGAGTGATGAATGCAGCTATGGAACCCCCCACCCCCACCCTGACGCTGTGAGTGTGAGGGGGTCCGCAAAGTAGGTAAATGTGTTTGGACAGCAGAGTTTAGGGTATGATGTAATAATTTTGAGTGTGGAGACAATGGTGTGGCAGACAAAACTTTGTCTGAGGTGACAGAGTGCCCTGCTGCAATGAATGAGGTATTCCCCCCGACTGTCAAGGAATCCTCTGCATCTCCCAATGGCTGCTGACTGAAACATGTGTGCAACAACAGGGAGTGTTTCCCACAGCATTGGAAACACGCTGAGGAGAGTCCAAAATCACATCCCTGCTAAAATCTCTTCCCAATGAGGTGTGTCAACGACCTCAAGTACCTCCCTAACTATCTAAACTGTCATCCCGCCGGCTTTAATTTGCGGTGGGAGGCCCACATGCGGGGGCTGCGCACGCACCGATTCGCGTCATTGGGGAAACCAGAAGTGGGCAGGTTGGAGCCGGGCTCCGGACCCGCTACGGGATTCCCCAATTTTAGGAACCCCCCCGCCACGAATGCACTCGCTCGGCCATCCTAAAATTGACCCCATGGTGTGTGTATATAAGAGTGAGAAAGGAAAAGAGAGGATACGGGAGACAAGGGAGAGAAACAGTCTGTGTGTATGAAAGAGAGGAAAGGGGAAGAGAGTCTGTTTGTGTATGAGAACTGAGGGATAGAAATATGAGAAGTTGGAGAGGAGAAATGAGAGAGAGGGAGAGAGAGGGGATGGGTAAAGGACAGAAAATTGAGAGTTGTGGTTAACGGATGTTTCTTGCACTGGAAGGGTTCAAACCGTGGCGATCCCCGGGGTCAGTGTTGGCACCATTGCTTTTCTCAATATCTGTGGATAGAAATGATCTGGACCTTCACAGCTGCCACAAAGATAAGGAGTGAGATTAACCATGAAGATGATTGTCAACAACTTCAGGAGGAGGCAGACAGGTGAGGAGATTGGACAGGTAGATGTGAGATGGAATTTAATGGGGAGAGATGTGAGGTGAGAAGAATAAGGAGAGGAAATAGACACTATACTGTAAAACTGTAAAAGGAGTAGAGGAGCAGAGAGATTTAGTGATTCAGATACACAAATCTTTAAAAGTGGGGGGACAAGTTGATAAAGCTGCTTTACAAAAACCCCCATGGGATCCTAGGATTTATAAATAGGGGCATAGAGTATAAAAGGAAAGAGTTAATGCTACACCTGGACAAATCATTGGTTCGGCCACAGTCAGAATATTGTGTCCAGTTTTTGGTGCATTACTTTAGTAAGAATGTCGCGGCCATGGAGAGGGGCAGAAGAGATTCACTAAGATGATCCCAAGGATGAGAGTCTTCACATAACTTTTCATGAGAGCAGAGAAGTTTAAATAAGATCTGAGAGTGGGGATCAAAATTATGAGGGGGTTTTGATAAAGTAATGAGGGAAATCTATTTCCACCAGTTTGTGAGTCGGTAACTGGAGGGCATCAAATTAAGACCAAAAGAATGAAGTGAGAGGTTGGTTTTCTTTTTGATGCAGAGGGTTGTTCGGACAATGGAATGTCCGACCAGAAACACCGAGGGAAGCAGAATTTAAAAAGGAAGTGAATAAATATCTGTAAAAGAAAACCTTGAAAGGCCTTCGATAAGGTATCGCATAGTGGACTCATGACCAAGGTCAGAGCTTGTGGAGTCAGGGGACAGGTAGCAGAATGGATAGCAAGCTGGCTACAAAACAGAAAACAGACAGTAGGGATTAAAGGTAGTTACTCAGATTGGCAAAAGGTGGGAAGTGGTGTTCCACAAGGATCGGTGCTGGGACCACTGTTGTTCACCATTTGCATAAATGATTTGGACTCAGGAATCGGGAGTACAATTTCAAAATTTGCTGACGACACTCAATTGGGAGGTATCGTTAATACTGAAGAGGACTATGACAAAATACAGGAAGACATTAATAAATTTGCAAAATGGACGTGTAATTGGCAAATGAATTTCAATGTAGATAAGTGTGAGGTGGTACATTTTGGTCGGAAGAATAAGGAGGCCGCATACTGCTTGGATAATAAGAGTCTAAATGGGGTAGAGGAGCAAAGGAATTTAGGGGTACAGGGACACAAATAATTAAAAGTAGCAAAGCAGGTTAATAAGGCATTAAAAAAGCAAACAAGGCACTTGGGTTCATATAAAAATGATACAGAGGCACCAGAGAAGGTGCAAAAAAGATTTACTTGGATGATACCAGAACCGAGAAGTTACACCTATCAGGAAAAAGTGAACAGACTGGGGCTCTTTTCTCTATAAAGGAGAAGGCTGATGCGGGGGGGCACTTGATAGAGGTTTTTAAGATTATGAAAGGGTTTGATAGGGTCGAGGTGGAAAAGAAGTTTCCACTTGTGGGGGAGACCATGAAAATAAAATAGTCACTAATAAATCCAGGAAGGAATTCAGAAGGAAATTATTTACCCAGAGAGTGGTTAGAATGTGGAACTTGCTAACACAGAGAGTTGAGGCAAACAGCATAGATGCAATTAAGGGGAAGCTCAGTAAGTACATGAGGGAGAAAGGAATAGCAGGATATACAGAGAGGGACAGATGAAGAGAGGTATGAGGAGGCTCGTGTGGAGCATAAACACCAGCACAGACCAGTTGAGCCGAATGGCCTGTTTCTGTGCTGTAAATTCTATGTAATTCCAAAGAGTCCATAAATACGGAGAGTAAAAGTGGGCCCAGCACTGACCCCTGGGGTAACCACTTCCAACCCTTCTCCAATCTCAGCAACTCCCATTAACCCGGACCCTCTGTTTCCGGTCCCCAGACAACTTTCTCCCCGCACTGTTCCATTTCCTTTTAAACGGCCCACCTGAACAGACTGGACATTACCCCGGGGATCCCCCAGTTACCTTCACACCGTTGCTCGCCATGTCCCTGATTTCACTTGACATCCTTCACAGTCTCATCGAATTGTCTTGGTGCCTCCCGGCCGTGTGAACATCCAAAGAGGTTTCCAGTCGGCCTCAAGTATTTTCCAGCAGATTGTTCAAATCCGGTGCGGTTTTCCTCAAAACTCCTGGAAGTTCAGGCACGAATTCTCCTTTGGAAGAAAGTCACATCGTGTTATGGGACGGAAGAATTAACGACCCTTCTGAAGTACTCGGTGTCGGCCTTGGCTCATTTGTATCACTCTCTCAACTCTAGAATCATAAAGGTTGTGGGTTAAAGCTCCCCTCCAGAGACCTGAGCACAAAATCGAGGCTCACACTCCAGTGCAGTACTGAGGGAGTGCTGCACTGTCGGAGATGCCGTCTTTCAGATGGAATATTAAACCGAGGCCCTGTTTGCCCCCTCAGGTGATTGTAAATGATCCCATGACACTATTTGGAAGAAATGCAGGGGAATTCTCCCCAGTGTCCTGGCCAATATTTATCCCTCAACCAACATCACTAAAACAGATTATCCGGTCATTATCACGTTGTTGTTTGTGGGATCTTGTTGTGCAAGAAATGGTTGCCTACTTTACAACAGTGACATTATTTCCAAAGCCCCCGATTGGCTGCGAAGATTTGGGACACGAGGATGTGAAAGGCGCTGGAGAAATGCAAGATCCCTCCTCCCCCTATCCGGGGCCTCCCTGCCCTCTAATCACATTTCCCATCTCTCGAATCTAGGCCGCTGCAGGGCCCTTTAAGAGGCCTCGGGCCGATCTCCAGGGTCAGGGCCCTGAGTCAGGGTTCATCGACTGGGCTCTTTAGCGCTGAGTGGAGGATGGAGACGGTCTGTAACCTCTGACCCTGAATCCAGGTGAGAATCCGCCAATCACGGGACCCATGATGCCACAGAAAGGATTGTGGCGTCATCCACCGCGTGACGGCCATGTTTGCGTGACGGTCACACTGCGCATGTGTGCCGTTAATTTACATAGAATTACATAGAATGTACAGCACAGAAACAGGCCATTCGGCCCAACTGGTCTATGACGGCGGTTGTGCTCCACACGAGCCTCTTCATCGAACCCGATCAGCATAACCTGCTATTCCTTTCTCCCTCATGTGTTTCTTTAGCTGCCCTTTAAATGCATCGATGTTATTTGCCTCAACTTCTCCTTGTGGCAGCACGTTCCACATTCTTACAATTCTTTGGGTAAAGAGGTTTCTCCTGAATTCCCAATTGCATTTATTAGTGACTATCTTATATTGATGACCCCTTGTTTTGGTCTCCCCCACAAACGGAAACATTTTCTCTGCATCTCCCCGATCAAACCCTTTCATTATCTGAAAGACCTCGATCAGGTCACCCCTCAGCCTTCTCCTTTCTCGAGAAAAGAGCCCCAGCCTGTTCAATCTTTCCTGATAACTCCATCCTCTCAGTTCTGGTATCATCCTTGTGAATTAGTTGGGTGTTATTGATTGATTGCTGTGATTTGTTTAGTGATTGATTATTGATTAGTTGGGTGTTATTGATTGATTGCTGTGATTTGTTGAGTGATTGATTATTGATTAGTTGGGTGTTATTGATTGATTGCTGTGATTTGTTTAGTGATTGATTATTGATTAGTTGGGTGTTATTGATTGATTGCTGTGATTTGTTGAGTGATTGATTATTGATTAGTTGGGTGTTATTGATTGATTGCTGTGATTTGTTTAGTGATTGATTATTGATTAGTTGTGTGTTATTGATTGATTGCTGTGATTTGTTTAGTGATTGATTATTGATTAGTTGGGTGTTATTGATTGATTGCTGTGATTTGTTTAGTGATTGATTATTGATTAGTTGGGTGTTATTGATTGATTGCTGTGATTTGTTTAGTGATTGATTATTGATTAGTTGGGTGTTATTGATTGATTGCTGTGATTTGTTGAGTGATTGATTATTGATTGCTGCTCTGCCCATACCTGATGTCTGTCAGGAGCCTGCGGTCGAAGGCTGCGTGTGCGGAGCCGCAGAAGGTCAGGGCCCAGGCGCGGATCCTCACGGTTTTGGCGGAAGTTTTTTCTTCTTTGTTTAACGGCGCCTCGAACTCGAAAGACGGGAGGCGGCGGTGAGACTGGAGTCGCCATTCTCCGCCCAGGGCCGCAGCGGCTCACAGGCCTCGCCCGTCACCCCTCGCAACGGCCCCCCTGCCCCCGCCCCATCGCCCCAGCAACAGCCGCCCCCGCCCCGTCGCCCCCAGCAACGGCCCCCCCCACCCCGATCAACGCACCCCCACCCCGTCACCCCCAGCAACGAAGAAGAGCAGGGGAGTTCTCTCCGGTGTCCTGGCCAATATTTAATCCTCCACCAACACCTATAAACAGATTATCTGGTCATTTATCACATTGCTGTTTGTGGGATCTTGCTGTGCACAAAATGGCTGCCCACATGACAACAGTGACCTCATTTCCAAAGCCCCCCATTGGCTGCGAGGCTTTGGGTCGTCCTGAGGATGTGACAGGCGCTGGAGAAATGCAAGTTCCCCCTCCCCGGGGCCGCCCTCCGCTCTAATCCCATTGCCCGTCTCTCGGTCCTGACCCCGGGCTCGGGGACTCTCGGCCGGTCCAGGGCCCTTTAAGAGGGACGCGCCACACTGCGCATGTGCGCCGTTTATTTAAATCAAACCGCGCGATTCAAAGGAAAAGTGACGTCAGTTTCCGTCACAATAAAAACCGCTCGTTCTCAACCGAAAAAACGGAAAGTTTGTCTCGCGACACAACAGGAAGCGGCCGCTGATCCGGCGGGTGATGTGCGCATGTGCGAACATTCTCCCAGAGTGCAGCGCGTCCCGTCTCACAGATGGGGCCTTTTCTCTGCCGCTCTGCATTGTGGGAGATTCGGCCGCCATGACGGCCCCGGGTCACCGAGTTCATCCAATCACAGGTGAAGCTTCCCGGATTGGTGGAACCGACAGAGTGCAGGTGGTCTGTGGAGCGAGAGAATCTCTGAGAAGAGGGGCAGCCAATTGGGGAAATCACAGGAGGTGGTGACCGGTCATAAACCCAATCGGTGAATGACGGATTGAACCAAGGAAAGGAATGAAGAAACTCGACTGGGACCTGTGGGAACAGGCGGACTAATAAATTTAACCCGTGTCCAGTTCAGGTCACCACATTACAGGAAAGATGGGATTGCACCAGAAAGGGTCCAGAGGAGATTTACAAGGATGTTCCAGGACTGGAGAATTTTAGCTATGAGGAAGGATTGGATCGGCTGGAGTTGTTTTCATTGGAACAGAGGAGGCTGAGGGGGGGATTTAATTGAGGTGTTTAAATTATTGAGGGACAGACGAACTGCATCACTTCCAAAACAGCAGCTCACCACCACCTTCTCAAGGGCAATTCGGACGGGCAATAAATTCTGGCCTTGCCAGCAAAGCCCACATCCCATGAACAAATTAAAAAAGGATATTAAGGTCCTATTTCCCTCAGCAGAGAGGCCAATAACCAGGGGGCATATATTTCAAGTAATTGGTAGAAGGATTGGAGGGGATCTGTGGATATTTTTTTTCACCCAGAGGGTGGTGTGGGTATGGACCTTACTGGCTGAAAGGGTGGTAGAGGCAGAAACCCACATCGCTTTTTAAAAAGTACTTCGATGTGCACTTGAAGTGCCGTCACCGACAAGGCTGCGGACCAAGACCAAGAGTGCGATTAGGCTGGATAGCTCTTTTTCAGCTGGCATAGACACAATGGTCCGAATAGCCTCCTTCTGTGCTGTAAATTTATATGATTCTATAACTCCTAGTGTCAAATGTGACATGGCAAAAGATACTTGTTAATGATTCAAAAAAAATCTTTACAGAGAGGAAAGAAACAATGTCGAGCTCTGCCTGAAAGTGTTGTTCAGACAGACTCCATGAATTATTTTAAATGGGAGTGGTATAGGGACCTTGGAACAGAGGAACATTAAATTGGATGAGGGGAGAGGAAAGTCACCTGTTTCTGTACTGCAAGATCCTAAGCTTCATTGAGAATGAATTCTTGAAGCATTTCTACATGGTATTTTTTGCAACATTGTAAAAATATCCCAAAGTAGTTCTCCTGGTGACCTGGCCACTTTGTAAACTCTCCCTGAAATGTTTACATGTAAATCAGACAACAGACAGAAGAGGGTAGGATGGACCTACACTACACTTGAATGTATTGTCATCTATTGGGTTTAAAGTTTCCAAACACTATTTATCAATAGTGTGAGGAAGCTGAGAGTGAAAGTGAGGAGGGGCCGTCTGACTGCAGTTTCCACTGGAAGAAAAATCACCTTCAGTATGTACAGTGAGCAGAAATGAATTGCTATTGTTAAAAGTTCCCACTAACTTATTGTTATTCTACTTTAACAGAACGAGCCTGGATCTCCTGCTATGTTTAAACACTAAACTTCAGTGATTATAGCTCAAGTAAAATATTACTATGATTTGATTTAAATGGAGAAGTGGTTTCCACCTGCCAAAGAATGTTGTCTGAAGCGAGGGTGTTTACTGCTAACAGCTCCCATCCTGTTTAATAGACCCCCTGAATGTCTGATTTACCAGAAAGAAAAACTCAGCTCAGTAAAGTTAAACATTCTTATTAATCTGAATATTTTATGAACAAATTTCAGTATTTCACAAGGCAAGGGTGTCCCAGACATGGATTGGACCCAATTCACTGTAAAGTTATAAAAACAGCCAGTTTAGCGACCAGGGGACATCACCTAAAAATTAGAATCAGGACTTTCAGGAGTGAAGTGAAGAGACACTTCTACACGCAAAGAGTGGGAGAAGTTAGGAACACTCTGCCACAAATGGCAGTTGATGCTCGCTCAATTGTTAAATCTATTATCTCAGCTTAAAATTTTGTTAAGCAAAAAAAAGGTAAGGGGTATGACTAAGGCAGGTATATGGAGTTATGTCACAGATCAACCATGATCTCATTGAATGGTGGACCAGGCTCGAGGGGCGAAATGACCTACTCCTGTTCCGATGACCACCCTTCAAATACAGTGAATGATAAACAATGTAATTTGAAAATAGGACGAACTACTTACAAGACAATCCTGAGGGCCTGTCGTGAGGGGAAGCTGAGGATAAAGAAACTTCAATCTGTGCTCACAAGATGACAGGTGAAATTCAAATCCAACTGAGTTAAATCACAACCGCTGGGCTCCCCGTCCCTCACATTCTCACTGTGCCTGTACCCAGTGGGCACATCATTGCCCCCTGTGTACATTAACCATTACACTGAACATTTGAAATCTACCTGGAGTCCCACCCCCACTAAACAAGAATCTTTACACCAGGGGCAGAGATCTTCAATCTTGGAGGAGAGTTCCAAGTCCACCAACTTTCAATACTATTGGTGTTTGGACAATGAGCTCCAAAAGGGAAAGTTTAACTGGAGTTTGGAGCCCGTGTGGGATTCGAGTGATCAATGGCCACGGGACTCCAAGGGAATGATTGGGCCGTCAACCAGCCGGCACCAGTACACCAGGCCAGTCCCACTGTCCCTTCAGAGTTCATTGACCTGCACAATGAGGGCCTGGCAAGCCTTCACCCATTGCTGCAGCCATCCCTGGACAGGGCCTGGATACACTATTACCAGCCATTCTGCCACTAGTTACATGGACCCATTTCAACCCATTTCACTAACAGGAGGAACTGTGGAGGAGTGCGGAGTGTTACTAACAGAATTGAGCACTTGTTGCATGCTGATTGGAGCCAGATAATGAAAAATGAGCAACCAGCCATTAGAAGATACAAGTAGTCACTGATTTATTGGTCATTTGATAACTAGTTGAACTGGGTTTGCTTGTGTTTCCTGTACAGGAACAAGGCGATCAAAGAAGCAGAGATCAGAGAGACAGCGGTCACAGTCAGGGCCAGGATCAGGACCACCTCAGACTCCACACCTAAAAAGCAACAAGAAACCAATGGTCAGTGAAGGAAATACTGAGGGGAAAATGGAAACTAGCAGTCGGCCAACTCACCACCTGGAGACCTCTCCTGCATCCTTTGCTCAAGCTCATTAAGGGACCCAGTTGCCAGCTCTGTCACATCAGGATCCAGAATGACCAGGGGTCCAAGTGAGGCCTCACCCTCCCACTTCAATTCAGCATCACTCTCTGCAATATCAAACATTCCAGTTAGAGAGGGTAAAGGGTGACCTCCAACACAGAGAGGATCAATGTCCTACCAGGTCCAGATCCAAGATCCCTCCTTCCTCTGGAATCAGGTCGGAAATCCCTCGTGGCACTACAGCTGCCCAGATGACAACAGGCACACACATCATTGGTCGATTCTTCCAATGGGGTCCAGCTAAACCAGAGAATCAGTTTATCAACCATGTTGTCCATCACCCTTTAATACAACACATCCCTGAGAGAGAGGGAACTTACATAGTCTGGAAAGTACAAGCTTTGTTCATGGAATCTCTCCGATCCACTGCAGCAACTTTCAGGTGACAGGTGATGAAAATCTGAGGGACACATTCAATACAAGTTGTTATTTAGTGACCTCCTCCCAACATGGGGAACCCAATGTTTGACTTCCTCTTACCAAGGAACGGTCATCTCCAAAGAAGCGGAACGCATCCAGGTCAAACTGGAGTTTGTCCAGCTCACGTTCACCTCTTGGCAACACAAAGGTTGAAAAGGAGTCCTCAGCTTTGCTGTCCAGGAGGCAACTGAAGAAAGATTTTTAAAAAAGGACAAAGTGAATTAAGTGAACCTATTGAGACAACGAGCTGGAGAAAGCAGAGAGCTCCTTACCCATGGTAGTCAATGATGTTGTATCTTGGGGTGGAATCCTTGTCTGGGCTCAATGTCGCTGCACAGCTGTCAATGTAGAGCTTCAAGGGCATGTGGTTGGTCATTGAAACAGAGGCCTCAATGTGAATGAGGTCACCCAGGTAGTAGACAGTCGAGGTGCACTCTGTAAGCCAGTCATCTGAAGTACAAGAGGACAAGGGTTGGAGACAGTGGGTGTAACTCCCAGTGGGAGACGACAGAAAAGCACTCCCCATCCACCCATCACATACCGTTCATAAGACGCAGTGAGAATAACAGAAGCCCTTCTCCAGACTTGGTCGAGCTGAATGGGATCCAGGTGGGCTTGATAGGGTCACTGCTCACATTGCCCTTCCTGGAAGGACAGGAGTGTAATTTCAGGACAACTTCAGAGAACTGCACCTGCTGTGGACCTTATTTGCCACAGAGTAAAGATTCTTACCGAAAATAGTGGCACTCAATGGGAATGATTGCTCCATTAGTTCTCACAATGACAGATCCACGAGCATTTGGGGTGTGGTTCAGGTGGGTGGTGTAGACCAGGAAATCTCCAGCCATCTGAAAGACATCAGGTTAAGGAATGAAGAGCTGGTCTCATTGGACAAAAGCTATTTCTGGTCATTTTCCTGCCCAGTTCAGCAGCAGTTTGAGGAGTTTGTTGTTCCTCAATGACACATGTTTGAAGCAGCTCCACCATTGGTTGAAGTTGCCTCGAGCAGCCTCTGTTACTCTGCTCAGTCCACCTATTACAGGGGACTTCAGGCCTGCAGTCAGAAACCCTGAAATGATTGGCACTGCCAGATTTGATGAGCATTCTGTCCCATGTAGAAGAGAGCTTTTCACCTTAAGGGGCTTCAAGTTACCCCTGATATGGAGCACAAAACACAACATCACTTTTAAACCTCATCTGTGTCTGCAGAATCAAGGGGATTGGCAGGTGTAACAACCAAAAGTGGAGTTCCCCTTTAATACACTGTATCCCAATTATTATTCCACTTGTTTCATCTTTCAAGAAAAGTCTCAACAGGAACTTCCACACTGAACATTCATTGACCACAAGTTGAGGCAACAGGCCAGAATATCCACAGGAAGGCACGGAAAAGATAAATCAATTGAGGCACAAAAGAATAGAGTGGTTTGGAGAAATGTCGGTGAAGGTTCAAGGTCAATAGAATTGAATCTCAGAGTTAGAGAGTAATAATGATCCATTTAAGAAAGATGCAGTCCCTCAGTGACAAGTTGAAGTTCTTTTTAAATATAAAGCTAAGATTAACATGTCAAAATAAAGAAAGTAGTTTCACACAGGGTGATATTTAACAGTGGGCAAGAATTTATACACAGATTTCATTCACGGATCTCCTCAGTGGCTGGAGTTTCACCCAATGTTAATGAGTTCAGAGTGGGCAGTAATCTACACAGTGAAATTGGAGCAAGAGTTGAGGAATCATATTACCTGCAATCTGCTGCCACATTCATGGAGCCCATAGTCAAAGAGGACAGTGTGGTTCTGCGAGTCAATCCCAGTTGGCCGACAACCTGCTGTCCCCAGGGTCAGGTCAGCAGCTTTAATCAGGTGCCTGGTTCGAAATAAATCCATGTCTACCCTCACCAGCAGGTTCTGCTCTCCACACTGCACCATCACAGTCTGCAGTGGAGACAGACTTCTCCCCTCAGACACACTGAAATGGGAACCAAAGGGAGGGACAGGGAGATGGACTCTCTGGGGTACAGGGGTGGGTTTTACTCTTCTCCATGGAAATCTCTGGCCTCTGAACTGTTGCCAAATATCAGAGCAACAAACGGCTCCAACTAACACCAGCACCGGGAACAAACCTCTCACCACAAAATCCCCCATGATACCAAACAACTCAACGATCACTTTACCCACCAACCAGCACCTTTTATACAAAACCTGCAGTCACCTGACTCCAATTCAATGAGTCGCTGTTGTGATACGATTGGATGTCTTTCAGAAAAAAACTCAATGTCTTTAGAATCCTCCTTTCATTAAATCACTTCCACTGTCCTATTTCATAAGTTTCATTCGAAAAAAATGAAAAAAAGGAAAGAAAAAAGGATGGAGATAGTGAGCGGTGTAACTGAGTTCAGAGATACAGAGAGACACCAGCAGAGGGAGGTAGAGAGCGGTGTAACTGAGTACAGAGATACAGAGAGACACCAGCAGAGGGAGGTAGAGAGCGGTGTAACTGAGTACAGAGATACAGTCAGACACCAGCAGAGGGAGGTAGAGAGCGGTGTAACTGAGTACAGAGATACAGAGAGAGACACCAGCAGAGGGAGGTAGAGAGCGGTACAACTGAGAGCAGAGATACAGAGAGACACCAGCAGAGGGAGGTAGAGAGCGGTGTAACGAGGTGCAGAGATGCAGAGAGACACCAGCAGAGTGTCCAGGAAACCAACCTTTTATCTGAAATCTGAGGCGGGATCTGAACTGCACAGTAGAGGAAGCATTACTGTGTATCTAACCCGTATTGTGCCTTCCCTGGGAGTGTTTGATTTGACAGTGTCGAGGGAGCTTTGCTCTCTATCTAACCCGTGTTGTAACTGCCCTTCTACAACTGGAAAGTTTCTCCTTCTTTACTCTATGAAAACCCTTCACAATTTTGAACACCTCTATCAAATCTCCCCTTTACGTTCTGTGCTCTCAGGAGAACAGCCCCAGTTTCTCCAGTCTCTCCACATTACTGAAGTCCCTCATTCCTGGCACCATTCTAGTAAATCTCTTCTGCACCCTCTCTAAGGCCTTGACATCCTTCCTAAAGTTTGGTGTCCAGAATTGAACACAATACTCGAGCTGAGGTCCAACCAGTGTTTTATCAAGGTTCAGTATCAACACCTTGCTTTTGTATTCAATGCCTCAATTAATGAAGCCAAGGGCCCCATTTGCATTCTTAACAGCCTTCTCAACTTGTCCTGCCACCTTCAAAGATTTGTGTAATTACACCCCCAGGTCTCTCTATTCCTCCACTCCATTTAAAATTGTTCCATTTAGTTTATATTACCTCTCCTCATTCTTGCTACCAAAATGTATCACTTCACAATTCACTGTATTAAATTTCATCTGCCATGTTTCTGCCCATTTCACCAGTCTGTCTCTGTCCTCCTGAAGTCTGTTACTATCCTCAACATTGTTTATTACATTTCTGAGTTTCGTGTCATCTGCAAACTTTGAAATTATACCCTGTACACCCAAGTCCCGGTCATTAGTATATATCAAAACGAGCAGTGGTCCTAATACTGAGCCCTGGGGGACACCACTGTATACTTGCCTCCAGTCTGAAAAACAACCGTTCACCACTACTTTCTGTTTTCTGCCCCTTAGCCAGTTTTGTATCCACGCTGCCATTGTCCGTTTAATCCCATGGGCTTCAATTTTGCCAACAAGTCTATTATGTGATACTTTATACTCCCTTAATCTCTTCCTGCATAGAAACTCCCCGACCCATATTCATGGCCAGCCCCTCGACCTTGCAATCACGTGGCCTCTCCACTCCCGATCGTGTCAATCATGGATAAGGCCATCTCTGATCACTTCCTTGTATCCCTCTCCACCCACATGGAATCATAGAATCATAGAAAGGTTACAGCACGGAAGGAGGCCATTCGGCTCATTGAGTCCATACCAGCTCCATGCAAGAGCAATCCATGAAGTCCCACTCCCCCAATGCACATCACAGAATGAACACAGGAATCCCACTTTCTATGAGCGATAACAGGCTGCGGTTATGGTGCAGACCGGGACCCAGGGCTGAGGCTGTGGTCATCAGTTACTCTGGGAGTGGCACAGTCTGGTTCATGACTAGCCGGGGGTGAGAGTAACACCAGGGAGTCAGGCTGGTGTTTAGAAGGGTGTGGGTTCCAGCTCCCATTCCAGGACTGGGACACATGATCCAGGCTGACTGTGTCGTTCTGAGAGGGAGCTGCATCGTGAGAGGTGCTGTCCTTTGAATGAGGTGTTTAATGGGGGTCCCTTCTTTCTGCTCCGACGTGTAAAAGATCCCGTGACAATTTGTGAAGAGCCGAGTCTCGTTCCTTGTCTCACTGAGACTCTCAGTTAATTGGTTTGTTCTCTCCACAGATTCGGCCTGACTCGCTGAGTTTTTCCAGAATATTCTGTGAGTGTTTCACTGAGCCTCGGGTTTTACAGTGAATGATAAAAGGATTGTAGTCAAACACTTGGCCATGAGCTGCTGAGTGATCTGTCTGGACATTGTTGCTTTTCGTGCACTGTCCCTTCAAGAGCTGTGGTCTGCCTCATTTCTCAGTGTGATTGTGGGTCTGACACAGAAGCGAGGGAGGAAGCAGCAGCCACAGCCCGAACTGCAGGCAAATTGCGAGGCTGGGACTAAAAAGCTGTTATGCCCACACCGGGAGTCGAACCCGGGCCACCTGGGTAAAAGCCAGGAATCCTCACCGCTAGACCACATGAGAACTGAAGGGATGGTCAGCAGGAAGGGTACTGAGACTACACCCAGAAGGTTTAATGGAGGTTGACGATTATGACAGGTTTTGATACAGTAAATAAGGAGAAACTGTTTCCAGTGATGGAAGAGTTAATAACCAGAGGACACAGATTTAAGATCAATGGGCAAAAAAGCCACGGGCGGGGGAATGAGGAGAAATTTTTTTACGCAGCGAGTTTTTATGATCGGGAATGCACTGCCTGAAAGGGCGGTGGAAGTGGGTTCAATCGTAACTTTCAAAACGGAATTGAGTGAATAGTTGACATGAAAAAATTTGGAGAGATATGGGGAAAGAGCAGGGGAGTGGGACTAACCCACTTCCTTCTGTGTTCATCCCTGGAAAAAACTCTCCCCCAGGTCACTTACAACAGCACTTTCAAATTCCCAACTGTCTGGACTTTGGCCCTCCATTCACCACGACATTTCTGCAGCTCCCCATCTGCTCGATCAGACCCTCACCTCCATCTTTGATGCCCTTCTCCCCATTAAAACCATTACTCTTCTCTCACCCTGGTCGATCCCCCTGGTACTGCCCTCATTTCCACTCCTGTGAGCCCAAAGGACGCAGACTTGAACATTTATGGTGGACAACTGGTTAACCATTCATCACCAGATCTGGCTGGACCACATAAAGCACTATCGGGTCCTGCTCTCCTCTGACAAAACTGCTCACGATTCCAGGATCATCCTGGAATGTAAAGACAACCCCTGGCTTCTCTTCTCCACGACAGACCATCTTCTGACACTCCCCTTATCTTCACACACATCTCAATTAGATCACCCCTCAACCTCCAAAACTCAAGGGAATAAAAGTCTCGTCTGCAAGACCTGTCCTCACAATTTAACCCTTTTAGCCCCGATATCATTCTGGTGAATCTGTTCCACACCCAGTCAAGGCCAATATGTCCCTCCTGGGGTACGGTGCCCAGAACTGAACGCAGTTCTCCAGATGTGGTCTAACCAGGGCTTTATGCATCGGTATCATAACTTCCACCCTTTGTATTCCAGCCCCTTGAGATGAAGGCTCACATTCCATTAATTATTTTTTGTACCTGTCCACTAGTTTTTAGTGATTTCTGGAGATGGACCGCTGAACCTCTCTGCTCCTCCATAGTTCCTAGTTTCTCGTCATTTAGAAAATGCTCTGATTTATCTTTTTAATGTTCTAAGTGGATTATATCTCACTTCCCCACATTGAACTCCATCTGCCACAGTTTTGCCCTCTCATTTAATCATCAATGTCCCTTCACTATTTCCTGCTCCCATCTACACTATTTACTGCGCCACCTAACTTGCTGGTTTAAGGGTGAAAACTGCCCTCCGCTTCACTGTAAGTGCAAGAGACAACTTTGTCGATGCCGTGTCGTGTGACAGACCGGCTCGTTGGACCTGCTCGTTTCATCTCATCTCATTTTCAGCAAACCGGAATATTCATGAAATAGAGGATGGTGAATCACAGCTCGAGAAACCGATCCCCTCGACCAATGGGGACTGCGCCTTCCAACAAATAGGCATTGATGGGGCAAGGTGAGTCTGCTGCTCAGAAATAATACAGCACAGATCATCACTCGTGCAAGCTTCATACCCTTTAGTTTGGAAAAGTAAACTGATGGGAGACAGCTGCTGTCGTGAATGGGTTTCCAAAACTCAAATCAAATGGATTTGTCCTGTGTTGTGAATTACTATTTGTCTGATTCAGGTAATCAGAGCAGTGGGGACTGCATTTTGTACATTCCGAATACCAATGCCCTGTCACGTGAGCCTGTCGTTCTATTCCCGTTCCAAGTCCTCTTTTAAATTTCGATGACTTCCCCGAAATTTGCTTGGAGGACTGTTCGAATCGCAGTCCAGCCCTTCCCACTGTCGCATCCTCTAAATCTCCACCCAGGATTTTCACTGGTGCAACTTTCATCAACTTGAGCTACTTTTTAATTTCACAAGCAAAGTGCTGCGGATTCTGGAAATCTGAACTATAAACAGAAAATGCTGGATACACTCAGCCGGTCAGGCAGCATCTGTGGAGCGAGTTCTGATGAAAGGTCATCGACCTGAAACATTCCCTCTGTTTCTCTCTCCACAGACGCTGTCTGACCCGCTGAGAGTTCGCAACATTTTCTGTTTCTACTTTTTAATTTGTTCTTTGTCTCAACTGTGCCGATCCGTGACTCGACCCACTGCGCGGCATCTGGTGGTTTGGATTCAGGGCTCTCACCGCCGCGGTGTGGGTTCGATTCCCGGTCAATGAAATAATTGTCACAAAACAATTATGAAGTTTATTCAATGAACACATGAAACTGTGAAGAGATGAAAAATTGTTGTAATCGCCATTAATGAAGCGATAACTTTCTGCAGACTGACTGACGGAAATACTAACATGGTTACCGAGTGACACGTGGGGAAGTTATTGTGTTTTGCATGTGATGAACTTTTATCCGTTCTCATTTTAAAGACTGTTTTTTAAGAGTCTGGTTAAAATGTTCAGTGTTTATGAAAACAGGAATGTGGTGCAGCCGTTGTTAAATTCAACAGGAAAAGCCAATTATCTCCCACTTTTCACAAGAGCAAATTCTCAAATAACATTCCCGCCTGGGGTCGAACCAGAGATCTTTCGTGTGCGAAACGAATGTGATAACCGCCACACTCTGGAAACCGCTGCTCATGTTCATTTCATCGCCTGACTTCTCCATGAAACAACATCACTTCTGTCCCACACTAAAAGCTCTCAATCCTTCCCTTTCACAAACATTTCACTGATCAAAACTTCACAAGTCACACAGGAAAAAGTCTTCATTTCCAAATCATTAAACTCCCGAAGGAGCTGCGGGGACAGACTGAGCAAACCTGCGTTCAGTCGTCAAAGGCGGTGTGTGAAGGGTGTGGGTGTGTTGTCATCCTGAGAGACAGCGACAGGCCCGTGACACAGAGCGAAGGCAGGGACTGAGAAATGTGGCCATTCAGGTCCATAAATAGGCAGACACTCAGACCCAGTCATTCATTCCGACACACGGTCCGGTAGTTAGTCAGTCAGTCGGGTCGGGAGGCCTGCAGACAGCAAACAAAGAGCCAGAGAATAAAGCAGAGACTCAATCAGACGGATAGACCGGGAGACAGACAGACAGACAGTGAAGCGGGCAGGGACTCAGCCCTGTAGATAAGCAGACTGAATCCTTTGCCTTTGACCCTGATTTGTCAGTAATAATTTAAAACCGCTTCTGGTTCGGTCCCTTCCTTTAATCCTGTACAGCAGCAGTGACAAAAACTTTGTGGATTTGAGGGTTGAGCCGAATCCGAGTCAGTTCCCCGGTCCCCGGGAGAAATTCCCTAATTCCTGGGCACTTTGTATCAAGCAGCAGTTAGCAGCAAAAAGTGTTATTAATGGGAGTAGTGGGACTGAGAAATACTGAAACAGCCGACACCCTGTAAAACAGAGCTCCAAGTATCGGTTTAAATAAAGTCCTGAACTGACAGAGCGGAGGGCAGATGAGGATTGAATTAAATCCCAATTCACTGAATCTAAACAAGGTTTAAAGAAGTGAATCTGTCCGGAGTGGGATTCCTGGGCCTGTGTGTGAGCTGCACCTGGATCGGTCCCGTTCAGTAAAGAGAGACCGGCAGGCGGCTCCCAGACACGGCTCAGGCCGGGACTGGCAGCTCTCCGCCGGCAGCGGCTGGATTCGAGAGCGGGGATCCTGAGCTGTTGTTGAGGCGGTCTGGCTGCTGCTGCTTCCGCCTCTCGCCCTCCGAGAGTCCCGGCGGCGGTCGGGACCGATCTCCCTCCTCTGGATCCGGATCCACCTCCTGTCGAAACTGACAGCGTCTGATTCCCGATCAGAAAACTGCGAGTTCGAATCAGGTCGGGATCACAGCATTTTCACAGTGGCTCAGGGTCCTGGGACTGGTTTTATATCAGTGTTTGAGGGATGGGCTGTTCAGGTTTTATGCTATAATAATGATCAGAATTAAGTTTGCTGGATGAAAATGCTTTTTTTCTGTTCCTTTCTATTGACACACTCACCAGTTTCAGACAGAAACGGGTAACAATGTCGCAGACTTGAACCTTTATGGTGGACAATTGGTTCAGCCATTCATCGCCAGATCTGGCGGGAACACTTAAAGCACCATCAGGCCCTGCTCTCTGCCAAAACAGCTCATTATTCCAGGATCATCCTGGAATGTAAAGATAACCCCCGGCTTCTCTTCACTACAAACTGGTTTCTTAAACCCCTCTCCCCTGCCCCTCCCCCCTCACCTCCAACAACAAGTGCGAAGAGCTCATGGATTTCTTTGTCACTAAGACTGAGACCATCCGTTCAGCTGCCTCTGCCGTTTCCCTCCCTTCCCCCAGCCCACAAGCCAAACTTCCTCCATCAGTTCAGGACAAATGCATCAAATCAAATGTTCATCGGGCACCGAGAGAGACAAAAACCAGAGAGAAAGGCAAAAGGAAATAGAGAAATAAAAGCTAAATACAGACATCCTTGATGTCTCTCTATTCCATCCCCAACCGTTCAGTGTCGGTAAAAATGTCAGTGTCAATAAATGTTCGAGAATCGACCCAAAGAAGAAACAAAATAACCAAAAACCGCTGAAACCCGGGATCGAACCAGGAACCTTCAGATCTTCAATCTAACTCTTTCGCAAACTGAGCTATTTCACCCCTACGTCAAGCTAGCCTTTGGGTCATCCTCTTGGAATAAAATATAACCCCGGGTGGAATTGCCCCTCCCGCTCATTCCTCACTTCGGGAGAATGAGACCGACCATCAAGGAGAGATTTTCTGATCCTGTCGTTGAATCTCATTTCTATTAAACATTCCTTGAACTCTCTGCCGGGGGGATTCAGAGCTGGGGTTCGCCATGAACCAGCTTCCCCTCAATTCCCAGCTTTATCAGTGAATCGAACAACAAACGCTCGACAGAGCTCAGGTTATATTAATAATAAAAACAGAAAATGCGGGAAACACTCAGCAGGTCAGGCAGCATCTGTGGAGAGAGAAACATCCTTTCAGGTCGATGATATTTCATCAGAACTCTCTCCACACATGCTGCCTGACCTGCTGAGTATTTCCAGCAATTTCTGGGTTTATTTTTGAGCTTTCACTATCGCAGTTTTCCTGACAACCTGCAACTTGCCTCAAGGGCGCAGCTTCAAGCACAACTTTCTTGTGCTCTTCTCACACACAAGATCGCACTTTACTTTCCTGCACACGCGCTTTAAAATCTGCCGTTTCTGCACACAGCGTCCTGCGCCACGAGAATTTGATAGACCTTTCGCTCATGGCCTATAATCACTATGAAGATCAAGGCGGAACACATCTGATCCAACTGCACCGCCCCAACTTGCCAAATGTGCACCTTTCAGCCGCCATTCGCAGCTCTGTTGCGCTGCCCGTCGCTCACGCACCTCAAGTACAGGCATGTGAGAGTGCTGGGATTTAAAGGAATGGATAGGTTTTCACCACCCACAAAAAATATTTAAGATTGATATGTTGCTGACTTTTTTTGGTATGTGTGGCAGAGGATAAAAGAGGTGAGAAAGTTATGCCGTGACTCAGATACGACCACAACACAGAATACTAACCACCATACGATCACAGCATCACAGCTCAGGTGTAGTTACAGCATCCGAACCACAGCAACAGGCAACGCCTGACTGCTTTGTGACGAAGGATTTTTGGAGAAGAGGTCAAAATAAGCAGCATCACAGAAATGCCCACCATCACAGAAGCCAGTCGAACATCGAGGTGGAGAGTGACGCTGAGAGCAGGTTTTAAAACCGCTGGAATATCAGTGAAATTAAATTGAGAAACTCCGAGTCAGTTGCACTGCATATTCCACATTCAATATTGTCGATAAATGAGAGAAAAGCTTTTGAAAAAGTTAAACACCCCCGTCGGGAAATTGAACCCCGGTCTCCAGCGTGACAGGCGGGGATACTCACGAGAAACTGCTGTATTATACGTGGACTCATCCCAGATGGTGTTAGACATGCTTCAGAAATCATTGCATTTCTTTTAACTATTTATTTGATGTCAGTTTGTTTCATTTTCCACGAGCCACTCTTGAAAGAACCATTTACATTTCCATCTCTTTGTTGGACAACGACAACTGACTCTGTCTTTCTTTCGTTCTTTCTTTCTCTCTTATCGTGGTGAGTTGCCCCGCCTTTGTCCGGGGTTGAATTCCCCGACGGGGAGGAAGCATTTATAAGATGCCAACTTTTAATTTTATGTCTTCGCCGAGCTTCTTCCTAAACAAAAACTATAGAGAAAAAAAACAGGTGATTGTCACTTTCAGAATATTATTGTACTGGATGCAGAGCAATTGTGATTTTTACTAACTGGTGATGAAGGTGACAGATTAGAAATTCATTCATTGGTTCAAATCTGACAGAATTCATCAACCTGTTTCATCTCTGCGTTTCAAAATTCAACAAGTTTCTTGTCGAATTAATAATTCTTAAGTGAATTAAAATTCCACAGCATTGAGTACCTCGAGTTTTATGCTCATTTTAATTGATCTGCAAGATTTCACGAAATCTACGACAGAAATAGAACAAAAATCAGCCAAATTATCCATATTCTGACTCTCAGTATTTCTGAGTCAATCCATGTGCATGTGTGTCTGTTTCTGTGTGTCTGTGTGTCTGTCTGTGTATGTGCCTCATATTTTCTATATTTTCCTGAGAAGATCTGTCTCTTTCTGTCTCACTCTCTCCCGCGTTACCCACATCATGATCCAACATGTGATGCAAAAGTGGTCGGTAATTTTTCTTTCAACAGTGGTTCGTGGAAAGTTAAACAAACTGTCATCAAATGAACAGTTCAAACAGATTCACTGAAAAGTGAAGCATCTTTGGTGAATATAAGGTAAATGTCTGTACTAATTCCTCGTTAGTATAGTGGTGAGTATCCCCGCCTGTCACGCGGGAGACCGGGGTTCAATTCCCTGACGAGGAGGTTATTGCTGCTTTCAAAGCTTCACTTTTATTTATCTGAACTATTGGATGTTGAAAATACAATGAAAAACTGACTCGGCCTTTCCCACTTCCACAAATTGATTTCACAGCGATTTTAAATATCTGCTCTCTGCCTCACGCTTCAGCTCGATGTGAGAACCGCAATGATGGGCAAGAAATAAAACGCAGAATCGCGCTGTCACCAGCCCGAAACAGAGAGAGACAGGTCTCGGAACAGGCGCAGACATGAAAGATCTTACATCCAGCAATGAAAAGGATGCACGTTTCAGTGAATCTATTTTAACAACTTCTTTGATGACAATTTGTTTAACTTTCCACATGCCACTGTTGAAAGAAGACTTACTTTCTATCTCTTTATTAGTCAAGGTCCAGAGAAAGATTATTTGGGGAGCAGGGAAAAAGTGACAGATAGAAACTCAGAAACGCATATAACAAGTGAGACAGACATAGACATATTCACACATACACAAACACACACATTCCTAGCTACATAAACACACCAATAACCTGAAAGTAACACAGGACTACTTGACAAACAGTGGAAGCAGCATGCTGTTGATAGAGCTTAGCGATCCCACAAACAACGGATCAGATCAAAGCTCTGCAGTCCTGCCACACCCATTTGTGAATGATGGTGGATAATTAAACAACTAACGGGAAGAGGCTCTATGAACATCCCCATCCTCAATGATGGTAAAGCCCAGCACGTGAGTGCAAAGTTTTAGAAACCGTCTTCAGCCAGAAGTGCCGAGTGGATGATCCATCTCGGCCTCCTCCCGAAATCCCCACCATCACAGAAGCCAGTCGAACATCGAGGTGAAGAGTGACGCTGAGACCAGATTTTAAAACCGCTGGAATATCAGTGAAATTAAATTGGGGAAAGTGGGATACTCCGAGTCAGTTTTTCACTGTATATTCCGCATCCAATATTGGAGATAAAAGCTTTTGAAGGCGGCGAAAGTTTAATCTCCTCGTCGGGGAAATGAACCCCGGTATCCCGCGTGACAGGCGGGGATACTCACCACTATATTAACGAGGAGCTGCTACATTGACCGTGCACTCATCCCAGATGGTGTTAGACATGCTTCATGTATCAGTGCATTTCTTTTAACTATTTATTTGATGACAGTTTGTTTCATTTTCCACGGGCCACTCCTGAAGGAACCTTTTACATTTCCTTCTCTTTGTTAGACAACCACAACTGACTCTGTCTTTCTTTCGTTCTTTCTGTCTCTCTTATCGTGGTGAGTTGCCCCGCCTTAGTCCGGGGTTTAATTCCCCGACGGGGAGGAAGCATTTATCAGACGCCAACTTTTAATTTTATGTCTTCGCCGAGCTTCTTCCTGAACAAAAACTGCAGAGCAAAAAAACAGGTGATTGTCACTTTCAGAATATTATTGTACGGAGACTATTTGAGGACTGGATGCAGAGCAATTGTGATTTTTACTAACTGGTGATGAAGGTGACAGATTAGAAATTCATTCATTGGTTCAAATCTGACAGAATTCATCAACCTGTTTCATCTCTGCGTTTCAAAATTCAACAAGTTTCTTGTCGAATTAATAATTCTTAAGTGAATTAAAATTCCACAGCATTGAGTACCTCGAGTTTTATGCTCATTTTAATTGATCTGCAAGATTTCACGAAATCTACGACAGAAATAGAACAAAAATCAGCCAAATTATCCATATTCTGACTCTCAGTATTTCTGAGTCAATCCATGTGCATGTGTGTCTGTTTCTGTGTGTCTGTGTGTCTGTCTGTGTATGTGCCTCATATTTTCTATATTTTCCTGAGAAGATCTGTCTCTTTCTGTCTCACTCTCTCCCGCGTTACCCACATCATGATCCAACATGTGATGCAAAAGTGGTCGGTAATTTTTCTTTCAACAGTGGTTCGTGGAAAGTTAAACAAACTGTCATCAAATGAACAGTTCAAACAGATTCACTGAAAAGTGAAGCATCTTTGGTGAATATAAGGTAAATGTCTGTACTAATTCCTCGTTAGTATAGTGGTGAGTATCCCCGCCTGTCACGCGGGAGACTGGGGTTCAATTCCCTGACGAGGAGGTTATTGCTGCTTTCAAAGCTTCACTTTTATTTATCTGAACTATTGGATGTTGAAAATACAATGAAAAACTGACTCGGCCTTTCCCACTTCCACAAATTGATTTCACAGCGATTTTAAATATCTGCTCTCTGCCTCACGCTTCAGCTCGATGTGAGAACCGCAATGATGGGCAAGAAATAAAACGCAGAATCGCGCTGTCACCAGCCCGAAACAGAGAGAGACAGGTCTCGGAACAGGCGCAGACATGAAAGATCTTACATCCAGCAATGAAAAGGATGCACGTTTCAGTGAATCTATTTTAACAACTTCTTTGATGACAATTTGTTTAACTTTCCACATGCCACTGTTGAAAGAAGACTTACTTTCTATCTCTTTATTAGTCAAGGTCCAGAGAAAGATTATTTGGGGAGCAGGGAAAAAGTGACAGATAGAAACTCAGAAACGCATATAACAAGTGAGACAGACATAGACATATTCACACATACACAAACACACACATTCCTAGCTACATAAACACACCAATAACCTGAAAGTAACACAGGACTACTTGACAAACAGTGGAAGCAGCATGCTGTTGATAGAGCTTAGCGATCCCACAAACAACGGATCAGATCAAAGCTCTGCAGTCCTGCCACACCCATTTGTGAATGATGGTGGATAATTAAACAACTAACGGGAAGAGGCTCTATGAACATCCCCATCCTCAATGATGGTAAAGCCCAGCACGTGAGTGCAAAGTTTTAGAAACCGTCTTCAGCCAGAAGTGCCGAGTGGATGATCCATCTCGGCCTCCTCCCGAAATCCCCACCATCACAGAAGCCAGTCGAACATCGAGGTGAAGAGTGACGCTGAGACCAGATTTTAAAACCGCTGGAATATCAGTGAAATTAAATTGGGGAAAGTGGGATACTCCGAGTCAGTTTTTCACTGTATATTCCGCATCCAATATTGGAGATAAAAGCTTTTGAAGGCGGCGAAAGTTTAATCTCCTCGTCGGGGAATTGAACCCCGGTCTCCCGCGTGACAGGCGGGGATACTCACCACTATATTAACGAGGAGCTGCTACATTGACCGTGCACTCATCCCAGATGGTGTTAGACATGCTTCATGTATCAGTGCATTTCTTTTAACTATTTATTTGATGACAGTTTGTTTCATTTTCCACGGGCCACTCCTGAAGGAACCTTTTACATTTCCTTCTCTTTGTTAGACAACCACAACTGACTCTGTCTTTCTTTCGTTCTTTCTGTCTCTCTTATCGTGGTGAGTTGCCCCGCCTTAGTCCGGGGTTTAATTCCCCGACGGGGAGGAAGCATTTATCAGACGCCAACTTTTAATTTTATGTCTTCGCCGAGCTTCTTCCTGAACAAAAACTGCAGAGCAAAAAAACAGGTGATTGTCACTTTCAGAATATTATTGTACGGAGACTATTTGAGGACTGGATGCAGAGCAATTGTGATTTTTACTAACTGGTGATGAAGGTGACAGATTAGAAATTCATTCATTGGTTCAAATCTGACAGAATTCATCAACCTGTTTCATCTCTGCGTTTCAAAATTCAACAAGTTTCTTGTCGAATTAATAATTCTTAAGTGAATTAAAATTCCACAGCATTGAGTACCTCGAGTTTTATGCTCATTTTAATTGATCTGCAAGATTTCACGAAATCTACGACAGAAATAGAACAAAAATCAGCCAAATTATCCATATTCTGACTCTCAGTATTTCTGAGTCAATCCATGTGCATGTGTGTCTGTTTCTGTGTGTCTGTGTGTCTGTCTGTGTATGTGCCTCATATTTTCTATATTTTCCTGAGAAGATCTGTCTCTTTCTGTCTCACTCTCTCCCGCGTTACCCACATCATGATCCAACATGTGATGCAAAAGTGGTCGGTAATTTTTCTTTCAACAGTGGTTCGTGGAAAGTTAAACAAACTGTCATCAAATGAACAGTTCAAACAGATTCACTGAAAAGTGAAGCATCTTTGGTGAATATAAGGTAAATGTCTGTACTAATTCCTCGTTAGTATAGTGGTGAGTATCCCCGCCTGTCACGCGGGAGACTGGGGTTCAATTCCCTGACGAGGAGGTTATTGCTGCTTTCAAAGCTTCACTTTTATTTATCTGAACTATTGGATGTTGAAAATACAATGAAAAACTGACTCGGCCTTTCCCACTTCCACAAATTGATTTCACAGCGATTTTAAATATCTGCTCTCTGCCTCACGCTTCAGCTCGATGTGAGAACCGCAATGATGGGCAAGAAATAAAACGCAGAATCGCGCTGTCACCAGCCCGAAACAGAGAGAGACAGGTCTCGGAACAGGCGCAGACATGAAAGATCTTACATCCAGCAATGAAAAGGATGCACGTTTCAGTGAATCTATTTTAACAACTTCTTTGATGACAATTTGTTTAACTTTCCACATGCCACTGTTGAAAGAAGACTTACTTTCTATCTCTTTATTAGTCAAGGTCCAGAGAAAGATTATTTGGGGAGCAGGGAAAAAGTGACAGATAGAAACTCAGAAACGCATATAACAAGTGAGACAGACATAGACATATTCACACATACACAAACACACACATTCCTAGCTACATAAACACACCAATAACCTGAAAGTAACACAGGACTACTTGACAAACAGTGGAAGCAGCATGCTGTTGATAGAGCTTAGCGATCCCACAAACAACGGATCAGATCAAAGCTCTGCAGTCCTGCCACACCCATTTGTGAATGATGGTGGATAATTAAACAACTAACGGGAAGAGGCTCTATGAACATCCCCATCCTCAATGATGGTAAAGCCCAGCACGTGAGTGCAAAGTTTTAGAAACCGTCTTCAGCCAGAAGTGCCGAGTGGATGATCCATCTCGGCCTCCTCCCGAAATCCCCACCATCACAGAAGCCAGTCGAACATCGAGGTGAAGAGTGACGCTGAGACCAGATTTTAAAACCGCTGGAATATCAGTGAAATTAAATTGGGGAAAGTGGGATACTCCGAGTCAGTTTTTCACTGTATATTCCGCATCCAATATTGGAGATAAAAGCTTTTGAAGGCGGCGAAAGTTTAATCTCCTCGTCGGGGAATTGAACCCCGGTCTCCCGCGTGACAGGCGGGGATACTCACCACTATATTAACGAGGAGCTGCTACATTGACCGTGCACTCATCCCAGATGGTGTTAGACATGCTTCATGTATCAGTGCATTTCTTTTAACTATTTATTTGATGACAGTTTGTTTCATTTTCCACGGGCCACTCCTGAAGGAACCTTTTACATTTCCTTCTCTTTGTTAGACAACCACAACTGACTCTGTCTTTCTTTCGTTCTTTCTGTCTCTCTTATCGTGGTGAGTTGCCCCGCCTTAGTCCGGGGTTTAATTCCCCGACGGGGAGGAAGCATTTATCAGACGCCAACTTTTAATTTTATGTCTTCGCCGAGCTTCTTCCTGAACAAAAACTGCAGAGCAAAAAAACAGGTGATTGTCACTTTCAGAATATTATTGTACGGAGACTATTTGAGGACTGGATGCAGAGCAATTGTGATTTTTACTAACTGGTGATGAAGGTGACAGATTAGAAATTCATTCATTGGTTCAAATCTGACAGAATTCATCAACCTGTTTCATCTCTGCGTTTCAAAATTCAACAAGTTTCTTGTCGAATTAATAATTCTTAAGTGAATTAAAATTCCACAGCATTGAGTACCTCGAGTTTTATGCTCATTTTAATTGATCTGCAAGATTTCACGAAATCTACGACAGAAATAGAACAAAAATCAGCCAAATTATCCATATTCTGACTCTCAGTATTTCTGAGTCAATCCATGTGCATGTGTGTCTGTTTCTGTGTGTCTGTGTGTCTGTCTGTGTATGTGCCTCATATTTTCTATATTTTCCTGAGAAGATCTGTCTCACTCTCTCCCGCGTTACCCACATCATGATCCAACATGTGATGCAAAAGTGGTCGGTAATTTTTCTTTCAACAGTGGTTCGTGGAAAGTTAAACAAACTGTCATCAAATGAACAGTTCAAACAGATTCACTGAAAAGTGAAGCATCTTTGGTGAATATAAGGTAAATGTCTGTACTAATTCCTCGTTAGTATAGTGGTGAGTATCCCCGCCTGTCACGCGGGAGACCGGGGTTCAATTCCCTGACGAGGAGGTTATTGCTGCTTTCAAAGCTTCACTTTTATTTATCTGAACTATTGGATGTTGAAAATACAATGAAAAACTGACTCGGCCTTTCCCACTTCCACAAATTGATTTCACAGCGATTTTAAATATCTGCTCTCTGCCTCACGCTTCAGCTCGATGTGAGAACCGCAATGATGGGCAAGAAATAAAACGCAGAATCGCGCTGTCACCAGCCCGAAACAGAGAGAGACAGGTCTCGGAACAGGCGCAGACATGAAAGATCTTACATCCAGCAATGAAAAGGATGCACGTTTCAGTGAATCTATTTTAACAACTTCTTTGATGACAATTTGTTTAACTTTCCACATGCCACTGTTGAAAGAAGACTTACTTTCTATCTCTTTATTAGTCAAGGTCCAGAGAAAGATTATTTGGGGAGCAGGGAAAAAGTGACAGATAGAAACTCAGAAACGCATATAACAAGTGAGACAGACATAGACATATTCACACATACACAAACACACACATTCCTAGCTACATAAACACACCAATAACCTGAAAGTAACACAGGACTACTTGACAAACAGTGGAAGCAGCATGCTGTTGATAGAGCTTAGCGATCCCACAAACAACGGATCAGATCAAAGCTCTGCAGTCCTGCCACACCCATTTGTGAATGATGGTGGATAATTAAACAACTAACGGGAAGAGGCTCTATGAACATCCCCATCCTCAATGATGGTAAAGCCCAGCACGTGAGTGCAAAGTTTTAGAAACCGTCTTCAGCCAGAAGTGCCGAGTGGATGATCCATCTCGGCCTCCTCCCGAAATCCCCACCATCACAGAAGCCAGTCGAACATCGAGGTGAAGAGTGACGCTGAGACCAGATTTTAAAACCGCTGGAATATCAGTGAAATTAAATTGGGGAAAGTGGGATACTCCGAGTCAGTTTTTCACTGTATATTCCGCATCCAATATTGGAGATAAAAGCTTTTGAAGGCGGCGAAAGTTTAATCTCCTCGTCGGGGAATTGAACCCCGGTCGCCAGCGTAACAGGCGGGGATACTCACCACTATACTAACGAGGAGTTGTTACATTGACCGTGCACCCATCCCAGATGGTGTTAGACATGCTTCATGTATCAGTGCATTTCTTTTAACTATTTATTTGATGATAGTTTGTTTCATTTTCCACGGGCCACTCTTGAAAGAACCTTTTACATTTCCTTCTCTTTGTTAGACAACGACAACTGACTCTGTCTTTCTTTCGTTCTTTCTTTCACTCTTCTCGTGGTGAGTTGCCCCGCCTTAGTCCGGGGTTAAATTCCCCGACGGGGAGGAAGCATTTATCAGACGCCAACTTTTAATTTTATGTCTTCGCCGAGCTTCTTCCTGAACAAAAACTGCAGAGCAAAAAAACAGGTGATTGTCACTTTCAGAATATTATTGTACGGAGACTATTTGAGGACTGGATGTAGAGCAATTGTGATTTTTGCTAACTGGTGATGAAGGTGACAGATTCGAAATTCATTCATTTCCCCCGCGCAGGTTCAAATCTGACAGACTTCAGATCCCGTCATTCATCAACCCGTTTCATCTCTGCGTTTCAAAATTCAACAAGTTCCTTGTCGAATTAATAATTCTAAAGTGAATTGAAATTCCACGATGTTGAACACCGCGAGTTTTATGCTCATTTTAATTGATCTGCAAGATTTCACGAAATCTACGACAGAAATCGAACAAAAATCAGCCAAATTATCCATGTTCTGTATCTCTGTATTTCTGAGTCACTCCATGTGTATGTGTGTCTGTTTCTGTGTGTCTGTTTGTCTGTGTATGTGCCTCATAGTTTCTATGTTTCCTGCGTAGGTCTCTGTCTCTTTCTCTCTGAACAGAGTGAGACAGAAAACTGCTCACTATTCCATGATCATCCTGGAATCCAAAGATATCCCCTGTATCTCTTCTCGACTGCAAACCGTCTTCTTGCACCCCCTGCCTCTTCCACCCTCACCAAAAAAATTGCAAGGAGCTCCTGGACTATTCTGTCACAAAGATTGAGACCATCCGTTCAGCTGCCGCTCCAGTGGAAAACTCTCCAGTGGCTGGAGTCATACCGAGCACAAAAGAAGATGGAGTGGTTGTTGGAGGCCAATCATCTCAGCCCCAGGACATTGCTGCTGGAGTTCCTCAGGGCAGTGTCTTTGGCCCAACCATCTTCAGCTGCTTCATCAATGACCTTTCCCCCATCATTCGGTCAGAAATGGGGATCTTTGCTGACGATTGCGCAGTGATCAGTTCCACTCGCAACCCCACAGATAAGATGCAGTCAGTGCCCACATGCAGCAAAAGCTGGACAACATCCAGGCTTGGGCTTATAAGTGGCAAGTAATATTGACGCCAGACAATTGCCAGGCAATGACAATCTCCAACAAGAGAGAGTCTAAACACCTCCCCTTGACATTCAATGGCATTACTATCGCCGAATCCCCCACCATCAACATCCTGGGGGTCACCATTGACCAGAAACTTAACTGGACCAGCCATATAAATACTGTGGCTACAAGAGTAGGCCAGAAGCTGGGTATTCTGTGGTGAGTGACCCACCTCTGGACTCCCCAAAGCCTTTCCACCATCTGCGAGGCACAAGTAAGGAGTGTGATGGAATACTCTCCACTTGCCTGGATGAGTGCAGCTCCAACAACATTCAAGAAGGTCGGCACCATCCAGGACAAAGTAGCCCACTTGATTGGCATCCCATCCACCACCCGAAACATTCACTCCCTTCACCACCGGCGCACCGTGGCTGCAGTGTGTACCATCCACAGGATGCACTGCAGCAACTCGCCAAGGCTTCTTCGACAGCACCTACCAAACCCGCAACGTCTAACAGCTAGAACGACAAGGGCAGCAGGCACATGGGATCAACACCACCTGCACGTTCCCCTCCAAGTGACACACCATCCCGACTTGGAAATATATCACCGTTCCTTCAGCGTTGCTCAGACAAAAACCTGGAACTCCCTACCTAACAGCACATTGGGAGAACCTTCACCACACGGACTGCAACGGTTCAAGAAGGCGGCTCACCACCACCTTCTCAAGGGCAATTAGGGATGGGCAATAAATGGTGGCCTTGCCAGCGACGCCCACATCCCATGAACGATTAAAAAAATACAATAATGGCGCGGGTGGGATACAAAACCATGGGTGCAGAGCACAGTGGATTAGCAGCCCGTTCCCGTAACCACTCGGCCACCTTGTCGCATGAACAGTGCAAAGAAAGCCCTTTTATTTTATTCTTTCAAGGCAAAAGTCTTGGACTGAAAGGTCAGAGTAAGAAAGCCGCTTTTCAATCACCAGTTCCCAGATTCTAAAGGTTGCAAAGCTGATATGGTAGTGTGGCTGAGCGGTCGAAAGCGTTAAATTTAGGTCCCAGTCTCTGTGGGGCCGTGGGTTTAAATCCCACCGCTGCTACAATTTGAGGTGCTGGTTGTTTTGGCCTCATCGCTCAGAATCCTTCTTTTCGAAGCAGCGCCATTGCTGTTGTTCGGGCACAACTGCCACACCTGATGTCCCTCGTCGTGATCGTTTTGTGGTTAATACTCTGCGTTGTGGTCGCAGTCACCTCCGTGCGAATCCGAGTCTCCACAGAGTGACATTTACCGATTTTCTCCATTGCCACATATGCTAAGAGAATGCAGCAAGAAATCAATCTTTCGCACAAGAAATAATATTATTTTGGTGAAACCTTTTAATTCCGTCAAATCCCAGCACTCTCACATGCCTGTACTTGATGTTCCACAGTTCAAACCCGCCTCTTCTCCCAGCTTTTTCTTCCTTCCACAGTCAATGGGCCGCCTTTACTTCCCTCCTTCTATTTCATGGACACTTTCCTGCTCCATTGCCGACTCTAACATTCACTTTCGCGATCGCACGCCTTTCAGTTTGTTCTGCTCCGACCGCTGTTTCTATTGGGCACATGTCCCATTCACACCAATGTTCATTTGTGCCTTGAAACCAGTCGATACATTTCGATCTGCGTGATCGCTCGACAGACAAACACGACGAAAGCAGGGCTGGTCTCTGGAAAGACAGCCGCCCGATTGTTCACGAAATTTACTTGGGGAATCTTGTGATCCAGGGGATGGTAACTGAAGAACTGGTTCTTGTTTTGATGCTTGTTGGCTCTTTTCTCTCAGCAGTTGAGTTGCGTGAGCGACGGGCAGCGCTCCAGAGCTGCGAATGGCGGTTGAAAGGTTCACATTTGGCAAGTTGGGGCGGTGCAGTAAGATCGGAAGTGTTCCGCCTTGATCTTAATAGTTCTGTTGAAACCTGTGATTGAATCGAGTAGAGGATAAATGTAAAGAGCGCCTGTGGGGAAAACGGAGCGATTACAGGAAGGTCTTTCAAATTCTCGTGGCGCAGGACGCTGTGTGCGGAAACGGCAGATTTTAAAGCGCGTGTGTCGGAAAGTAAAGTGCGATCTTGTGTGTGAGAAGAGCACAAGAATGTTGTGCTTGAAGCTGCGCCCTTGAGGCAAGTTGCAGGTTGTCAGGAAAACTGCTATCGTGAAAGCTCAAAAATAAACCCAGAAACTGCTGGCAACACTCAGCAGGTCAGGTAGTATCTGTGGGGAGATACTCGCTTCACCGGGGCGTCATTGTGCACTTTGATTAATACTAAAGACCTGTACAAGATGGACGGGTTGCACCTCAACAAGGCTGGGACCAATGTCCTCGTAGGGATTTTACCCTTGACTTATCAGCGAGCGATACCGGCCTTTACTGGGCCTCAGCTATTTACAATGTATATGAGTGTAAAAAGATCTCTGACGCCAGCTACGTGGGAAAGTAAGCTGTGAGGAGGACACAAAGTGTCTGCAAAGGGATACAGACAGGTTACGTGAGTGGACAAGGTGGCAGGTGGAGTATAATGTGGGGAAATGTGAGGTTATTCACTTTGATAGGAAGAATAGAAAAACAAAATGTTTTAAAATGGTGAGCAACTATTGAATATTCATGTTCAGAGAGACTTGGGTGTCCTGGTGCAAGAAACACAGAAAGTTAACATGTTGGTACAGCAAGCAATTAGGAAGGCAAATGGCATGTTGGCCTTTATTGCAAGGGGGCTGGAACACAAGAGTAAGGAAGTCTTGTTGCAATTGTACGGGGCTTTGGTGAGACCACACCTGGAGTACTGTGTACAGTTTTGGTCTCCTTATCTAAGCAAGGATAAACTTGCCTGAGAGGCGATGTAAGAAAGTTTCACTTGGAGATGAGGGTGATGATGCCTTTCCTCGTGGACTCTGACATGCTGTCTGCCAGAAGCATATCCCCGTACACTTCTAGTCGGTCTGGGTCTATCCAGTCCCACAGAGCCAACGGCAGTTTCATGCCAGAGCGCCAGTACCGAATCTGCCCCGGTGACGAGGAGATGTCGACATATGTCTTCACCGCCTGGAGGTCATTTGGTGGGCGGACCGCCCGCCGTTTATACAAACCGCGGGAATTTCCCTGCCGTTCATTTCAATGGGAATCAGAATGGTCTTGGGCTGTAGCACAAAGTGGGTGATTGCGGATAGGCCGCCCATCACACATCCCACCTGATATTCAGTTCCCTTGACTTCAGTGGGACTTGACTGAATATCAAGAGGAAGCTTCAGCGAGCGATACCGGCCGTCAGGCGGTACCGTCCAGGAAGAATTCCTGCCCCAGGTGGTTTTAATAACGAGCGGTCAATCTGCAAGACCAGTTTTACACCAGATCACCAAGCGGAAAATGTACCCCAGAGAGTCTGTAATTATTCGTTCTGGGAACGGAAGTATATAGAAATTCAAGACAATACATT
Organism: Heptranchias perlo; assembly: GCF_035084215.1. Lineage (NCBI taxonomy): Eukaryota > Metazoa > Chordata > Chondrichthyes > Hexanchiformes > Hexanchidae > Heptranchias > Heptranchias perlo. Next base: position 15,139,074 of record NC_090359.1, on the reverse strand, counting down.
TTCTGAATTTGTACATTTCCTGTGACCAGAACCACGACCATCTCCTGTGGAACAAACGGATTTGTGTTAACATTGCAGAGAATCCATTGGAAATCCACATTGTGAATTGAAACATTCAGCATTGTACAAATTCCGGATTCGTGTCGGTCATTCAAACATTATCACAGACACTCGCTTTATTTCATCTTATTCATCTCTCTCCCACCGTGAGATAAATATCTAACCCTCTGACACCAAAATCAACGAGCGACATATGTTTTCATCACGTTCATCGCTAAGAACTAATGGATAATCTTTAGTACAGCTGATTCAGACACTCTGAGAGGTCTCTTTGGGCCTCTGTGAATGATCAATGAATGGATTGAAAAGGGCAGGTCAGTTGAAATCTGATTTTTTACCGTATTAACAAACAGCCAAGTGATCAGGAGATTCTAATTGCCAGTTTAGTGCAGACACCATGTGATGAGTTCAGCACTCACTCGAAAGCAAACTGAGAGCTGGTCTGTTTCTGGCTCTGTGATATTGGAAGGAGTGACTGGTTGTGTTTCAGAGGTCTGTGTTGTGCTGATGACTGGAGCAGAAAAAAAATCTTTGGGCTGAAATCTACGCCTGATTCTTTGATGCCTCGTGCGTTTGGACCTTTTGAACATCTGCTTTGCTCAGACAGCCTGTCATTGTCCTTCTTACAGAAACAAATATATGGAAAATATACAATCCTTGAATCTCACAGCACAGGAGGCCATTCGACCCATCTTGCAGTGGCCAGCTCTTTGAAGGATGTAACCGATTACTCCCATTCCCGTGCTCTTTACCCATAAACTTTGTAATTTTTATCTTTTCAAGTATTTATCCAATTCTCCTTTTAAAGTTACGATTGAATCGAGCTCCACCATCCTTTGAGGCAGTGCGTTCCAGATCATAACAATTCGCTGTGTAAAAAATCTCCTTATCTCCCTTCTAGTTCTTTTGCCAATCATCTTAAATCTGCGTCCGTTGGTTGCCGACCCTCCCGCCAGTGGGTGAAGTTTCTCCTTATTTACTCGATCAAAACCCCTCTTAATTTTGAACACGTGGATTACTTCTACCCTTAACCTTCATTGCTCGAAGCAGAACAATCCCAGGTTCTCGAGTCTCTCCACACAACTAAACCCCATCCCTGGTATAATTCTGGTAAATCTCCTCTCCATCCTCTCCAAGACCTTGACCTCCTTAATAAGTTATAGTGCCCAGAATTGGACACAATACTTCAGATGAGGCCTGAACAATGATTTATAAACGTTTAACATAACTTCCTTGCCTTTGTACTCTATTTCTCGATTATTAAGCCAAGGAACCGGATGCTGTTTTAACGGTTTCACCAACTTGTGCTGCCGCCCTCCGCTCTAATCCCATTGCCCGTCTCTCGGTCCTGTCCCCGGGCTCGGGGACTCTCGGCCGGTCCAGGGCCCTTTAAGAGGGACGCGCCACACTGCGCATGTGCGCCGTTTATTTAAATCAAACCGCGCGATTCAAAGGAAAAGTGACGTCAGTTTCCGTCACAATAAAAACCGCTCGTTCTCAACCGAAAAAACGGAAAGTTTGTCTCGCGACACAACAGGAAGCGGCCACTGATCCGGCGGGTGATGTGCGCATGTGCGAACATTCTCCCAGAGTGCAGCGCGGCCTGTCTCACAGATGGGGCCTTTTCTCTGCCGCTCTGCATTGTGGGAGATTCGGCCGCCATGACGGGCCCGGGTCACCGAGTTCATCCAATCACAGGTGAAGCTTCCCGGATTGGTGGAACCGACAGAGTGCAGGTGGTCTGTGGAGCGAGAGAATCTCTGAGAAGAGGGGCAGCCAATTGGGGAAATCACAGGAGGTGGTGACCGGTCATAAACCCAATCGGTGAATGACGGATTGAACCAAGGAAAGGAATGAAGAAACTCGACTGGGACCTGTGGGAACAGGCGGACTAATAAATTTAACCCGTGTCCAGTTCAGGTCACCACATTACAGGAAAGATGGGATTGCACCAGAGAGGGTCCAGAGGAGATTTACAAGGATGGTCCAGGAGTGGAGAATTTTAGCTATGAGGAAGGATTGGATCGGCTGGAGTTGTTTTCATTGAAACAGAGGATGCTGATGGGGGATTTAATTGAGGTGTATAAAATTATTGGGGGCCACGCGGACTGCGTCACTTCAAGGCGGCAACTCACCCCCACCTTCTCAAAGCCAAATGGGATGGGCAATAAATGCTGCCCTTGCCAGTAACACCCACATCCCATGAACAAATAAAAAAAGAATATGAAGCTCCTATATCCCTTAGCAGAGAGGCCAATAACCAGGGGGCATATATTTCAAATAATTGGAAGAATTCGAGGGGATCTGGGGATAATTTTTTTCACCCAGAGGGTGGTGTGGGTTTGAACCTGACTCGCTGAAAGGGTGGTAGAGGCAGAAACCAACATCTCTTTTTATAAGTACTTGGATGCGCACTTGAAGTCCCGTCACCTGCAAGGCTGCGGACCAAGACCAAGAGTGCGATTAGGCTGGATAGCTTTTTCAGCTGGCACAGACAATGGGCCGAATAGCCTCCTTCTGTGCTGTAAATTTCTATGATTCTATAACCCCTAGGTTCAAATGTAACATGGCAAAAGATACATGTCTACGGTTCAAAAAATATCTTTATCGGGAGGGGACAATGTAGAGTTCTGCCCGAAAATGTTGTTCACACAGACTCCATGAATTATTTTAAATGGGAATAATAGTGGAGGCACCTTGGAACAGAGGAACATTAAATTGGATGAGGGGGCGAGAGGAAAGTCACCTGTTTCTGTCCTGTAAGATCCTAAGCTTCATTGAGAATGAATTCATGAAGCATTTCTCCATAGTATTTTGTTGCAACATTTTAAAAATACCCCAAAGTAGTTCTCCTGGCCAGTATATCCAGTTTGTAAAGCCTCCCTGAAATGTTTACATGTAAATCAGACAACAGTCAGAAGAGGGTAGGATGGCCCTACACTACACTACAATGTATTGTCATCTATTGGGTTTAATGTTTCCTAACATTATTCATCAATGGTGTGAGGAAGCTCAGAGTGAAAGTGAGGAGGGGCCGTCTGACTGCAGTTTCCACTGGAAGAAAAATCACCTTGTGTGTAGTGAGCAGAAGTGAATTGCTATTGTTAAAAGTTCCCACTAACTTATTGTGATTCTACTGCAACAGAACGAGCCTGGATCTCCTGCTATGTTTAAACACTAAACTTCAGTGATTATAGCTCAAGTAAAATATTACTATGATTTGATTTAAATGGAGAAGTGGTTTCCACCTGCCAAAGAATGTTGTCTGAAGCGAGGGTGTTTACTGCTAACAGCTCCCATCCTGTTTAATAGACCCCCTGAATGACTGATTTACCAAAAAGAAAAACACAGCTCAGTAAAGATAAACAAATATGCTCTTATTAAATCTGAAGAACATTTTATTAACAAATTTCAGTATTTCAAAGGCAAGGTTGTCCCAGACATGGATTGTACCCAATTCACTGTAAAGTTATAAAGACACAGCCAGTTTAACGACCAGGGGACATAACCTCGAAGTTCGAATTAGGACTTTCAGGAATGAAGTTAAGAGACACTTCCACACACAACGAGTGGGAGAAGTTAGGAAGACTCTTCCACAAATGGCAGTTGATGCTAGCTCAATTGTTAAATCTATTATCTCAGGTTAAAATTTTGTTAATCAAAAATGTAAGGGATATGACTAAGGCAGGTATATGGAGTTATGTCACAAATCAACCATGATCTCATTGAATGGTGGACCAGGCTCGAGGGGCTAAATGGCCAACTCCTGTTCCTATTGCCACCCCTCAAATATAGTGAATGATAAACAATAACGTAATCTGAAAAATAGGACTAACTACTTACAATACAATCCTGAGGGCCTGCCGTGAGGGGAAGCTGAGGATAACGAAACTTCAGTCTGTGCTCACGAGAAGACAGGTGAAATTCAAATCCAACAGAGGTAAATCACAACCGCTGGGCTCCCCGTCCCTCGCACTCTGTGCCTGTACCCAATGAGCACAACATTGCCCCCTGTGAACATTAATCTTTACACTGAGCATTGGAAATTTACTTGGAGCCCCAGCCCAACAAAACAAAGATCTTCACACCAGGGGCAGAGATCTTCAATCTTGGAAGAGAGTTCAAGTCCACCCACTTTCAATCCGATTGGTGTTTGGACAATTAGCTCCAAATGGGAAAGTTTAGGAGTTTGGAGCCCATGTGCGGATTCGAGTGATCAATGGCCACAGAGCACCAAGGGAATGATTGGGCAGTCAACCACCCGGCACCAGTACTTCAGGCCAGTCCCACTGTCCCTTCAGAGCTCATTGACCTGCACAATGAGGGCCTGGCAAGCCTTCACCCATTGCTGCAGCCATCCCTGGACTGGGCCTGGATACACTATTACCAGCCATTCTGCCACTAGTTACATGGACCCATTTCAACCCATTTCACTAACAGGAGGAACTGACGGAGGAGTGCAGTGTGTTACTAACACGGTATTGAGCACTCATTGTGTCGTTGACTGGAGACAATGAGAAATGAGCAACCAGCCATTAGAAGATACAAGTGGTCACTGCTTTATTGGTCATTTGATAACTAGTTAAACTGGGTTTGCTTGTGTTTCCTGTTCAGGAACAAGGCAATCAAAGAAGCAGAGATCAGAGAGACAGCGCTCACAGTCAGGGCCAAGATCAGGACCACCTCAGACGCCACACCTATAAAGCAACAAGAAACCAATGGTTAGTGAAGGAAATACTGAGAGGAAAATGGAAACTAGTAGTCGGCCAACTCACCACCTGGAGACCTCTCCTGCATCCTTTGCTCAACATCATTAAGGGGCTCAGTTGCCAGGTCTGTCACATGAGGATCCAGAATGACCAAGGGTCCAAGTGAGGCCTCACCCTCCCACTTCAACTCAGCATCACTCTCTGCAATATCAAACATTCCAGTTAGAGGGTAAAGGGTGACCTCCAACAATCAAGAGGATCAATGTCCTACCAGGTCCAGATACAAGATCCCTCCTTCCTCTGGAATCAACGAGGAAATCCCTTGTGGCACTGCAGTTGCCCAGATGACAACAGGTACACACGTCATTGGTCGATTCTTCCAATGGGGTCCAGCTCAACCAGAGAATCAGTTTATCAACCAGGTTGTCCATCACCCTTCAATCAACACATCCCTGAACGAGAGAGGGAACTTCCATATTCTGGAAAGTACAAGCCTTGTTCATGGAATCTCTCCGATCCACTGCAGCAACTTTCAGGTGACAGGTGATGAAAATCTGAGGGACACATTCAATACAAGTTGTTATTCAGTGACCTCCTCCCAACATGGGGAACCCAATGTTTGGCTTCCTCTTACCAAGGAACGGTCATCTCCAAAGAAGCGGAACGCATCCAGATCAAACTGGAGTTCGTCCAGCTCACGTTCACCTCTTGGCAACACAAAGGTTGAAAAGGAGTCCTCAGCTTTGCTGTCCAGGAGGCAACTGAAGAAAGATTTAAAAAGGGACAAAGTGAATTTAGTGAACCGATTGAGACAGAACCAGCTGGAGAAAGCAGAGAGCTCCTTACCCATGGTAGTCAATGATGTTGTATCTTGGGGTGGAATCCTTGTCTGGGCTCAATGTCGCTGCACAGCTGTCAATGCAGAGCTTCAAGGGCATGTGGTTGGTCATTGAAACAGAGGCCTCAATGTGAATGAGGTCACCCAGGTAGTAGACAGTCGAGGTGCGCTCTGTAAGCCAGTCATCTGAAGTACAAGAGGACAAGGGTTGGAGACAGTGGGTGTAACTCCCAGTGGGAGACGACAGAAAAGCACTCGCCATCCACCCATCACATACCGTTCATAAGACGCAGTGAGAATGACAGAAGCCCTTCTCCAGACTTGGTAGAGCGGAATGGGATCCAGGTGGGCTTGATAGGGTCACTGCTCACATTGCCCTTCCTGAAAGGACACTACAGTAATTTCAGGACAACTTCAGAGAACTGCACCTGCTGTAGACCTTATTTGCAATAGAGTAAAGATTCTTACCTAAAATAGTGGCACTCAATGGGAATGACTGCTCCATTAGTTCTCACAATAACAGATCCACGAGCATTTGGGGTGTGGTTCAGGTGGGTGGTGTCGACCAGGAAATCGCCAGCCATCTGAAAGACATCAGGTTAAGGAATGAAGAGCTGGTCTCATTGAACAAAAGCTATTTCTGGTCATTTTCCTACCCTGTTAAGCAGCAGTTTGAGGGGTTTCAGCTGCTCCTCAATGACACATGATTGAAGTAGCTCCACCATTGGTTGAAGTTGCCTGGAGCAGCCTCTGTTCCTCTGCTCAGTCCACCTTCTATGACAGGGGACTTCAGGCCTGCAGTCAGAAACCCCTGAAATGATTGGCACTGCCAGATTTGATGAGCATTCTTTCCCATATAGATTAGAGCTTTCACCTTAAGGGGCTCAAGTTACCCCTGATATGGAGCACAAAACACAACATCACTTTTAAATCTCATCTGTGTCCGTGGAATCAATGGTATTGGCAGGTGTAACAACCAAAAGTGGAGTTCCCCTTTAATACACTGTATCCCAATTATTATTCCACTTGTTTCATCTTTCAAGGGAAGTCTCAACAGGAACTTCCACACTGAACATTCATTGACCACAAGTTGAGGCAACAGGCCTGAATATCCACAGGAAGGAACGGAAAAGATAAATCAATTGAGGCACAAAAGAACAGAGTGGTTTGGAGAAATGCAGGTGAAGGTTCAAGGTCAATAGAATTGAATCTCAGAGTTCGAGAGCAGCAATGACCCATTTAAGAAAGATGCAGTCCCTCAGTGACAAGTTGAAGTTCTTTTTAAATATAAAGCGAAGATTGACATGTCAACATAAAGAAGTAGTTTCACACAGGGTGATACTTCACAGTGGGCAAAAATTTATACACAGATTTCATTCAGGGATCTCCTCAGTGGCTGGAGTTTCCCCCGATGTTAATGAGTTCAGAGTGGGCAGTAATCCACACAGTGAAATTGGAGCAAGAGTTGAGGAATCACATTACCTGCAATCTGCTGCCACATTCATGGAGCCCATAGTCAAAGAGGACAGTGTGGTTCTGAGAGGAGATCCCAGTTGGCCGATAACCTGCTGTCCCCAGGGTCAGGTCAGCAGCTTTAATCAGGTGCCTGGTTCTAAATAAATCCATGTCTCCCCTCACCAGCAGGTTCTGCTCTCCACACTGCACCATCACAGTCTGCAGTGGAGACAGACTTCTCCCCTCAGACACACTGAAATGGGAACCAAAGGGAGGGACAGGGGGAGGGACTCTCTGGGGCACAGGGGTGGGTTTTACTCTTCTCCATGGAAATCTCTGGCCTACAAACTGTTGCCAAATATCAGAGCAACAAACCACTCCAACTAACACCAGCACCGGGAACAAACCTCTCACTACAAAATCCCCCATGATACCAAATAACTCAACTATCACTTTACCCACCAACCAGCACACTTTTTTTTTTCTTTTTTTTGTGTTTTTTAGGCCCCCCTTTTATAAGAAGTGGGGGGGGGTGTAGGGTGTGCTTAAGTACTAAAAACCAAATAAAACGAAATCAGGCATCAAATTAAAATTTTATTTTCCTCGTCCAGGATGCACTCCAGCCCCTGCGGTGCCCACCGGTCGCGGAAAGCCTCAAGCGTACCGGCAGACACCGCGTGCTCCATCTCCAGGGCCACCCGGGCGCGGAGCAACCCGCGAAAGAGAGGCAGACAGGCCGAGCACCCGCCCCCACGGACCGCGAGCATCCTGGACCTGTGGATATCCAGGATGCACTCCAGTTTCGTCTAGTTTTCTGGTGGGTCAGTGGCAGGTGGACTCCCTGCCGGAGGAGCTCAGGCCTTTCGCCTGGAGTACCACGCACCTCCGGTACCTGGGAGTCTACCTCGGCCCTGCCGAGGAAGCCTGGCCGGCGAACTGGGAAGAGCTGGAGGTCAAGGTCGCCGCTCGCCTGGCGCGCGGGACAGGACTGCTCCGAGTGTTATCCTACAGGGGTCGTGTGCTGGTCATAAACCAGCACACGACCCCTGTGTGCTGGTGGCCGCCATGTTGTGGTACCGGTTGATCACTTTGACCCCACCCCCCGAGTTTGTCGCCAAGATTCAGAGGAAGTTCGTCGACTTCTTCTGGGCCAGAGGGATACACTGGGTCGCTGCCGCGGTCCTGAGTCTCCCGCTTAGGGAGGGCGGTCAGGGGCTGCTGTGCGTCCGCACCCAGGTGGCAACTTTCCGCCTTCGGACGCTGCGGCGATACCTGTACGTTGAGCGTCCTCTTAGATGGCGTGCGCTGGCGACGTATTTTTTCCGCCAGCTGCACGGCCTGAACTACGACACGCAGCTCCTGTTCGTCTCGCTGGTGGGCGGCCGCATGTCTTTGCAGGAGCTTCCTGTCTTTTACCAGGATCTGCTCAGGGTCTGGAACATGGTCGCCTCCGGTCGGAGCTCTCGCCCGTCAGGGGTAGCGGCCGTCCTGCAGGAGCCGCTGCTCGGGAATCCGTTCCTCCGCGATATCGGCTTCGGCCACTCGCGGCTGTCGGTGCGGAGGGCCGTGGCCGGGTGACCAGAGTCAGGGACGTCCTGGATGGCGGTGGGTCGGGTTGGTTGGAGCCGTGGGCGCTCGCCGCACGGATGTCCTCGTGGCGTGCCGAGGACGCGGCCATCGCCATCCAGGCGTTGAAATCGGCGCTCGGCCCTGACTCCACTCGGGGTGTGGAGGCGGCTCAGGCGTGCGGAGCCATCCCGTCCGACCTGACCCCCGTTCGGACGGAGTTCCTCCTCGGCGCCAAACCCCGGAACCTCCCTCGGGGGGCCGCGCCTCACAACTTGAGCCGTCTCTCGGAAATTCCCTCCGTGCCGTTTCACACCGCGCGGAGGGATTTCCTGTACGGGCTGCTCCTGCACACCATCCACTTCCTCGCCCTCGTCTCTCGGCCGGACACGCCCTGGCGTACCATCCTGCCGTCCGGCGGAGACGGGGATTCCCAGTGGGGGACTCTCTACTCAGGGATCCTCCCGTGTTCCATCGGGGATCTGGGGTGGAGAGTGTTGCACGGAGCAGTCGCCTGCAACCAGCGGTTACGCCATTTCACGTACACCCAGGCCGCTTGTGATTTCTGCGGCCTGGAGGAGTCCGTGTTGCATTTGTTCACGGGGTGTGCGAGACTGCAGCCCCTGTTTGATTATTTGAAGGGGCTGCTCCTCATGTTCTGGCTGCATTTCAGTCCCACGCTCCTGATCTTTGGCCGCCCGGTGAGGAGGGGAGCGGGCAGGTCGGTGGACGTTCTCGTGGGCCTGCTCCTGGGCCTGTCCAAGGTGGCCATCCACAGGTCTAGGATGATCGTGGTCCGTGGGGGCGGTCGTTCGGCCTGTCTGCCTCTCTTCCGCGGAATGCTCCGCGCCCGGGTGGCCCTGGAGATGGAGCACGCGGTGTCTGCCGGTACGCTCGAGGCTTTCCACGACCGGTGGGCACCGCAGGGGCTGGAGTGTATCCTGGACGAGGAGAATAAAATTTTAATTTGAACACTGGTTTTGGTTTGTTTGGTTTTAGTATTTAAGCACACCCCACACCCCCTTCTTATAAAAGGGGGGCCTTACAAAATAAAAAAAAAGGAAAAAAAAAATCTGAAAGTGAAAAAAAAAGAAAAAAAAAATCTGAAAGTTTCTCTTTGTTTCAATCTCTTGGAATCATAACTTTGAATTATTTGATAATAATTTGATATTTTCACTGAAGTGGCTTTTCATAATCTGGTCAAGTTTATTACTTGTTAGTGATTGTGATGTTGAGACAATATTCAAAGCAATCAAGTTGTCTTGAGTGAATTTGCAAACCATCCATTGGTCAGAGAAATGGAAATTCCATCCCATGGATGGTGTGAATCGTCCCCAGTTCTAATATAGAGAATGGGTGTGTCTGAGGATTGGCAGCATGGGGGCATCAACTGGGCAAAGCATTGTGGGATGCATCATTTTTAGTTTTGATTCTCATGAAATGTTGTTTGGTAAAATTCAGGATATTCAGCGAGAATGAGAGGCAGTGAAGATTACTGAATGCAATGTCACCCACACAAACATCTCCATTTGTGTCAGCTGTGGCTCAGTGGCAGCACTCTCACCTCAGAGTCAGAAGGTTGAGGGTTCAAGTCACCATCTAGAGACTTGAGCACATAATCTCGGCTGACTAAGGGAGTGCTGTACTGTCGGAGGTGCCGTCTTTTGGATGTGATATTAAATCGAGGCCTCATCTGCTCTCTCAGGTGGACGTAAAATATCCCACAGCACTATTTCGAGGAAGAACAGCGGAGTTCTCCCCAATACCTGGACCAATATTTATCCCTCAACTAACATCACTAAAACAGATTATCAGGTCAATATTTCATTGCTGTTTTTGGGTCCTTGCTGGAGGCAAATTGACTGCCGCATTTCTTACCTTACAACAGTGACTACACCTCAAAGGTGCGAACTATGCAGCAGTCAAAGCTACCAGATAATCCACACTGACTCGTAAAATTATGGCTCAACAACGTATGAAATGTGGTGACATTGATATCCCAAAAGTGCCTTTAGAGATCATAATATCCAACTATTACAGCACAGAAAGAAGCCATTCAGCCCATTGTGCCGATGCTGCCTCTTTGAAAGAGCTATCCAATTAGTCCTACTCCCCTGCTCTTTCCCCCTTCAAGTATTTATCCAATTTCCTTTTGAAAGTTATTAAATCTGCTTCCACCACCCGATGAGGCAATGCATTCCAGATCAGAACACTGAAAAAAGTTTCGTGTCACTTCTGGTTCTTTGACCAATCACCTTAAATCTGTGTTTGCTGGTTACTAACCGGTCTGCTACTGGAATCAGTTTCCCCTTATTTACTCCATCAATATAAAGATATTAACATGGACTGACTGAAGACGGCAATTCTATCACACCCAGTGCAAGTCACAAGTTCCTAAACTTCACTTGGAAACACTGGATAATTACAGCTACAGCATCAACATTTGAATCTATTCATCGGGGTGAAGGAGATGAATGGAGAACCCATAGGATTTGGAAAGGTTGATTACAATTTGGTATGGAACGCACAATAGGACTATAGGCAAATCGACACATTTATGGAGGAGCTGATTGTATTGGGTTTATGAATTGATGGCATTGGGATGTGGAGTTTCAGGCAAAATATCTATTTAACTTGGTTTAAATGAAATGGTGATCCAGTAGAATTTAGAATTGTAATCTAGTATTAACTGCACAATGGGATAAATACAAATTGATAGATTTATGGATGAGCTGCTTATATTGGGTTTATGAATTGATCGAACAGTAGTGGTATGGAAGAGTTTAGGAGCCTTATCTATTCAACTTAATGGTTCAAGTTAGTTGTTTAGTGCATTTACTACGTCTCCCAGAAGGAAGATTTTGTTTGCTGGAGTTTAGTTCGAGGTATTTTTTCTGTACCATACCCAATTTATTATTCATGGGGGAGATTAACAGGGGGTTGGGGGGGGGGGCAGAAGATGAAAATGAAGGGAAATAGACAAACAGGGAACCTGCACTCCCCCATATGAGACCTATTTGACTCCAAACAAACAGTTTATTAGGAGTAATAGTGAGTGATTTCATAAGCTACCCCAACTACCGACTGAGGTCTGTAGCATCTTTGAAAAAAAAAAGCATCTGGATTGTTCTTCCCCGGGCAGATACTATTCTTAAAAAAATTGCCTATTGGACTGAAATTACTAGTTCACTTTCCTTGTGTTTTATTGGAACAAAATGTTACAGCAGCTGATTTTGCATCATTAATGAGTTAAACAGTTGATAATATGCAGTACTAATAGGAACAGTAACTCATTACTGTATTGTTCTTTGCATTGAAATCAGCAGTAATCATTTTACTGCATAAATACAATTTACACTCAAGGCAGACACATTGGCCCTCAACACCCAAGTCACTACATTGATATGACCCCAGAAGAAAAAATGTCATAGGGCAGAATCTCACCCTAAAGCCAATACATAGCCCAATGTAATTTGTTACAACAGCTGAATTATGTTAATCTGAAAAATAAGCAATCACTCAATTTACAAGGAGCCAAAACCCAGTCTTCTGTAACAGTTTATTTCCAGTTACTATTACATTTCACATCAAGAGCCCAGGTCTCACAGCTTTTAGTACAAAGTCACCATTGCTACAGGATAGGGGTTCTTCAGACTATAAACAGGAGTACTGAACAATAAGCTTTATCCCTGCAGTCAGTTCAATCACTCTCCCCCAGGGTGAGCTTGTCAAACAGGTACACTCCCATGCCATTCTCAGGGGCTCCCAGTCTCTTCAGGTTGGTGATGTGATCTCCAAGCTTCTTGATCATCTTCACTTGTTCATCCAAGTAGTGGGTCTCCAGGAAGTCACACAACTGGAAGAAAAGATGGAAAATAGTTATGTCCAGCAAGAGATGGAGGAAGATCTGAGCTTCTCCAAGGGTTTGGATTTTAATCTTCTTGGTCTGGAGGATAGTCAAGTGGTGCACTTTAGATTGATGCATTTTATACAGTAACTTTGCTCTATTAAGTGCTTAGATCCTGGGATCAGATACATTTACTTCTAATGCAGACAGTAGGGCAATCTCCCTTTCCTGTCTCCCCTCCCCAATAAAATTTGAGCATGACACCAACAAAGCTATTGGGTATGAAGATCTTTTGAATAGGCTCAAGGACAGTAAATTTCCACCACCTCGAACTTACCCAAAGGCCCACATTAAAAACTTACATGAGGGTCTGTCCTCTCAGTGGAGAGTTTGTGCAGATCCAGCAGACTCTGGTTCACATTCTTCTCCATCTGCAGAGCTCTCTGCATCGCCTCCAGACCATTGCTCCACTCATCCTGCTCTGGCTTCTGAAAAGGGAATCAGGTCTCAGCCAGTTCACTTAATGGATTAAACAAAATACACAAGAAAGTACTGAAGAAAAATAGGGGTGAAAAGCAATCAGATGTCCATGTTGCCATGAACCAATTGTCCCAAGAATATAGAATTACACCACCACAACCACGAGTCAAATAGTATAAATGTCTTTAAGGAGAAGTACTGAGGGAGACAGTAATAGATGGATGTGATGATCGGGCAAGATGAAGGTGGGAGGCAGCTCATGTGGAGCATAAACACCAGCATAGACCAGTTGGGCTAAATGTCCTGATTCTGTGCTGGACATTCGATGTAATTATGTGCATTAGAACAAATTGCTTTAGAAATATTTAAAATTGTCCATTTAAGGGGAGCCATTCAGAAGGCCACTCCATTAAATCTAACCTTGATATCCTCCAAGATGACTCGGCCCCCACGCTGATTCTGGAATTTCAGCAGTTTCTCAGCGTGCTCCCATTCCTCATGCGACTGCTCCTTGAAGAACTCAGCAAAGTGACGCAGGGCAACATCATCCCGGTCAAAGTAATAGGACTGGTGAGATCAAAAGTAGTTGGGTATCAGAATTATCATCATGGGTATTGTACATAAAGCCAACCTCAATATTTTGCTTTCTGTCAAGGGTTCAAGTCTCACTGAGCTTGTAGGCAGATGGTTCTGAAAACTAGCACAGGCTGACTTGCTTCACTAACCTGGTAGTGAGATAATCTCACTCCTAGCAATAGGGAAGCTGGCCAATGGAAAATTACCAATTCAGCTTTGAACATGCTCAACACAATATTTCACTTTAATCTTCACACCCAAGACTGAATTATATGTCTAGAAATTAGTGAAGGAACATAAAAGCTTACATCCTTTTCATGACTGAAATTTGAAACAAACCCTTTTCTACAACTACCACAAACAGCATTAACTTAGCACCTTCAACACTAAACATCAAGGCATTTCAGAGGAGAAACAGATACCAAGCAGTAAGAGTTGCATGACTAGAAACTGTTAGCATTTGAATGCTTTGAGAGACAGACAGAGGTAGGAAGGCAAAGGGATTAACAGTTACACTGAGTAGGACCAAAATGGCTGAAGGCCCTACCACCAATAGAGCAAAGGCAGAGAGAAGACAGACAGGGACAAGCTGGTACTTAAAAAGTGAAGGTTCAGAGCATGGAAACAGAAGTGGGACATACAGCCATTTGAGCCAACTCAATGATTTAATTAGAACATGGATCTGTACATCAACTCATCCTTCAATACCCTGACCCAACAAAAGATTTCAGTCTTGAAAGCACCAATTAATCCCCAACATCCACAGACTTTCAAGGGAGAGAGTTCTAGATTTCCAGTACCTTTGAGGGGAAAAGTGCTTCCTCACTTATCTCCTAAATGGACTCGCTCTAATTAAAGATTATGACCAACCACCCCCCCCCCCCACCATTGCAAGGAGAATGTGGGGAAAGACTGTGGAGAGATGTAGAATAGAGGGTAAGAAATATGAATCCCAGGCATTGAATGCAGAGTGTATTGCAAAACACAACTTCAATAGAAAGCTCAGACACCAGGAAAGTGAACAATTGAGATTTAAGATATAGAATGTGGTGCAACTGCTGCAAGGAAGAGGGAGACATTTTGATAATGACTGTACAATAAATCACATTATATTACAGCTTTAAAAAGACACTCACCATCCATCAATTGGGGGGGGAGGGGGTGCAGATTAGAGAAAAGGCAATAGATGAGTTGGAGAAAACAGAATTTTGTAATGTCACATTAGAATCTCCAGTGTGAAGGGGTCAAAGAAACAAAACTCACCATAGAAAGATAAACATAGGAGGAATAGAGCTCCATATTGATCTGCTTGTTGACACCATCCTCACACTCCTTGTGATAGTTCTGACACACTTTGGAAGCCATCTTTAAATTAACTTTAACAAAACTAAACAACTCTATTGAAGCACGAAACTGAAAAACAGCCACCCAAAGCTCCATATTTATACTGCTGGTTAATCCTGGGCGTGGCAGCCTAGATGATGAGTGACAGTTGGCAATACCCAATCAGAAATTACATCCTTTCTCAGAACACCAATCAAGAAAAGGGAGGAGGGGAGATGACACCCAGAGCCAGTCAGAACTTTGAAGGAGGAGCATCATTGGCTGACAATTCAATAAAGATCCAATTGCTTTGACTTTCCTCAAACTGTAAAATCTGTTTCCGTGACCGGTGGGCACCGCAGGGACTGGAGTGCATCCTGGATCGATGTAATAAAATTATAATTTGACACTTATTTTGGGTTTATTGATTTACTGCACATAAACACAACCAACCCCCCCTCCCCTTCTAATAAAAGGGGGGCCTAAAACACAAAAAAAGGAAAAGCAAAAAAACCATGGCTGCTCTTCCATCCCACACTCCAAAGAAAAAAAAATCTGATCGTGACCATATTCTTGACCATAATCGACCTTTCTTTGATGGACCAACAAGGGAGACTCTGGGTTGCCCCAGGGTCACCAAACATAAACCATCACAAGTGACCCTCTCAGGGCACCACTAATATTGGATGGTCCAATCAAACTGAAAAGATACCAAAATAAGCATCAAGTGCCACCAAAAACAACAGGATACTTTCCCAATTAAATCAGGATTCTATTATTGATGTCTGAAAGACAGTCTATACCCTGCGGTGCCCAGCGGTCGCGGAAGGCATCAAGCGTAACGGTGGACACCACATGCTCCCTCTCCGGGGCCACCCGGGCACTTGACCATAATGGACCAAATTGTCAATTGGTGGATCTGCCCCCATCCCATCGGTTATGGTCACTGATCGTGACGGTTCAAAGATCCAGAACCACAGGTTGAATTGTTGTTTGCGGGTCAGTGTCTTTGAATAATTCTGGATGGATCCGTGAGTTGGTTATTTGGCAAGTAGCTGCGGTTTGAGGCAACATCCAAACAGATCAGAGCCTGTGAACAGCAACCAACAGCGAGTCAGGCGAATGGAAAGTGGGTGTGATGAACGTGTTAAACACAAGTCCTTCAATACTCCATCAATTCTAGGGTCAGTGAGCATCTGTACACACATCGGCTGGAAAGTGAAGGGGGCCACGGCATGTTGAGTTCTTGTTTTGTCATCATGACATTTTACAAACAATAAAATGCAGAGCACTCCACGGGGAAGAGACTGTGGACCATTGACTGAAGGGATTTGGGGGGGGGGGGGTTTGGTGTTGGGAGGGATTGCGGTGAGAGGCAAACACTGTGTGTAGTGTTGGTTGTATATACAGTGAGCGACAGTGGTGAACAGACTATCTGGTATTTCCTGGGTTTGGTAATCCCTTGTTTCAATGATTAATCTCTTGTACTTTTTGGACAGTCAAACACCAAGTGGAAAGAGTCGAGTGGTGAATTTTCTCATTAGAAAGGGGAGTTACTGATATTTCCCGAAATCCGGTCAGGGAAGGATGGGGCTCCGTGGATATTTTGTGTTCCAGATCACATCAGAATACTGTCGGATCAACAACAAACAGCAGGCTAAAAAATCAAAGGTGGAACCTAGTGAAGGAAAGATGAAGCAACGAAAAGTGGGGTCGATGGACTGATCTGATCATATGATCCCTGTGTGAGAATAACCTGAACATCACTGGTGCAAACTCAGTTAAAGCTTTAAACAGACCAAGTCGTTGGTGGTTGAGCCTTTAATTAGATGGCTCTATTCTCCAACTCTTCAGTAGACTTATAAGTGGCAGTTTTGGCAATTGGGATCTAGTGTTATTTGGTTCCAGGCCAAATAAGATTACACAAAGATTGTATTCGCAAGGAGAGGGTAATGGGGCAAGAACTGTTTAATGAAACAGAATCCAGCAAGGGAAACTGAGAGGGGCTCTGAGATTTGCAACAGCAAATGGAAGTATTTTAGAGGCTATGGGGTCCAGGATATTAAAGGTGCAGGAGGTGAACAGAGACTGGAAAATAAAAATTGAGATTGAAACAAATAGCAGGAGCTGGACCAAAGTTCTGCACAGGAAGAAAAAGATGGGCTGAAGAGAAGGAGGAAAGAGCCAGTTAACCCTAGCAGGAACAATTGGAGATTTGGTCTTACTTTGCTCCAGGATTTTTGTAACTACTTAAATTTGAATACCTGCTTCAGGGAACACTTCCCTCATGTCCTACAATGGACAAGTCAGCAGCAATGTGTGGGGTTGTTTATTCAGGAGGTTAACTACTGTAATCACCATTGATGCCCACATCCCATGAATGAATAGTAATAAAAAAATGCACACTCTCCAAAAGGGATTCAAGCCTATGTGGAGGAAGAGGTCTTACTGGAATCAGATTACATTTTAATCTCTACTACAGAACACCAAATATTGAAAGCTGTTCGGTACAAATCTAATTTTGGCCTGATGGCCATCCGAGGCTGCTACAAAACCAAATTAAGCCTTCTGGAGGGGAAGGGGTTAAAACATCCATGTGCCCAAACAAATCAGATTTTATCACGGTGACAACCTATTTCTTAGAATTTTTTTTTGTTTGACGCAAGGCCACGTGCATTGGTGTTAGAATGTGCTCAATTACTGAAGAAAAGGAACCAGCTCAACATCAAAATGTTTTATTTCAGCTGCAAGAACACTCAACTACAATGTTTGGAAGTTAATCTTAGACTTTGAATTCCATTCCCAGTTCAGAGAGATGGCAACATAAAACTTCAAGACACAAGTTGAATATCTGCAACATGGACAACAGTCCAGTCACTCCTCCCCCAGGGTGTGCTTGTCAAACAGGTACACTCCCATGCCATTCTCAGGGGCTCCCAGTCTCTTCAGGTTGGTGATGTGATCTCCAAGCTTCTTGATCATCTTCACTTGTTCATCCAAGTAGTGGGTCTCCAGGAAGTCACACAACTGGAAAGGGAAAAATCAAAATCAAGCTAGCTACTTGAATCATTAGGTTCCTTTAATCTCACTTCCCTACTGGGGAATACTCAAGGTCTCATTACAAAATATGGCCAAGAGACTACTAGATCTAACTCCTTGCCCTCCCAGCCACTGGTATTGAAAATAAATGCTGCCCTGCCCCAGTCACACACCTAAAGTCAGTATCCATTTGAAGGTTCCCTTCAAGCCCAAGATATCTCAACCCTTGAAACAGATTGATTTCAAGGACAGATTTTAATGCTCACCTTCAGTAGATTTAAAAAATCTCAGATTTAGAAATGGAAAGTATTGAGCTGCATTCAGTCTGATGTGATTTTAAAGGACAGTGCTAAATTACACAATCCCAAATTAAAAATAAACCCAAAAGCTAAATGCCACTGATGCATTAAGGACTTACATGAGGGTCTGTCCTCTCAGTGGACAGTTTGTGCAGATCCAGCAGACTCTGGTTCACATCCTTCTCCATCTGCAGAGCTCTCTGCATCGCCTCCAGACCATTGCCCCACTCATCCTGCTCTGGCTTCTGAAAAGGGAAGTCTTTCAAGTCACAAAATGCTCAAGCTCCCATCTGCATCCCATGCAGTATTAATCTCAAACTAGCCTGAAACAAGAGGATGACTGGAGAGTGGAAGAAAATTGATTTTTGCCCTGATGTTAGCAACAAGTACTCTGTTCAGTTATAATGTAGAACATGTGGCTCATTAATGAGAAAACATCTTCTCTGCTGTGGAGAAATTTTCCACATTCTGAAAGCTGGATAGAGGCTGCACTGGGGACCAATCATTCAATATGAAAATAAGCCTCAATAAATTACATTTGGTCCAGTCATGAACTCAACAACTGGCAGGTGGGTCATTAACCAGAGGACACACATTGAAGATAATGGGCAAAAGAACCAGAGGGAAGATAGAGATTTCATATATTAACAGTGAATTGTTACAATCTGGAATGAAATGCCTGAAAGGGAAGCAGATTCAATAGCAACTGTCAGAACAGATTTTTATGTATAGAATCATGAAAAGGAATAATTTACAGCTCTATGGGGAAAGAGCAGGGCACGAGGGACTAATTGGATATTCTTTCAAAGAGCCAGCACAGACACTATGAGCCAAATGGCCTGATTCTATGAACAAACCTTGATGTCCTCTAAGATGATTCGGCCTCCACGCTGATTCTGGAATTTCAGCAGTTTCTCAGCGTGCTCCCGTTCCTCATGTGACTGCTCCTTGAAGAACTCAGCAAAGTGACGCAGGGCAACATCATCCCGGTCAAAGTAATAGGACTGTAGGCACAAGAGTCAATTAAACAATCATACCAAATTAAGATAGAGAACAAACATCAGTACAGTGATTTCACCATGGATCAGGGAACCAAGGAGTTTGATCATTTTTAAAGAGTACTCATATTTCCTAACTCAGTTCACCTGGTGAAAGTAGACAACAGGTGGCCAGTGGAGAATGGAATCACCTCAGTCTTTGACCACACTGAGCAACTCAACTTAAACCCAAGCTTGAGCTACTTGGCCATTCAGGTACCTCCTGCCCACATCTCAATTTATACAAAGCATTAACCAGGAAGTCACATGACAGGTCCTCCTTCAGTGTTGGATACTGTGACCAAGGTGCCGAAAGCTACCTGTTCCACCACAAGTGATTCAGAAAGACCAGGGTGCACAATTAGTCAACTAACTCATGCAATGAGTCTCCTCCTTTTCGAGGGTCTGTGTACTAGATCAGAACTTGTGACATTCCAAGAAAATAAGTTGTAACAGAGACAAACAATGAGAGAGGATAAAACTCAAATTAGTTCAGATCACTAAATTTGGGAAAATTTAGATGTACATTTGACATCTGAAAAACTTTTCCAAATCAATAATCTGAACTCATCACAAACCCCCACCCCCTATTCACATGTCAAGGATCAGCACAGCCCAAGGAGGGCTGACCTGCTTCGTTCATGGTCTTGCCCAGTCCCATGTGGTCCAGGAGAGGGAGCATGCAGTGTCCACCAGTACACTCATTTGAGGCCATGACCAGTAGGCACCAGTGAAGAGTGAGATATAAATTTCCTTTTGCTCAAATTAGGCTTTATGTTCATTGCTTTGCAGCAATTGGGCACTTTCCTGATAACAACAGAGAGCAACCCAATGTCAGCCTTACTTGATTAAAAAAGGCACACATTTCTCCACTGTGTTCTATACATTCCATCAATTACAAGTTTCTTGCTATTGTACAGACAAGGGTTAAACTCCATCCCAAACCTGAACAAAACTCCCTTCATTAAGCAAGAAACTCCACCCATTTTGAAAATTCCCAATTTGATTTTAGAAACTTTGAGAAGTTCCAGCTTTTGGCTGGAAAATACAGGTTACAAGATCAAGAGTATGTAGCTGTGGCTAAGAATGCCCATGGATTTGTGTTTTGACTAAAGATTTCACCACAGGTGTTTCAAATACCCCAACTATGGGCAAGTCATCTGTAACTCAAAAGACACTCACTGGCCAATGTACTGAATAGGCTTTTTTTTTTGGGGGGGGGGGGGGGGGGGGTGGGGAATGCATTTCACAGTCTCAATGTAAACTCCAACATGGAAACTATATAAAAAAGGACCCAGACAATCCATTTGAAAGGATAATGAAACATCACAACGATAAAGATACTTAAAAGAAATATTAGAGCAGCAAATTCAATTATTTTACTGAATTTAAAAGGTTAATTCACTAGAATTCAGTAAGTCTACATTAGTTAATAAGACAAAATACCCAAAGAAACCCAAAGCTCACCATAGAAAGATAAACATAGGAGGAATAGAGCTCCATATTTATCTGCTTGTTGACACCATCCTCACACTCCTTGTGGTAATTCTGACACACTTGAGAAGCCATCCAAACTACTTTTTTTTAAATAGACCAGCAACTGACTATAAACAATATGAACATAAGGACCTCAAACCTAAGCTGCTATATTTATTCTTTCAGACCCAACCCATCTTTAACTACAGGATGTGACATCACTGATGATAAATGTTTGGCAGCCAATCAAATAACTGCTTTCTCATCACAGGAACGGAAAAAAACCCTAACCCCTCCCCCTGTAAAAAGTTGGGGGGGGCCGAAAAACACCAAAAAAAAAAGGAAAAACACACAAAAACCCAATATCTTCAGGATCCTCCTTTCATTCAATCACTTCTCTTGTTCTATTTCATAAGTTTCTTCACTTCATTTTAACCTGCTGTTTGTTTTTATTCTGTGACCTGTCTGTTTTTTAACCTCTCTTTCGAATGATTTCTCCCCCTGCTCCTCATTTGTTCTGTTCTTTTCTCCCCATCTCCCCCATTCCCCAGAATCCCACCCATTCCCATGTCCCCTTGTAACACTGTGCAGTCTGCAGCCTGTGTGTCCATGTCCCTGTGCTTCAGTCAGCCTGAGTCACTCTCTTCAATAAAAAATATTCCTTCCACTACGAGCATGCTATCCAGTCCCTCAGTGCCATTGTCTCAATGTTACTCTTTTAATTGAACAAGAAGGAGACACTGAGTTTCTCTTTTTTTCTAATGGGTCTTTGAGCCCCAGTGTCAGGAACCCCGAAAACCTATTCAAGTGCTGTAAGAATTTTTTCTTGTGGCACACCCAATCATAGCAATGAAACCGAATGAAACCAAAATGTCACTGTCGTAATCAACTATCCACTCCAGTCCCCGGTCTCAAACATAACGGCAGACACTCCGTGCTCCTTCTCCAGGGCCGCCCGGGCACGGAGAATGCTGCGGAAGAGAGACAGACAGTCGGAGCGACCGCCCCCCCCCCATAGGCCATGTCTAGCCTGGACCTGTAGATGGCCACCTTGGACAGGCCCAGGACCAGACCCACGAGGACTTCAGTCCCACGCTCCTGATCTTTGGCCACCCGTTGAGGGGAGTGGGGAGTTTGGGGGGGGGGGGGCGCAGGCAAGTCGGAGGACATTCTCATGGGTCTGGCCCTAGGCCTGTCCAAAGTGGTCATCTACAGGTCCAGGCTCGACCCGGCCCATGGGGACGGTCGCTCCGACCGTCTGCCTCTCTTCCGCAGCATTCTTCGCACCGCGATGGCCCTGGAGAGGGAGCACGCGGTGTCTGCCGGTACGTTTGAGGCTTTCCGCGACGGATGGGCACCGCAGGGATTGGAGTGCATCCTGGACCGAGATAATAAAATTATAATTTGACACTTATTTTTTTTTTGGATTTACTGCACATGAACACACCCTAACCCCCCCTTCTTATAAAAGGGGGGCCTAAAACACACAAAAAAAGCTGACTGCCCATATAAAAAAATTAAAATGATTATTTGACTCTGTTATCATTTAGTTTTTGGATTTTTAAAAAAAAATAAAGTTACATCCTGAACCTCCCTCCCTCAATCTCATAAAAGGGGATCGAAACATACAAAAAAAGTCAACCTGATTCAAAACAAATCTACTTAATTGAAAAAAAAATGTTCTGATTGGCCTTAAATACAATCTCGACTACGCCTCTTTCTTGATTGGTGTCCTCAGTGGGCGTAGAGCTCTGAATGGCTAGTGTGAGTTTTTACTCATCATCGGGAATGCCACGCCTTGTATTACAGGCAGGCTGACCCCAGACATACAAATAGAAGAGTTTGGGAATGCTCTGCGCCCGGGTGGCCCTGGAGATGGAGCACGCGGTGTCTCCTGGTACGCTCGAGGCTTTCCGCGACCGGGGGGCACCGCAGGGGCTGGAGTGCATCCTGGACGAGGATAATAAAGTTTTAATTTGAACACTTGGTTTTGGTTTGTTTGGGTTTTTAGTATTTAAGCACACCCCACCCCCCCCCCCCGCTTCTTATAAAAGGGGGGCCTAATAGGAAAAAGAAAAAAAAGAAAAAAAAAGAGTTTGGGAAGACGTTAGCCTGGTTCAGCTAGTTAAAATACCTTCTTAGACAGTTAGAATGGATTCCCAGGTGTGTTAGAACTATCACAAGGAGTGAGGATGGTGTCAACAAGCAGATCAATATGGAGCTCTATTCCTCCTATGTTTATCTCTCCATAGTGAGTCTTTTTTTTGGACCCTATTCAATCCCTCAATCTATGTACAGTGGGTGTATTTTTGAAACCTGTAATTGTGCAAGTTAAATTGAATTGTTATAAACAAACTGTCTCCCTGTTCCTTACAGTAATTGTACTACAGGCTGAGTTTCTTCAATCTCTGACTCACGTTCCTGGGCTCTGAGCTTCTTCAAATTTACTTTTGGAATACACTGCATTCAATGGGGGCATGATCCTGGTGAAAGCAATGTTATTATTGGTCCTTCACTAATTTCCAGATATACTATTGAGTGTCATAATTTCAAGTTAAGCAAGTATTGATTTGTGAGCATATTCAAGTAAAATTTTAATTAAAGCTGAATTGGTGATTATTTTCCATTGGCTAGCTTCCCAATTGCTGGGAATGAAATTATCCACCATCTTTACCAGATTAGTGAAGCAAGTTGGCCTGTGCTAGTTTTGATAACAATCTGCAGACCAGTTCAGTGAGCCAGAAAGCAAAATATTGAAGTTGGCTTCATGTACAATACCCATGATTGGTCTTTGAGATATCCAACTACTTTTGATCTCTCCACAGTCCTATTACTTTGACCGGGATGATGTTGCCCTGCATCACTTTGTCAAGTTCTTCAAGGAGCAGTCACAGGAGAAACATGAGGATGCTGAGAAATTGCTGAAATTCCAGAATCATCTTGGAGGATATCCAGGTTGGGTTCAGCAAACAAGTGGTCTTTTACATGGCACCACTTTGCTTGTTCCAATTTATATGGAATTTGCTTCACAGAAACAGGTCATTTGGTCCAACTGGTCTATGTTTATGTCCATGCTCCAGAAAAGCCTCCTCCCACTTTACTTGATCGAATGTGATCAGCATATCTTTCTATTTCTTTTGCACTCATGGACATGTCGAGCTCCCCTTTAAATGCATCGATACTAATTGTCATTAATTTGACTCTTGTGGTTGTGATGGCTTAATTCAGTAATTTTATATTCTTAACACAATTGGTTCATGGTAACATGGACTTTTACTTTTTCCACCCTATTTTCCTTCAATGCTTTCTGGTGTATTGTTCGTTTGTTTAATCCATTAAGTGAACTGGCTGAGACTTCCTTTTCAGAAGCCAGAGCAGGATGAGTGGAGCAATGGTCTGGAGGCGATGCAGAGAGCTCTGCAGATGGAGAAGGATGTGAGCCAGAGTCTGCTGGATCTGCACAAACTGTCCACTGAGAGGACAGACCATCATGTAAGTCCTTAATGCATCAGTGGCATTTAGCTTTTGGGTTTATTTTTAATTTGGGATTGTGTAATTTAGCACTGTCCTTTAAAATCACATCAGACTGAATGCAGCTCAATACTTTCCATTTCTAAATCTGAGGTTTTTTAAATCTACTGAAGGTGAGCATTAAAATCTGTCCTTGAAATCAATCTGTTTCAAGGGTTGAGATATCTTGGGCTTGAAGGGAACCTTCAAATGGATACTGACTTTAGGTGAGGGGCAGGGCAGCATTTATTTTCAATACCAGTGGCTGGGAGGGCAAGGAGTTAGATCTCGTAGTCTCTTGGCCATATTTTGTAATGAGACCTTGAGTATTCCCCAGTAGGGAAGTGAGATTAAAGGAACCTAATGATTCAAGTAGCGAGCTTGATTTTTATTTTTCCCTTTCCAGTTGTGTGACTTCCTGGAGACCCACTACTTGGATGAACAAGTGAAGATGATCAAGAAGCTTGGAGATCACATCACCAACCTGAAGAGACTGGGAGCCCCTGAGAATGGCATGGGAGTGTACCTGTTTGACAAGCACACCCTGGGGGAGGAGTGACTGGACTGTTGTCCATGTTGCAGATATTCAACTTGTGTATTGAAGTTTTATGTTGCCATCTCTCTGAACTGGGAATGGAATTCAAAGTCTAAGATTAACTTCCAAACATTGTAGTTGAGTGTTCTTGCAGCTGAAATAAAACATTTTGATGTTGAACTGGTTCCTTTTCTTCAGTAATTGAGCACATTCTAACACCAATGCACGTGGCCTTGCGTCAAACAAAAAAAATTCTAAGAAATAGGTTGTCACCGTGATAAAATCTGATTTGTTTGGGCACATGGGTATTTTAACCCCTTCCCCTCCAGAAGGCTTAATTTGGTTTTGTAGCAGCCTAGGATGGCCATCAGGCCAAAATTAGATTTGTACCTAACAGCTTTCAATATTTGGTGTTCTGTAGTAGAGATTAAAGTGTAATCTGATTACAGTAAGACCTCTTCCTCCACATAGGCTTGAATCCCTTTTGGAGAGTGTGCATTTTTTTATTACTATTCGTTCATGGGATGTGGGCATCAATGGTGATTACAGTAGTTAACCTTCTGAATAAACAACCCCACACATTGCTGCTGACTTGTCCATTGTAGGACATGAGGGAAGTGTTCCCTGAAGCAGGTATTCAAATTTAAGTAGTTACAAAAATCCTGGAGCAAAGTAAGACCAAATCTCCAATTGTTCCTGCTAGGGTTACCTGGCTCTTTCCTCCTTCTCTTCAGCCCATCTTTTTCTTCCTGTGCAGAACTTTGGTCCAGCTCCTGCTATTTGTTTCAATCTCAATTTTTATTTTCCAGTCTCTGTTCACCTCATGCACCTTTTATATCCTGGACCCCATAGCCTCTAAAATACTTCCATTTGCTGTTGCAAATCTAAGAGCCCCTCTAAGTTTCCCTTGCTGGATTCTGTTTCATTAAACAGTTCTTGCCCCATTCCCCTCTCCTTGCGAATACAATCTTTGTGTAATCTTATTTGGCCTGGAACCAAATAACACTAGATCCCAATTGCCAAAACTGCCACTTATAAGTCTACTGAAGAGTTGGAGAATAGAGCCATCTAATTAAAGGCTAAACCACCAACTACTTGGTCTGTTTAAAGCTTTAACTGAGTTTGCACCAGTGATGTTCAGGTTATTCTCACACAGGGATCATATGATCAGATCAGTCCATCGACCCCACTTTTCATTGCTTCATCTTTCCTTCACTAGGTTCCACCTTTGATTTTTTTTTAGCCTGCTGTTTGTTGTTCATCCGACAGTATTCTGATGTGATCTGGAACACAAAATATCCACGGGGCCCAATCCTTCCCTGACCGGATTTAGGGAAATATCAGTAACTCCCCTTTCTAATGAGAAAATTCACCACTCGACTCTTTCCACTTGGTGTTTGACTGTCCAAAAAGTACAAGAGATTAATCATTGAAACAAGGGATTACCAAACCCAGGAAATACCAGATAGTCTGTTCACCACTGTCGCTCACTGTATATACAACCAACACTACACACAGTGTTTGCCTCTCACCGCAATCCCTCCCAACACCAAACCCCCCCCACCCCCCCAAATCCCTTCAGCCAATGGTCCACAGTCTCTTCCCCGTGGAGTGCTCTGCATTTTATTGTTTGTAAAATGTCATGATGACAAAACAAGAACTCAACATGCCGTGGCCCCCTTCACTTTCCAGCCGATGTGTGTACAGATGCTCACTGACCCTAGAATTGATGGAGTATTGAAGGACTTGTGTTTAACACGTTCATCACACCCACTTTCCATTCGCCTGACTCGCTGTTGGTTGCTGTTCACAGGCTCTGATCTGTTTGGATGTTGCCTCAAACCCGCAGCTACTTGCCAAATAACCAACTCACGGATCCATCCAGAATTATTCAAAGACACTGACCCACAAACAACAATTAAACCTGTGGTTGTGGATCTTTCAACCGTCACGATCAGTGACCATAACCGATGGGATGGGGGCAGATCCACCAATTGACAATTTGGTCCATTATGGTCAAGTGCCCGGGTGGCCCCGGAGAGGGAGCATGTGGTGTCCACCGTTACGCTTGATGCCTTCCGCGACCGCTGGGCACCGCAGGGTATAGACTGTCTTTCAGACATCAATAATAGAATCCTGATTTAATTGGGAAAGTATCCTGTTGTTTTTGGTGGCACTTGATGCTTATTTTGGTATCTTTTCAGTTTGATTGGGCCATCCAATATTAGTGGTGCCCTGAGAGGGCCACTTGTGATGGTTTATGTTTGGTGACCCTGGGGCAACCCAGAGTCTCCCTTATTGGTCCATCAAAGAAAGGTCGATTATGGTCAAGAATATGGTCACGATCAGATTTTTTTTTCTTTGGAGTGTGGGATGGAAGAGCAGCCATGGTTTTTTTGCTTTTCCTATTTTTGTGTTTTAGGCCCCCCTTTCATAAGAAGGGGAGGGGGGGTTGGTTGTGTTTATGTGCAGTAAATCAATAAACCCAAAATAAGTGTCAAATTATAATTTTATTACATCAATCCAGGATGCACTCCAGTCCCTGCGGTGCCCACCGGTCACGGAAACAGATTTTACAGTTTGAGGAAAGTCAACGCAATTGGATCTTTATTGAATTGTCAGCCAATGATGCTCCTCCTTCAAAGTTCTGACTGGCTCTGGGTGTCATCTCCCCTCCTCCCTTTTCTTGATTGGTGTTCTGAGAGAGGATGTAATTTCTGATTGGGTATTGCCAACTGTCACTCATCATCTAGGCTGCCACGCCCAGGATTAACCAGCAGTATAAATATGGAGCTTTGGGTGGCTGTTTTTCAGTTTCTTGCTTCAATAGAGTTGTTTAGTTTTGTTAAAGTTAATTTAAAGATGGCTTCCCAAGTGTGTCAGAACTATCACAAGGAGTGTGAGGATGGTGTCAACAAGCAGATCAATATGGAGCTCTATTCCTCCTATGTTTATCTTTCTATGGTGAGTTTTGTTTCTTTGACCCCTTCACATTGGAGATTCTAATGTGACATTACAAAATTCTGTTTTCTCCAACTCATCTGTTGCCTTTTCTCTAATCTGCACCCCCCTCCCCCCAATTGATGGATGGTGAGTGTCTTTTTAAAGCTGTAATATAATGTGATTTATTGTACAGTCATTATCAAAATGTCTCCCTCTTCCTTGCAGTAGTTGCACCACATTCTATATCTTAAATCTCAATTGTTCACTTTCCTGGTGTCTGAGCTTTCTATTGAAGTTGTGTTTTGCAATACACTCTGCATTCAATGCCTGGGATTCATATTTCTTACCCTCCATTCTACATCTCTCCACAGTCTTTCCCCACATTCTCCTTGCAATGGCGGGGGGGGGGGGTCATAATCTTAAATTAGAGCTAGTCCATTTAGGAGGTAAGTGAGGAAGCACTTTTCCCCTCAAAGGTACTGGAAATCTAGAACTCTCTCCCTTGAAAGTCTGTGGATGTTGGGGATTAATTGGTGCTTTCAAGACTGAAATCTTTTGTTGGGTCAGGGTATTGAAGGATGAGTTGATGTACAGATCCATGTTCTAATTAAATCATTGAGTTGGCTCAAATGGCTGTATGTCCCACTTCTGTTTCTATGCTCTGAACCTTCACTTTTTAAGTACCAGCTTGTCCCTGTCTGTCTTCTCTCTCTGCCTTTGCTCTATTGGTGGTAGGGCCTTCAGCCATTTTGGTCCTACTCAGTGTAACTGTTAATCCCTTTGCCTTCCTACCTCTGTCTGTCTCTCAAAGCATTCAAATGCTAACAGTTTCTAGTCATGCAACTCTTACTGCTTGGTATCTGTTTCTCCTCTGAAATGCCTTGATGTTTAGTGTTGAAGGTGCTAAGTTAATGCTGTTTGTGGTAGTTGTAGAAAGGGGTTTGTTTCAAATTTCAGTCATGAAAAGGATGTAAGCTTTTAGAGTCATAGAGTCATGCAGCACGGATAGAGGCCCTTCGGCCCATCGTGTCCGTGCCGGCCATCAGCCCTGTCTGCTCTAATCCCATATTCCAGCATTTGGTCCGTAGCCTTGTATGCTATGGCATTTCAAGTGCTCATCCAAATGCTTCTTGAATGTTGTGAGGGTTCCTGCCTCCGCAACCCTTTCAGGCAGTGAGTTCCAGACTCCAACCACCCTCTGGGTGAAAAAGTTCTTTCTCAAATCCCCTCTAAACCTCCCGCCTTTTACCTTGAATCTATGTCCCCTTGTTATAGAACCCGCAACGAAGGGAAAAAGCTCCTTAGTATCCATCCTATCTGTGCCCCTCATTATTTTGTACACCTCAATCATGTCCCCCCTCAGCCTCCTCTGCTCCAAGGAAAACAAACCCAATCTTCCCAGTCTCTCTTCATAGCTGAAGCGCTCCAGCCCTGGTAACATCCTGGTGAATCTCCTCTGCACCCTCTCCAAAGCGATCACATCCTTCCTTTAGTGTGGCGACCAGAACTGCACACAGTACTCCAGCTGTGGCCTAACCAGTGTTCTGTACAGCTCCATCATAACCTCCTTGCTCTTATATTCTATGCCTCGGCTAATAAAGGCAAGTATCCCATATGCCTTCTTTACCACCTTATCTACCTGTTCCGCCGCCTTCAGGGATCTGTGAACTTGCACACCATCCCTCTGACCCTCTGTCTTGCCTAGGGTCCTCCCATTCATTGTGTATTCCCTTGCCTTGTTAGTCCCTCCAAAGTGCATCACCTCGCACTTTTCTGGGTTAAATTCCATTTGCCACTGTTCCGCCCATCTGACCAACCCATCTATATCGTCCTGCAGACTGAGGCTATCCTCCTCGCTATTTACCACCCTACCAATCTTTGTATCATCAGCGAACTTACTGATCATACCTTTTACATTCATATCCAAGTCATTAATGTAGACCACAAACAGCAAGGGACCCAGCACCGATCCCTGTGGTACCCCACTGGCCACAGGCTTCCAGTCACAAAAACAACCTTCGACCATCACCCTCTGCCTTCTGCCACTAAGCCAGTTTTGTATCCAAAGTGCCAAGGCACCCTGGATTCCATGGGCTCGTACCTTCTTGACCAGTCTCCTGTGCGGGACTTTATCGAAGGCCTTACTGAAATCCATGTATACCACATCCACTGCGTCACCCTCATCCACACGCCGAGTCACCCCCTCAACAAAGCCATGTTGACTATCCCTTGACAAAGCCATGTTGACTATCCCTGATTAATCCTTGCTTCTCCAAGTGGAGACTAATTTTGTCCTTCAGAATTTTTTCCAATAATTTTCCTACCACTGATGTTAGGCTCACTGGCCTGTAGTTCCCCGGTTTTTCCCTACTCCCCTTCTTGAATAATGGTATTACATTAGCGGTTCTCCAGTCCTCTGGCACATCCCCTGTGGCCAGAGAGGTTCTGAATATATGTGTCAGAGCCCCCGCAATCTCCTCCTTTGCCTCACACAGTAGCCTGGGATACATTTCGTCCAGGCCTGGGGATTTATCCATTTTTAGGCCTGCTAAAACCGCCAATACCTCCTCCCGCTCGATGTTAATATGTTCGAGTATATCACAGTCCCCCTGCCGTATTTCTATGTCTACATCGTCCTTCTCCATAGTGAAAACAGATGCAAAAAATTCATTTAGAACCCCTCCTACATCTGCCAGCTCCACACACAGATTGCCATTTTTGTCCCTAATGGGCCCTATTTTTTCCCTAGTCATCCTCTTACCCTTAATATACTTATAAAACATCTTAGGATTTTCCTTTATTTTGCTCGCCAGTGTTATTTCATGGCCCCTCCTTGATCTCCTAATTTCTTTAAGTATCCCCCTGCACTTTTTGTACTCCTCCAGGGCTTCCTCCGTCTTTAGCCTTTTGTATCTGCCAAAAGCCCTCCTTTTTTTTCCTAATCCATTCTCGTATATCCCCTGACATCCAAGGTTCCCTGGAGTTCTTGGAACCACCCTTGACTTTTACGGGAACATGTTGCCATTGTATGGTCTCAATCTCCCTTCTGAAAGACTCCCATTGCTCCGATGCGGATTTTCCTACAAGCAGCTGATCCCAGTCCATTTTGGCCAGATCCTGCCTTATCCTATTAAAATCGGCCTTCCCCCAATTTAGAACCTTTATTTCCGGCCCCTCCCTGTCCTTTTCCATGACCACCTTAAATCTCACCGAATTATGGTAACTGTCACCAAAGTGCTCACCTACTAGCACTTCTTCCACTTGGCCGGCCATATTCCCTAGAATTAGGTCCAGTACCGCCCCCTCTCTTGTAGGACTTTCTACATGCTGGCTCAAAAAGCTCTCCTGGATGCACGTTAAGAATTTTGTACCCTCTAAGCCTTTTACACTCTGAGTATCCCAGTTAATATTGGGGAAGTTGAAATCTCCCAATATTATTACCCTATTATTTGCGCAATTTTCTGAGATTTGCCGACATATCTGTTCCTCGATCTCCCCCTGACTGTTTGGGGGCCTCTAGTACACTCCCATCAAAGTGCTTGCCCCCTTTTTGTTTTTAAGCTCCACCCATATGGCCTCATTTGAGGAACCTGCTAATATATCATCCCTCCTTATGGCAGTAATTGATTCTTTAATTAATATTGCGACCCCCCCCCTCCTCTGCCTCGCCTGAAGATTCTGTACCCCGGAATATTGAGCTGCCAGTCTTGCCCCTCCCTCAACCATGTCTCTGTGACAGCAACAATATCATACTCCCATGTGTTTATCAACACCTTCAGTTCATCCTCCTCATTCGCAAGACTCCTTGCATTAAAATAGATGCCATCCAGCCTTGCCCTTGCATATTTGCCCTGTCTTCCAAGCTGACTTGTTTTTTTCTCTATTTGGCTGCACATCACCCCCTATTGTAGCTCCACTCTGTATCCCATCCCCCTGCCTTGTTAGTTTAAACCCCCCCCCCAACAGTGCCAGCAAACCTCCCCGCAAGGATATTTGTCCCGCTCTGGTTCAGGTGCAACCCGTCCGACTTGTACAAGTCCCACCTTCCCCAGAAGCAGGCCCAGTGATCCAGGAAACTGAAACCCTCCCTCCTGCACCAACTCTTTAGCCACGCATTCATCTGTTCTATCCTCCTATTTCTATACTCACTAGCCTGTGGCACTGGGAGTAATCCAGAGATGACAACCTTTGAGGTCCTGCTCTTTAATCTGCAACCGAGCTCCCTAAATTCTTGATGCAGGACCTCATCTCCCTTCCTACCTATGTCGTTGGTCCCAATGTGGACCACGACCTCTGCCTGCTCCCCCTCCCCCTTGAGAATGCCCTGTAGCCGCTCAGTGACATCCATGACCCTGGCACCAGGGAGGCAACAAACCATCCTGGAGTCACGTTTACGGTCACAGAAACGCCTGTCTGTTCCCCTTACGATAGAATCCCCTACCACTATAGCTCTTCCACTCTTTTTCCTCCCAGCCTGTGCAGCAGAGCTACCCCTGGTGCCAGGAAGTTGGCTGCTGCTGCCTTCCCCTGATAAGTCATCCCCCTCAACATATCCAAAGCGGTATATTTGTTTGAGAGGGGGACGGCCACAGGGGACCCCTGCACTGCCTGCCTGCTCTTCTTACTCTGCCTGGTGGTCACCCAATTACTTCCTGCCTGTACAACCTTTACCTGCGGTGTGACCATCTCACGAAACGTGCTATCCACGACGTTCTCAGCATCGCGAATGCTCCATAATGAATCCATCCGCAGCTCCAGTGCCGCAATGCGGTTTGTCAGTAGCTGCAGCTGGATACATTTCCCGCACACATGGTCGTCAGGGACACCGGAAGGGTCCCTGATTTCCCACATAGAGCTTTCTAGACATATAATTCAGTCTTGGGTGTGAAGATTAAAGTGAAATATTGTGTTGAGCATGTTCAAAGCTGAATTGGTAATTTTCCATTGGCCAGCTTCCCTATTGCTGGGAGTGAGATTATCTCACTACCAGGTTAGTGAAGCAAGTCAGCCTGTGCTAGTTTTCAGAACCATCTGCCTACAAGCTCAGTGAGACTTGAACCCTTGACAGAAAGCAAAATATTGAGGTTGGCTTTATGTACAATACCCATGATAATTCTGATACCCAACTACTTTTGATCTCACCAGTCCTATTACTTTGACCGGGATGATGTTGCCCTGCGTCACTTTGCTGAGTTCTTCAAGGAGCAGTCGCATGAGGAACGGGAGCATGCTGAGAAACTGCTGAAATTCCAGAATCAGCGTGGGGGCCGAGTCATCTTGGAGGATATCAAGGTTAGATTTAATGGAGTGGCCTTCTGAATGGCTCCCCTTAAATGGACAATTTTAAATATTTCTAAAGCAATTTGTTCTAATGCACATAATTACATAGAATGTCCAGCACAGAATCAGGACATTTAGCCCAACTGGTCTATGCTGGTGTTTATGCTCCACATGAGCTGCCTCCCACCTTCATCTTGCCCTATCATCACATCCATCTATTACTGTCTCCCTCAGTACTTCTCCTTAAAGACATTTATACTATTTGACTCGTGGTTGTGGTGGTGTAATTCTATATTCTTGGGACAATTGGTTCATGGCAACATGGACATCTGATTGCTTTTCACCCCTATTTTCCTTCAGTACTTTCTTGTGTATTTTGTTTAATCCATTAAGTGAACTGGCTGAGACCTGATTCCCTTTTCAGAAGCCAGAGCAGGATGAGTGGAGCAATGGTCTGGAGGCGATGCAGAGAGCTCTGCAGATGGAGAAGAATGTGAACCAGAGTCTGCTGGATCTGCACAAACTCTCCACTGAGAGGACAGACCCTCATGTAAGTTTTTAATGTGGGCCTTTGGGTTAGTTTGAGGTGGTGGAAATTTACTGTCCTTGAGCCTATTCAAAAGATCTTCATACCCAATAGCTTTGTTGGTGTCATGCTCAAATTTTATTGGGGAGGGGAGACAGGAAAGGGAGATTGCCCTACTGTCTGCATTAGAAGTAAATGTATCTGATCCCAGGATCTAAGCACTTAATAGAGCAAAGTTACTGTATAAAATGCATCAATCTAAAGTGCACCACTTGACTATCCTCCAGACCAAGAAGATTAAAATCCAAACCCTTGGAGAAGCTCAGATCTTCCTCCATCTCTTGCTGGATATAACTATTTTCCATCTTTTCTTCCAGTTGTGTGACTTCCTGGAGACCCACTACTTGGATGAACAAGTGAAGATGATCAAGAAGCTTGGAGATCACATCACCAACCTGAAGAGACTGGGAGCCCCTGAGAATGGCATGGGAGTGTACCTGTTTGACAGGCTCACCCTGGGGGAGAGTGATTGAACTGACTGCAGGGATAAAGCTTATTGTTCAGTACTCCTGTTTATAGTCTGAAGAACCCCTATCCTGTAGCAATGGTGACTTTGTACTAAGAGCTGTGAGACCTGGGCTCTTGATGTGAAATGTAATAGTAACTGGAAATAAACTGTTACAGAAGACTGGGTTTTGGCTCCTTATAAATTGAGTGATTGCTTATTTTTCAGATTAACATAATTCAGCTGTTGTAACAAATTACATTGGGCTATGTATTGGCTTTGGGGTGAGATTCTGCCCATGACATTTTTTCTTCTGGGGTCATATCAATGTAGTGACTTGGGTGTTGAGGGCCAATGTGTCTGCCTTGAGTGTAAATTGTATTTATGCAGTAAAATGATTACTGCTGATTTCAATGCAAAGAACAATACAGTAATGAGTTACTGTTCCTATTAGTACTGCATATTATCAACTGTTTAACTCATTAATGATGCAAAATCAGTTGCTGTAACATTTTGTTCCAATAAAACACAAGGAAAGTGAACTAGTAATTTCAGTCCAATAGGCAATTTTTTTAAGAATAGTATCTGCCTGGGGAAGAACAATCCAGATGCTTTTTTTTCCAAAGATGCTACAGACCTCAGTAGGTAGTTGGGGTAGCTTATGAAATCACTCACTATTACTCCTAATAAACTGTTTGTTTGGAGTCAAATAGGTCTTATAGGGGGGAGTGCAGGTTCCCTGTTTGTCTATTTCCCTTCATTTTCATCTTCTGCCCCCCCCCCCCCCAACCCCCTCTTAATCTCCCCTATGAATAATAGATTGGGTATGGTACAGAAAAAATACCTCGAACTAAACTCCAGCAAACAAAATCTTCCTTCTGGGAGACGTAGTAAATGCACTAAACAACTAACTTGAACCATTAAGTTGAATAGATAAGGCTCCTAAACTCTTCCATACCACTACTGTTCCATCAATTCATAAACCCAATATAAGCAGCTCATCCATAAATCTATCAATTTGTATTTATCCCATTGTGCAGTTAATACTAGATTACAATTCTAAATTCTACTGGATCACCATTTCATTTAAACCAAGTTAAATAGATATTTTGCTTGAAACTCCACATCCCAATGCCATCAATTCATAAACACAATACAACCAGCTCCTCCATAAATGTGTCGATTTGCCTATAGTCCTATTGTGTGTTCCATACCAAATTGTAATCAACCTTTCCAAATCCTATGGGTTCTCCTTCACCCCTATGAATGGATTCAAATGTTGATGCTCTAGCTGTAATTATCCAGTGTTTCCAAGTGAAGTTTAGGAACTTGTGACTTGCACTGGGTGTGATAGAATTGCCGTCTTCAGTCAGTCCATGTTAATATCTTTATATTGATGGAGTAAATAAGGGGAAACTGATTCCAGTCGCAGACCGGTTAGTAACCAGCAAACACAGATTTAAGGTGATTGGTAAAAGAACCAGAAGTGACACGAAACTTTTTTCAGTGTTCTGATCTGGAATGCATTGCCTCATCGGGTGGTGGAAGCAGATTTAATAACTTTCAAAAGGAAATTGGATAAATACTTGAAGGGGGAAAGAGCAGGGGAGTGGGACTAATTGGATAGCTCTTTCAAAGAGGCAGCATAGGCACAATGGGCTGAATGGCTTCTTTCTGTGCTGTAATAGTAGGATATTCTGATCTCTAAAGGCACTTTTGAGATATCAATGTCACCACATTTCATACGTTGTTGAGCCATAATTTTACGAGTCAGTGTGGATTATCTGGTAGCTTTGACTGCTGCATAGTTCGCACCTTTGAGGTGTGGTCCCTGTTGTAAGGTAAGAAATGCGGCAGTCAATTTGCCTCCAGCAAGGACCCAAAAACAGCAATGAAATATTGACCTGATAATCTGTTTTAGTGATGTTAGTTGAGGGATAAATATTGGTCCAGATATTGGGGAGAACTCCGCTGCTCTTCCTCGAAATAGTGCTGTGGGATATTTTACGTCCACCTGAGAGAGCAGATGAGGCCTCGATTTAATATCACATCCAAAAGACGGCACCTCCGACAGTACAGCACTCCCTTAGTCAGCCTAGATTATGTGCTCAAGTCTCTAGATAATGACTTGAACCCACAATCTTCTGACTCTGAGGTGAGAGTGCTGCCACTGAGCCACAGCTGACACAAATGGAGATGTTTGTGTGGGTGACATTGCATTCAGTAATCTTCACTGCCTCTCATTCTCGCTGAATATCCTGAATTTTACCAAACAACATTTCATGAGAATCAAAACTAAAAATGACACATCCCACAATGCTTTGCCCAGTTGATGCCCCCATGCTGCCAATCCTCAGACACACCCATTCTCTATATTAGAACTGGGGACGATTCACACCATCCATGGGATGGAATTTCCATTTCTCTGACCAATGGATGGTTTGCAAATTCACTCAAGACAACTTGATTGCTTTGAATATTGTCTCAACGTCACAATCACTAACAAGTAATAAACTTGACCAGATTATGAAAAGCCACTTCAGTGAAAATATCAAATTATTATCAAATAATTCAAAGTTATGATTCCAAGCGATTGAAACAAAGAGAAACTTTCAGATTTTTTTTTTCTTTTTTTCACTTTCAGATTTTTTTTTTTCCTTTTTTATTTTTTTTTATTTTGTTAGGCCCCCCTTTTATAAGAAGGGGGGTGTGGGGTGTGCTTAAATACTAAAACCAAACAAACCAAAACCAAGTGTTCAAATTAAAATTTTATTCTCCTCATCCAGGATACACTCCAGCCCCTGCGGTGCCCACCGGCCGCGGAAAGCCTCGAGCGTACCGGCAGACACCGCGTGCTCCATCTCCAGGGCCACCCGGGCGTGGAGCATTCCGCGGAAGAGAGGCAGACAGGCCGAGCGACCGCCCCCACGGACCACGATCATCCTAGACCTGTGGATGGCCACCTTGGACAGGCCCAGGAGCAGGCCCACGAGGACGTCCACCGACCTGCCCGCTCCCCTCCTCACCGGGCGGCCAAAGATCAGGAGCGTGAGACTGAAATGCAGCCAGAACTTGAGGAGCAGCCCCTTCAAATAATCAAACAGGGGCTGCAGTCTCGCACACCCAGTGTACAGATGGAACACGGACTCCTCCAGGCCGCAGAAATCACAAGCGGCCTGGGTGTCCGTGAAATGGCGTAACCGCCGGTTGCACGCGACTGCTCCGTGCGCCACCCTCCACCCCAGATCCCCAAAGTAACACGGGAGGATCCCTGTATAGAGAGCCTCCCACTGGGGACCCCCGTCTCCGCCGGACGGCAGGATGGTACGCCAGGGCGTGTCCGGCCGAGAGACGAGGGCGAGGAAGTGGATGGTGTGCAGGAGCAGCCCGTACAGGAAATCCCTTCGCGCAGTGTGAAACGGCACGGAGGGAATTTCCGAGAGACGACTCAAGTTGTGAGGCGCGGCCCCCCGAGGGAGGTTCCGGGGTTTGGCGCCGAGGAGGAACTCCGTCCGAACGGGGGTCAGGTCGGACGGGATGGCTCCGCACGCCTGAGCCGCCTCCACATCCCGAGTGGAGTCAGGGCCGAGCGCCGATTTCAACGCCCGGACGGCGATGGCCGCGTCCCCGGCACGCCACGAGGACATCCGTGCGGCGAGCGCCCACGGCTCCAACCAACCCGACCCACCGCCATCCAGGACGTCCCTGACTCTGGTCACCCGACCGGCCACGGCCCTCCGCACCGACAGCCGCGAGTGGCCGAAGCCGATATCGCGGAGGAACGGATTCCCGAGCAGCGGCTCCTGCAGGACGGCCGCTACCCCTGACGGGCGAGAGCTCCGACCGGAGGCGACCATGTTCCAGACCCTGAGCAGATCCTGGTAAAAGACAGGCAGCTCCTGCAAAGACATGCGGCCGCCCACCAGCGAGACGAACAGGAGCTGCGTGTCGTAGTTCAGGCCGTGCAGCCGGCGGAAAAAATACGTCGCCAGCGCACGCCATCTAAGAGGACGCTCAATGTACAGGTATCGCCGCAGCGTCCGAAGGCGGAAAGTTGCCACCTGGGTGCGGACGCACACCAGCCCCTGACCGCCCTCCCTAAGCGGGAGACTCAGGACCGTGGCAGCGACCCAGTGTATCCCTCTGGCCCAGACGAAGTCGACAAACTTCCTCTGAATCTTGGCGACAAACTCGTGGGGTGGGGTCAAAGTGACCAACCGGTACCACAAGATGGCGGCCACCAGCTGGTTTATGACCAGCACTCGACCCCTGTAGGATAACACTCGGAGCAGTCCTGTCCAGCGCGCCAGGCGAGCGGCGACCTTGGCCTCCAGCTCTTCCCAGTTCGCCGGCCAGGCTTCCTCGGCCGGGCCGAGGTAGACTCCCAGGTACCGGAGGTGCGTGGTACTCCAGGCGAAAGGCCTGAGCTCCTCCGGCAGGGAGTCCACCCGCCACTGACCCATCAGAAAACTAGACGAAACTGGAGTGCATCCTGGATATCCACAGGTCCAGGATGCTCGCGGTCCGTGGGGGCGGGCGCTCGGCCTGTCTGCCTCTCTTTCGCGGGTTGCTCCGCGCCCGGGTGGCCCTGGAGATGGAGCACGCGGTGTCTGCCGGTACGCTTGAGGCTTTCCGCGACCGGTGGGCACCGCAGGGGCTGGAGTGCATCCTGGACGAGGAAAATAAAATTTTAATTTGATGCCTGGTTTCGTTTTATTTGGTTTTTAGTACTTAAGCACACCCTACACCCCCCGCCGCTGTTATAAAAGGGGGGCCTAAAAAACACAAAAAAAAAGAAGAAAAAAAAGGGTGCTCGTTGGTGGGTAAAGTGATAGTTGAGTTATTTGGTATCATGGGGGATTTTGTAGTGAGAGGTTTGTTCCCAGTGCTGGTGTTCGTTGGAGTGGTTTGTTGCTCTGATATTTGGCAACAGTTTGGAGGCCAGAGATTTCCATGGAGAAGAGTAAAACCCACCCCTGTGCCCCAGAGAGTC
Source organism: Heptranchias perlo (assembly GCF_035084215.1). Lineage (NCBI taxonomy): Eukaryota > Metazoa > Chordata > Chondrichthyes > Hexanchiformes > Hexanchidae > Heptranchias > Heptranchias perlo. The sequence goes on along the minus strand of NC_090359.1, from coordinate 15,100,077 downwards.
CCTCCTCCTGTCCCTCCCTTTGGTTCCCATTTCAGTGTGTCTGAGGGGAGAAGTCTGTCTCCACTGCAGACTGTGATGGTGCAGTGTGGAGAGCAGAACCTGCTGGTGAGGGGAGACATGGATTTATTTAGAACCAGGCACCTGATTAAAGCTGCTGACCTGACCCTGGGGACAGCAGGTTGTCGGCCAACTGGGATCTACTCTCAGAACCACACTGTCCTCTTTGACTATGGGCTCCATGAATGTGGCAGCAGATTGCAGGTAATGTGATTCCTCAACTCTTGTTCCAATTTCACTGTGAAGATTACTGCCCACTCTGAACTCATTAACATCGGGTGAAACTCCAGCCACTGAGGAGATCCCTGAATGAAATCTGTGTATAAATTTGTGCCCACTGTGAAGTATCACCCTGTGTGAAACTACTTCTTTATGTTGACATGTCAATCTTCGCTTTATATTTAAAAAGAACTTCAACTTGTCACTGAGGGACTGCATCTTTCTTAAATGGGTCATTACGACTCTCTAACTCTGAGATTCAACTCTATTGACCTTGAACCTTCACCTGCATTTCTCCAAACCACTCTGTTCTTTTGTGCCTCAATTGATTTATCTTTTCCGTTCCTTCCTGTGGATATTCAGGCCTGTTGCCTCAACTTGTGGTCAATGAATGTTCAGTGTGGAAGTTCCTGTTGAGACTTCCCTTGAAAGATGAAACAAGTGGAACAATAATTGGGATACAGTGTATTAAAGGGGAACTCCACTTTTGGTTGTTACACCTGCCAATACCATTGATTCCACGGACACAGATGAGATTTAAAAGTGGTGTTGTGTTTTGTGCTCCATATCAGGGGTAACTTGAGCCCCTTAAGGTGAAAGCTCTAATCTATATGGGAAAGAATGCTCATCAAATCTGGCAGTGCCAATCATTTCAGGGGTTTCTGACTGCAGGCCTGAAGTTCCCTGTCACAGAAGGTGGACTGAGCAGAGTAACAGAGGCTGCTCCAGGCAACTTCTACCAATGGTGGAGCTACTTCAATCATGTGTCATTGAGGAGCAGCTGAAACCCCTTAAACTGCTGCTTAACAGGGCAGGAAAATGACCAGAAATAGCTTTTGTTCACTGAGACCATCTCTTCATTCCTCAACCTGATGTCTTTCAGATGGCTGGCGATTTCCTGGTCGACACCACCCACCTGAACCACACCCCAAATGCTCGTGGATCTGTTATTGTGAGAACTAATGGAGCAGTCATTCCCATTGAGTGCCACTATTTTAGGTAAGAATCTTTACTCTATTGCAAATAAGGTCTACAGCAGGTGCAGTTCTGTGAAGTTGTCCTGAAATTACTGTACTGTCCTTTCAGGAAGGGCAATGTGAGCAGTGACCCTATCAAGCCCACCTGGATCCCATTCAGCTCTACCAAGTCTGGAGAAGGGCTTCTGTCATTCTCACTGCGTCTTATGAACGGCATGTGATCGGTGGATGGGGAGTGCTTTTCTGTGGTCTCCCACTGGGAGTTACGCCCACTGTCTCCAACCCTTTTCCTCTTGTACTTCAGATGACTGGCTTACAGAGCGCACCTCGACTGTCTACTACCTGGGTGACCTCATTCACATTGAGGCCTCTGTTTCGATGACCAACCACATGCCCTTGAAGCTCTACATTGACAGCTGTGCAGCTACATTGAGCCCAGACAAGGATTCCACCCCAAGATACATCATTGACTCCCATGGGTAAGGAGCTCTCTGCTTTCTCCAGCTGGTTCTGTCTCAATCGGTTCACTTAATTCACTTTGTCCCTTTTTAAATCTTTCTTCAGTTGCCTCCTGGACAGCAAAGCTGAGGACTCCTTTTCAACCTTTGTGTTGCCAAGAGGTGAACGTGAGCTGGACAAACTCCAGTTTGATCTGGATGCGTTCCGCTTCTTTGGAGATGACCGTTCCTTGGTAAGAGGAAGCCAAACATTGGGGTTCCCCATGTTGGGAGGAGGTCACTAAATAACAACTTGTATTGAATGTGTCCCTCAGATTTTCATCACCTGTCACCTGAAAGTTGCTGCAGTGGATCGGAGAGATTCAATGAACAAAGCTTGTACTTTCCAGAATATGTAAGTTCCCTCTCTCTCACTCAGGGATGTGTTATATTAAAGGGTGATGGACAACATGGTTGATAAACTGATTCTCTGGTTGAGCTGGACCCCATTGGAAGAATCGACCAATGACGTGTGTGCCTGTTGTCATCTGGGCAACTGCAGTGCCAGGAGGGAATTCCGACTTGATTCCAGAGGAAGGAGGGATCTTGTATCTGGACCTGGTAGGACATTGATCCTCTTGATTGTTGGAGGTCACCCTTTACCCTCTAACTGGAATGTTTGATATTGCAGAGAGTGATGCTGAGTTGAAGTGGGAGGGTGAGGCCTCACTTGGACCCTTGGTCATTCTGGATCCTCATGTGACAGACCTGGCAACTGAGCCCCTTAATGATGTTGAGCAAAGGATGCAGGAGAGGTCTCCAGGTGGTGAGTTGGCCGACTGCTAGTTTCCATTTTCCCCTCAGTATTTCCTTCACTAACCATTGGTTTCTTGTTGCTTTATAGGTGTGGCGTCTGAGGTGGTCCTGATCTTGGCCCTGACTGTGAGCGCTGTCTCTCTGATCTCTGCTTCTTGGATTGCCTTGTTCCTGAACAGGAAACACAAGCAAACCCAGTTTAACTAGTTATCAAATGACCAATAAAGCAGTGACCACTTGTATCTTCTCATGGCTGGTTGCTCATTTCTCACTGTCTCCAGTCAACGACACAATGAGTGCTCAATACCGTGTTAGTAACACACTGCACTCCTCCGTCAGTTCCTCCTGTTTGTGAAATGGGTTGAAATGGGTCCATGTAACTAGTGGCAGAATGGCTGGTAATAGTGTATCCAGGCCCAGTCCAGGGATGGCTGCAACAATGGGTGAAGGCTTGCCAGGCCCTCATTGTGCAGGTCAATGAGCTCTGAAGGGACAGTGGGACTGGCCTGAAGTACTGGTGCTGGGTGGTTGACTGCCCAATCATTCCCTTGGTGCTCTGTGGCCATTGATCACTCGAATCCGCACATGGGCTCCAAACTCCTAAACTTTCCCATTTGGAGCTAATTGTCCAAACACCAATAGGATTGAAAGTGGGTGGACTTGAACTCTCTTCCAAGATTGAAGATCTCTGCCCCTGGTGTGAAGATCTTTGTTTTGTTGGGCTGGGGCTCCAAGTAAATTTCCAATGCCCAGTGTAATGATTAATGTTCACAGGGGGCAATGTTGTGCTCATTGGTTACAGGCACAGAGTGCGAGGGACGGGGAGCCCAGCGGTTGTGATTTACCTCTGTTGGATTTGAATTTCACCTGTCTTCTCGTGAGCACAGATTGAAGTTTCGTTATCCTCAGCTTCCCCTCACGGCAGGCCCTCAGGATTGTATTGTAAGTAGTTAGTCCTATTTTTCAGATTACGTTATTGTTTATCATTCACTATATTTGAGGGGTGGCAATAGGAACAGGAGTTGGCCATTTAGCCCCTCTCGCCTGGTCCACCATTCAATGAGATCATGGTTGATCTGTGACATAACTCCATATACCTGCCTTAGTCATATCCCTTACCTTTTTGATTAACAAAATTTTAACCTGAGATAATAGATTTAACAATTGAGCTAGCATCAACTGCCATTTGTGGAAGAGTGTTCCTAACTTCTCCCACTCGTTGTGTGTAGAAGTGTCTCTTAACTTCATTCCTGAAAGTCCTAATTCGAACTTCGAGGTTATGTCCCCTGGTCGTTAAACTGGCTGTGTCTTTATAACTTTACAGTGAATTGGGTACAATCCATGTCTGGGACAACCTTGCCTTTGAAATACTGAAATTTGTTCATAAAATGTTCAGATTTAATAAGAGCATATTTGGTTATCTTTACTGAGCTGGGTTTTTCTTTTTGGTAAATCAGACATTCAGGGGGTCTATTAAACAGGATGGGAGCTGTTAGCAGTAAACACCCTCTTCAGACAACATTCTTTGGCAGGTGGAAACCACTTCTCCATTTAAATCAAATCATAGTAATATTTTACTTGAGCTATAATCACTGAAGTTTAGTGTTTAAACATAGCAGGAGATCCAGGCTCGTTCTGTTGCAGCAGAATCACAATAAGTTAGTGGGAACTTTTAACAATAGCAATTCATTTCTGCTCAATACACACAAGGTGATTTTTCTTCCAGTGGAAACTGCAGTCAGACGGCCCCTCCTCACTTTCACTCTGAGCTTCCTCACTATTGATGAATAATGTTAGGAAACATTAAACCCAATAGATGACAATACATTGCAGTGTAGTGTAGGGCCATCCTACCCTCTTCTGACTGTTGTCTGATTCACATGTAAACATTTCAGGGAGGCTTTACGAACTGGATATACTGGCCAGGACACCAGGAGAACTACTTTGGGGTATTTTTAAAATGTTGCAACAAAATACCATGTAGAAATGCTTCATGAATTCATTCTCAATGAAGCTTAGGATCTTACAGGACAGAAACAGGTGACTTTCCTCTCGCCCCCTCATCCAATTTAATGTTCCTCTGTTCCAAGGTGCCTCCACTATTATTCCCATTTAAAATAATTCACGGAGTCTGTGTGAACAACATTTTCGGGCAGAACTCGACATTGTCCCCTCCCTATAAAGATATTTTTTTGAACCGTAGACATGTATCTTTTGCCATGTTACATTTGAACCGAGGGGTTATAGAATCATAGAAATTTACAGCACAGAATGAGGCTATTCGGCCCATTGTCTGTGCCAGCTGAAAAAGCTATCCAGCCTAATCGCACTCTTGGTCTTGGTCCGCAGCCTTGCAGGTGACGGGACTTCAAGTGCGCATCCAAGTACTTATAAAAAGCGATGTTGGTTTCTGCCTCCACCACCCTTTCAGCGAGTCAGGTTCAAACCCACACCACCCTCTGGGTGAAAAAAATTATCCCCAGATCCCCTCGAATTCTTCCAATTATTTGAAATATATGCCTCCTGGTTATTGGCCTCTCTGCTAAGGGATATAGGACCTTTATATTCTTTTTTTATTTGTTCATGGGATGTGGGTGTTACTGGCAAGGGCAGCATTTATTGCCCATCCCATTTGCCTTTGAGAAGGTGGGGGTGAGTTGCCGCCTTGAAGTGACGCAGTCCGCGTGGCCCCCAATAATTTTATACACCTCAATTAAATCCCCCCCTCAGCCTCCTCTGTTTCAATGAAAACAACTCCAGCCGATCCAATCCTTCCTCATAGCTAAAATTCTCCAGTCCTGGACCATCCTTGTAAATCTCCTCTGGACCCTCTCGGGTGCAATCCCATCTTTCCTGTAATGTGGTGACCTGAACTGGACACGGGTTAAATTTATTAGTCCGCCTGTTCCCACAGGTCCCAGTCGAGTTTCTTCATTCCTTTCCTTGGTTCAATCCGTCATTCACCGATTGGGTTTATGACCGGTCACCACCTCCTGTGATTTCCCCAATTGGCTGCCCCTCTTCTCAGAGATTCTCTCGCTCCACAGACCACCTGCACTCTGTCGGTTCCACCAATCCGGGAAGCTTCACCTGTGATTGGATGAACTCGGTGACCCGGGCCCGTCATGGCGGCCGAATCTCCCACAATGCAGAGCGGCAGAGAAAAGGCCCCATCTGTGAGACAGGCCGCGCTGCACTCTGGGAGAATGTTCGCACATGCGCACATCACCCGCCGGATCAGCGGCCGCTTCCTGTTGTGTCGCGAGACAAACTTTCCGTTTTTTCGGTTGAGAACGAGCGGTTTTTATTGTGACGGAAACTGACGTCACTTTTCCTTTGAATCGCGCGGTTTGATTTAAATAAACGGCGCACATGCGCAGTGTGGCGCGTCCCTCTTAAAGGGCCCTGGACCGGCCGAGAGTCCCCGAGCCCGGGGACAGGACCGAGAGACGGGCAATGGGATTAGAGCGGAGGGCGGCCCCGGGGAGGGGGAACTTGCATTTCTCCAGCGCCTGTCACATCCTCAGGACGACCCAAAGCCTCGCAGCCAATGGGGGGCTTTGGAAATGAGGTCACTGTTACCACATTCCTGGTGTCATAAACACTGAACATTTTAACCAGACTCTTAAAAAACAGTCTTTAAAATGAGAACGGATGAAAGTTCATCAAATGGAAAACACAATAACTTCCCCACGTGTCACTGGGTAACCATGTTAGTATTTCCGTCAGTCAGTCTGCAGAAAGTTATCGCTTCATTGATGGCGATTACAACAATTATTCAACTTTCATAGAGTTTCATGTGTTCATTTAATAAAGTTCATAATTGTTTTGTGAAAATTATTTCCCTGACCGGGAATCGAACCCACACCGCGGCGGTGAGAGCCCTGAATCCAAACCACCAGATGCCGCGCAGTGGGTCGAGTCACGGATCGGCACAGCTAATGCAAAGAACAAATGAAAAAGTAGAAACAGAAAATGTTGCGAACTCTCAGCAGGTCAGACAGTCTCTGTGGAGAGAGAAACAGAGGGAATGTTTCAGGTCGATGACCTTTCATCAGAACTCTCTCCACAGATGCTGCCTGACCTGCTGAGTATTTCCAGCATTTTCTGTTTTTACTTCAGATTTCCAGCATTTGCAGTATTTTGCTTTTGTTTCACAGCTTGTATTAATGTTCTGCTGATGATATCTTAATATTATCTTGTTTTTGGGCCACTTTAATCAGGTTCATGGACAAATTCTTCCATCATCCCTTCTCCCACATCGCTTCTCTCTCTCATTCATTCTTTTCTCCTTTCAATCCAGAAGAGGGCGGGAATCAGAGCTCACCCCCCGAACCCTCCGCACACAGACCCCCGTCTACCACTCCGTGTGATCCAAGAGACAATTCAATACATTACACTCTGTATAAACACAGAAAGCTGACACACCAGGGGAGACCGCACGGTGTTGGACACGGAGTGAAATAAACTGAAATGTTTATAAAAAGTTACAGATCACAACTCGTGTCTCTGTCTCTCTCCGCCATCCCGGCCTGTGCTCTGTTATCTGATCTCACTCAATGTGTTGCTGATCATTTTCATCAACATCTTTGAATGTGGCAGCACAAGTTGGTGAAACCGTTAAAACAGCATCCGGTTCCTTGGCTTAATAATCGAGAAATAGAGCACAAAAGCAAGGAAGTTATGTGAAACGTTTATAAATCATTGTTCAGGCCTCATCTGAAGGATTGTGTCCAATTCTGGGCACTATAATTTATTAAGGAGGTCAAGGTCTTGGAGAGGATGGAGAGGAGATTTACCAGAATTATACCAGGGATGGGGTTTAGTTGTGTGGAGAGACTCGAGAACCTGGGATTGTTCTGCTTCGAGCAATGAAGGTTAAGGGGAGAAGTAATCCACGTGTTCAAAATTAAGAGGGGTTTTGATCGAGTAAATAAGGAGAAACTTCACCCACTGGCGGGAGGGTCGGCAACCAACGGACGCAGATTTAAGATAATTGGCAAAAGAACTAGAAGGGAGATAAGGAGATTTTTTACACAGCGAATTGTTATGATCTGGAACGCACTGCCTTAAAGGATGGTGGAGCTCGATTCAATCGTAAATTTAAAAGGAAAATTGGATAAATACTTGAAAAGGTAAAAATTACAAAGTTTATGGGTAAAGAGCACGGGAATGGGAGTAATCGGTTACATCCTTCAAAGAGCTGGCCACTGCACGATGGGTCGAATGGCGTCCTGTGCTGTGAGATTCTAGGATTGTATATTTTCCATATATTTGTTTCTGTAAGAAGGACAATGGCAGGCTGTCTGAGCAAAGCAGATGTTCAAAAGGTCCAAACACACGAGGCATCAAAGAATCAGGTGTAGATTTCAGCCCAAAGATGTTTTTTCTGCTCCAGTCATCAGCACAACACAGACCCCTGAAACACAACCAGTCACTCCTTCCAATATCACAGAGCCAGAAACAGACCAGCTCTCAGTTTGCTTTCGAGTGAGTGCTGAACTCATCACATGCTGTCTGCACTAAACTGGCAATTAGAATCTCCTAATCACTTGGCTGTTTGTTAATACGGTAAAAAATCAGATTTTAACTGACCTGCCCTTTTCAATCCATTTATTGATCATTCACAGAGGCCCAAAAGTGACCTCTCAGAGTGTCTGAATCAGCTGTACTAAAGATGATCCATTAGTTCTTCGCGATGAACGTGATGAAAACATATGTCGCTCGTTGATTTTGGTGTCAGAGGGTTAGATATTTATCTCACAGTGGGAGAGAGATGAATAAGATGAAATAAAGCGAGTGTCTGTGATAATGTTTGAATGACCGACACCAATCCGGAATTTGTACAATGCTGAATGTTTCAATTCACAATGTGGATTTCCAATGGATTCTCTGCAATTTTAACACAAATCCGTTTGTTCCACAGGAGATGGTCGGGGTTCTGGTCACAGGAAATGTACAAATTCAGAAAATTTATTGTCTTGAATTTCTATATACTTCAGTTCCCAGAACGAATAATTACAGACTCTCTGGGGTACATTTTCCGCTTGGTGATCTGGTGTAAAACTGGCCTTGCAGATTGACCGCTCGTTATTAAAACCACCTGGGGCAGGAATTCTTCCTGGACGGGACTGCCTGACGGCCGGTATCGCTCGCTGAAGCTTCCTCCTGATATTCAGTCAAGTCCCACTGAAGTCAAGGCAACTGAATATCAGGTGGGATGTGTGATGGGCGGCCTATCCGCTATCACCCACTTTGTGCTACAGCCCAAGACCATTCTGATTCCCATTGAAATGAACGGCAGGGAAATTCCCGCGGTTTGTACAAACAGCGGGCGGTCCGCCCACCAAATGACCTCCAGGCGGTGAAGACAAATGTCGACACCTCCTCGTCACCGGGGCAGATTCGGTACTGGCGCTCTGGCATGAAACTGCCGTTGGCTCTGTGGGACTGGATAGACCCAGACCGACTGGAAGTGTATGGGGATATGCTTCTGGCAGACAGCATGGCAGAGTCCACGAGGAAAGGCATCATCACCCTCATCTCCAAGTGAAGCTTTGTTACACCGCCTCTCAGGCAAGTTTATCCTTGCTTAGATAAGGAGACCAAAACTGTACACATTACTCCAGGTGTGGTCTCACCAAAGCCCCGTACAATTGCAACAAGACTTCCTTACTCTTGTATTCCAGCCCCCTTGCAATAAAGGCCAACATGCCATTTGCCTTCCTAATTGCTTGCTGTACCAACATGTTAACTTTCTGTGTTTCTTGCACCAGGACACCCAAGTCTCTCTGAACATGAATATTCAATAGTTGCTCACCATTTTAAAACATTTTGTTTTTCTATTCTTCCTATCAAAGTGAATAACCTCACATTTCCCCACATTATACTCCACCTGCCACCTTGTCCACTCACGTAACCTGTCTGCATCCCTTTGCAGACACTTTGTGTCCTCCTCACAGCTTACTTTCCCACGTAGCTAGCGTCAGAGATCTTTTTACACTCATATACATTGTAAATAGCTGAGGCCCAGTAAAGGCCGGTATCGCTCGCTGATAAGTCAAGGGTAAAATCCCTACGAGGACATTGGTCCCAGCCTTGTTGAGGTGTAACCCGTCCATCTTGTACAGGTCTTTAGTATTAATCAAAGTGCACAATGACGCCCCGGTGAAGCGAGTATCTCTCCACAGATACTACCTGACCTGCTGAGTGTTGCCAGCAGTTTCTGGGTTTATTTTTGAGCTTTCACGATAGCAGTTTTCCTGACAACCTGCAACTTGCCTCAAGGGCGCAGCTTCAAGCACAACTTTCTTGTGCTCTTCTCACACACAAGATCGCACTTTACTTTCCGACACACGCGCTTTAAAATCTGCCGTTTCCGCACACAGCGTCCTGCGCCACGAGAATTTGAAAGACCTTCCGCTCATGGCCTGTAATCGCTCCTTTTTCCCCACAGGCGCTCTTTACATTTATCCTCTACTCGTTTCAATCACAGGTATCAATAGAACTATTAAGATCAAGGCGGAACACTTCCGATCTTACTGCACCGCCCCAACTTGCCAAATGTGAACCTTTCAACCGCCATTCACAGCTCTGCAGCGCTGCCCGTCACTCACGCAACTCAACTGCTGAGAGAAAAGAGCCAACAAGCATCAAAACAAAAACCAGTTCTTCAGTTACCATCCCCTGGATCACAAGATTCCCCAAGTAAATTCCGTGAACAATCGGGCGGCTGTCTTTCCAGAGACCAGCCCTGCTTTCGTCGTGTTTGTCTGTCGAGCGGTCACGCAGATCGAAATGTATCGACTGGTTTCAAGGCACAAATGAACATTGGTGTGAATGGGACATGTGCCCAATAGAAACAGCGGTCGGAGCAGAACAAACTGAAAGGCATGAGATCGTGAAAGTGAATGTTAGAGTCGGCAATGGAGCAGGAAAGTGTCCATGAAATAGAAGGAGGAAAGTCAAGGCGGCCCATTGACTGTGGAAGGAAGAAAAAGCTGGGAGAAGAGGCGGGTTTGAACTGTGGAACATCAAGTACAGGCATGTGAGAGTGCTGGGATTTGACGGAATTAAAAGGTTTCACCAAAATAATATTATTTCTTGTGCGAAAGATTGATTTCTTGCTGCATTCTCTTAGCATATGTGGCAATGGAGAAAAATCGGTAAATGACACTCTGTGGAGACTCGGATTCGCACGGAGGTGACTGCGACCACAACGCAGAGTATTAACCACAAAACGATCACGACGAGGGACATCAGGTGTGGCAGTTGTGCCTGAACAACAGCAATGGCGCTGCTTCGAAAAGAAGGATTCTGAGCGATGAGGCCAAAACAACCAGCACCTCAAATTGGAGCAGCGGTGGGATTTAAACCCACGCCCCGACAGAGACTGGGACCTCAATCCAGCGCCTTCGACCGCTCAGCCACACTACCATGTCACCTCTGCTGCCCTCAGAATCTGGGAACTGGTGATTGAAAAGCGGCTTTCTTACTCTGACCTTTCAGTCCAAGACTTTTGCTTTCACAAAATAAAAGGGCTTTCTTTGCACTGTTCATGCGACAAGGTGGCCGAGTGGTTACGGGAACGGACTGCTAATCCACTGTGCTCTGCACCCATGGTTTTGTATCCCACCCGCGCCATTATTGTATTTTTTTAATCGTTCATGGGATGTGGGCGTCGCTGGCAAGGCCACCATTTATTGCCCATCCCTAATTGCCCTTGAGAAGGTGGTGGTGAGCGGCCTTCTTGAACCGTTGCAGTCCATGTGGTGACGGTTCTCCCAATGTGCTGTTAGGTCCGGAGTTCCAGGTTTTTGTCTGAGCAACGCTGAAGGAACGGTGATATATTTCCAAGTCGGGATGGTGTGTGACGAGGAGGGGAACGTGCAGGTGGTGCTGTTCCCATGTGCCTGCTGCTCTTGTCCTTCTAGGTGGTAGAGGTCGTGGGTTTGGGAGGTGCTGTCGAAGAAGCCTTGGCGAGTGGCTGCAGTGCATCCTGTGGATGGTACACACTGCAGCCACGATGCGCCGGTGGTGAAGGGAGTGACTGTTTTGGGTGGTGGATGGGATGCCAATCAAGTGGGCTACTTTGTCCTGGATGGTGTCGAGCTTCTTGAATGTTTTTGGAGCTGCACTCATCCAGGCAAGTGGAGAGTATTCCATCACACTCCTGACTTGTGCCTCGCAGATGGTGGAAAGGCTTTGGGGAGTCCAGAGGTGGGTCACTCACCACAGAATACCCAGCTTCTGGCCTACTCTTGTAGCCACAGTATTTATATGGCTGGTCCAGTTAAGTTTCTGGTCAATGGTGACCCCCAGGATGTTGATGGTGGGGGATTCGGCGATAGTAATGCCATTGAATGTCAAGGGGAGGTGGTTAGACTCTCTCTTGTTGGAGATTGTCATTGCCTGGCAATTGTCTGGCGTGAATGTTACTTGCCACTTATCAGCCCAAGCCTGGATGTTGTCCAGGTCTTGCTGCATGTGGGCACTGACTGCATCTTATCTGTGGGGTTGCGAATGGAACTGAACACTGCGCAATCGTCAGCAAAGATCCCCATTTCTGACCTTATGATGGAAGGAAGGTCATTGATGAAGCAGCTGAAGATGGTTGGGCCAAAGACACTGCCCTGAGGAACTCCAGCAGCAATGTCCTGGGGCTGAGATGATTGGCCTCCAACAACCACTCCATCTTCTTTTGTGCTCGGTATGCCGATCCAGTGGAGAGCTTTCCACCGGAGCGGCAGCTGAACGGATGGTCTCAATCTTTGTGACAGAATAGTCCAGGAGCTCCTCGCAATTTTTTTGGTGAGGGTGGAAGAGGCAGGGGGTGCAAGAAGACGGTTTGTGGTCGAGAAGAGATACAGGGGATATCTTTGGATTCCAGGATGATCCTGGAATAGTGAGCAGTTTTCTGTCTCACTCTGTTCAGAGAGAAAGAGACAGAGACCTACGCAGGAAAACATAGAAACTATGAGGCACATACACAGACAAACAGACACAGACACACAGAAACAGACACACATACACATGGAGTGACTCAGAAATACAGAGATACAGAACGTGAATAATTTGGCTGATTTTTGTTCGATTTCTGTCGTAGATTTCGTGAAATCTTGCAGATCAATTAAAATGAGCATAAAACTCGCGGTGTTCAACATCGTGGAATTTCAATTCACTTAAGAATTATGAATTCGACAAGGAACTTGTTGAATTTTGAAACGCAGAGATGAAACAGGTTGATGAATGACGGGATCTGAAGTCTGTCAAATTTGAACCTGCGCGGGGGAAATGAATGAATTTTGAATCTGTCACCTTAATCACCAGTCAGCAAAAATCACAATTGCTCTGCATCCAGTCCTCAAATAGTCTTCGTACAATAATATTCTGAAAGTGACAATCACCTGTTTTTTTGCTCTGTAGTTTATTTTTAGGAAGAAGCTCGGCGAAGACATAAAATTAAAAGTTGGCGTCTTAGAAATGCTTCCTCCCCGTCGGGGAATCAAACCCCGGACGAAGGCGGGGCAACTCATCACGATAAGAGAGAAAGAAAGAAAGAAAGAAAGACAGAGTCAGTTGTTCGTTGTCTAACAAAGAGATGGAAATGTAAAAGGTTCTTTCAAGAGTGGCCCGTGGAAAATGAAACAAACTGTCATCAAACAAATCGTTGAAAGAAATGCACTGATACATGAAGCATGTCTAACACCATCTGGGATGAGTGCACAGTCAATGTAGCAGTTCCTCGTTAGTATAGTGGTGAGTGTCCCCGCCTCTTCATCGAGATACCGGGGTTCAATTCCCCGACGGGGAGATTAAACTTTCGCAGCCTTGAAAAGCTTTTTCTCTCATTTATCTCCAATATTGGATGCGGAATATACAGTGTAAAACTGACTCGGAGTTTCCCACTTTCCCCGATTTAATTTCACTGATATTCCAGCGGTTTTAAAATCTGCTCTCAGCGTCACTCTTCACCTCGATGTTCGACTGGTTTCTGTGATGTTGGGGATTTCGGGAGGAGGCCGAGATGGATCATCCACTCGGCACTTCTGGCTGAAGACGGTTTCTAAAACTTTGCACTCACACGCTGGGCTTTACCATCATTGAGGATGGGGATGTTCATAGAGCCTCTTCCCATTAGTTGTTTAATTATCCACCATCATTCACAAATGGGTGTGGCAGGACTGCAGAGCTTTGATCTGATCCGTTGTTTGTGGGATCGTTTAGCTCTGTCTACAGCATGCTGCTTCCACTGTTTGTCAAGTAGTCCTGTGTTACTTTCAGGTTATTGGTGTGTGTATATGTCTGTGTGCGAGTGTTTATGTAGCTCGGAATGTGTGTGTTTGTGTATGTGTGAATATGACTATGTCTGTCTCACTTGTTATATGCGTTTCTGAGTGTCCCTCTCTTTCTTTCTATCTGTCACTTTTAACCTGCTCCCCAAATAATTTTTCTCTGGACCTTGACTAATAAAGAGATAGAAAGTAAGTCTTCTTTCAACAGTGGCATGTGGAAAGTTAATCAAATTGTCATCAAAGAAGTCGTTAAAATAGATTCACTAAAACATGCATCCTTTTCATTGCTGTATGTGAGATCTTTCATGTCTGCGCCTGTTCCGAGACCTGTCTCTCTCTGTTTCGGGCTGGTGACAGCGCGATTCTGCGTTTCATTTCTTGCCCATCATTGTGGTTCTCACATCGAGCTGAAGCGTGAGGCAGGGGGCAGATTTTTTAAATCGCTGTGAAATCAATTTGTGGAAGTGGGAAAGGCCGAGTCAGTTTTTCATTGTATTTTCAACATCCAATATTGCAGATAAATGAAAGTGAAGCTTCGAAAGCAGCAATAACCTCCTCGTCGGGGAATTGAACCCCGGTCTCCCGCGTGACAGGCGGGGATACTCACCACTATACTAACGAGGAATTCGTGCAGACATTTGCCGTATATTCACCACAGATGCTTCACGTTTCAGTGAATCTGTTTGAACTGTTCATTTGATGACAGTTTGTTTCACTTTCCACGGACCACTGTTGAAAGAAGAATTACCGACCACTTTTCCATCTCATGTTGGATCATGATGTGGGTAACGCGGGAGAGAGTGAGACAGATCTTCTCAGGAAAATATAGAAAATATGAGGCACATACACAGACAGACAGACACACACACACATACACATGGATTGACTCAGAAATACTGAGAGTCAGAATATGGATAATTTGGCTGATTTTTGTTCCATTTCTGTCGTAGATTTCGTGAAATCTTGCAGATCAATTAAAATGAGCATAAAACTCGAGGTACTCAATGCTGTGGAATTTTAATTCACTTAAGAATTATTAATTCTACAAGAAACTTGTTGAATTTTGAAACGCAGAGATGAAACAGGTTGATGAATGACGGGATCTGAAGTCTGTCAGATTTGAACCTGCGCGGGGGAAATGAATGAATTTCGAATCTGTCACCTAACCCACCAGTTAGTAAAAATCACAATTGCTCTGCATCCAGTCCTCAAATAGTCTCCGTACAATAATATTCTGAAAGTGACAATCACCTGTTTTTTTGCTCTGTAGTTTTTGTTTCGGAAGAAGGTCGGCGAAGACATAAAATTAAAAGTTAGCGTCTGAAAACTGCTACCTCCCAGTCGGGGTATTAAACCCCGGACTAAGGTGGGGCAACTCACCACGATAAGAGAGAAAGAAAGAACGAAAGAAAGACAGAGTCAGTTGTCGTTGTCTAACAAAGAGATGGAAATGTAAATGGTTCTTTCAAGAGTGGCCCGTGGAAAATGAAACAAACTGTCATCAAATAAATAGTTAAAAGAAATGCACTGATACATGAAGCATGTCTAACACCATCTGGGATGAGTGCACAGTTAGAGCAGCAGTTCCTCGTTAGTATAGTGGTGAGTATCCCCGCCTGTCACGCGAGAGACCGGGGTTCAATTCCCCGACGGGGAGATTAAACTTCTGCCGCCTTTTAAAGCTTTTTCTCTCATTTATCTCTAATATTCGATGCGGAATATACAGTGTAAAACTGACTCGGAGTTTCCCACTTTCCCCGATTTAATTTCACTGATATTCCAGCGGTTTTAAAATCTGCTCTCAGCTTCACGCTTCACCTCGATGTTCGACTGGTTTCTGTGATGTTGGGGATTTCGGGAGGAGGCCGAGATGGATCATCCACTCGGCACTTCTGGCTGAAGACGGTTTCTAAAACTTTGCACTCACACGCTGGGCTTTACCATCATTGAGGATGGGGATGTTCATAGAGCCTCTTCCCATTAGTTGTTTAATTATCCACCATCATTCACAAATGGGTGTGGCAGGACTGCAGAGCTTTGATCTGATCCGTTGTTTGTGGGATCGTTTAGCTCTGTCTACAGCATGCTGCTTCCACTGTTTGTCAAGTAGTCCTGTGTTACTTTCAGGTTATTGGTGTGTGTATATGTCTGTGTGCGAGTGTTTATGTAGCTCGGAATGTGTGTGTTTGTGTATGTGTGAATATGACTATGTCTGTCTCACTTGTTATATGCGTTTCTGAGTGTCCCTCTCTTTCTTTCTATCTGTCACTTTTAACCTGCTCCCCAAATAATTTTTCTCTGGACCTTGACTAACAAAGAGATAGAAAGTAAGTCTTCTTTCAACAGTGGCACGTGGAAAGTTAATCAAATTGTCATCAAAGAAGTCGTTAAAATAGATTCACTGAAACATGCATCCTTTTCATTGCTGTATGTGAGATCTTTCATGTCTGCGCCTGTTCCGAGACCTGTCTCTCTCTGGTGACAGCGCGATTCTGCGTTTCATTTCTTGCCCATCATTGTGGTTCTCACATCGAGCTGAAGCGTGAGGCAGAGAGCAGATTTTTAAAATCGCTGTGAAATCAATTTGTGGAAGTGGGAAAGGCCGAGTCAGTTTTTCATTGTATTTTCAACATCCAATGTTGCAGATAAATGAAAGTGAAGCTTCGAAAGCAGCAATAACCTCCTCGTCGGGGAATTGAACCCCGGTCTCCCGCGTGACAGGCGGGGATACTCACCACTATACTAACGAGGAATTCGTGCAGACATTTGCCGTATATTCACCACAGATGCTTCACGTTTCAGTGAATCTGTTTGAACTGTTCATTTGATGACAGTTTGTTTCACTTTCCACGGACCACTGTTGAAAGAAGAATTACCGACCACTTTTCCATCTCATGTTGGATCATGATGTGGGTAACGCGGGAGAGAGTGAGACAGATCTTCTCAGGAAAATATAGAAAATATGAGGCACATACACAGACAGACAGACACAGACACACATACACATGGATTGACTCAGAAATACTGAGAGTCAGAATATGGATAATTTGGCTGATTTTTGTTCCATTTCTGTCGTAGATTTCGTGAAATCTTGCAGATCAATTAAAATGAGCATAAAACTCGAGGTACTCAATGCTGTGGAATTTTAATTCACTTAAGAATTATTAATTCTACAAGAAACTTGTTGAATTTTGAAACGCAGAGATGAAACAGGTTGATGAATGACGGGATCTGAAGTCTGTCAGATTTGAACCTGCGCGGGGGAAATGAATGAATTTCGAATCTGTCACCTAACCCACCAGTTAGTAAAAATCACAATTGCTCTGCATCCAGTCCTCAAATAGTCTCCGTACAATAATATTCTGAAAGTGACAATCACCTGTTTTTTTGCTCTGTAGTTTTTGTTTCGGAAGAAGCTCGGCGAAGACATAAAATTAAAAGTTAGCGTCTCTAAAATGCTACCTCCCAGTCGGGGTGTTGAACCCCGGACGAAGGCTGGGCAACTCACCACGATAAGAGAGAAAAAAAAAGAAAGAAAGACAGAGTCAGTTGTCGTTGTCTCACAAAGAGATGGAAATGTAAAAGGTTCTTTCAACAGTGGCAAGTGGAAAATGAAAGAAACTGTCATCAAATAAATAGTTAAAAGTAATGCACTGATACGTGAAGCATGTCTAACGCCATCTGGGATGAGTGCAAGATCAATGTAACAGTTCCTCGTTAGTGTAGTGGTGAGTATCCCCGCCTGTCACGCGGGAGACCGGGATTTAGTTCCCCTGCGGGGGGTTTAAACTTTCGCCGCCTTCCAAAGCTTTTATCTCCAATATTGGATGCGGAATATACAGTGTAAAACTGACTCGGAGTTTCCCACTTTCGCCAATTTAATTTCACTGATATTCCAGCGGTTTTAAAATCTGCTCTCAGCTTCACTCTTCACCTCGATGTTCGACTGGTTTCTGTGATGGTGGGGATTTTGGGAGGAGGCCGAGATGGATCATCCACTCGGCACTTCTGGCTGAAGACGGTTTCTAAAACTTTGCACTCACGTGCTGGGCTTTACCATCATTGAGGATGGGGATGTTCATAGAGCCTCTTCCCGTTCGTTGTTTAATTATCCACCATCATTCACAAATGGGTGTGGCAGGACTGCAGAGCTTTGATCTGATCCGTTGTTTGTGGGATCGCTTCGCTCTATCTGCAGCATGCTGCTTCCACTGTTTGTCAAGTCGTCCTGTGTTACTTTCATGTTATTGGTGTGTGTATGTTTGTGTGTATATGTCTGTGTGTGAGTGTTTATGTAGCTAGCATGTGGGCTTCCATTTTTACAGCTTTTTAATTTTAAACTCTTGGGGGCCGGGATTCCTGGGCCTTCTCCTTCACACCACATGAGAGGAGGCGAGAAGGCCCGAAACAGCAGGTAAATGCCTTTATCGCACAGCTTGTGGGCCCGGAGGAGCAGGAGTGCTTCCTCCAGGCCCAACAAGCCAACCGGCCGTGATCCCACACAGGCGATCGGCCGACCCCCTCCAAATCTCCGACACCCCTGCACGAGCTCCGAACCCCATGATCTCCGACCCCCGCGATGACCACCGACCCCCGATGACTGACTCGCCGATGCCCCCGATGACTGACCCACCCATGACCTCATGACCCCCGTGACCCCCCTCCCCGATAGAATCAAGCCCAATGAGTTTGATTCCCGTTGTGTTTTCTCTCTGTCGGTTTGCTGATAAACGTTTAACTCGCGGCCTGTTCCCGTCAATGGTCACAAGTAGTAACAGACAGAGCGGGTCTGACCGCCCCGAGATGTGGAAAAGACATCAGTTCAGGACAAATGCCTCAAATCAAATGGTCTCCCGGCACCGAGAGAAAAATTCCAGAGAAAAAGGCAGAAGAGAAAAGAGAAATAAAAGCTCAATAAAGACACTATCAATATTTCCCATTCTTGATGCCTGTCTATTTCTTCCCCACCCTTTCTGTGCCGGTTAAAATTTCAGTGAAATAAATGCGAGAATCGACTCAAAGAACGAGAACAGAGCAACAAAAATCACCGAACACAGAATCAAATCCAGAGACCTTCAGATCTTCAATCTCACGCTCTCCAAACTCAACTATTTCGACTCCACTGCAAATTGGACTTTGTGACATCACCTTGGACAAAAATATAAACCGGGTGGAATTTCCCCTCCCGCTCATTCCTCACTCTGGGGGAATGGGACCCGATCAGATCTCGGAGCTCAGGTTATGTTAATGTTCAGCTGATGATATCTTAATATTATCTTGTGTTTGTCCTCATTTAATCAGGTTCATGGGCACTTTCTTCCATCATCCCTTCTCCCTGAAAGGAATGTGGTGCAGCGGTTGCCAAATTTAACAGGAAAAATCAATTATCGCCCGCTTTTCACAGGAGAAGAAACTCATCCTGGAGATTCACGCGGAGCAATTTCCCAAATAATGGTCCCGCCCGGGATTGAATCAGAGACCTTTCATGAGTGATGTAAACATGATAACCGCTGCACTCGGGAAACCACTGCTCAATTTAAGGCAGCGTGTGCCTTCTCCGTTAAACAACTTCTGTCCCACACTTAAAGCTCTCATTCCATCTCTTTCTCAAACATTTCACTGATCAAAACTTCACAAGTCACAGAGGAAAAAGACTTAATTTCAACATCATTAAACTCCCGAAGGAGCTGCGGGGACAGACTGAGCGGTGTAACTGAGTACAGAGATACAGAGAGACACCAGCAGAGGGAGGTAGAGAGCGGTGTAACTGAGTACAGAGATACAGAGAGACACCAGCAGAGGGAGGTAGAGAGCGGTGTAACTGTGCACAGAGATACAGAGAGACACCAGCAGAGGGAGGTAGAGAGCGGTGTAACTGGGTACAGAGATACAGAGAGACACCAGCAGAGGGAGGTAGAGAGCGGTGTTACTGAGTACAGAGATACAGAGAGACACCAGCAGAGGGAGGTAGAGAGCGGTGTAACTGAGTACAGAGATACAGAGAGACACCAGCAGACGGAGGTAGAGAGCGGTGTAACTGAGTACAGAGATACAGAGAGACACCAGCAGAGGGAGGTAGAGAGCGGTGTAACTGAGTACAGAGATACAGAGAGACACCAGCAGAGGGAGGTAGAGAGCGGTGTAACTGAGTACTGAGATACAGAGAGACACCAGCAGAGGGAGGTAGAGAGCGGTGTAACTGAGTACAGAGATACAGACAGACACCAGCAGAGGGAGGTAGAGAGCGGTGTAACTGAGTACAGAGATACAGAGAGACACCAGCAGAGGGAGGTAGAGAGCGGTGTAACTGGGTACAGAGATACAGAGAGACACCAGCAGAGGGAGGTAGAGAGCGGTGTAACTGAGTAAAGAGAGACAGCGAGACACCAGCAGAGGGAGGTAGAGAGCGGTGTAACTGAGTAAAGAGAGACAGCGAGACACCAGCAGAGTGTCCAGGAAACCAACCTTTTATCTGAAATCTGAGGCGAGATATAAACTGCACAGAGTAGAGGAAGCATTACTGTGTATCTAACCCGTGTTGTACCTGCCCTGGGCGTGTTTGATTTGACAGTGTGGAGGAAGCTTCATTCTGCATATAACCCGTGCTGTACCTGTCCTGGGAGTGTTTGATGGGGCAGTTCAGATGGAACTTTAATCAGTCTCTCCACATAACTGAAGTCCCTCATCCCTGGTACCATTCTAATAAATCTCCTGTGCACCCTCTCTAAGGCCTTGACATCCTTCTTCATGTTTCGTGCCCAGAATTAAACACAATACTCCAGCTGAGGCCTCACCAGTGTTTTATAAAGGTTTTGTATCAATTCCTTGCTTTTGTATTCAATGCCTCAATTAATAAAGCAAAGGGCCCCATTTGCTTTTTTAACTGCCTTCTCAACTTGTCCTGCCACCTTCAAAGATTTGTGTAACTACACCCCCAGGTCTCTCTATTCCTGCACTCCCTTTAAAATTGTGCCATTTCGTTTAAATTGCCTCTCCTCATTCTTCCTACCAAAATGTATCAATTCACAATTCTCTGCATTAAATTTCATCTGCCCATTTCACCAGTCTGTCTCTGTCCTCCTGAAGTCTGTTACCATCCTCAACATTGTTTATTACATTTCTGAGTTTCGTGTCATCTGCAAACTTTGAAATTATACCCTGTACTCCCAAGTCCCGGTCATTAATATATATCAAAAAGAGCAGTGGTCCTAATACCGAGCCCTGGGGGACACCACTGTATACTTGCCTCCAGTCTGAAAAACAACCGTTCACCACTACTCTCTGTTTTCTGCTCCTTAGCCAATTTTGTATCCATGCTGCCATTGTCCGTTTAATCCCATGGGCTTCAATTTTTCTAACAAGTCTATTGTGTGATACTTTATCCTCCCTTAATCTCTCCCTGCATAGAAACTCCCCGACCCATATTCATGGCCACCCCCTCGACCTTGCCATCTCACGTGGTCTCTCTTCTCCTGATCGTGTCAATCATGGATAAGGCCATCTCTGATCACTTCCTTGTAACCCTCTCCACCCACATGGAATCAGAGAATCATAGAAAGGTCACAGCATGGAAGGAGGCCATTTGGCACATCGAGTCCTTACCGGCTCCATGCAAGATCAATCCAGCTGGTCCCCCTCCCCCAATGCACATCATAGAATGAACTCAGGAATCCCACGCCACTTTCTATGAGCGGTAACAGGCTGCGGTTATGGTGCAGACCGGGACCCAGGGCTGAGGCTGTGGTCATCAGTTACTCTGGGAGTGGCACAGTCGGGTTCATGACTAGCCGGGGGTGAGAGTAACACCAGAGAGTCAGGCTGGTGTTCAGAAGGGTGTGGGTTCCAGCTCCCGTTCCAGGACTGGGACACATGATCCAGACTGACTGTGTCGTGCTGAGAGGGAGCTGCATCGTGAGAGGTGCTGTCCTTTGAATGAGGTGTTTAATGGGGGTCCCTTCTTTCTGCTCCGAGGTGTAAAAGATCCCGTGGCAATTTGTGAAGAGCAGGGAGTTCTCCCGGTGTCCTGGCCAACATTCTTCCCTCGACCATCAGCACCCAACAAACAGGAGATCGGCTCAATATCTCATCACTGTTTGTGGGATCTTGCTGTACACAACTTGTCTGCTACCTTCTCTTAAAAACGATAGTGACTGATCTTCGAGAGAAGTGCGTTGGGATGTCCTGAGGATGTGAAAGGTGCTATACAAATGCAAGTTCCTTGTTTCTCACAGGGGGCCGTGTCTCGTTCCTCGTCTCATTGAGACTCTCAGTTAATTGGTCCGTTCTCTGCGCAGATGGGGCCCGACTCACTGAGTGTTTCCAGATTGTTCTGTGTGTGTTTCACTCAGACTCGGGTTTTACAGTAAATAATAAAAGGACTGTAGTCAAACACTTGGCCATGAGCTGCTGCCCAACCTGTCGTGACATTGTTGCTTGCTTCCCTTCAGTTTTTGGTGCACTGTCGCCTGAAGACCCGTGGTTTGCCTCATTTCTCAGTGTGATTGTGGGACTGACACAGAAGTGAGAGAGAAAGCAGCAGCCACAGCCTGGACTGCAGGCAAATTGGGAGGCTGAAACTAAAAGTTCACTATTCCCACACCGGGAATCGAAGCCGTGCCGCCTGGGTGAAAACCAAGAATCATAACCGCTAGACCACATGGGAACTGAAACAAAACACCAGCAGGAAGGGCACTGAGACTACAACCGGAAAGTTAACGGACGATTCAAAGGAGGTATTCACAATTATGAAAGGTTTTGACAGAGTGTGTAAAGAGAAATTGTTTCCAGTGATGGAATGGTTAATAACCAGAGGACACAGATTTCAGATAAATTGAAAGAAATCATTGGGGGATTTGGAGAGATTTTTTTACACAGCGAGTTGTTATGATCTGGAATGCACTGCCTGAAAGGGAGGTGGAAGCAGGTTCAATAGTAACTTTCAAAAGGGAATTGGATAAATAGTTGACGTGTAATAAATTGCAGGGCTGTGGGGAAAGAGTCGGGGAGTGGGACTAACCCACTTCCTTCTGTGTTCATCCCTGGAAAAAACTCTCCCCCAGGTCACTTACAACGGCACTTTCAAATTCCCAACTCTCTGGACTTTGGCCCTCCATTCACCACGACATTTCTGCAGCTACTGATTTGCTCAATCACACCCTCACCTCCACCTTTGACGCTCTTGTACCCATTAAAACCATCACTCTCCCTCACCCTGGTCAATCCCCCTGGGTCTGCCCTCATTTCTGCTTCCTTAAGTCCAAGGGACACAGCTTTGAACATTTATGGTGGACAACTGCTTTGGCCATTCATCGCCAGATCTGGCTGGACCACATAAAGCACTATCGGGTCCTGTCTCCTCTGACAAAACTGCTCACTATTCCAGGATCATCCTGGAATGTAAAGATAACTCCCGACTTCTCTTCTCCACTACAAACCGTCTTCTTAAACCCCTCTCCCATCATTCCTTCATCCTCACCTCCAACAAAAAGTGCAATGAGCTCATGGACTTCTTTGTCACTAAGATTGAGACCATCCATTCAGCTGCCTCTGCCGCTCCCCTCCCTTCCCCGAGCTCACCAAGTTTCTCTCCTATCTCCCCTCATGCCCTCTCTGAGCTCATCTTGACAATGAGACCCACCTCCTGCTCCCTCGACCCTATTCCCAACAATCTGCTGACCAAACAACCTCCCTTCCTGGCCCCATGTTAGCTGACATTGTTAATGGTCTCCTCTCCTCAGGTACTGTCCCCCTCCCCATCAAATCTGCCGTCATCACCCTCCTTCTCAAAAGACCCACCCTTGACCCCTGTGTCCTTGTAAACTACCACCCCATCTCCCACCTCCCTTTCCTCTCCAAAGTCTTGTCACCTCCCAAATCCATGTCCATCTTTCCCACAACACCATGTTTGAATCCCTCCAATCAGGTTTCCACTCCTGCCACTGTCCTGAAACGGCCCTTGTCAAAGTCACAAATGACATCCTCTGTGACTGTGTAGAGGGAGATTTAATCTTGATCTAACCCTTGATGCACCTGCCCCCGGAATGTTTGATGACACAGTGTAGAGGGAGCTTTACTCTGCCATGTACTGTACAGTATCAGTCTGCGATGGAGCAGAGCCCTGCTCTTTAATAGAAATTATTCTTTCGATCAGCCACGGAGCCCCTAAAGCAGCCTCCAAGACCCAAAGTCTGATTTCCATCCCACAGTTCCAGCAGTTTGCGAGGGCTGGGCCACGTTAGCAGCAGCTCTCTGTTCCTGGTCTGGAGCTGAGGTGTTGTGTATTGTCCCTGACACAGGGACCAGACGGTGAGCTGCTGGCTCCTATTGTTCTGGGATCATTCCCTGCTGCTCTGTTCTCACCTCTTCACTGGGTCTCAGATTATTACCAGCCATCTTCCTGATCAATAAACAATCGGCAGTCTGACCGCGGAGATTTGAAATGTGTGAAACATTTCATGTGTCTCATCCCTCTCCCTGGACACAAATAAATAGGCCGTCACGAAATGTTCACAGTCCGTTTCTTCAGCCTTCTCCTTCTTAGAAGAATCTTTTAAACTCCTTGCTAAAGTGACCATTGATCATAATGTCTTGTTTTGCGGTATGTTCAAGATTGTTCCAGGTCAGCATTGTAATAATTCGGGGTAGTTGAAAAGTGGGATCATTATATTAAATCTAGATATTTATCACAGCCCCGCCCCCCAAACATTCAAACCACCGTTCAGGAGGAGAACCCCTCTGCTCGCTGACCTACATTGGCTCCCAGTCCACCAACATCTCAAATTTTAAATTATCATCTTCGTGTTCAAATCCCTCCATGACCTCGCCCCTCCCTATCTCTGTAACCTCCTCCACCCCTACAACCCTCCTCGATCTCTGAGCTCCTCCAATTCAGGCCTCTTGCGCATCCACGATTTTCATCGCTCCACCATTGGCGGCCGTGCCTTCACCCGACTGGGCCCAAAGCTCTGGATTTCCCTCCCTAAACCTCCCCGCCTCTCTACCTCTCTCTCCTCCCTTAAGACATTTAAAACCTACCTCACCTGTCCCAATATCTCTTTATGTGGCTCCGTGTCACATTTTGTTTGATAATCGCTCCTGTGAAGCGCCTTGGGACGTTTTACTCCGTTAAAGGCGCGATATAAATGCAAGTTGTTGTTGTTGGGGTGGAGAAAGGGTTTTCTTTCTTTTTATGACTCTTTTCTATCTCTCTATTTCTTTCCTTTCTCGGACTCTGTTTTCCGGGTCTGTTTACTGACACACATTACAATCTGTGTCACTCGGTGTCTAACAATGTGAGGCAATGTGTTTTATTCCCGCTGTGTTATCTCTCTGGCGGTTTGCTGATAAATGTTTAACTCGCGGCCTGTTCCCGTTAATGGTCACAAGCAGTAACAGACAGACAGAGCGTGTCTGACCGCCCTGAGATGTGGAAAAGGCATCAGTTTAGGACAAATGCATGAAATCAAATGTTCATCGGGCACCGAGAGAGACAAAAACCAGAGAGAAAGGCAGAAGGAAATAGAGAAATAAAAGCTAAATACAGACATCCTTGATGTCTCTCTATTCCATCCCCAACCGTTCAGTGTCGGGTAAAAATGTCAGTGCAAATAAATGTTCGAGAATCGGCCCAAAGAAGAAGAAACAAAATAACCCAAAACTGCCGAAACCCGGGATTGAACCAGGGACCTTTAGATCTTCAGTCTAACGCTCTCCCAACTGAGCTATTTCGGCCCCACATCAAGCTAGTTTTTGAGTCATCCTCTTGGAATAAAATCTAACCCCGGGTGGAATTGCCCCTCCCGCTCATTCCTCACTTCGGGAGAATGAGACCGACCATCAAGGAGAGATTTTCTGATCCTGTCGTTGAATCTCATTTAAATTAAACATTCCTTGAACTCTCTGCCGGGGGGATTCAGAGCTGGGGTTCGCCATGAACCAGCTTCCCCTCAATTCCCAGCTTTATCAGTGAATCGACCAACAAACGCTCGACAGAGCTCAGGTTATATTAAAAATAAAAACAGAAAATGCGGGAAACACTCAGCAGGTCAGGCAGCATCTGTGGAGAGAGAAACATCCTTTCAGGTCGATGACCTTTCATCAGAACTCTCTCCACAGATGCTGCCTGACCTGCTGAGTATTTCCAGCATTTTCTGTTTTTACTTCAGATTTCCAGCATCTGCAGTATTTTGCTTTTGTTTTACAGCTTGTATTAATGTTCTGCTGATGATATCTTAATATTATCTTGTTTTTGGGCCATTTTAATCAGGTTCATGGACAAATTCTTCCATCATCCCTTCTCCCACATTGCTTCTCTCTCTCATTCATTCTTTTCTCCTTTCAATCCAGAAGAGGGCGGGAATCAGAGCTCACCCCCCGAACCCTCCGCACACAGACCCCCGTCTACCACCCCGTGTGATCCAAGAGACAATTCGATACATTACACTGTATGAACACAGAAAGCTGACACACCAGGGGAGATCGCACGGTGTTGGACACGGAGTGAAATAAACTGAAGTGTTTATAAAAAGTTACAGATCACAACTCGTGTCTCTGTCTCTCTCCGCCATCCCGGCCTGTGCTCTGTTATCTGATCTCACTCAATGTGTTGCTGATCATTTTCATCAACATCTTTGAATGTGGCAGCACAAGTTGTTGAAACCGTTAAAACAGCATCCGGTTCCTTGGCTTAATAATAGAGAAATAGAGCACAAAAGCAAGGAAGTTATGTTAAACGTTTATAAATCATTGTTCAGGCCTCATCTGAAGTATTGTGTCCAATTCTGGGCACTATAATTTATTAAGGAGGTCAAGGTCTTGGAGAGGATGGAGAGGAGATTTCCCAGAATTATACCAGGGATGGGGTTTAGTTGTGTGGAGAGACTCGAGAACCTGGGATTGTTCTGCTTCGAGCAATGAAGGTTAAGGGTAGAAGTAATCCACGTGTTCAAAATTAAGAGGGGTTTTGATCGAGTGAATAAGGAGAAACTTCACCCACTGGCGGGAGGGTCGGCAACCAACGGACGCAGATTTAAGATAATTGGCAAAAGAACCAGAAGGGAAATAAGGAGATTTTTTTACACAGCGAATTGTTATGATCTGGAACGCACTGCCTTAAAGGATGGTGGAGCTCGATTCAATCGTAACATTAAAAGGAGAATTGGATAAATACTTGAGCATCTCCCCACAGATACCACCTGACCTGCTGAGTGTTGCCAGCAGTTTCTGGGTTTATTTTTGAGCTTTCACTATCGCAGTTTTCGTGACAACCTGCAACTTGCCTCAAGGGCGCAGCTTCAAGCACAACTTTCTTGTGCTCTTCTCACACACAAGATCGCACTTTACTTTCCAACACACGCGCTTTAAAATCTGCCGTTTCCGCACACAGCGTCCTGCGCCACGAGAATTTGAAAGACCTTTCGCTGATGGCCTGTAATCGCTCCTTTTTCCCCACAGGCGCTCTTTACATTTATCCTCTACTCGATTCAATCGCACGTTTCAACAGAACTATTAAGATCAAGGCGGAACACTTCCGATCTTACTGCACCGCCCCAACTTGCCAAATGTGCACCTTTCAACCGCCATTCGCAGCTCTGTTGCGCTGCCCGTCGCTCACGCAACTCAACTGCTGAGAGAAAAGAGCCAACAAGCATCAAAACAAAAACCAGTTCTTCAGTTACCATCCCCTGGATCACAAGATTCCCCAAGTAAATTTCGTGAACAATCGGGCGGCTGTCTTTCCAGAGACCAGCCCTGCTTTCGTCGTGTTTGTCTGTCGAGCGGTCACGCAGATCGAAATTTATCCACTGGTTTCAAGGCACAAATGAACATTGGTGCGAATGGGACATGTGCCCAATAGAAACAGCGGTCGGAGCAAACAAACTTAAAGGCGTGAGATCGTGAAAGTGAATGTTAGAGTCGGCAATGGAGCAGGAAAGTGTCCATGAAATGGAAGGAGGAAAGTAAAGGCGGCCTATTGACTGTGGAAGGAAGAAAAAGCGGGGAGAAGAGGCGGGTTTGAACTGTGGAACATCAAGTACAGGCATGTGAGAGTGCTGGGATTTGATGGAATAAATAGGTTTTCGACACCACCAAAAAATGTTTTTTTCATTTATTAAATATTGATATATTGTTGTATTATATTCGCAAGCGCGGGAGAGAATAAAAGAAGCAGCGTACACTATGCCGTGACTCGGATTCGAACCGAGGTTACTGCGGCCACAACGCAGAGTACTAACCACTTTCCGATCACGGCGCCACACGTCAGTGGCAAAAGATCTGCCCGAACTATTTAAATAGCGCCTTTAAGGTAGCAAAACGTCCCAAGGCGCTTCACAGGAGCGTTTTTAAACAATATTTGACCTCGAGCCACAGAAGGAGATATTAGAAGCAAAATACTGCAGATGCTGGAAAGCTGAAATAAAAACAGAAAATGCTGTAAATAATCAGCAAGTCAGGCAGCGTCTGTGGAGAGAGAAACAGAGTTAACGTTTCAGGTCGATGACCCTTCGTCAGAACTGGAAAAGGTTGAAGATTAAACAGTTTTTAAGCAAGTAGAGAGCGTTTAAGGAGCATCTTAAGGGAGGAGAGAGAGGTCGAGAGGCGGGGAGGTTTCGGGAGGGAAATCCAGAGCTTTGGGCCCAGTCGGTTGAAGGCACGGCCGCCAATGGTGGAGCGATGAAAATCGTGGATGCGCAAGAGGCCTGAATTGGAGGAGCTCAGAGATCTCGGAGGGTTGCAGGGGTGGAGGAGGTTTCAGAGAAAGTGAGGGGCGAGGTCATGGAGGGATTTGAACACGAGGATGAGAATTTAAAATTTGAGATGTTGGTGGACTGGGAACCAATGTCGGTCAGCGAGCAGAGGGGTTCTCCTCCTGAACGGTGGTTTGAATATTTGGAGGGGGAGGTGAAAAGTCTCTCGATTTGATATAATGATCCCACTTTTCAACTCGGTTGGAGATGGGGGCAGTAGTTTGCAAGGACCGAGAGGTCAAGGGTGAGTTTTTTGAGGAGGGTGTGATGACGCCAGATTTGAAGGGGAGGGGGACAGTACCTGAGGAGAGGGAACCGTTAACAATATTGGGCTAACATGGTGGCCAGGAAGGGAAGTTGGGTGGTCAGTAGTTTGGTGTGAATAGGGTCGAAGGAGTAGGGGGTGGGTCTCATGGTCAAGATGAGCTCAGAGATGGCAAGAGGGGAGATAGGAGAGAAACTGGAGAAAGATGTGAGTTCAGGGCTGGGGCAGGGGGAACCTTAGGGGAAGTTTAGCATTGTGGGTGGGGGAAGGGAGGGAAACGGCAGAGGCAGCTGAACGGATGGTCTCAGTATTAGTGACAAAGAAATCCATGAGCTCCTCGCACTTGTTGTTGGAGGTGAGGGGGGAGGGGCAGGGGAGAGGGGTTTAAGAAACCGTTTTGCAGTGAAGAGAAGCCGGGGTTATCTTTACCTTCCAGGATGATCCTGGAATAATGAGCAGTTTTGGCAGAGAGCAGGACCTGATGGTGTTTTAAGTGTTCCCGCCAGATCTGGCGATGAATGGCTGAACCAGTTGTCCGCCATAAATTTTCAAGTCTGCGACCTTGGACTTAAAGGATGGGAGATGAGGCTGCACATCACATCCCTTAAACATTGTTACCCGTTTCTGTCTGAAACTGGTGAGTGTGTAAATAGTAAGTAACAGAAAAAAAAAGTATTTTAAGCATCAAACTTAATTCTGATCATTATTATAGCATAAAACCTGAACAGCCCATCCCTCAAACACTGATATAAAACCAGTCCCAGGACCCTGAGCCGCTGTGAAAATGCTGTGATCCCGACCTGATTCGAACTCGCAGTTTTCTGATCGGGAATCAGACGCTGTCAGTTGCGGCACGAGGTGGATCCGGATCCAGAGGAGGGAGATCGGTACCGACCGCCGCCGGGACTCTCGGAGGGCGAGAGGCGGAAGCAGCAGCAGCCAGACCGCCTCAACAACAGCTCAGGATCCCCGCTCTCTAATCCAGCCGCTGCCGGCCGAGAGCTGCCGGTCCCGGCCTGAGCCGTGTCTGGGAGCCGCCTGCCGGTCTCTCTTTACTGAACGGGACCGATCCAGGTGCAGCTCACACACAGGCCCAGGAATCCCACTCCGGACAGATTCACTTCTTTAAACCTTGTTTAGATTCAGTGAATTGGGATTTAATTCAATCCTCATCTGCCCTCCGCTCTGTCAGTTCAGAACTTTATTTAAACCGATACTTGGAGCTCTGTTTTACAGGGTGTCGGCTGTTTAAATATTTCTCAGTCCCACTACTCCCATTAATAACACTTTTTGCTGCTAACTGCTGATTGATACAAAGTGCCCAGGAATCGGGGAATTTCTCCCGGGGACCGGGGAACTGACTCGGATTCGGCTGAACCCTCAAATCCACAAAGTTTTTGTCACTGCTGCTGTACAGGATTAAAGGAAGGGACCGAACCAGAAGCGGTTTTAAATTATTACTGACAAATCAGGGTCAAAGGCAAAGGATACAGTCTGCTTATCTACAAGGCTGAGTCCCCGCCCGCGTCACCGTCTGTCTGTCTGTCTCCCGGTCTATCCGTCTGATTGAGTCTCTGCTTCATTCTCTGGCTCTTTGTTTGCTGTCTGCAGGCCTCCCGACCCGACTGACTGACTAACTACCGGACCGTGTGTCGGAATGAATGACTGGGACTGAGTGTCTGCCTATTTATGGACCTGAATGGCCACATTTCTCAGTTCCTGCCTTCGCTCTGTGTCACGGGCCTGTCGCTGTCTCTCAGGATGACAACACACCCACACCCTTCACACACCGCCTTTGACGACTGAACGCAGGTTTGCTCAGTCTGTCCCCGCAGCTCCTTCGGGAGTTTAATGATTTGGAAATGAAGACTTTTTCCTGTGTGACTTGTGAAGTTTTGATCAGTGAAATGTTTGTGAAAGAGAAGGATTGTGAGCTTTTAGTGTGGGACAGAAGTGATGTTGTTTCATGGAGAAGTCACGCGATGAAATGAACATGAGCAGCGGTTTCCAGAGTGTGGCGGTTATCACATTCGTTTCGCACACGAAAGATCTCTGGTTCGACCCCAGGCGGGAATGTTATTTGAGAATTTGCTCTTGTGAAAAGTGGGAGATAATTGGCTTTTCCTGTTGAATTTAACAACGGCTGCACCACATTCCTGTTTTCATAAACACTGAACATTTTAACCAGACTCTTAAAAAACAGTCTTTAAAATGCGAACGGATAAAAGTTCATCACATGCAAAACACAATAACTTCCCCACGTGTCACTGGGTAACCAGGTTAGTATTTCCGTCAGTCAGTCTGCAGAAAGTTATCGCTTCATTAATGGCGATTACAACAATTTTTCATCTTTCATGTGTTCATTTAATAAAGTTCACAATTGTTTTGTGACAATTGTTTCATTGACCGGGAATCGAACCCACACCGCGGCGGTGAGAGCCCTGAATCCAAACCACCAGATGCCGCGCAGCGGGTCGAGTCACGGATCGGCACAGTTGATACAAAGAACAAATTAAAAAGTAGAAGCAGAAAATGTTGCGAACTCTCAGCAGGTCAGACAGCCTCTGTGGAGAGAGAAACAGAGGGAATGTTTCAGGTCGGTGACCTTTCATCAGAACTCGCTCCACAGATGCTGCCTGACCGGCTGAGTGTATCCAGCATTTTCTGTTTATAGTTCAGATTTCCAGAATCCGCAGCACTTTACTTTTGAAATTAAAAAGTAGCCCAAGTTGATGAAAGTTGCACCAGTGAAAATCCTGGGTGGAGATTTAGAGGATGCGACAGTGGGAAGGGCTGGACTGCGATTCGAACAGTCCTCCAAGCAAATTTCGGGGAAGTCATGGAAATTTAAAAGAGGACTTGGAACGGGAATAGAACGACAGGCTCACGTGACAGGGCATTGGTATTCGGAATGTACAAAATGCAGTCCCCACTGCTCTGATGACCTGAATCAGACAAATAGTAATTCACAACACAGGACAAATCCATTTGATTTGAGTTTTGGAAACCCATTCACGACAGCAGCTGTCTCCCATCAGTTTACTTTTCCAAACTAAAGGGTGTGAAGCTTGCACGAGTGATGATCTGTGCTGTATTATTTCTGAGCAGCAGACTCACTTTGCCCCATCAATGCCTATTTGTTGGAAGGCGCAGTCCCCATTGGTCGAGGGGATCGGTTTCTCGAGCTGTGATTCACCATCCTCTATTTCAGGAATATTCCGGTTTGCTGAAAATGAGATGAGATGAAACGAGCAGGTCCAACGAGCCGGTCTGTAACACGACACGGCATCTACAAAGTTGTCTCTTGCACTTCCAGTGAAGCGGAGGGCAGTTTTCACCCTTAAACCAGCAAGTTAGGTGGCGCAGTAAATAGTGCAGATGGGAGCAGGAAGTCGTGAAGGGACATTGATGATTAAATGAGAGGGTAAAACTGTGGCAGATGGAGTTCAATGTGGGGAAGTGTGATATAATCCACTTAGAACCTTAAAAAGATAAATCAGAGTATTTTCTAAATGACGAGAAACTCGGAACTATGGAGGAGCAGAGAGGTTCAGTGGTCCATCTCCAGAAATCACTAAAAACTAGTGGACAGGTACAAAAAATAATTAATGGAATGTGAGCCTTCATCTCAAGGGGCTGGAATACAAAGGGCGGAAGTTATGATACAGATGCATAAAGCTCTGGTTAGACCACATCTGGAGAACTGTGTTCAGTTCTGGGCACCGTACCCCAGGAGGGACATATTGGCCTTGACTGGGTGTGGAACAGATTCACCAGAATGATACCGGGGCTAAAAGGGTTAAATTATGAGGACAGGTCTTGTGGACGAGACTTTTATTCCCTTGAGTATCGGAGGTTAAGGGGTGATCTAATTGAGATGTTTAAGAAGATGGGGGGAGGGGAGTGTAAGAAGATGGTTTGTAGTGGAGAAGAGAAGCCGGGGGTTATCTTTACATTCCAGGATGATCCTGGAATAGTGAGCAGTTTTGTCAGAGGAGAGCAGGACCCAATAGTGCTTTATGTGGCCCAGCCAGATCTGGTGATGAATGGTTAACCAGTTGTCCACCATAAATGTTCAAGTCTGCGTCCCTTGGGCTTACAGGAGTGGAAATGAGGGCAGTACCAGGGAGATCGACCAGGGTGAGAGAGAGTAATGGTTTTAATGGGGACAAGGGCATCAAAGGTGGAGGTGAGAGTGTGATTTCCAGGGATGAACATAGAAGGAAGTGGGTTAGTCCCACTCCCCTGCTCTTTCCCCACAGCCCTGTGAATTTTTACACGTCAAGTATTTATCCAATTCCCCTTTGAACGTTACGATTGAACCTGCTTCCACCTCCCTTTCAGGCAGTGCATTCCCGATCATAACAGCTCGCTGCGTAAAAAAATCTCTCCTCATTTCCCCGCCCGTGGCTTTTTTGCCCATTTATTTTAAATCTGTGTCCTCTGGTTATTAACCCTCCCATCACTGGAAACAGTTTCTCCTTATTTACTGTAACAAAACCTGTCATAATCGTGAACCTCCATTAAACCTTCTGGGTGTAGTCTCAGTGCCCTTCCTGCTGACCATCCCCTTAGTTCTCATGTGGTCTAGCGGTTAGGATTCTTGGTTTTCACCCAAGCGACCTGGGTTCGACTCCCTGTGTGGGAATAACAGGTTTTTAGTCCCAGCCTCACAATTTGCCTGCAGTCCAGGCTGTGGGTGCAGCTTCATCTCTCGCTTCTGTGTCAGTCCCACAATCACACTGAGAAGTGAGACGGACCACAGCTCTTAAAGGGACAGTGCACGAAAAACCCAGTCCCACAAGCTGAAGGGAAGCAAGCAACAATGTCCCGACAGGTCACTCAGCAGCTCATGGCCAAGTGTTTGACTACAGTCCTTTTATTATTTACTGTAAAACCTGAGTCTCAGTGAAACACACACAGAACACTCTGGAAACACTCAGCGAGTCAGGCCGAATCTGTGGAGAGAACAGGCCAATTAACTGAGAGTCTCAATGAGACAAGGAACAAGACACGGCTCTTCACAAATTGCCATGGGATCTTTTACACTTCGGAGCAGAAAGAAGGGACCCCCATTAAACACCTCATTCAAAGGACAGCATCTCTCACGATGCAGCTCCCTCTCAGAACGACACAGTCAGTCTGGATCATGTGTCCCAGTCCTGGAACGGGAGCTGGAACCCACACCCTTCTAAACACCAACCTGACTCCCTGGTATTACTCTCACCTCCGGCTGGTCATGAAACAGACTGTGCCACTCCCAGCCTCAGCCCTGGGTCCCGGTCTGCACCATAACCGCAGCCTGTTACCGCTCATAGAAAGTGGCGTGGGATTCCTGAGTTCATTCTGTGATGTGCATTGCGGGAGTGAGAAGACATGGATTGCTCTTCCAGAGAGCAGGGATGGACTCCATGGGCCGAATGGCCTCCTTCCGTGCTGTAACCTTTCTATGATTCTATGATTCCATGTGGGTGGAGAGGGATACAAGGAAGTGATCAGAGATGGCCTTATCCATGATTGACACGATCGGGAGTAGAGAGGCCACGTGAGATGGCAAGGTCGAGGGGGTGGCCATGAATATGGGTCGGGGAGTTTCTATGCAGGGAGAGATTAAGGGAGGATAAAGTATCACATAATAGACTTGTTAGCAAAATTGAAGCCCATGGGATTAAATGGACAATGGCAGCGTGGATAGAAAATTGGCTAAGGGGCAGAAAACAGAGAGTAGTGGTGAACGGTTGTTTTTCAGACTGGAGGCAAGTATACAGTGGTGTCCTCCAGGGCTCGGTATTATGACCACTGCTCTTTTTGATATATATTAATGACCGGGACTTGGGTGTACAGGGTATAAGTTTGGAGATGACACGAAACTCAGAAATGTAATAAACAATGTTGAGGATAGTAACAGACTTCAGGAAGACATAGACAGACTGGTGAAATGGGCAGAAAGATGGCAGATGAAATTTAATGCAAAGAATTGTGAAGTGAAACATTTTGGTAGGAAGATTGAGAAGAGGCAATTTAAACTAATTGGAACAATTTTAAATGGAGTGGGGGAATAGAGAGACCTGGGGGTGCACTTACACAAATCTTTGAAGGTGGCAGGACAAGTTGAGAAGGCTGTTAAGAAAGCAAATGGGGCCCTTGGCTTTATTCATTGAGGCATTGAATACAAAAGCAAGGAATTGATACTAAACCTTGATAAAACACTGGTTAGGCCTCAGCTGAAGTATTGTGTTCAATTCTGGACACCAAACTTTTGGAGGGATGCCAAGGCCTTAGAGAGGGTGCAGAAGAGAATTACTAAAATGGTGCCAGGGATAAGAGACTTCAGTAATGTGGAGAGACTGGAGAAACTGGGGCTGTTCTCCTTAGAGCAGAAAACATAAAGGGGAGATTTGATAGAGGTTCAAAATCATGAAGGGCTTTTGTTAGGAATCTTACAACACCAGGTTATAGTCCAACAATTTTATTTTGAAATAAAATTGTTGGACGATAACCTGGCGTTGTAAGATTCCTTACATTTGTCCACCCCAGTCCATCACCGGCATCTCCACATCATGGCTTTTATTAGAGCAAAGAAAGAGAAACTTTCCAGTTGCAGAAGGGCAGTGACAACACGGGTTAGACAGAGAGCAAAGCTCCCTCTCCACTGAGACATCAATCACTCCCAGGGAAGGTACAGCATGGGTTATATGCAGATGAAGCTCCCCCTAAACTGTGAAATCAAACACTCCCAGGGCAGGTACAACACGGGTTAGATACACAGTAATGCTTCCTCCACACTGTGCAGTTTCGATCTCGCCTCAGATTTCAGATAAAAGGTTGGTTTCCTGGACACTCTGCTGGTGTCTCTCTGTATCTCTGAACTCAGTTACACCGCTCTCTACCTCCCTCTGCTGGTGTCTCTCTGTATCTCTGTACTCAGTTACACCGCTCTCTACCTCCCTCTGCTGGTGTCTCTCTGTATCTCTGTACTCAGTTACACCGCTCTCTACCTCCCTCTGCTGGTGTCTCTCTGTATCTCTGTGCTCAGTTACACCGCTCTCTACCTCCCTCTGCTGGTGTCTCTCTGTATCTCTGTACTCAGTTACACCGCTCTCTACCTCCCTCTGCTGGTGTCTCTCTGTATCTCTGCATTGAGTTGAACCGCTCACGATCTCCATCTTTTTTTCTTTTCTTTTTTTTATTTTTTTTTCGAAAGAAACTTATGAAACAGGACAATGGAAGTGATTGAATGAAAGGAGGATTCTAAAGACATTGAGTTGTTTTCTGAAAGACATCCAATCGGATCACAACAGCGAATCATTGAATTGGAATCAGGTGACTGCAGGTTGAGTATAAAAGGTGCTGGTTGGTGGGTAAAATGATAGTTGAGTTGTTTGGTATCATGGGGGGTTTAGTGGTGAGAGGTTTGTTCCCATTGCTGGTGTTCGTTGGAGTGGTTTGTTGCTCTGATACTTGGCAACAGTTTAGAGGGCAGAGATTTCCATGGAGAAGAGTAAAACCCACCCCTGTGCCCCAGAGAGTCTCTCCCCCTGTGCATCCCTTTGGTTCCCATTTCAGTGTGTCTGAGGGGAGAAGTCTGTCTCCACTGCAGACTGTGATGGTGCAGTGTGGAGAGCAGAACCTGCTGGTGAGGGTAGACATGGATTTATTTGGAACCAGGCACCTGATTAAAGCTGCTGACCTGACCCTGGGGACAGCAGGTTGTCGGCCAACTGGGATCTACTCTCAGAACCACACCGTCCTCTTTGACTATGGGCTCCATGAATGTGGCAGCAGATTGCAGGTAATGTGATTCCTCAACTCTTGCTCCAATTTCACTGTGTAGATTACTGCCCACTCTGAACTCATTAACATTGGGTGAAACTCCAGCCACTGAGGAGATCCCTGAATGAAATCTGTGTATAAATTCTTGCCCACTGTTAAATATCACCCTGTGTGAAACTACTTTATGTTGCCATGTCTATCTTAGCTTTACATTTAAAAAGAACTTCAACTTGTCACTGAGGGACTGCATCTTTCTGAAATGGGTCATTACTACTCTAACTTTGAGATTCAATTCTATTGACCTTGAACCTTCACCTACATTTCTCCAAACCACTCTGTTCTTTTGTGCCTCAATTGATTTATCTTTTCCGTGCCTTCCTGTGGATATTCAGGCCTGTTGCCTCAACTTGTGGTCAATGAATGTTCAGTGTGGATGTTCCTGTTGAGAGTTCTCTTGAAAGATGAAACAAGTGGAATAATAATTGGGATACAATGTATTAAAGGGGAACTCCACTTTTGGTTTTTACACTTGCCAATTCCCTTGATTCCACAGCCACAGATGAGGTTTAAAAGTGATGTTGTGTTTTGTGCTCCATATCAGGGGTAACTTGAAGCCCCTTAAGGTGAAAGCTCTATTCTATATGGGAAAGAATGTTTATCAAATTTAGCTGTGCCAATCATTTCAGGGTTTCTGACTGCAGGCCTGAAGTCTCCTGTAATAGAAGGTGGACTGAGCAGAGTAACAGAGGCTGCTCCAGGCAACTTCCACCAATGGTGGAGCTGCTTCAATCATGTCATTGAGGAGCAGCTGAAACCCCTCAAACTGCTGCTTAACAGGGCAGGAAAATGACCAGAAATAGCTTTTGTCCAATGACCAGCTCTTCATTCCTTAAGCTGATGTCTTTCAGATGGCTGGAGATTTCCTGGTCTACACCACCCACCTGAACCACACCCCAAATGCTCGTGGATCTGTCATTGTGAGAACTAATGGAGCCATCATTCCCATTGAGTGCCACTATTTTAGGTAAGAATCTTTACTCTGTGGCAAATGAGGTCTGTAGCAGGTGCAGTTCTCTGAAGTTGTCCTGAAATTACACTCCTGTCCTTCCAGGAAGGGCAATGTGAGCAGTGACCCTATCAAGCCCACCTGGATCCCATTCAGCTCTACCAAGTCTGGAGAAGGGCTTCTGTCATTCTCACTGCGTCTTATGAACGGTATGTGATGGGTGGATGGGGAGTGCTTTTCTGTCGTCTCTCACTGGGAGTTACACCCACTGTCTCCAACCCTTGTCCTTCAGATGACTGGCTTACAGAGCGCACCTCGACTGTCTACTACCTGGGTGACCTCATTCACATTGAGGCCTCTGTTTCAATGACCAACCACATGCCCTTGAAGCTCTACATTGACAGCTGTGCAGCTACATTGAGCCCAGACAAGGATTCCACCCCAAGATACAACATCATTGACTACCATGGGTAAGGAGCTCTCTGCCTTCTCCAGCTGGTTATGTCTCAATAGGTTCACTTTATTCACGTTGTCCCTTTTTTAATCTTTCTTCAGTTGCCTCCTGGACAGCAAAGCTGAGGACTCCTTTTCAACCTTTGTGTTGCCAAGAGGTGAACGTGAGCTGGACAAACTCCAGTTTGACCTGGATGCGTTCCGCTTCTTTGGAGATGACCGTTCCTTGGTAAGAAGAAGCCAAACATTGGGTTGCCCATGTTGGGAGGAGGTCACTAAATAACAACTTGTATTGAATGTGTCCCTCAAATTTTCATCACCTGTCACCTGAAAGTTGCTGCAGTGGATCGGAGAGATTCCATGAACAAAGCTTGTACTTTCCAGAATAGGTAAGTTCCCTCTCTCACTCACTCAGGGATGTGTTGATTAAAGGGCGATGGAAAACCTGGTTGATAAACTGATTCTCTGGTTTAGCTGGACCCCATTGGAAGAATCTACCAATGATGTGTGTGCCTGTTGTCATCTGGGCAGCTGCAGTGCCAGGAGGCAATTCCGACTTGATTCCAGAGGAAGGAGGGATCTTGTATCTGGACCTGGTAGGACATTGATCCTCTTGATTGTTGGAGGTCACCCTTTACCCTCTCTAACTGGAATGTTTGATATTGCAGAGAGTGATGCTGAATTGAAGTGGGAGGGTGAGGCCTCACTTGGACCCTTGGTCATTCTGGATCCTTATGTGACAGACGTGGCAACTGAGCCCCTTAATGAGGTTGAGCAAAGGATGCAGGAGAGGTCTCCTGGTGGTGAGTTGGCCGACTGCTAGTTTCCATTTTCCCCTCAGTATTTCCTTCCCTCACTGACCATTGGTTTCTTGTTCCTTTTTAGGTGTGGCGTCTGAGGTGGTCCTGATCCTGACTGTGACTGCTGTATCTCTGATCTCTGCCTCTTTGATCGCCTTGTTTCTGTACAGGAAACACAAGCAAACCCAGTTCAACTAGTTATCAAATGACCAATAAATCAGTGACTACTTGTATCTTCTAATGGCTGGTTGCTCATTTTTCACTATCTGGCTCCAATCAGCATGCAATGAGTGCTCAATACTGTTCGTAACACTCTGCACTCCTCCACAGTTCCTCCTGTTAGTGAAATAGGTTTTAATGAGTCCATGTTATTATTTGCAGAATGGTTGGTAATATTGTATCCAGACCCAGTCCAGGGATGGCTGCAGCAATGGGTGAAGGCTTGCCCGGCCCTCATTGTGCAGGTCAATGAACTTTAAAGGGACAGTGGGACTGGCCTGAGGTACTGGTGCCGGCTGGTTGACTGCCCAATCATTCCCTTGGTGCTCTGCAGTCATTGATCACTCGAATCCCCACACGGGCTCCAAACTCCAGTTAAACTTTCCCGTTCGGATCTAATTGTCCAAACACCAATACAATTGAAAGTCAGTGGCCTTGGAACTCTCTTCCAAGATTGAAGATCTCTGCCCCTGGTGTAAAGATTCTTGTTTAGTGGGGCTGGGACTCCGGGTCGATTTCAAATGCTCAGTGTAAATGTGTACACGGGAGGCAATGTTGTGCCCATTGGGTACAGGCACAGTGAGAGTGTGAGGGATGGGGAGCCCAGCGGTTGTGTTTTAACTCTGTTGGATGTGAATTTCACCTGTCTTCTTGTGAGCACAGGCTGAAGTTTCGATATCTTCAGCTTCCCCTCACGACAGGCCCTCAGGATTTTATTGTATGTAGTTAGTCCTATTTTCAGATTACATTATTTATCGTTCACTGTATTTGAGGGGTGTTCACAGGAACAGGATTAGGCTATTTCGCCCCTTGAGCCTGGTCCACCATTCAATGAGATCATGGTTGATCTGTGACATAACATCGAGCGGGAGGAGGTATTGGTGGTTTTAGCAGGCCTAAAAATGAATAAATCCCCAGGCCCGGACGAAATGTATCCCAGGCTACTGTGTGAGGCAAAGGAGGAGATTGCGGGGGCTCTAACACATATATTCAGAACCTCTCTGGCCACAGGGGATGTGCCAGAGGACTGGAGAACCGCTAATGTAGTACCATTATTCAAGAAGGGGAGTAGGGAAAAACCGGGGAACTACAGGCCAGTGAGCCTAACATCAGTGGTGGGAAAATTATTGGAAAAAATTCTGAAGGACAAAATTAGTCTCCACTTGGAGAAGCAAGGATTAATCAGGGATAGTCAACATGGCTTTGTCAAGGGAAGATCATGTCTGACTAATTTGATTGAATTTTTTGAGGGGGTGACGCAGTGGATGTGGTATACATGGATTTCAGTCAGGCCTTCGATGAAGTCCCCCACAGGAGACTGGTCAAGAAGGTACGAGCCCATGGAATCCAGGGTGCCTTGGCACTTTGGATACAAAACTGGCTTAGTGGCAGAAGGCAGAGGGTGATGGTCGAAGGTTGTTTTTGTGACTGGAAGCCTGTGGCCAGTGGGATACCACAGGGATCTGTGCTGGGGCCCTTGCTGTTTGTGGTCGACATTAACGACATGGATATGAATGTAAAAGGTATGATCAGTAAGTTCGCTGATGATACAAAAATTGGTAGGGTGGTAAATAGCGAGGAGGATAGCCTCAGTCTTAGGACGATATCGATGGGTTGGTCAGATGGGCGGAACAGTGGCAAATGGAATTTAACCCGGAAAAGTGCGAGGTGATGCACTTTGGAGGGACTAACAAGGCAAGGAAATACACAATGAATGGGAAGACCCTAGGCAAGACAGAGGGTCAGAGGGATCTTGGTGTGCAAGTTCACAGGTCCCTGAAGGCAGCAGAACAGGTAGATAAGGTGGTAAAGAAGGCATATGGGATACTTGCCTTTATTAGCCGAGGCATAGAATATAAGAGCAAGGAGGTTATGATAGAGCTGTATAAAACACTGGTCAGGCCACAGCTGGAGTACTGTGTGCAGTTCTGGTCGCCGCACTACAGGAAGGATGTGATCGATTTGGAGAGGGTGCAGAGGAGATTCACCAGGATGTTACCAGGGCTGGAGTGCTTCAGCTATGAAGAGAGACTGGGAAGATTGGGTTTGTTTTCCTTGGAGCAGAGGAGGCTGAGGGGGGACATGATTGAGGTGTACAAAATTATGAGGGGCATAGATAGGATGGATACTAAGGAGCTTTTTCCCTTCGTTGAGGGTTCTATAACAAGGGGGCATAGATTCAAGGTAAAAGGTGGGAGGTTTAGAGGGGATTTGAGAAAGAACTTTTTCACCCAGAGGGTGGTTGGAGTCTGGAACTCACTGCCTGAGAGGGTTGTGGAGGCAGGAACCCTCACAACATTCAAGAAGCATTTGGATGAGCACTTGAAATGCCATAGCATACAAGGCTACGGACCAAATGCTGGAATATGGGATTAGATTAGACTGGGCTTGATGGCCGGCGCGGACACGATGGGCCGAAGGGCCTCTATCCGTGCTGTATAACTCCATGACTCTATAACTCCATATACCTGCCTTAGTCATATCACTTACCTCTCGGTTAACAAAATTTTATTCTGTGATAATAGATTTAACAATTGAGCGAGCATCAACTGCTCTTTGTGGAAGAGTGTTCCTAACTTCTCCCACTCTTTGCGTGTAGAAGTGTCTCTTCACTTCACTCCTGAAAGTCCTGATTCTAATTTTTAGGTTATGTCCCCTGGTCGCTAAACTGGCTGTTTTTATAACTTTACAGTGAATTGGGCCAAATCCATGTCTGGGACACCCTTTACTTTGAAATATTGAAATTTGTTCATAAAATGTTCTTCAGATTAATAAGAGAATGTTTAACTTTACTGAGCTGGGTTTTTCTTTTTGGTAAATCAGACATTCAGGGGGCCTATTAAACAGGATGGGAGCTGTTAGCAGTAAACACCCTCGCTTCAGACAACATTCTTTGGCAGGTGGAAACCACGCCTCCATTTAAATCAAATCATGGTAATATTTTACTTGAGCTCCAATCACTGAAGTTTAGTGTTTAAACATAGCAGGAGATCCAGGCTCGTTCTGTTAAAGTAGAATAACAATGAGTTAGTGGGAACTTTTAACAAGAGCAATTCATTTCTGCTCACTGTACACACTGAAGGTGATTTTTCTTCCAGTGGAAACTGCAGTCAGACGGCCCCTCCTCACTTTCACTCTGAGCTTCCTCACACTATTGATAAATAGTGTTCGGAAACTTTAAACCCAATAGATGACAATACATTCAAGTGTAGTGTAGGTCCATCCTACCCTCTTCTGACTGTTGTCTGATTTACATGTAAACATTTCAGGGAGACTTTACAAACTAGATATACTGGCCAGGACACCAGGAGAACTACTTTGGGATTTTGTTTACAATGTTGCAAAAAAATACTATGTAGGAATGCTTAAAGAATTCATTCTCAATGAAGCTTAGGATCTTACAGTACAGAAACAGGTGACTTTCCTCTTGCTCCTCATCCAATTTAATGTTCCTCTGTTCCAAGGTCCCTGGACACGACACAAAGCTGGGGTGGAATGTGAGCTGTGAGGAGGATGGAAAGAGGTTCCAATGTGATTTAGACAAGTTGTGTGAGTGGGCAAGAACATGGCAGATGCAATATAACGTGAATAAATGTGAGGTTATCCACTTTGGTTGTAAAAACAGAAAGGCAGATTATTATCTGAATGGAGATAGATTTGGAAAAGGGGAGGTGCAACGAGACCTGGGTGTCCTTGTCCGCCAGTCGCTGAAAGCGAGCATTCAGGTGCAGCAAACAGTTAGGAAGGCGAATGGTATGTTGGCCTTCATTGCAAGAGGATTTGAGTATAGGAACAGGGATGTCTTACTGCAGTTATACGGGTCTTGGTGAGACAACATCTGGAGTATTGTGTGCAGCTTTGGACTCCTTATCTGAGGAAGGATGTCCTTGCCATGGAAGGAGTGCAATGAAGGTTTACCGGACTGATTCCTGGGATGGCAGGACTGACGTATGAGGAGAGATTGGGTCGACGAGGTCTATATTCAGTAGAGTTTAGAAGAATGAGAGGTGATCTCATCAAAACATATAAAATTCCAGCAGGACTAGATGCAGGGAGGATGTTCCCGATGGCTGGGGAGTCCAGAACCAGGGGTCACAGTCTCAGGATACGGGGTATGCCATTTCGAACAGAGATGAGGAGAAATTTCTTCACTCAGAGGGTGGTGAACCTGTGGAATTCTCTACCACAGAACGCAGTGGAGGCCAAGTCATTAGATGTATTCAAGAAGGAGGTAGATATATTTATTAATGGTAAAGGGGTAAGGGGGAAAAGCGGGAACAGGATACTGAGTTAGAAGATCAGCCATGATCATTTTGAATGGTGGAGCAGGCCCGAAGGGCTGAATGGCCTACTCTTGCTCCTATTTTCTATGTTTCTATACTCCCGTTTAAAATAATTCATGGAGTCTCTGTCAATAACACTGTCGGGCAGAACTCTACATTGTCCCTTCCCTCTCTGTAAAGATTTTTTTTGAACCATAAACATGTATCTTTTGCCATGTCACATTTGACCCAAGGGGTTATAGAATGATAGAAATTTACAGCACAGAAGGAGGCAATTCGGCCCATTGTGTCAGTGCCAGCTGAAAAAGAGCTCTCCAGCCTAATCGCACTCTTGGTCTTGGTCCGCAGCCTTGCAGGTGACGGCACTTCAAGTGCACATCCAACTATTTTAAAAAAGCGATGTGGGTTTCGGCCTCGACCACCCTTTCAGCCAGTAAGGTCCATACCCACACCACCCTCTGGGTGAAAAAAAATTATCCACAGATCCCCTCT
The DNA here is from genome assembly GCF_035084215.1 of Heptranchias perlo. Lineage (NCBI taxonomy): Eukaryota > Metazoa > Chordata > Chondrichthyes > Hexanchiformes > Hexanchidae > Heptranchias > Heptranchias perlo. The sequence goes on along the minus strand of NC_090359.1, from coordinate 15,056,239 downwards.
AATCCTTCTACCAATTACTTGAAATATATGCCCCCTGGTTATTGGCCTCTCTGCTAAGGGAAATAGGACCTTAATATCCTTTTTTAATTTGTTCATGGGATGTGGGCTTTGCTGGCAAGGCCAGAATTTATTGCCCATCCGAAATTGCCCTTGAGAAGGTGGTGGTCAGCTGCTGTTTTGGAAGTGATGCAGTTCGTCTGTCCCTCAATAATTTAAACACCTCAATTAAATCCCCCCTCAGCCTCCTCTGTTCCAATGAAAACAACTCCAGCCGATCCAATCCTTCCTCACAGCTAAAATTCTCCAGTCCTGGACCATCCTTGTAAATCTCCTCTGTACCCTCTCTGGTCCAATCCCATCTTTCCTGTAATGTGGTGACCTGAACTGGACACGGGTTAAATTTATTAGTCCGCCTGTTCCCACAGGTCCCAGTCGAGTTTCTTCATTCCTTTCCTTGGTTCAATCCGTCATTCACCGATTGGGTTTATGACCGGTCACCACCTCCTGTGATTTCCCCAATTGGCTGCCCCTCTTCTCAGAGATTCTCTCGCTCCACAGACCACCTGCACTCTGTCGGTTCCACCAATCCGGGAAGCTTCACCTGTGATTGGATGAACTCGGTGACCCGGGCCCGTCATGGCGGCCGAATCTCCCACAATGCAGAGCGGCAGAGAAAAGGCCCCATCTGTGAGACAGGCCGCGCTGCACTCTGGGAGAATGTTCGCACATGCGCAAATCACCCGCCGGGTGCGGAGGGGCCGTTGCCGGGGGTGACGGGCGAGGCCTGTGAGCCGCTGCGGCCCTGGGCGGAGAATGGCGACACCCGCCGCCTCCAGTCTCACCGCCGCCTCCAGTCTCTCGAGTTCGAGGCGCCATGAAACAAAGAAGAAAAAACTTCCGCCAAAACCTTGAGGATCCGCGCCTGGGCCCTGACCTTCTGCGGCTCCGCACACGCAGCCTTCGACCGCAGGCTCCTGACAGACATCAGGTATGGGCAGAGCAGCAATCAATAATCACTCACTCAACAAATCACAGCAATCAATCAATAACACCCAACTAATCAATAATCAATCACTCAACAAATCACAGCAATCAATCAATAACACCCAACTAATCAATAATCAATCACTCAACAAATCACAGCAATCAATCAATAACACCCAACTAATCAATAATCAATCACTCAACAAATCACAGCAATCAATCAATAACACCCAACTAATCAATAATCAATCACTAAACAAATCACAGCAATCAATCAATAACACCCAACTAATCAATAATCAATCACTCAACAAATCACAGCAATCAATCAATAACACCCAACTAATCAATAATCAATCACTAAACAAATCACAGCAATCAATCAATAACACCCAACTAATCAATAATCAATCACTAAACAAATCACAGCAATCAATCAATAACACCCAACTAATCAATAATCAATCACTAAACAAATCACAGCAATCAATCAATAACACCCAACTAATCAATAATCAATCACTCAACAAATCACAGCAATCAATCAATAACACCCAACTAATCAATAATCAATCACTAAACAAATCACAGCAATCAATCAATAACACCCAACTAATCAATAATCAATCACTAAACAAATCACAGCAATCAATCAATAACACCCAACTAATCAATAATCAATCACTAAACAAATCACAGCAATCAATCAATAACACCCAACTAATTCACAAGGATGATACCAGAACTGAGAGGATCGAGTTATCAGGAAAGATTGAACAGGCCGGGGCTCTTTTCTCGAGAAAGGAGAAGGCTGAGGGGTGACCTGATCGAGGTCTTTCAGATAATGAAAGGGTTTGATCGGGGAGATGCAGAGAAAATGTTTCTGCTTGTGGGGGAGACCAAAACAAGGGGTCATCAATATAAGATCGTCACTAATAAATGCAATTGGGAATTCAGGAGAAACCTCTTTACCCAAAGAATTGTCAGAATGTGGAACTTGCTGCCACAAGGAGAAGTTGAGGCAAATAACATAGATGCATTTAAAGGGCAGCTAAAGAAACACATGAGGGAGAAAGGAATAGCAGGTTAAGCTGATAGGGTTCGATGAATAGGCTCGTGTGGAGCACAACCGCCGTCATAGACCAGTTGGGCCGAATGGCCTGTTTCTGTGCTGTACATTCTATGTAATTCTATGTAAATTAACGGCGCACATGCGCAGTGTGACCGTCACGCAAACATGGCCGTCACGCGGTGGATGACGCCACAATCTTTCTGTGGCATCATGGGTCCCGTGATTGGCGGATTCTCACCTGGATTCAGGGTCAGAGGTTACAGACCGTCTCCATCCTCCACTCAGCGCTAAAGAGCCCAGCCTATGAACCCTGACTCAGGACCCTGACCCCGGAGATCGGCCCGAGGCCTCTTAAAGGGCCCTGCAGTGGCCTAGATTTGAGAGATGGGAAATGTGATTAGAGGGCAGGGCGGCCCCGGATAGGGGGAGGGGGATCTTGCATTTCTCCAGCGTCTTTCACATCCTCGTGTCCCAAATCTTCACAGCCAATCGGGGGCTTTGGAAATAATGTCACTGTTGGAAAGTAGGCAACCATTTCTTGCACAACAAGATCCCACAAACAACAATGTGATAATGACCGGATAATCTGTTTTAGTGATGTTGGTTGAGGGATAAATATTGGCCAGGACACTGGGGAGAATTCCCCTGCATTTCTTCCAAATAGTGTCATGGGATCTTTTACAGCCACCTGAGAGGGCAAACGGGGCCTCGGTTTAATGTTCCATCTGAAAAACGACATCTCTGACAGTGCAGCACTCGCTCAGTCCTGCACTGGAGTGTGAGCCTAGATTTTGTGCTCTGATCTCTGGAGGGGAGCTTTAACCCACAAGCTTTATGATTCTAGGGGTGAGAGAGTGCTACAAATGAGCCAAGGCCGACACCGAGTACTTCAGAAGGGTCGTTAATTCTTCCGTCCAGTAACACGATGTGACTTTCTTCTACAGGAGAATTCGTGCCTGAACTTCCAGGAGTTTTGAGGAAAACCGCACTGGATTTGAAGCAATCTGCTGGAAAATACTTGAGGCCGACTGGAAGCCTCTTTGGATGTTCACACGGCCGGGAGGCACCAAGACAATTCGATGAGACTGTGAAGGATGTCAAGTGAAATCAGGGACATGGCGAGCAACGGTGTGAAGGTAACTGGGGGATCCCCGGGGTAATGTCCAGTCTGTTCAGGTGGGCCGTTTAAAAGGAAATGGAACAGTGCGGGGAGAAAGTTGTCTGGGGACCGGAAACAGAGGGTCCGGGTTAATGGGAGTTGCTGAGATTGGAGAAGGGTTGGAAGTGGTTACCCCAGGGGTCAGTGCTGGGCCCACTTTTATTCTCCGTATTTATGGACTCTTTGGAATTACATAGAATTTACAGCACAGAAATAGGCCATTCGGCTCAACTGGTCTGTGCTGGTGTTTATGCTCCACACGAGCCTCCTCACACCTCTCTTCATCTGTCCCAATCTGTATATCCTTCTGTTCCTTTCTCCCTCATGTACTTACTGAGCTTCCCCTTAAAAGCATCTGTGCTATTTGCCTCAATTACTCCATGTGTTAGCAAGTTCCACATTCTAACCACTCTCTGGGTAAATAATTTCCTTCTGAATTCCTTACTGGATTTATTAGTGACTATTTTATTTTCATGGCCCCAAGTTCTGGTCTCCCCCACAAGTGGAAACTTCTTCTCCACCTCTACCCTATCAAACCCTTTCATAATCTTAAAAACCTCTATCAAGTGCACCCCCCGCATCAGCCTTCTCCTTTCGAGAGAAAAAAGCCCCAGTCTGTTCACTTTTTCCTGATAGGTTTAACCTCTCGGTTCTGGTATCATCCTAGTAAATCTTTTTTGCACTTTCTCCGGTGCCTCTGTATCATTTTTATATGAACCCAAGTGCCTTGTTTGCTTTTTTAATGCCTTATTAACCTGCTTTGCTACTTTTAATTATTTGTGTCCCTGTACCCCTAAATTCCTTTGCTCCTCTACCCCATTTAGACTCTTATTATCCAAGCAGTATGCGGCCTCCTTATTCTTCCGACCAAAATGTACCACCTCACACTTATCTACATTGAAATTCATTTGCCAATTACACGTCCATTTTGCAAATTTATTAATGTCTTCCTGTATTTTGTCATAGTCCTCTTCAGTATTAACTGTACCTCCCAATTGGGTGTCGTCAGCAAATTTTGAAATTGTACTCCCGATTCCTGAGTCCAAATCATTTATGCAAATAGTGAACAACAGTGTTCCCAGCACCGATCCCTGTGGAACACCACTTCACACCTTTTACCAGTGTGAGTAACTACCCTTAATCCCTACTCTCTGTTTTCTGTTTTGTAGCCAGCTTGCTATCCATTCTGCTACCTGTCCCCTGACTCCACAAGCTCTGACCTTGGTCATGAGTCCACTATGCGATACCTTATCGAAGGCCTTTCAAGGTTTTCTTTTTCAGATATTTATTCACTTCCTTTTTAAATTCTGCTTCCCTCGGTGTTTCTGGTTGGACATTCCATTGTCCGAAGAACCCTCTACATCAAAAAGAAAACCAACCTCTCACTTCATTCTTTTGGTCTTAATTTGATGCCCTCCAGTGGAAATAGATTTCCCTCATTTACTTTATCAAAACCCCCTCATAATTTTGATCCCCACTCTCAGATCTTATTTAAACTTCTCTGCTCTCATCAAAAGTTATGTGAAGACTCTCATCCTTGGGATCATCTTAGTGAATCTCTTCTGCCCCTCTCCATGGCCGCGACATTCTTACTAAAGTAATGCACCAAAAACTGGACACAGTATTCTGACTGTGACCTAACCAATGATTTGTCCAGGTGTAGCATCAACTCTTTCCTTTTATACTCTATGCCCCTATTTATAAATCCTCTGATCCCATGGGGTTTTTTGTAAAACAGCTTTATCAACTTGTCCTCCCACTTTTAAAGATTTGTGTATCTGAATCACTAAATCTCTCTGCTCCTCTACTCCTTTTACAGTTTTACAGTATAGTGTCTATTTCCTCTCCTTATTCTCCTCACCTCACATCTCTTCCCATTAAATTCTATCTCACATCTACCTGCCCAATCTGCTCACCTGTCTGCCTCCTCCTGAAGTTGTTGACAATCCTCTTCATGGTTAATCTCCCTCCTTATCTTTGTGGCAGCTGCAAATTTTGACATTGTGCCCCCTACACCCAGGTCCAGATCATTTCTATCCACAGATATTGAGAAAAGCAATGGTGCCAACACTGACCCCGGGGATCACCACGGTTTGAACCCTTCCAGTGCAAGAAACATCTGTTAACCACAACTCTCAATTTTCTGTCCTTTACCCATCCCCTCTCTCTCCCTCTCTCTCATTTCTTCTCTCCAACTTCTCATATTTCTATCCCTCAGTTCTCATACACAAACAGACTCTCTTCCCCTTTCCTCTCTTTCATACACACAGACTGTTTCTCTCCCTTGTCTCCCGTATCCTCTCTTTTCCTTTCTCACTCTTATATACACACACCATGGGGTCAATTTTAGGATGGCCGAGCGGGTGCGTTCGTGGCGGGGGGGTTCCTAAAATTGGGGAATCCCGGAGCAGGTCCGGAGCAGGTCCGGAGCCCGGCTCCAACCTGCCCACTTCTAGTTTCCCCAATGACGCGAATCGGTGCGTGCGCAGCCCCCGCGTGCGGGCCTCCCACCGCCAATTAAAGCCGGCGGGATGACAGTTTAGATAGTTAGGGAGGTACTTGAGGTCGTTGACACACCTCATTGGGAAGAGATTTTAGCAGGGATGTGATTTTGGACTATCCTCAGCGTGTTTCCCATGCTGTGGGAAATACTCCCTGTTGTTGCAGACGTGTTTCAGTCAGCAGCCATTGGGAGATGCAGAGGATTCCTTGAGAGTTGGGGGGAATACCTCATTCATTGCAGCAGGGCACTCTGCCACCTCAGACAAAGTTTTGTCTGCCACACCGTTGTATCCACACTCAAAATTATTACATCATACCCTAAACTCTGCTGTCCAAACACATTTACCTACTTTGCGGACCCCCTCACACTCACAGCATCAGGATGGGGGTGGGGGGTTCCATAGCTGCATTGATCACTCCATTGGAGGACGAGCAACATCACCAGCCTCGCCAGGCACGCCATCCACCTCTGCCACATGGAGCTACACAACACAGTGCTGCGCAACAGGCACCTGCACAAAGTAGTCATGCAACTACACAGACACCCACTGTAGGGTGACCGAATGGGTGGCATCAAGGGTGTTTATGGAGAACCTGACGAAAGGGCCTGATTGGACAAGCCAGTCAGGAATGGCCAAGATGTAGCAGTAGTGATGACAATATAATATGTAATGTGAGTTGATCAGAAATCAAATATAAGTAAAAACCATGACAAACCCTCAAACATCCTTGTGCATCCCTTTCATGCTCACGACACGTTTGCCTTATGCTTCCAACTACACATACATGATACATGCCCTGTAGCTGCAGCACAGGTAGTGGCAGGTGGGGCAAGACTGACCGTGAAAGAGATGCATGAGAGGGTGAGTATGAGACAGAGCCATGAGATTGTTTACGGATTGGGTTGAGTGGTAGTGGTGAGATAAATACTGGGGAAGTGAGGAAGTGCATGTAAGATGAGGATGAGGGTTCAGTGGGTGTGAGGAGTATTGTGATTGAGAAGTGTTGGCAGTGCAGAATGAGATGTGGGGTGGGGGCGGTGATTGGCAGACGGAGTGTAGGGGAATGAGTAAGAGTACTCACTTCGGCTGACCTGGTTAGGTCATTGAAGCGCCTCCTGCACTGTATGCGGGTGGGCGATATGTTGGTGGTGCTGGTCACCTCCTCTGCTACCTTGAGCTAGGCCTTCGTGGTGGCAGAGGCAGGCCACTTCCTCCCGTCCGCTGGGTGGAAGATCTCCCTCCTCCTCCTCCTCCTCACCCCATCCAGTAAGATCTGGAGTGAGGCATCGTTAAACCTGGGAGCAGCCTTCCCCCTGGGCCTATTTTCTGCGGCATCAGTCAGTGGAGGATTGCCCCTTTTCAATAGGGCTCCTCCAGCTGACAGCATATGATGCGGGTCCGCAGTCCGCCCACTGTGCAGCTTTCCAGCATGAAACCCAGAAGCCAAGGTAATTGGCTTCAATTTACTTACGATCGCGTGCCAAACCCACATATTTCACTGGGCGGGTTACCCACGCGCCCAGTCGACCCCCCACTGCCAACCCTCCTCCCTCCTAATAGCGGGCCCCATATCTCCCTCCCACCCTACCTCTCAGACTCTCCCTCATCCACATCCAGACTCTCTGAGAGTCTGTCTCAAAGACTCACTCCCTCATACACAGACTCTCTGAGACTCACTATCTCACATTGTTGTACTCAGGTCCTCGGTCTCCTCCTTTATACACAGATTCTCTCTACCATCTCTTGCACAGACACCTAGGGGGTTGATTTTAAACCCCAAGAATCGGCCGGTTGGGGACTGGTGGGAGTTGAAAATAGTTGTGTTTTTGGGTCGCCACCGCAAAATTTTCGGACTTTGCATCCCCAATGGGAAGCCTGTACTTTTACACGCTGACGCTAAACCCAGAAATAAAGCCGAGTTGCGGTCATGACCCAAAAAACTACTTTCAACTCCCACCCGCCCACAACCCACCCGTTCTTGGGGTTTAAAATCACCTCTTTCATACACCCTGACTTGTTCTCCCCTTCGCTCTGACACACAAGCTCTCTGTCCCTTCTTTCACTCATACACTCTCTCCCCTTCTCTCAGATTCTGCCTCCTCTTTTCTCTCTCACACACAGACTCTCTCCACCAATTCCATTGTACACACAGACTCTCTCTCTCCACCAATTCCATTATACACACAGACTCTCCACCAATTCCATTATACACACAGACTCTCTCTCCACCAATTCCATTATACACACAGACTCTCTCTCCACCAATTCCATTATACACACAGACTCTCTCTCCACCAATTCCATTATACACACAGACTCTCTCTCCACCAATTCCATTATACACACAGACTCTCCACCAATTCCATTATACACACAGACTCTCTCTCTCCACCAATTCCATTGGACACACAGACTCTCCACCAATTCCATTATACACACAGACTCTCTCTCCACCAATTCCATTATACACACAGACTCTCTCTCCACCAATTCCATTATACACACAGACTCTCTCTCCACCAATTCCATTGTACACACAGACTCTCTCTCTCCACCAATTCCATTATACACACAGACTCTCTCTCCACCAATTCCATTATACACACAGACTCTCTCTCCACCAATTCCATTATACACACAGACTCTCTCTCCACCAATTCCATTATACACACAGACTCTCTCTCCACCAATTCCATTATACACACAGACTCTCTCTCCACCAATTCCATTATACACACAGACTCTCTCTCTCCACCAATTCCATTATACACACAGACTCTCTCTCCACCAATTCCATTATACACACAGACTCTCTCTCTCCACCAATTCCATTATACACACAGACTCTCTCTCTCCACCAATTCCATTAGACACACAGACTCTCCACCAATTCCATTATACACACAGACTCTCTCTCCACCAATTCCATTATACACACAGACTCTCTCTCTCCACCAATTCCATTATACACACAGACTCTCTCTCTCCACCAATTCCATTAGACACACAGACTCTCCACCAATTCCATTATACACACAGACTCTCTCCACCAATTCCATTAGACACACAGACTCTCCACCAATTCCATTATACACACAGACTCTCTCTCCACCAATTCCATTACACACACAGACTCTCTCTCCACCAATTCCATTATACACACAGACTCTCTCTCTCCACCAATTCCATTACACACACAGACTCTCTCTCCACCAATTCCATTATACACACAGACTCTCTCTCCACCAATACCATTATACACACAGACTCTCTCTCCATCTTTTCTGTTATCTGTGCCCATCTCTCCCACAACCCCAGGACCCGATGGTTTCCATCCCAGTGTAGGTGAGGAAATTGTTGATGCTTCAAGATCTTCCAAAACTCTCTTGATTCAGGAATTGTTCCCTTGGATTGGAAAACTGCCAATATAACTCCATTGTTTAAGGGTAGGGGAAATAAACTAGGAAGTTACAGACCTATTAGTCTAACGTCAGTAGTGGGGAAGTTACTAGAATCTGTTGTTAGGGACAGAGTGACTGAGCATTTGAACAAATATGAGCTGATCGGAGAAAGCCAGCATGGATTTGTAAAGGGTAAGTCATGTTTAATGAACCGAGTTGAGTTTTTTGAAGAGGTAACAAAAGTGGTCGATAAAGGAGTATCTATTGATATTTAAATAGACTTCCAGAAGGCATTCGACAAGGTTCCACATAAGAGAAAGTTAACTGAAGTGAGAGCGCATGGAATTGGTGGCAACTCATTGGCTTGGATCGGGAATTGGTCAGGAGGTGGCAGACAGAGTAGGGATAATGGGTATGTGCTCAAATTGTCAGGATGTGACTAGTGATGTCACCCAGGGATCTGTACTGGGGCCTCAGCTTTTCATTGTATTTATAAATGACTTGGATGAAGGAATAGAGAGCCGTATATCTAAGTTTGCTGACGGCACTAAGTTAGGTCGCACTAAATAGTGCAGATGGGAACAGAAAGTTGCAAAAGGACATTGATAGATTAAGTGAGTGGGAAAAACGGTGGCAGATGGAATTCAACGTGGGAAAGTACAGGCTCATCAACTTTGACCCTATGAAAAATAGATCAGAGTATTATCTAAATGGTGAGAAGCTCGGAACTGTGGATGGGCAGAGAGATATTGGGATCCAAGTGCGAAAATCAATAAAATTTAGTGGACAGGTATTAAAAATAATGTAAATGTTTGCCTTTATCTCAAGAGGGCTGGAATGCAAAGGGTTGGAAGTTATGTTATAGCTGTCGAGTGCCATGGTTAGACCCCATCTGGAGGACTGCATTCAGCTCTGGGCAGCGCACCTCGAGAAGGATGTATTGACCTTGGAGAGGGTGCAGCACAGATTCAGAATGATACCGGGGCTAAAAGGGTTAATATTGAGGACAGGTTATATAGATTAGGCCTGTATTCCCTTGAGTACAGAAGATTAAGGGGTGATCTAATTGAGGTGTTCACGATGATCAAAGGAGTTGATAGGGTAGATAGAGAGAAAGTATTTCCTCTGGTGGGGGGCGGGGCAGACGGGGAGTCCAGAACAAGGGGGCATAACCTTAAAATTAGAGGTAGGCCGTACAGGGCTGATGTCAGAAATGACTTCTTCACATCAAGGGCGGTGGAAATCTGGAACACTCTCCACCAAAAAGATGTTGAGATTGATAGATTTTTGTTCGGCAAAGGTATTAAAGGTTAGGGAACTAAGGCTGGTTGATGGAGTTAAGATACAGATCAGCTATGATCGAATTGAAAGGCTTGAGGGGCTGAATGGCCTACTCCTGTTACTATGTTCCATGTTTGAATCCCTCCAATCAGGTTTCCACTCCTGCCACAGCACTGAAACAGCCCTCAGCAAAGTCACAAATGACATCCTCTGTGACTGTGACCGTGGTGAACTATCCCTCCTCATCCTGCTCGACCTGCCTACAGCCTATGACACAGTTGGCCACACCATCCTCCTCCAATGCTTCTCTTCCGTTGTCCAGCTGGGTGGGACTGCCATCGTCTGGTTCCATACCTATCTATCCAGTCATAGCCAGGGAATCGCCTGCAATGGCTTCTCTTCCCGTTCTTGAACCGTTACCTCTGGAGTCCCCCAAGGATCTATCATTGGCCCCCTCCTGTTTCTCATCTTCATGCTGCCCATCGGTGACATCAACTGAAAACACAGTGTCAGATTCCCCATGTAGAACTGACGATGCCCAGCTCTTTCTCATTGAATCACAGAATCATACATTGGTTACAGCACAGAAGGAGGCTATTTGGCCCATCGAGCCCGTGCTGACTCTTTGTAAGAGCAATCCAGTTCGTCCCATTCTCCTGCTCTTTCCCCGCAAACCTGCAAATTTTTCCGTTCAAGTATTTATCGAATTCCTTTTTTGAAAGCCACGATTGAAAGGGCTTCCAACACCCTTCCAGGCAGCGCATTCCAGGTCATAGCTGCTTAAGAAAGTTTTTCCTCATGTCGCCTTTGGTTCTTTTGCCGATCACCTTAAATCTGTGTCCTCTCTTCTGGACCCTTCCGCCATTGGGAATTGTTTCTCTTTATTTACTTTGTCTAAACCCTTCATGATTTTGAACACTTCTATCAAATCTCCTCTCCACCTTCTTTGTTCCAAGGAGAGCAAACCCAGCTTCTCCAGTCTATTGATGTAACTAAAGCCCCTCATCCCTGGAACCATTCAAGTAAATCTTCTCTGCACCCTCTCCAAGGCCTTTACAGCCTTCCTAAAGTTCAGTGGACAAAATGGGCTCGATTTTCGCACCCGTGATCGGGTGCATTCGTGGCGGGGGGGGCTGCGGAAATCGGGGATTCCCGGGGCGGGTCTGGAGCCCGGCTCCAACCCACTTCCGGGTTCCCCAGTGACGCGCTGACATGCCCACGCAGCCCCCGCATGTGGGACTCCCGCCGGCAATTAAAGCCGGCGGGGTGCCATTTAAAGTACTTAAACAGGTACTTCAGGTCATTTACAGACCTGATTGACCTGATATTTTAGGAGGGATGGGATTTTGAAATTAACTGAGACTGTTTCCCGTACTGGGGGAAACACTCCCAGTTCAAATGTACGTGTTGCAGCCATCAGCCTGTGGCAGCTGCAAAGGTCCATTTGACAGGTGAGGGGGGAGACCCTCACTCATTGTAGGAAGCCACTCTGTCACTTTGGACAAAGTTTGGCCTCCACCACCCTCCTCCTAACAATAAAATTCACCAACTTGCACACTTACCCCGGTGTCCAGACACATTTACCGACCTTGCGGACCCCCTCAAATGTACATCTTCCAGCTGTGGGGCCGCTGTAGCTGCAGTCATGACCTCCTCGGAGGGCGAACAGCATCACCAGCCACGCCATCCACCTCTGACACGTGGAGCTCCACAACACAGTGCTGTGACACATCCACTTGCACAGCAGGAGGGAGGGCAACCGCAGAGATAGATGCGTCGCAGAGGGCACTACCCTCGCCACGGGGTCCACAGACCGAGGCTCAGCTTCCTGGACCTCTCTGAGCAGCAGTGCACACGGAGGCTCAGAGTCACTCGACATCTGCAGCCTCCTTCATGCCGAGCTGCTCCTGGCTGGCCCGAGCACCATCTTCTTACCTGTCGCTGTCAAAGTCACCACTGCCCTCAACAACTTCTCCTCCGCATCTTTCCAGGGTGCCACCGGGGACATCGCCGACATCTCTCAGTCATCTGCACAAAAGAGCCCTGCAAATACACCTACACCCACTCTGCAGTGACACAATGGGTGGCATCAGTTGTGGGTCTTAGTGATCCTCAGGAAAGGGCATTATTGCACAAACCAGACAAGATTCGCAAAGACGTGGCAGTAATGGTGACAATGTAATATAATATGTTATATGAGTTGATCAGAAATTAAATATCGGTAAACACCTTGACAAACCCTCAAACACCCTTGTGCATCCCCTTCATGCTCACGACACGTTTGCCTTACGCTTCCTACTGCACATATGTGATGCATGCCCTGTGGCTGCAGCTCAGGTAGTGCCAGGTTGAGCGAAGCTGACCGTGAAAGAGATGCACGAGAGGGTGAGTATGAGATAGAGCCATGATATTGTATGAGGATTGGGTTGAGTGGTAGTGGCGGGATGAGTACTGGGAGGTGAGTAAGTGCAGGTAAGATGAGGATGAGGTTTGAGTGGGTGTGAGGGGTGATGTGACAGAGTAGTGTTGGCTGTGCAGAAGGAGATGTGGGGTGGGGGCGGTGATGTGGCAGACAGAGGGGAGGGGAATGAGTTAGTGTACTCACTTCGGCCGGCCTACTGAGGTCATTGGAGCGCCTCCTGCACTGTATGCAGGTGTGCGATATGTTGGTGGTGCTGGTGACCTCCTCTGCCACCTCGAGCCAGGCCTTCCTGGTGGCAGAAGCAGGCTGCTTCCTCCCGCCCGCCGTGGGGAAGATCTCTGTCCTCTCCCTCCTCCCCACCCCATCCATTGATACCTGGAGTGAAGCATCATTAAACTGGGAGCTGCCTTCCCCCTGGGCTGCTCCATGCTGTAATTTTTTCTATTTTCTGCAGCATCAGTCAGTGGAGGACTGCCCCTTTAAATAGAGCTCCTCCAGCTGACAGACCTTGCTGCGCATGCGCAGTCCGCCCGCCATGCAGCTTACCAGCGGGAAATCCGGAAGCACAGGTAAGTGGCTCCAATTAGCCTGCGATTCCGTGCAGAGCACACTGATTTCACCGGGTGCGTTACCCACGCGCTCAGTCGACCCCCCGCTGAGAACCCGCCGCCCTCCTAATATCGAGCCCAATACTCCAGTTGTGGCCGAACCAGTGTTTCATAAAGGTTCAACTTAACTTTCTTGCTTTTGTGCTCTATGCCTCTATTTATATGTTAATGAGGAGTCCACGTTGGGCTGCACGGACGCCATGAAACCCACCACCGTGAAACCGACAACTGTTGTTTACGCAGCGGGGTGGGGACACGTTCCCCATTACTTGATTTTTAAACCCCACCCCCAATCCCCAGACCCTCTTCCGCCGGTCGTGGGAGGGTGGGCGGGGGGTTTAATTTCGAGGCCAATAGAACTGTATATTGGGCGGGGCCTGGAACGGGCGATAAAAACCAGACCGCTAGTTTTGAGCCACCGCTCAAGTAAAATCCTCCCCCCATGATGTTTATAATGAAGTAAAATCTAATAATTATAACCGTGTTCTGTTATAATTCAATGAAACAAAACTGGTCTCTGCTGCAACAGATGTTCGAGACACTTGTAAAACCTCCAAAAACCCGTCACATCTTCAGCAAAGGAGAGAAAAGGAGAAATAGTGAACCCCGCCTCTGACTAACGTCCCATCCTGTCTGACACTGTTCACTATCACACCGCCCCTCAACAATACAGCTTCACAGATGCTGCAGGCTGATCGGTGGAATGGAAGCTCATGGAATTGATGCAGATCTGAGGTTCTCTCAATCTTCTCTGAAGCAACAACTTCCAGCACCTTCTCCCAGCAATGCAGGTACCTGACCCACCTGTTCAGTCAATAGTAACGTAGCTTTAATGTGACCAGGCTGTTATTTTAGTTTCACTGCGGTGCTCTGCGGACAGGAATGTCCCATTTTATTCTCACCTTTTGAACTCGTGCCAGTTTATCTCTGAGATTCTTGAGAGTTTCGGAGTGGCACCGAAGTCACAAAGGGCCACGGAGGTTCCAGGTAGGAAGCCTGTTCTCCTCAGAGTTTGCTGATCCGGGACACGGTCCTGACAGCGAAATACTAAGGATCCGAGGGCTCTCGTTTTAGGGAGGAGGGTGAGCGAGGATTGGAGCTGTGGGTTTGCCATCCAGTTACTCTGGCAGGAAACAGTGGGTGAGAGGCCCTAATGGGAGCTGCATTGGACGGGATTCCCTCAGGCTTAAATATCCAGACAACACTCACTGACTGGCTCCTACAGGAAGAATGACCGCTCGGGCCAGCGACCAGAAACATCACCGATGTCAGTAAAACAATGTTCAGATCTGATTGAACTGAGGGTAAAGGAGGGGAGTTTTTGGTGGGGAGGAGATTTTTAGGCACATCATGGATTTTTCTATCCCCATATGTATTTATTTATATATAGTGTGTGTCTATGGTAACTCAACCTGGCATTATATTTCGAGCAGTGCTAACTCTCAGTGAGCCAAAGCATACTGTTGTCCTCCTGTAACCTTCCATGGCCTTTGTTCATTTCGGCACTCCCAGGATCAGTAGCACTAGCCTTTGGTGACTGATGTGAACCTTATCCTGTTCAACGTTGCGTTTTGAATGTTAATTATGTGCAGAACCAGGAACCATAACTGTTGTGGTCTGCAGTGACTTCCTGATTTGACTACATGGTCATGGTTTGGAACAGAAGTTTCCTGAGCATCAGGAGAACAAAGGGAAGTTGTAACATAGTTACTGTGAAGGTTTTATTTTTTTCCTTACCAGCTGCTGATTATTTCACGACTGATTCATTAAAATTCAAATTTTGCAAATAAGAATTGATCAAAGATACTGTTACGGCCCTGGAAAGGGATGGTGTGTTTGAGGTTTCAAAGACAGAATCTATTTGGCTAGAGATAAGGAACAATAGAGGAGTTGTCACACTGCTGGGTGTTTACTGTAGACCACCAAATAGTGGGAAGGAGATGGAGCAAATTTCAGATAGATGTTAAAGCAATAGAGTAGTGATAATGGGGGAATTCAATTATCCTATCATAGGCTGGGGAAAAAACAGTATAAAGGGCAAAGAGGGGAAGGAATTCCTGAAATGTGGAAAAGATAACTTTCTTGTATGTTTCCAGTGCAATGAGGAAGGAAGCAGTGCTGGATCTAGTTCTGGGGAATAAAGTGGGGCAAGTGGAGCAAGTTTCAGTGGGAGAGCATTTGGGAAACTGTCATCACAATATTATTAGGTTTAGAGTAGCTATGGAAAAGGACAAGGAAAAACGAATGGTGAAAATACTCAAGTGGAAGAGGGTGAATTTCAGTGAGTTGAAAATGGATCTGTCCCAGGTGGATTGGAAACAAAGATTGGCAGGTAAAACAGTAAATGAGCAATGGGAAATCTTCAAAGGTGAGATAGTTCGGGTACAGAATGGATGCATTTCAATGAGGGGGGAAGGAAGGGCATCCAAAACCAGAGCTCCCTGGGTGACTAAAGAAATAGAGGTTAAAAGGAAACAGAAAAGGGAGGCATATGATAAATGTCAGGTTCACAATACAGTAGAGAATGAAGTTGAATACAAAGAGAGCAGAGGAGAACTGAAAAAGGAAATAAGAGGGGCAAAGATAATATTTGAGGAAAGATTAGCGGGAAACATAAACACATAAAGAGCAAATGTATAGTCAAAGGAAAGGTGGGGCTGATTAAGGACCGAAAATTAAATTTTCTTGTGGAGTCAGAGGGAATGACTGATGTTCTAAATAAATACTTTGCATCTGGATTCACCAAAGAAGAGGATGGTGCCAATGTTACAGTGAAGGAGGAGGGCTAGAAGAATTAGATCGGATAAAAATAGATAAAGACGAGGTACTTAAAAGTTTGGCAGCGCCCAAGGTAGAAAAGTCACCCGGTCCGGATGGAATGCATCCTAGGTTGCTGAAGGAAGTAAGGGTGGAAATAGCAGAGGCTCTGGCCACAATCTGTCAATCCTTCTTGGATATGGGAATGGTACCAGAAAGACTGGAGGGTTGTAAATGTTACACCCCTTTTCAAAAAAGGGGAGAGAGGTAAACCCGCTAGCTACAGGCCAGTCAGCCTCAAGTCTGTGGTGGTGAGACGTTTAGAGACAATAACCCGAGACAAAGTTAACTGTCACTTGGAAGAACATGGGTTACAGTTCCATTCGCAACCCTTCAGATAATGAAGCAGTCCGTGCCCGCATGCAGCAAGACCTGGACAACATCTAGGATTGGGCTGATAAGTGGCAAGTAACATTCGCGCCAGACAAGTGCCAGGCAATGACCATCTCCAACAAGAAAGAGTCTAACCACCTCCTCTTGACATTCAACGGCATTACCATCGCCGAATCCCCCACCATCAACATCCTGGGGGTCACCATTGACCAGAAATTTAACTGGACCAGCCACATAAATACTGTGGTTACAAGAGCAGGTCAGAGGCTGGGTATTCTGAGGCGAGTGACTCATTTCCTGACTCCCCAAAACCTTTCCACCATCTGCAAGGCACAGGTCAGGGGTGTGATGGAATACTCTCCACTTGCCTGGATAAGTGCAGCTCCAACAACACTCAAGAAGCTCGACACCATCCAGGACAAAGCACCCAGCTTTATTGGCACCCCATCCACCACCCTAAACATTCACTCCCTTCACCACCGGTGCACCTTGGCTGCAGTGTGTACCATCCACAGAATGCACTGCAGCAACTCGCCAAGGCTTCTTCGACAGCACCTCCCAAACCCGCGACCCCTACCACCGAGAAGGACAAGGGCAGCAGGCACATGGGAACAACACCACCTGCACGTTCCCTTCCAAGTCACACACCATCTCGACTTGGAAATATATCGCCGTTCCTTCATCGTCGCTGTGTCAAAATCCTGGAACTCGCTACCTAACAGCACTGTGGGAGAACCTTCACCACACGGACTACAGCGGTTCAAGAAGGCGGCTCACCACCACCTTCTCAAGGGCAATTAGGGATGGGTAATAAATGCCAGCCTTGCCAGCGACGCCCACATCCCATGAACAAATAAAAAAATAATGACAGCCAACACGAATGTGTTAAAGGAAAATTGTGCCTGACTAACTTCATTGAATTCTTTGAGGAAATAACAGATAGTTGATGAAGGTTGTGCAGTTGATGAGGTGTATATGAACTTTGAAAAGGCATTTGATAAAGTGCCACATAATAGACTTGTTAGCAAAATTCAAGCCCGTGGGATTAAAGGGGCACTGGCAGTATGGATACAAAATTGGCCGAGGGACAGAAGCAAAGAGCAATAGTGAACAATGTTTTTCAAACTGGAGGGCAGTCTGTGTTGTTCTACCTCGGCGGTCAGTATTAGGACCACTGCTCTTTTTGATATACATAGAATCATAGAATGGTTACAGCATGGAAGGAGGCCATTTGGCCCGTCGAGTCCATGCTGGCTCTATGCAAGAGCAATCCAGCCAGTCCCACTCCCCTGCCCTATCACCGTAGCCTCCTCAGGCAGTGAATTCCAGATCATAACCACTCACTGTGTAAAAAGTTTTTTCTCATGGTTCTCTTGCCATTAATTACCTGGACGGGTATAGGGGGCATAATTTCAAAGTTTGCGGATGACACAAAACTTGGAAATGTAGTAAACAGTGAGGAGGATAGTAAGAGACTCAGGAGGACATAGACTGACTGGTGTAAGAGGCAGACACAAGGCATATGAATTTGAACTCACAGTAGTGTGAAGTGATGTATTTTGGACGGAAAAAGGAGAGGGAGCAGAAAGTAAATTTTAAAGGGGTTGCAGGAACAGAGAAACCTGGGGGTTCACATACACAAATCTTTGAAGATGGCAGGACAAGTCGACTAGGCTTTAACAAAGCATTCAAAATCCTTTGGTTTATTAATAGAGGCATAAGGTACAAAAGCAAGGGCGTTCTGGTAAACCTTTGTAAATCACTGGTTAGACCTCAGCTCGAGTATTGTGTCCAACTCTGGGCGCCACATTTCAGAAAGGATGTCACAGCCTTGGTGAGAGTGCAGAGAAGATTTACCTGAGTGTTTACAGGGATGATGGAATTCAGTTATGTAAAGAGACTGGAGAAGCTGGGATTGTTCTCCTGAGAACACAGAAGGTTAAGGTGAGATTTAATAGTGGTGTTCAAAATTATGAGGGGTTTTGATAGGGTGGATAAGGAGAAACGGTTTCCATTGGCAGAAGGGTCGGTAACCAGAGGACACTGAAGATCATTGGCAAAAAAAATGCCAGGGGGGAATAAGGAGACATTTTTTTAAATCAGCGAGATGTTATGATCTGGAATGCACTGCCTGAAAGGGTGGTGGAAGCAGATTCATAGAGTCATAGAGTCATACAGCACGGATAGAGGCCCTTCGGCCCATCGTGTCCGCGCCGGCCATCAGCCCTGTCTACTCTAATCCCATATTCCAGCATTTGGTCCGTAGCCTTGTATGCTATGGCATTCAATAGAATCGTTCAAAAGGAAATTGGATATATATTTAAAAGGGAAAAAATGCAGGGCTACAGGGAAAGAGCAGGAGAGTAGGACTAATTGGTAGCTCTTTCAGAGAACTGGCACAGGCACAAAGGGGCAAATGGCCGGCTTCTGTGCTGTACCATACTATGATTCTAAGAACAATAATGTTGCTACCCGCTTATCATCCAGTAAATGTACTGTCTGACGTGATACTGAAAAGTACAGGTTACAGGGTGAACCGCACAGGATAGAAAGGGAACGAAACAAATAATCAGGTGCCATAGACAGATGAAAAGGTTTACTAGATAGGGGAGAATGTGAACTGGACACAAGAGAAGCTCAACTGACAGGTGAGGAAGAAAAGGGAGTAGATGAAGTAAACAGATGAGAAGGCAAACTAGACAGGTGACACGGTGACCCAGACAAGTGACACAGTGACCCAGACGGGTAAGACAATGAACAAGACAATTGAGAGATTAAATATTCAGGTGAGACGGTGACCTGGACAGGTAACATGGTGACCCAGGCAGGTGAGACGTTAACGATTTAGGTGAGACGATGAACCAGACAAGTGAAAGATGATTGATTCAGGTGTGACGGTGAACGAGGCAGAGGATAGATTAATGATTCAGATGATAAGGTGACCTAGATAGGTGAGAAGATGAAAGAGACCAGATAAACGTTAAACTAAACTAACCAGGTGCGAAGATGAACTAAACATTTGATTTTGAGACCCACACATATGAGAAGGTGAATCATACACATGAGAAGAAAAACTTGGCTGATGAGAAAGTGAGCTAGAAAAGTGGGAAAGTGAACCAGACACAATAAATGTTGAACCAGATCAACTAAGAAGATGAACTTTGACTGGTGACTAGGTGAATTACACAGCTGAGACGGTGAACTAGTCAGTGCAGCAGGTGAACACGATGTTGATTGTAACATGCTCTTTCGGAGTGTTGCTTGGTGGATCGCACGTCTCCAACTCTCTTGGTCCTCAGCTCTCATCATGGCGGAGATGAGCCCTATATTCTGGGATCTAAGGTCAGCTGTAACGGTCAGAGAGCCAGGTGCTTCTGAGACTTTGAGGGGACATTTCCAGGTCTTCAGACGACAGGCTGTGAGTACCCTGGAGGTGCCGTGTGCCGTCAAGCCTGGCCACATGCCCAAATTGTGAATAACGTCCTATAGCACTTGGGGAAGGTTGGGCGATCGTCATTCAGACCTGACTATTTGTGACACAGCCACACCACCGAATATGGTGGATGCAGCAGTGACGCCAATGGTCCACTGCATCAATGTTTGCCTGGTGTGCTTGCGAGACAGTTCAAGTCTCTGATGTATACAGGAGAATTGGAATGATGCAAGTTTTATACAGGCCAAGCTTTGTTGGAAGCGGAAGATCTGATGACCATATCTTCTTGTTCATGTCCATCACCTGGCGCATCAGAGCAATTCTGCATCGCATTTCTGGGGTGATTGAACATGACTCGTGGGAATTGCTTCACCCAATCCACAGTCTTAGCTGAAATCTCTAGATTAGGTCAATGCTGGAGAAAGTGGCTGAGTGACTGGATGTGTGTCTACCGGTTAATTTGTAAACCCAAGGGGCCAGTTAGAAAGTCAACACCATGAGTGAGAAGTTGAACAAGACAAGAGAAAGTGAACTAGCCAGGTAAGAAGGTGAACTAGACAAGAGAAAAGATTGAATCGGCTGGTGAAATGATGAACTGAGCAGGTGAGAAGGTGAATTAACAGGTGAGTATGTGAACTGTTCAGGTGAGTAGATAAACCGGACAGTAAAAAGGTGAATTAGCAGGTGAGAAGGTGTAGAAGACGAGTGCGATGGTGAACAGGGCAGTTGAGAAGATAAACGGGAGCCCAGTGGTTATGGTTCTGAGCTAGAAACCTAGAGACCAGGAACTGAAATCTCACCAGGACTAACTGTTTAAATTTAATTCAATCAATCTGGGAATTTGTGTAATAGGCCCAGAACAAATAGCTAGGAAAGTTTCGAGATTGTCGTTAAAAGAAACAATCGTTTCACAGAAGGAAGCCTTTACAGGTGAGATGTTGAACTACACAAGTGAGAAGGTGAATTTGAGAGTCCGGAATCTGAACTGAACAGGTGATTAGGTGAATTTGATAGGTGGGCAGGAGAACAAGACAAGTGAGGAGGTGAGTTACTCAGGCAATTGCGAATGTGAGATACACAGATGAGAAGATAGGAGTACACAAGAGAAAAGGTATGTGGGAAGGTGACATGGACAAGTGAGAAGGTGAACTGGATAGATGAGAAGGTGAGGCATAAATGTTCAGAAGGTGAACTAGACAAGAGAGAATATGGACTTCACAGGGGAGAGGGCACACTGGACAGGGGAGAGGGTGCACTGGACATCTCTGAAGGGCAACTAATACATGAGAGAAGGTGAGCTGGACATAAGTTGAACTGGGAAAGTGACAATGTTCCTTGGCGTGTGAAAAGTAGAACTAGATAAATGAGGTTGTGTAGTACGCAGATGTGAAGATAAGCCAGATGAGTGAGGATGTGATGTGCACAGCTGGGAAGATGAACCAGACAAGGGAGAGAGAGCGTGAACTTGGCTGTTGAGAAATTGCAATAGAAAGGTAATGGGTCAGAATTTACTGTCGGAATAATGGTGAGTTTAATGACACTCACTGTTATTTATGCGCAAATCCTGGTGAGGGGCAGATGCTTGGATCAGAATCATAGAATGATACAGCACAGAAGGAGGCCATTCGGCCCATCATGCCTTTGCCGACTCTTTGAAAGAGTTGTCCAATTGGTCCCTCTCCCCTGCTCTTTCTCTGTAGCACTGCAAAATTTTCCCCTTCAAGTATTTATTCAATTTCCTTTTGAAAGTTACCATTGAAATTACTTCCACCTCCCTTTCAGGCAGTGCATTCCAGATCAGAAAAACTCGCTGCGTAAAAACATTTTTCCTCATCTCACCTCTGGCTCTTTTGCCAATTACTTTAAATCTGCGTACTCTGGTTACCGACCCTTTAACCACTGGACACCGTTCCTCCTTCTTTACTCTATCAAAAGACCTCATGATTTTGAACACCTCTATCAAATCTCCCCTTAACCTTGCCCGCTCTAAGGAGAACAACTCCAACTTCTCTTGGCAAACTCTTCCCTAACATATGGGGTGGCAGAGGATTAAAGAGTCCGCATCAGTGGATATTCCTTAGAATATTATTTTAGGAACTGTACCGAAAACAAATTGCTGATCCGACTGGAGAGCGGCCCTCGAGTGTTAAACGCAAAAATCCGGAAGTTGCTGTCCGAGATGCAGCACGAAACAGCATCTCGCTGTCTGACTGGCAGTTACATGGAACAGCGTGAAGTTCCTGTATTTGTGTGGGTGAGAGGAACTAAACTCGCCACAGAAAGTTAGGGCTTGTCCATTTCAGTCTAAGTACCGATTTTAATGGCGTGATAAGTCTTAATTACTGCCAATCTACCTCTCTGGCACTGAAAATTAACTTTTACCAGTGTGGAGTCTCATTCCTTCAGATTTTAATTGTTGGCGATGTCTTTAAAAATTAAATTATATTTTTGTTTTACTTTTTTCTTTCTGTTTTTTTTCTCTCTCATTTCAATCTTTCATTTCCCTCTCTGTAACTGATTTGACATTGAATTCACTATTCTAAATGACATTTCCTGGTTCAGACTCTGCACTGTTCATTAAGGATGCTTCAATCTGATCGACTCAGGAGATACACAATTGCTTGTCCTGTTCAGAGGTCCCAGATGCCCTGTAGAAGGCGCCACGCTATTTGGCTCTCTCACATCGGAACAGGAGTAGGCCATTCAGCCCCTCGTGCCTGCTCCGCCATTTGATAAGATCATGGCTGATCTGTAATCTAACTCCATATACCTGCCTTTGGCCCATATCCCTTAATACCTTTGGTTGCCAAAAAGCTATCTATCTCACATTTAAATTTAGCAATTGAGCTGGCATCAATTGCCATTTGCGTAAGAGAGTTCCAAACTTCTACCACCCTTTGTGTGTAGAAATGTTTTCTAATCTCACTCCTGAAAGGTCTGGCTCTAATTTTTAGACTGTGCCCCCTACTCCTAGAATCCCCAACCAGCAGAAATAGTTTCTCTCTATCCACCCTATCTGTTCTCCTTAATGTCTTATAAACTTCGATCAGATCACCCCTTAACCTTCTAAACTCTGGAGAGTACAACCCCAATTTGTGTAACCTCTCCTCGTAACTTAACCCTTGAAGTCCTGGTATCATTCTAGTAAACCTACGCTGCACTCCCTCCAAGGCCATTATGTCCTTCCGAAGGTGCGGTGCCCAGAACTGCTCAAAGTACTCCAGGTGCGGTCTAACCAGGGTTTTGTATAGCTGCAGCATAACTTCTGCCCCCTTGTACTCTCGTCCTCTAGATATAAAGGCCAGCATTCCATTAACCTTATTGATTATTTTCTGCACCTGTTCATGACACTTCCATGATCTATGTACCTGAACCCCGAAGTCCCTTTGGACATTTCACTTACAGCAACTTGTCGTACAAAAGCTTATGGAAACTAAATGGGCACAGGCAAGTCTAACGAATGATAGACGCCGTTTGTTCGCTGGCTACAGTGAATTGTGGCCCATTACGGTGAACTGGGAAGGGGAGAATGAGACCGAGGCACATGAGGATAAGCAGAGAGGAAAGAAGGTGAACTACGCCGGGTGGGGTGGGTTAAAATCACCCCTTTTCAATTTACGCCCGAGTGGCAAGTTGACAATGTCCCTCAATATCTCGAAGTCTGGGGGTTCATTTTAAATTTCAGCGATGATGTAAAATGGGCGGGAGTATAATGGGCGGTGGATCTGATATCACCCGTTTTACACCATCGCTAAAAGTTAAAATTACCCCCTGGGATTTTCTTTCCAAACAGATCAAGCCCAATATCCCTAGCATTCCAGAAAATCATAAACTCCTCACACCCAAATACTTCAACTGTCCTTCATCAAACTCCCTGTCTCTCAATACGGGACAAAACATTTCCTGATTACTAAATCCATGGTCTTAAAATGATAAATGCTCTCTTCCTCCTTTATACAAATAGTTTGTGATACGCATCACCAACAAATTATTTCTGATGCTAATTATTTTAGTTGCTCTTGAAAGTTTCCTAAACTCCTTTGATTCAAATGATCAGCCCAGAGCCGTGTACGTTCCAGTGTTTGTTTCATTTTTTCATTCGTCAAACCATTTCTCATTTTAGATACCAAGAAACCTGCCTCCTGGAAAGTGCTGGCAATAGTCCTTCTGGTCATCTGTTCTGCTCTAAAAGCAGCACTTGTTTCACAAATAATAACTGGTCAGTAAAATTAATCTTATTATTTTTCTCTTCATCACTCATTCCTAATTCGTCCTGGTTCACACTGTTGGCCCAACGGGGGAGGAGGGATCATTAGAGCTGTCTCTATCCCATCAAAATAATCCCAGGAAATGTACAGCATGGGTTAGATACAGAGTAAAGCTCTCTCTACACTGCCCCATCAAACACTCCCAGGGCAGGTACAGCACGGGTTAGATACAGAGTAAAGCTCCCTCTACACTGCCCCATCAAACACTCCCAGGGCAGGTACAGCATGGGTTAGATACAGAGTAAAGCTCCCTCTACACGGTCCATCGAACAATCCCAGGGCAGGTACAGCAAAGGTTAGATACAGAGTAAAGCTCCCTCTACACTGCCCCATCAAACACTCCCAGGGCAGGTACAGCAAGGGTTAGATACAGAGTAAAGCTCCCTCTACACTGCCCCATCAAACACTCCCAGCTCAGCGACACCACACGTTCGATCCAGACGGTTTCCCTGTGAAATGCGTCCTGGACTGATACACTTCATATTTAATATGGAATAAATTTCCTCAACAATTGTCCCTAATCAGGTAGAGCACGGGTTAGATGCAGATTATCATCTTCATTACAGTGTCCCATAAAGCAGGTTAGAAGCGATGTAAGGTCTCGAGATACAGTTTTTCCCAAAAACATTTTCCAACTGTTGCTATCGTATTATTGAAGTCACTGTTATTTTACAAACAATTTCTGCCCCAATATATCACCAAGCGTGTTTTATAGTTTATCTTAGGTTACTTGTTTATCTCGCCTTAATTGTGTGTTATTCTTTTGACGTTGTAAAGAGTTCCTCATTATTTTAAGGATATTTCGCCCACAAGGAATTTGAGAAATTGAACAGCAACTTTATACATCTCCAGGAAAAAAACATGCAACTTTGGATGAGGTTTTGTGATCAGAATTGCACTCTAGGTAGGTATAATAATGATTCATATTTCAGGAATCTATTCACCCATCCACCTATTTACGTAATCACCCACTCATCCATGTCCCCACCGATTCATTCCATTATCCATACATATACACCCATGTGGTTATTTATTTGTCTTTCTGTCTGTCTGGCTGTCTATCTAATATCTATCTATGTATCTATCAATCTATGTATGTAATATATATATTATAGTGTCCTCTGCAGTCACGACCGAGAGTCCAGGAGGGTGTGTTGCCTGCCTGGTGCAAGTGTAAAGGGTATCTTGAATCAGCTGGAGAGGAGCTTGAAAGGGGAGATGTAAGATCTAGTTGTCGTGGTCCATGTTGTGACCAATGACATCGAAAAGAAAAGTGAGGAGGCCCCGCTAAGAGAATATCAGAAGTTAGGAATTAAATTAAAAAGCAGGACCCCTCAAGGATGGTTACCTTGGGATTACTACCCGAGCCACGAGCTAATTGGCATAGAGATAGACAGATCAGGAAGGTGAATGTGTGGCTGAAAGACTGGGGTGGGAAGGAGGGGTTCCATTTCATGGGACACTGGCACCAGTACTGGGACTGGAAGAAGCTGTACCGTTGGGACGGGCTCCACCTGAACCGGAATGGGACCAGTGTCCTACCGGAAAGGATAAATAGGGCTGTCAAAGGACTTTAAACTTGTAAGACGGGGGGTGGCGGGGGGGGGAGCGGGGGAGAGAACTGGAGAAGAGGACATAAGTCTGAAGAAAAAAGAAATAGGAAATGAAAGAAAAGGTCTGACCAAGTTAAGGCATAAGAGTAACAAACGGTCAGGGAACAAATACAGTTACAGAACATGAGTGCAAAATGACTGTTAAAAACAAAGGGATGGGAACAATTACTGAAAACAAATTAAATTGCCTGTACAGCAATGTGCACAGCGTCCGAAATAAAACGGGAGAATTGGAGGCAATAATTCATAGCGAGGAGCCAGATGTGGTAGGGATAACTCAAACATGGTTACAAACGGAACAGGACTGGCAGTTAAATATTGCAGGGTAGAATATATTTAGAAAGGAGAGAGAAGGAAGGTGGGGGGTGGGGTAGCTGTACTAATTAGAGACAACATAATGAAATTAGAAAAAAGGAACATAAGTAACATTAAGATAGAAACAGAATCCTTATGGATTGAGACAAAGGATAAGAAGGGATCGATCACGTTAATAGGGGTATTCCACAGACCACCTAATAGTGGAAGGGAAGTGGAGGAAGAAATATGGAGGCAAATCTATGAAATAAATAAAAAGCATCGAATAATAATGATGGGAGATTTCAACTACCCCTAAATAAACTGGCAATAAGAGAGGTAGGGAAAGGAGAAAAGGGAATGGAGTTTTTACAGTGTGTGCAGGACTCCCTTCTTACACCGTATGTGAGAAGCCCAACAAGAGAGGAATCACTGCTGGATCTAGTAATGGGAAATGAGCCAGAACAGATAAGAAAAGTAAGCATTGGGGAACATCTTACAATGTTCACAACACACAAATGTTAGGCCCTTTTTTGAACAAGAGTGTAAGTATATACCCGGCTAAGACAGGCCAGTCATTTTAACCTCGGTGGTGGGGAAAATTTAGACACGATAATCCGGGACAAAATTGATAGTCACTTGGATAAGTGAGGATTAATTAAGGAAAGCCAACACGGATTTGTTGAAGGCAAATCGTGTTTAACCAACTTGATTGAGTTTTTTGATGAGGTAACAGAGAGGGTTGATGAGGGCAATGTGATTGATGTTGTGTATATGGACTTTCAAAAGGCATTTGATAAAGTGTCGCTTGTCAGCAAAATTGATACCCATGGAATAAAAGAGGCAGTGGCAGCATGGATACGAAATTGGCTAAGTGATAGGAAATGGAGAATAATGGTGAACAGTTGTTTTCGGACTGGAGGAAGATATACAGTTTGTTCCCCAGGGGTCGGTACTAGGACCACTGCTTTTGTTTTGATTTATTAATGAATTGGACTTGGGTGTACAGGGCACAACTTCAAAATTTACACTTGGCACAAAACTTGGAAGTGTAGTAAACAATGAGGAGAATAGTAATAGACTTCAAGAGGACATGGACAGGCTGGTGGGATGGACGGACAAAAGGCAGGTGAAATTTAATGCAGTGAAGTGAGAAGTGATACATTTTGGCAGGAAGAACAAGGAGAGGCAATATAAACTAAATGGTACAATTCTAAAAGGGGTGCAGGAACAGGGATACCTGAGGGCATATGTGCACAAATCGTTGAAGATGGCAGGACAGGTTGAGAAAGTGGTTAAAAAAGCATACGGGATCCTGAGCTTATGAATAGAGGCATAGAGTATAAAAGCAAGGGATTTAAGTTGAACCTTTATGAAACACTGGTTTGGCTACAACTGAATTATTGTGTCCAATTCTGGGCACCGTACTTTAGGACGGATGTGAAGGCCTTAGAGAAGGTGCAGAAAAGATTTACCAGAATGGTTCCAGGGATGAGGGTCTTCAGTTACATGGATAGACTGGAGAAGCTGGGGTTGTTCTCCTTAGAACAGAGAAGGTTGAGAGGAGATTTGATAGAAGTGTTCAAAATCATGAAGGGCTGAGATAAAGGAAATAGAGAGAAACTGTTCCCATTGGTGGAAGGGTCAAGAAATAGAGCCACAGATTTAAGGTCATTGGCAAAAGAACCAAAGGCGACATGAGGAGAATTTTCTTTTACTCAGCGAGTAGTTATGATCTGGAATGCACTGCCTGAAAGGGTAGTGGAAGCAGATTCAATTGTGGTTTTCAAAAAGGAATTGGATAAATACTTGAAGTGAAATAATTTGCAGGACTACAGGGAAAGAGTGGGGGAATAGGACTAACTGGATTGCTCTTACAAGGAGCCAGCACTGGCTCGATGGGCCAAATGGCCTCCTTTTGTGCTGTAATGATTCCATGGTTCTATCTAGGCAATAGTGGTCATAACATTATAAAGTTTAAAATAATGATTGAGAAAGACATAATAAGACAAAGACCAAAGTAATTGACTGGAAAAAAGCTAATTTTGAGGGGATGGGAGTGGAACTACGGAAGGTAAACTGGAAAAAAATTAGACAGACAAAGAAATGGGACAGCAGTGGGTAATATTCAAAATGGTGATCAATAGAGTTCAGGAGAAATATATTCCGCTGAAAAGCAAGAACAAACTAGCCAGTAATGAAACACCATGGATGAATAAAGAAATAAGGGTAAAATTGAAACTAAAGAAACATGCATACACAAATGACATAGACAATGAAGGAGAGGATGACAAAAGGGAATACAAAGAGGTTAGGAAAGAAGTAATACAAAACAATTAAGAAAGCAAAGAGGAACTGCGAGATTAATTTATCAAAGAATATAAAAACAAATAGTAAAGTATTCTACAGGCACATAAATAACAAAAGGAAAAACAGAATAGGGATAGGGCCACTAAGGGATGCACAAGATAAACTCACAGGTAATGACAGCAAAATGACAGAAATATTGAGCAGTTACTTTGCCTCCGTATTTATCAGGAAACTAACAAGGTGGACAGGACATTAGAAGAAGTCGAAAAAGATATTTAAACACTTAAGATAGAAAGGGGTGAGTTAATTGATAAACTAATTAAACTTAGGGAGGATAAGACCCCTGGTCTGGATGGATTGCATTGGCGAATATTAAAAGATGTTAGGGAGGAGATAGCAGAGGCACTGTTACATATATATAAATTCACTAGAAAAAGGAGTAGTGCCAGAGGACTGGGAGACAGTTAATGTTATTCCTATATTTAAAAAGGTAAATGGAATAAGTTCAGGCAACTATAGACCAGTTAGCTTAACGCTGGTGGTAGGAAAGATAATGGAATCTTTACTTGAAGACGTAATAGAAAGACATCTGGAGAATGAAAATATAATAAAGAATAGTCAGCACGGATTTCAGAAGGGAAAGTCATGCTTGACCAACTTTATTGAATTCTTCGAATAAGTAACAGAAAGAGTGGACAAGGATAATTTAGTGGATGTAATATATCTGGATTTCCAAAAGGCCTTCGATAAGGTACCACATTGTAGACTCATGGCTAAGGTCAGAGCAGGTAGAGTCACAGGACAGGTAGCAGAATGAATAGCAAGTTGGTACAAAACAGAAAACAGAGCAGCAGTTAAGGCTAGCTACTCAGACTGGCAAAAGGTTGGAAGTGGTGTTCCACAGGGATTCGGGAATTGGAAGTACAATCTCAAAATCTGCGGATGAACCAAATTAGGGGGTGCAGTTAATACAAAGGAAAAATGCATCAAAATGCAAGAGGACTTTAATAAACGTGCAGAATTGGCATGTAATTAGCAAATGAATTTCAATACTAGTAAGTATGAGGTGATGCATTTTGGTAGGAAGAATAAGGAGGCCACATACTGCTTGCATAATCAGAGTCTAAATGGGATAGAGGAGCAAAGGGATCACGGGGTACAGATACACAAATCATTAAAAGTAACAGCGCAGGTTAATAAGACTATAAAAAAGGCAAATCAAGCACTAGGGTTCATTTCTATCTGCCCATCTATTTCTCTCTCTATCTATCGTTCTATATAATCCAATTGTTTCTCTATCTCTAGTGAAATATGCCAACAAAATCTGTTTTCTTACAGAGTGTGATGAGATATTTTGTCCAAAGGAATGGAAGTTTTTTAACAGAAGTTGTTACTTTTTTTCAACTGAACGACGAAATTGGACTGCAAGTGCGAAGTATTGCAGTGGGAACAAATCCCATCTTGTGGTGATCACTAGTCAAGAGGAACAGGTGAGAGTTCATCGTACCGTGAGAATATAATATCACTTTAATTAGACCAATGATTATGGGGTGGATATTTCGATCCTGCACTCGTCAGCCTGCGATGTTTGATTTCATTAAATAAATGGATGAAGAACTGTGTGCACAGGAGCAAAGAAGTGGAATTTCCCCGCTGGGTAGATTTTGTCTTCACCATCTGAGTGGTATCGGGCGGTGTCTATAACGGGTGCTCGGGACTGGCGGCAGGTCAAATATCATCCCGTAGACTCCCTCGGCATGGTGAGGAATAAATTTGGCTTGGCAGAAGTGTTTTCATTTCCATCGTCTTCAATGGCGTGGCGTGAAACGGGCGGCCGATTCACTGTCACTCGGTTTGTGCCACCGCGCAAGAGAATTTATGCCCTGGTATTTTCATACTTCCAAAGGTTTTGCGCTCTCACTTCCTGTAGGGTCGTACAAAACAAAGTTAAGAGTTCCAGTGTTACACACGGTTGATTCTCACACTCACACTCACACTCAAGCAGTCTCACTCACACACTCAAGCTCTCAGTCACACACACGCACGCTCATACACTCAGATAGACATTGGTACGCTCTCTCACACACGTGCTCACACACAAACACATTTTCTAACAAACTAATGAGAGGATCCTAGCAGGAACCTATTGCCTTATAAAGAGAAGACCATTCTGTTTAGTCTATCTGCCACTGTCTCTATTTCTACCTCCTTCTCTATCTCTGTCTCTCTCTGCATTGTAGCCTTTCTTTTGTGTCAATATATTTACAGTTATTCATCTCTTCTTCCTCTTACCTCGATGACCCGTACATTCTTCTTCCCCCTGCTCTATGAATCTGCACTGGGTTTAAATCAAGGGTCATCATCTCCTTGTGGTCATGCTCATTATCCGCAAGATCTAAAACCGTGGACTCCTCAGGTCTCTCCGAATTTTCGGTTCCAGCCTTAGCTCAGAGTTAGCACTATCGCCTCGAAGTTGAAAGTTCATTGGTTTAAGTCCCACTCTAGAGACGTGAACACGGAATCCAGTCTGATACTCCTGTACAGTACTGAGGGAGTGCTACACTGTCGGAGGTAACGGCTTTCAGTTGAAATGTTAAACCAGAGGAGAACATAAGAGGGGTAAAGAGAGTGTATGAGAATAGATTAGCGGACAACATAAAATGGAACCCAAAAGTCTTTTGTAAACATATAAATACTAAAAGGGCAGTCAAAGGAAAGGTAGGGCCGATTAGGGACTAAAAAGTAGATCATCGTTTGGAGGCAGAGGGCATGGCTGAGGTACTAAATGAGTACTTTCCATCTGTCTTCACTAAAGAGGAGGATGCTGCCAATGTCACGGTAAAGAAGGAGATAGTAGGGAAATTGGATAGGATAAAAATAGATAAAGAGGAGATGCTAAAAAGGTTGGCAGCACTGAAAGTAGAAAAGTCACCTGGTCTGGATGGGATGCATCCTCGGATGCTGAGGGATGTAAGGGTGGAAATAGCTGAGGCCCCAGCCACAATCTTTCAATCCTCCTTGGATAGGGGAGTGGTGCTGGAGGATTGCAAATGTTACACGCCTGTTCAAAAAAGGGGAGAGGGATAAACCCGGTAACTACAGGCCTGTCAGCCTAATGACGGTGGTGGGGAAACTTTTAGAGACAATAATCTGAGACAAAATTAATTGTCACTTGGAAAAATATGGGTTAATAAATGACAGACTGCCCGGATTTATTAAACTCAAATCGTGTTTTACTAACTCGATTGAGTTCTTTGATGAAGTACCGGAGACGGTTGATGAGGGTAGTGCGGTTGATGTGGTGTATCTGGATTTTCAAAAGGTGTTTGATAAAGTACCATATAATAGACTTGTTAGCAAAATTGAAGTCCATGGGATTAAAGGGGCAGTGGCAGCTTGGATGCAAAATTGGCTAAGAGATAAAAGCAGAGAGTATTGGTGAATGGTTGTTTTCCAGACTGGAGTGAAGTACACAGCCATGTCCCCCAGGGGTCATTATCAGAACCACTGCTCTTTTTGATCTATATTAATGACCTGGACTCGTGTATACAGGATATAATTTCAATGTTTGCAGATGACATGAAACTCGAAAATGTAGTAAATAGAGAGGATGATCGTAAAAGGCTTCAGGAGGACAGAGAGAGACTGGTGAAATGGGTGGACACATGGCAGAGGCAATTCAACGCAGAGAAGTGTGAAGTGATGCATTTTGGTGGGAAGAATGAGAAGAGACAATATAAAATAAAGGGTACAAATTTGGAGGGGGTGCAGGAACAGAGAGACCTGGGGATCTTTTGAAGATGGCAGGACAAGTTAAGAAGGCTGTTAAAAAAAGCATATGTGTTCCTGGATTTTATAAACAGAGGCACAGAATACAAAAGCATGGAAGTTCTGTTAAACCTTTATAAATCACTAGTTAGGTCCCAGCTGGCGTATTATGTTCAATTCTGAGTACCACACTTTAGAAAGGATATCAAGGCCTTAGAGAGGGTGAAGAGGATATTTACTAGAATGGTACCAGGAATGCGGGAATTCAGTTGCATGGAGAGACTAGAAAACATAGGAACAGGTGTAGGCCATTCAACCACTGGAGCCTGTTCCGCCATTCAATGAGATCATGGCTGATCTGTATCCTAACTCCATCCACCCGCCTTGGCTCCATAATCCCTTAATACTCTTGGCTCGCAAAAATCTATCGATCTCAGATTTAAAATTATTAATTGAACTAGCATCTACTGCTTTCTGTGGGAGAGAGTTCCACACTTCTCCATCCTTTGTGTGAAGAAGTGTTTCCTGAAGTCTCTCCTGAATAGCATGGCTCTGATTTTAATGTTATGCCCCTTTGTCGTAGACTCCCCTACAAGCAAAAAAGGTTTCTCTCTATCGACCCTATCGATTCCTTTCATTTCCGAAAAACCTCAATCACATCAGCCTTTAACCTTCTATATTCCAGGGAATACAAGCCTCGTGTCTGTAATCTCTCCTCATAATTTAATCCTTGGAGCCCTGGTAACATTCTGGTGAATCTGCGCTGCACTCCTTCCAAGGCCAATATTTCCTTTCTAAGGTGCGGTGCCCAGAACTGTACACAGTGCTCCAGATGTGGTCCAACCAGGGCTTTTATAGCTGTAACGAAACTTCCTCCCCTTTATATTCCAGCCCTCCAGCTTTCAAGGCTGACATTCCATTAGCCTTTATGATTATATTTTGTACCTGACCACTACATTTTAGTGATCTGTGTACATGGGCCCCCAAATCTATTTGAAACTCCACTGTTCCTGGATTTTCACCATTTAAAAGAAAATTCGGATCGATGCTTTCTTGTTCCGAAATGGATGACCTCACATTTTCCTGCATTGAAATCCATCTGCCGCAGTTATGCCCATTCACTTAATCAATCAATGTCTCTGTAATTTTAAGCTCCCGTCTACACTACTTACTATGTCACCCATCTTTGTTTCATTGGCAAACTTGGATATATGGCTCTCTAACTTGTATTCTAAGTTATTAATAAATGTAGTGAATAGTTAAGACCCCAGCAGAGATCCCTGGGACACCACTAGTCACTTTCTTCCAATTCGAGTACCCGTTACAAGACTCTCTGGGGGAAAAATTGGACAGTGGCCGTTTTTAGGCGAGGTTAGCATGATGTGCTGTTACCCCGCGCCCAATGGTCCCTGCGCAGGCAGGACACAAGTTTCCTGGGATGGAGGACTCTATTGCAATCAGCGTTCCATTCCAGGCCTTGCTCATGGAATCAGTGCAATTCACACTTTCCACCACCGGGGGAGCTCAATCTCTCAATCAAGGTTCTCTGCTGATGCACCAAGGGCGTTGGTGCAAGAGCTGGACAGAAAGAGGGACAGTCTATATCTGCAGTGGGGGGAGGGAGGGGGGCAATAGCCCCTCTAGACATATACCCAAAAGGCAGTGGGAGGCAGTAGGGGACGAAGTCAGTGCCAGGCGCACAGCATCATGAACATGGATGCAGTGCAGGAAGAAGTTCAATGCTTTCACATGATTGGTCAAGGTGAGTGAGGTCAACTTTAAGTAGTGTCTCCTACCAACTGCACAATGTACCACACACCCATCACCCACACACCAACAAACTCTTTCCATCAGTACTCAAGTCTCACACATTACCACTGTTTCAAGCCGCCCACCCACAACTCACAAGCCACAAGCTGGCAGCTATTCAACCATAACAGGCACATCACCCAGACACACGCTTTCTTGCAGGAGAAGGTGGCGCATATCAAGAGGCAGCAAGTGGCAGTGGCATTTAGCCCCTCGAGCCTGTTCCGCCATTCAATAAGATCATGGTGGACCTGTGATCTAACTCCATATACCCGCCTTAGCCCCATCCCTTAATACCCTTGGTTCACAGAAATCTATCAGTTTCAGATTTAACTTTCACTCGTGAGCTAGCATCACCATCTGCAGAAGAACGTTCCAAACGTCTCTCACCCTTTGTGTGTAGAAATATTTTCTAACTTCACTCCTGCACGCCCTGGCTCTAAATGTTAGGCTATGTCCCCGCGTCCTAGTATTCAAGTCTAGGAGACCTCTAAAAACAGTTAAAAATGACTCGGCAGCCAGAAGCAAAAATCCAGCCACTAACCTGTAAATCCTGCAAGGTCTCTTTTAAATAGCGCCGATGGGGGGTCCTCCAGGAACTCGATGAAACGTTTAGATGGTCGGGGTTAAGACTGTGCGTTGAGTTGAGCGTTAAGTCCCAAAATGGTGTCTATCACTTTAAATCAGCGTTGCACACTGATTTTATCCATTTTCTCCCTACTTTACATGATTTCAGTGTTCGCCATCTGCGCCTGTGCAAACTCCTATACCAAGATGACATCTGGCGCATGTCATGCTGGAAACGTGCGTGCGCATCCAAGACGCCATCTTGGATGTCGGAGAGGCCGTGTTGTGCCGAAACAATGGGCACTACACGACCCAATTTAGAGCCCTCTCTCTTCTACCGCCGAACCAATCCCCTAACCAGGTCAATAATTCGCCTTCAATTCCATGAGCTTTACTTTTTGCTACCAGTCTCTTATGAGGAACTTTATCAAATGCCTTCTGGAAGTCCATATAACCTACATCCATAGATATTCCTCAAAAAATTTAATTAGGTTCATTAGACATGACCCATCCTTTACAAAGCCATGTTGCCTCTCTCTAATCAGCTCAAATTTCTCTCAGTGTTCACTCAATCTGTCCTTAATTATAGATTCCAATAGCCTCCCCACAACAGATGTTAGACTATCAGGCCTATTCTGGTTTCTCTCTCTCACCTTTCTTAAATAATAGAGTTATGTTTGCAATGTTCCAATCCAATTCCTGAATGGAGAGAACTTTAGAAGATTATGGCTTAAGCATCTGCAATTTCCTCACCTTCTTCCTTTAAAACCCTGGGGTGGAAACCATCAGGTCCTGGGGATTTGTCAGCCTTTCGTGCAGTGTTGTGTAGACGGGAGCTTTATTTTCTAATACTGTTTTCTTGCTTTTGTTAACTTTAGTAAGTTCCAGACTTTGACTTATTATTAGTTTCCCTGGAACGTCAGGTATATTATCCTCTTCCTCTGCTGTGAAGACTGATACAAAGGGCAGGATAATAAATGGGAAAAACAGGTGGGCTAGGGGTGGGGGGCATTGAAAATTGTAACAATTTCAGACCCGCCTCCAACCCGCCCATTTCTGGTTTTCACGGGGCCGGGACAAGGGGCGGGACGAGGGGCGGGGAACCAACCCATTCCCAGGAGGCGGGTTGGTCACTAAAACCTTCCAAGGAGGCTGTGAGCCTCCATTTTGAAAGGTTCTGTGATTTCAACCTCTGGGGCCAGGATTCCCAGGCCTTCTCCTTCACGCCATGTGAGAGGAGGAGGAGAACACCCAAAACTGCAGGTAAGTGCCTTTATAGCACAGTTTGTGCGCACGGAGAAGCAGGAGTGCTTCCCCCAGACCCAACAAGCCGACCTACTGCGACCCCCTCCCCCCGACGATCGCGACCCCTCCACCATGCTGCCGCCCCCCCCCCCCCCCCCCCCCCATCCAAACAATCTAAGATTTATCTGTTCACTTACCTCTTCCTTGATCTTCTCCCGTCCGATTGAGTCCAGCCTGTCAATCAGGCTGGTCTGAGAGACGGGAAAAAGACAAAAAAAAATGTCCTGACGTCAAAATCGTAAGGACATCTTGGAAACCCGTATTTCCGGGTTTCTCATTCGCAATTCGACCAACCCCACGCAACCCCCCCCCCAACCCCGTGCCCTTCCCCCCCCCCCCACCCCGCAACTTCCCGGCTCTGAGCTAAAATTATGCCTAAAGTAATTATTCAACAATTCTGCCATTTCCTTATTTTCATTTGCAACATTACCCACATCTGTTTCGGAAGGACCCACGTTACCATTGATGACCACTTTTCTTCCAATATAATTGTAAAATCTTTTTGTATTAATCTTGATATCCTCCCAAGTTGCCTTTATTATTCTCTTTTTGCAGCTCTCACTATCTTTTTTTTGTCTTCCTTTGCTGTTCTTTCTGTCTCTCCCAGTCCCCTGGATCTACGATATTCTTTGCACTTTTATATGCTCCTACCTTTAGTTTTATGTTATCTCTCACTTCTTTTGTCCACCATGGCTGTTTTATTTGGGAAGTAGAGCTCTTACCCTTTAGGCATATACACTGGTCCTGTATTAAGCGAAATTATTTTTTGATCACCTCCCACTGTTCATCAGTAGTTTTGACCAGATTGCCGTCGTCAGTCTCTGTCTCATCCCGTTAACATTCCCAAAATCTAGAATCTAAGTAACTGTGTGACGTTTCTCCTTTTCAAACCTAACATGGAATTCGATGATATTGTGATCACTGTCAGATAAATGTTCCCTTCCTGTTGAATTATTAACTAAGTCTGGCTCATTACTCATTACTAAATCTAGTATGGCCTGCCCTCCTCTTCTTGTCCTGCTCAATTGGTTCCAGAACACATTGTTCCAGAAAACTATCTTGAATGCACTCAAGAAATTCACTACCTTTCTGACTTGAGCTAGTCTGCTCTTCTCAATCTATTTGAAAATTAAAGTCTCAGTTTTTGCTCGAAGCCTCTCTAATCTCTGAATTAATACATTCTACCACTTCATTGCCGCTATCAGGAGGTCTGTAGACAACTCCCATTTATAGTTTTAAGTCCTCTCTTATTCCTCAATTCTTTTTGAGACTGGGACTGTTCTCCTTCGAGCAGAGAAGGTTAAGGGGAGATTTATTAGAGGTGTTGAAAACCATGAAGGGTTTTACTAAATAAGTGAGAAACTGTTTCCAGTGGCAGAAGTGTCAGTAACCAGAGGACCCAGATTTAAGGTAATTGGCAAAAGAGCCAGAGGGGAGATGAGGAGAAATTGTTTTAAACAGCAAGTTGTTATGATCTAGAATGCACTGCCTGAAAGGATGGCGGATGCAGATTCAATAATAATTTTCAAAAAGGAATTGGATAAATTGTTGAAGGGGAAAAATTTGCAGGGCGATGGGGAAAGGGCAGGGGAATGGGACTAATCGGATAGCTCAATCAAAGGCACAATGGGCCGAATGGCCTCCTTCTGTGTTGCATCGTTCTATGATTCTATGAAGCAATGAAACCCAGGGCTCGATTTTCGCACTCGCAATCGGGTGCGTTGGTGGCGGGGAGGGGGCTGCGAAAATCGGGGATTCCCGGGGCGGGGCGGGAGCCCGGCTCCAACCCGCCCCATTTCCGGGTTCCCCACTGACGCGCTCACATGCACGCACAGCCCCCGCATGTGGGACTCCCGCCAGCAATTAAAGCCGGCAGGGTGCCACTTAAAGTAATTGAACAGGTACTTCAGGTCGTTTACAGTCCTGATTGACCAGTTATTTTAGCAGGGATGGGATTTTGCAACTGACTGGGACTGTTTCCCGTACTGGGGGAAACACTCCCAGTTCAAATGGACGTGTTGCAGCCATCAACCTGTGGCAGCTGCAAAGGTCCATTTGACAGGTGGGTGGGGGGAGACCCTCACTCATTGCAGGAGGCCACTCTGTCACTTTGGACAAAGTTTGGCCTCCACCACCCTCCTCCTAACAATAAAACTCACCAACTTGCACACTTACCCCGGTGTCCAGACACTTGTACCTACCTTGCGGACCCCCTCAGATGTGCATCTTCCGGATGGGGGCTGCCGTAGCTGCAGTCATGACATCCTCAGAGGGCGAACAGCATCACCGGCCACGCAGTCCACCTCTGACACGTGGAGCTCCACAACACATTGCTGTGACACATCCACCTGCACAGCAGGAGGGAGGGCAACCGCAAAGAGAGATGCGTCGCAGAGGGTACTACCCTCGCCACAGGGTCCACAGACGGAGGCTCAGCTTCCTGGACCTCTCTGAGCAGCAATGCACACAAAGGCTCAGAGTCACTCGACATGTCGTCGTGGACATCTGCAGCCTCCTTCATGCTGAGCTGCTCCCGGCTGGCCCGAGCAGCATCTTCTTACCTGTTGCTGTCACAGTCACCACTGCCCTCAACAACTCCTCCTCCGCATCCTTCCAGGGTGCCACCGGGGACATCGCCGACGTCTCTCAGTCGTCTGCACAAAAGAGCCCTGCAAATACACCTACACCCACTCTGCAGTGACACAATGGGTGGCATCAGTTGTGGGTCTTCATTGTGATCCTCAGGAAAGGGCATTATTGCACAAACCAGACAAGATTCGCAAAGACGTGGCAGTCGTGGTGCCAATATAATATGTAATGTAAGTTGATCAGAAATTAAATGTAAGTAAAAACCATGACAAACCCTCAAACACCCTTGTGCATCCCCTTCATGCTAACGACACGTTTGCCATACGCTTCCTACTGCACATATGTGATGCATGCCCCGTGGCTGCAGCACAGGTAGTGGTAGGTTGGGTGAGGCTGACTGTGAAAGAGATGGATGAGAGGGTGAGTATGAGATAGAGCCATGAGATTGTATGAAGATTGGGTTGAGTGTTAGTGGCGGGATGAGTACTGGCGAGGTGAGTAAGTGCAGGTAAGATGAGGATTAGGTTTGAGTGGGTGTGAGGGGTGATGTGACAGAGTAGTGTTGGCTGTGCAGAAGGAGATGTGGGGTGGGGGCAGTGATGTGGCAGACGGAGTGTAGGGGAATGAGTAAGTGTACTCACTTTGGCTGACCTACTGAGGTCATTGCAGCGCCTCCTGCACTGTATGCAGGTGGGCGATATGTTAGTGGTGCTGGTGACCTCCTCTGCCACCTCGAGCCAGGCCTTCTTGGTGGCAGAAGCAGGCTGCTTCCTCCAGCCCGCCAGGGGGAAGATCTCTGTCCTCCCCCTCCTCCTCACCCCATCCAATGATACCTGGAGTGAGGCATCATTAAACCTGGGAGCAGCCTTCCCCCTGGGCTGCTCCATGCTGCAATTTTTCCGATTTCTTGCACCATCAGTCAGTGGAGGACTGCCCCTTTAAATAGAGCTCCTCCAGCTGGCAAACCTTACTGTGCATGCGCAGTCCACCTGCCGCGGAGAACAGGTAAGTGGATCCAATCAGTCTGCGATTGCGCGCGGAGCAGACTGATTTCACCGGGTGCGTTACCCACGCGTCCAATCGACCCCCCGCCGCCATGGTAATATCGGGCCCCAAGTCTCCATCTGCCCTCTCAGGTGGGTGTAAAGGATCCTGTGGCACTATTCGAAGAAGAGCAGGGGAGATCTTCCGGCATCCTGGCTATTACTTATTCTCAACCAACATCACTAAACCAGTTGATCTGGTCATTATCGAATTACTGTGATGACCTGCTGTGCTCAAACTGGCTGCTGAGTTTCCCCTCATTTCAAAAGTCACTGACCTTTAAATGCATTTCATTGGCTGTGAAACGTTTTGGTGCGTCCTGGGGTCATGAAAGGCGCTGTATAAATGTCAGGTCGTTCTTAGGTTTCTTTCTTTCTCTTCCTCCCACAATCAACATACTTTAAAACACGAGTTAAACGTCACACACTCACTGTTATTTAATTGCCTTGTCTCCTTCCTTACTGTCTATAACCATTGAGCAGTGTTACACAATAAGCACTGGCCCTGCTCCTAGTTTTTCAATTAATAATAATCTTACAAGCTGTGTAATATTTTCACATTCCCTGAAGGATTTTGTTAAAGGCGGAGATGATCCACACTGGATTGGATTGACGGACGAGGAAAAGGAAGGCACCTGGCAATGGGTGGATGGTGCAGGCCCGCTCTCTGAACCTGAGTGAGTACTGAGAGGTGTGAGTGAATGGAGGGGACGCAGAACAATATTCCCGGGAAACTGGGTGGTGAGACCTCGGCTCAGTGATCTTCGGAGCTTGACCTCAAATCCAATCAGATTCCCGGAATAAAATCCCGTGTGTTTGTCGGTTCCAGTGTTCACTGTGTGATTAGTCTGCACAGTCTGACTGCACAAGGAACAGTCTGGGCTTCATTTTAACTTCAGGCGATAGTGTAAAACGGGCGATATCGGATCGGCCGCCCGTTCTACACCTCCCACCATTTTCCTTTCCAATTGTCTTTGTGAAAATGTTAAAATTCGCCCCTGGGCCGGGGGTGGGGCCTGAGAAACCATTCTGGGCTGAATGTTCACTTTTACCGTCGGGATAAAACGGGCGGGAGCGAATCGGCCGGTGGTTTTACATTCTGTACGATTTTAATCTCCACTCACTTCGATGGGAACGACTATCGAGCGGAATGTCAGCCGGGCGGCGGATCTCCTGTCACCCGTTTACCGTCGGGCGGGAAGAATGAAAATGAACCGCACGGTGTGTAGTTCCCGACTGAATTATCAACTGCAGTAGGAAATGATAAAAGGATATTTAAAATAAATGATTCAATCTGGGGATGTGGGCGTTGCTGGCGAGGTGGGTATTTATTGCCCGCCCCAGTTACCCTGAGAAGGTGGTGGTCATTATACTTCGAATGGTAGCGGTTTGATACAACTGAGTAACTTGCGAGGCCACTTCAGAGTCAAGCAGGACGGTGTGGGACTGGAGTCACATATAGGCCGGACCGGGTCAGGGCGGCAGGTTTCCTTCCCTAAAGGACATTAGTGAACCAGTTGTGTTGTTACCACAATCCGCCAGCTTCACGGTCACTTTCACCAATACCAGCCTTTCATTAACAGGCCTTTTTTCACTGAATTCAAATTCTCAAACTGCCATGGTGGGATTTGAACTCACGTTCTCTGGATTATCAGTCTGGGATTCGGGATTATTAGTCCAGTCACATAACCCCTACACTACCGTCCCCAACACCCACCCCACCACTGTCCCCATAACCCCTAAACTCCAAAACCTATAACCTATAACCGCTGAACTCCGTAACCTATAACCCCTGCACTACCGTACCCAAAACCCCAGACTACCATAAACTATAACCCTACACGACCATACCCAAAACCCCAGACTACCATAAACTATAACCCTACACTACCGTACCCAAAACCCCAGACTACCATAAACTATAACCCGACACGACCATACCCAAAACCCCAGACTACCATAAACTATAACCCCTACACTACCGTACCCTACAACCCCTGTACTGCTGTACTCTATAACCATGAAACAGCTGCACCCTATAATCTAACGACTAAACTACTGTACTGTTTAATCACTACATTACCATCCCCTATAACACCTACACTACTGTCCCCTATAACCCCTACACTACCATATCCTATAGCCCCTAGATCACCATTCCCTATAACCCCTACATCGAAGTAGACTATAGCCCTACAGAACTTTACTCTAACTCCTACGTGACCATACCCATTAACCTCTGCACTACGGTATGCAATAGCTCCAACACTACCCCACCGTATAACCCCTTCAATACAGAACCATATAACCCCTATACTGCCTTACCCTAAAACCCATACACTGCCTCACCCGAAACCCCTATACTATCACACGCGATAGCCCCTACACTACCGTACCCAATAACCCCTACAGAACCGGACATGATAAACCATAAACTACTGCGCTCTATATGACCTACACTAGCATACCTTATAACCCCAGCACTACTGTACCCAGAACACATACACTACCAGAATCTATAACCCGTACAATACCATACCTTATAACTCCAGCACTACTGGACCCTGTAAACCTAACACTTTCGCAGCCTGTAGCCTCTACACTAGCGCACTCTAATGATTATACTACGCACCCTATAGCCCATACACCCCGTAACCTATAACCACTAAAGTACCGAACCCGATAACCCCTAAACTATGATATCCAATAACCCCTACATTACCGTACCTTATAATCACTTCACTACTGTAAACTATATCCCCGACACTACCATATAACCCTAAACTATCATACCCTATATCGCCTACACTACCATACCATATAACCCTAAACTATCGTACCCTATATCCCCTACACTACCATACCATATAACCCTAAACTATCGTACCCTATATCCCCTACACTACCATACCATATAACCCTAAACTATCGTACCCTATTTCCCCTACACTATCATACCATATAACCCTAAACTACCGTACCCTATATCCCCTACACTACCATACCATATAACCCCTAAACTACCGTACACTTTATCCCCTACACTACCATACCATATAACCCCTAAACTATCGTACCCTATATCCCCTACACTACCATACCATATAACCCCTAAACTACCGTACACTTTATCCCCTACACTACCATACCATATAACCCTAAACTATTGTACCCTATATCCCCTACACTACC
This sequence comes from Heptranchias perlo, assembly GCF_035084215.1. Taxonomy (NCBI): domain Eukaryota; kingdom Metazoa; phylum Chordata; class Chondrichthyes; order Hexanchiformes; family Hexanchidae; genus Heptranchias; species Heptranchias perlo. The sequence goes on along the minus strand of NC_090359.1, from coordinate 15,013,467 downwards.
ATACCATATAACCCTAAACTATCGTACCCTATATCCCCTACACTACCATACCATATAACCCTAAACTACCGTACCCTATATCCCCTACACTACCATACCATATAACCCCTAAACTATCGTACCCTATATCCCCTACACTACCATACCATATAACCCTAAACTATCGTACCCTATATCCCCTACACTACCATACCATATAACCCTAAACTATCATACCCTATATCCCCTACACTACCATACCATATAACCCTAAACTATCGTACCCTATATCCCCTACACTACCATACCATATAACCCTAAACTATCGTACCCTATATCCCCTACACTACCATACCATATAACCCTAAACTATCGTACCCTATATCCCCTACACTACCATACCATATAACCCTAAACTATCGTACCCTATATCCCCTACACTACCATACCATATAACCCTAAACTATCATACCCTATATCCCCTACACTACCATACCATATAACCCTAAACTATCGTACCCTATATCCCCTACACTACCATACCATATAACCCTAAACTATCATACCCTATATCCCCTACACTACCATACCATATAACCCTAAACTATCATACCCTATATCCCCTACACTACCATACCATATAACCCTAAACTATCGTACCCTATATCCCCTACACTATCATACCATATAACCCTAAACTATCGTACCCTATATCCCCTACACTACCATACCATATAACCCTAAACTATCATACCCTATATCCCCTACACTACCATACCATATAACCCCTAAACTACCGTACACTTTATCCCCTACACTACCATACCATAGAACCCCTAAACTATCGTACCCTATATCCCCTATACTACCATACCATATAACCCCTAAACTACCGTATACTTTATCCCCTACACTACCATACCATATAACCCCTAAACTACCGTAGCCTATATCCCCTGAACTACCATGCCATATATCCCCTATACTACCGCACCCTATAACCCCTACACTAATGTACCTCTAACCGTTACACTGCTGTTCCTTTAGCCCCTACACTGCCGAAACCGATAACCCCCATACTACGTATAACCACTAAACTTCTGTAGCCTATAACTCCTAAGCTACCATACCCGATAATACCTACACTAAAATATGCGATAACCCCTGCACTACCATAAACTATAACCCCTACACTACTGTAAACTATAACCCTTACACTACCATAAACTATAACCCCTGCACTACCATAAACTATAACCCCTACACTACTGTAAACTATAACCCCTACACTACGGTAAACTATAACCCCTACACTACCATAAACTATAACCCCTACACTACCGTAAACTATAACCCCTGCACTACCGTAAACTATAACCCCTACACTACTATACTTCATAACAACTAAACTACCGTACCTTATACCCCCTACATAAATGTCCGCTGTAACCACTACACTGCTGTTCCCTTTAACTACTATATAACCTTACCCTATGACACCAATACTAACATACCCTATAACCCCTGCGGTTCCATACCCGATAAGCACTACACTACCGTACCCTATATCTTCTACATTACTGCATCCTATAACCCCTCCACTGCTGTACCCTATAACCCCTATGCTGTCGTACTCTATGACACCTTATCTGCCGTACCCGATAACGACTACACTACCGTTCTCTGTAACACCTACACTACAGTAACCTATAACCCCTGCACTGCCGCGTCCCATGGCCCCGGCACTGCTGCCATCTATAACTTCAGCAATACCGGACCCTGTAACCCCTACACTACAACACCCTGTAACCATTACACTGCGGCTCCTATAACGCCTGCACTGCCATACTCTCTAACCACTACACTATACTACCGTAGCCCATAACCACTACACTAAAATATGCTATAACCATTACATTACCGTACCCTATAACCCCCCTGCACTACCATATCCTATAGTTCCTACGCTGCAATAACATTCACTATAACCAATACATTGCCGTACCCCATAACCCTACACTAACATATGCTATAACCCCTAGACTACCGTACGCTACAACTCCTACACTGCCGAAACTGTAACCTCTAAACTACCGTACCCTATAACACCTACACTACCGTAGACCATAGCCCATACATTCCATACCCGATAACCCCGACCGTCCGTAAACTACAACCCCTACACTCCCTTACCCAGAACCTATACACTACTGTAATCTATAACCTGTACACTACCGTAATCTATAACTCGTTCACTACCGTACCCTATAACCCCTAAACTACTTACCCTATAACCCCTATTGTACCATACCCTGAAGGTTCTGTACTACCGTACCCTATAACCCCAAAGCTGCCGTACCCTATAACCTTGACACTCCGGAAACTATAACCCCTACACTACCATTCCCTATACCCCCTGCGCTGCCGTCCCCTGTGGCCCCTGCGTTGCTGCACCTTATAGCAATAACTACCGTATCTTCAAACCTTACAAGACCATGCCCCATAACCTTTACAGTGCCATGCCCTATAAACCCTATACTTTTGTACCAATGGGAAATGGTAGTTCATATTTGCTGGTAATTCCCTCCGTGGTTCTCCTGATCGGCCACCAGTAACATCGGCAGAAGATCGGCAGAAACCCCCAGATATTCGGTAATTTCTCGGACCTGCTCCCAATTCACTGCCGCCCGTTTTGTGCCACTGTCGATGGTGAATTCACCCCGCAATGAGCTTTGACAGGCTCTGCCCGTAGGACCCAGCGGAGCAGATCCTTCCCTCCCCTGTACTGATGGCCCTCAGACATGTGGGGCTGAATTTCCTCCAGACGTTCCCACTCTGCTGCTGTAACTTTGCCTGACGTCCATTTAGACACGTGAATGGGGTTTCCGCCGAAATCCCACCAAAGTTACGGCCGCGCAGTCGGAGAACCTCAAACATTCACCTCATTGGTTTGCAGCCGAGGCCACTGGGCAGCGATTGGGATTGGGTCAGGGGTCTGAATCCACCCTGTGCTCAGGGATGACTGAGGATAAATCCATCACCCACCACCAACCTTTCCAATCAGCTGACTCCAGACAAGCCAGCACTGGAACCCAGGGCCTTCTGTTCCTGTGCAGCACATTAGTCCCTGGAAAGGGGACTGAGCCCCTGAGACACCTACAGTGCCGAGTGATTGAGTTTATGAGGAGGTCAATTTCTATAACTGAGGAACTGGATTCCAATCAGAGAAACTAAATATTCACTTCCATTTAACGAAAAGGAACATTTCCCCTGTACTTATTTGTGTGGATTTTTAATTGGTCTGTACAGATTTTGGCGCAGCCATCAACCAGATAACCACAAGAGCGCACACTGTGAGGGTGAGAACTGCGCCACCACCAATAACTGGGGCTGGAACGACGATTGCTGCGCCGGGCATTGGAAATGGATTTGTGAACGAAAATCAACCGCTCTTGTGCAGCGTTAGTTTTGTGGATGTCGCTGTGAGTTGAACAGAATCAGACAAAGAGACGAACAGCGGAAGTGCCCGACTCGCCTGATGATTTCTGTCCTTTTTTGCATTAAAACCCGAGAATGATGGAAATCAACAGCAGGTCAATCAGAGAGCTGAATATTCCTGGAGAGCCCCTTCCACAATATCCTGAGTCGGGCACTTTCTCCTGCAGGCACTGACTGATCAGCTCCACATTCCCAAGACGTTCTATTAAAGATTGCACAATTTAAAAACTTTCCTTTTGATCGGTTATTTTAGTCGCTGAACACTTTTGGGTTTATTGAACCAGATTGGCCCAAATCAGAGCCCTTCCCTCTCTCTCTCTCCCTCCGTTTGCAGGTCCCTCTGCATCACTCACCATGCTCAGTTATCCCCTCTCCACCTCCCTCTGGTGGTGTCTTTCTGCAACATTCACTGCATCACCGACACACATTCACGATCGGCAGCATTAAGAAAACAGCTTCTGGATTAAATATTCTCTCGTAATTTCGATCAATACAGAAGACACCAGCAGGGAGATCGAGAGAAGTGTGTCTGAGTACAGTGAGTGAAACAGCGAGACACCAACAGTGGAGGAGAGACACGTGTAACAGCGTTGGTGGCGAAATCCTATTTATTCTGTCAAATCCCAGCACTCTCACATGCCTGTACTTGATGTTCCACAGTTCAAACCCGCCTCTTCTCCCAGCTTTTTCTTCCTTCCACAGTCAATAGGCCTCATTACTTTCCTCCTTCTATTTCATGGACAATTTCCTGCTCCATTGCCGACTCGAACATTCACTTTCACGATCTCACGCCTTTAAGTTTGTTCTGCTCCGACCGCTGTTTCTATTGGGCACATGTCCCATTCACACCAATGTTCATTTGTCCCTTGAAACCAGTCGATACATTTTGATCTGCGTGACCGCTCGACAGACAAACACGACGAAAACAGGGCTGGTCTCTGGAAAGACAGCCGCCCGAATGTTCACGAAATTTACTTGGGGAATCTTGTGATCCAGGGGATGGTAACTGAAGAACTGGTTTTTGTTTTGATGCTTGTTGGCTCTTTTCTCTCAGCAGTTGAGTTGCGTGAGCGACGGGCAGCGCTGCAGAGCTGCGAATGGCGGTTGAAAGGTTCACATTTGGCAAGTTAGGGCGGTGCAGTAAGATCGGAAGTGTTCCGCCTTGATCTTAATAGTTCTGTTGAAACGTGTGATTGAATCGAGTAGAGGATAAATGTAAAGAGCGCCTGTGGGGAAAAAGGAGCGATTGCAGGCCATGAGCGGAAGGTCTTTCAAATTCTCGTGGTGCAGGACGCTGTGTGCGGAAACGGCAGATTTTAAAGCGCGTGTGTAGGAAAGTAAAGTGCGATCTTGTGTGTGAGAAGAGCACAAGAAAGTTGTGCTTGAAGCTGCGCCCTTGAGGCAAGTTGCAGGTTGTCAGGAAAACTGCGATCGTGAAAGCTCAAAAATAAACCCAGAAACTGCTGGCAACACTCAGCAGGTCAGGGAGTATCTGTGGAGAGATACTCGCTTTACCGGGGCGCCATTGTGCACTTTGATTGATACTTCACGTTATTCACATCTTACACTCGCAACACCTCCGGGCGCCAATCAGGACTTTGCTGATTTGAGCAGAGTTCAGTGAGCAATGCAAAATTCATCCACCGTGGCTTCGGATTGGACTGAAACCCAGGACTTCTGGATGAATATAATGAAGGAACCAACACATCAAACGGTAAATGCAATAATGGCGCGGATGGGATAAAAACCATGCGTGGAGAGAGAGGTCGAGAGTGAGCATGTGGTGGTGCGTGGCGTTGAGCGTGGATCTCAGGAAGCGGCGGGAGCAGTGGTTGGAGGAACGCTGAATATCATGGAGATATCTGGAATCATGGGTGGATCCGAAACATGAAGGGTGGAATTTAAGTTGGAATCCACGTGGAATAAGTCGGAGCCGGACACAGTTGCTGAGGAAGGAGATGTGTCTGTGAAAGTGAGTTTTAGTAGAAACCTGATCAAACACTCTCTCTTCAGCAGCACCGACTCTCTCTACTTCAGAGCTGTCCTGGTCCGCAGTTCCATTTCATCCTTCGCCTCATCCGGCGCTTCAACAAAAAACTTTTTTCCTTCCTTTCAGGTGTCAAGGACCGCAAGTTTCAACAACTCTTAGATACCAACACCTCTCCCGATCCTTCTTCCCCTTCACTTTCCTCTGACCCCATCCCTCCCTCCAATCTCTTTGTCGTGTTTTCACCATTCACTCTGACCTTCCCCTCTCTGACCCCGAACGTCAGTCCTCAGCAAAGGACTCAGCTTCATCCCCTTATGCCCCCACCTCAATGAGTTTCGAGCTGGACTCGATGCTGAGCTCTTCTTCCGTCGCCTTCACCTCCGCGCCCATTTCTTTGGCCAGGAGTCTTCCCCCCGCACAGCGGACCCTTTCTCCCATCTTCAGATTTCTCATTCAACCTGGACCCCTCCCTCTATCCTCTTACCCTCTCTTGATTTTTTTCATTGGGAACTGCCGGCGTGACATCGGCCGTCTCAATTTCTCTGCTCCCTTCACTCACTCTGACCTCCCTCCCTCTGAACTTGCAGTGCTCCATTCTCTCGAGTCCAACCCTGACATTGTCATTAAACCTGCTGACAATGGCGGCTCTGTTGTTGTTGTGAGGTGAGTAGACCTCTACCTTGCGGAGGCTGAACGCCAACTCTCGACATCCTCCTACCTTCCCCAGGACCGTGATCCCACCACCCAACATCAATCCATCGTTTCGCAGACCATCACAGATCTCATCTCCTGTGGAGAACTTCTCCCCACGGCCTCCAACCTCATAGTCCCCCAAGCCCGCTTCTACCTCCTTCCCAAGATCCAAAAACTGGACTGTCCCAGGAGATCCATCGTCTCAACCTGTTCTTGCCCCGCGAAACAAATTTCTTCCTATTTCGACTCTTCTTTCTCTCCCGTCGTCCAATTTATTCCGATCTCTATCCGCAACTCATCCGATGCCTTCCGCCACTTGAACAATTTCCAGTTCCCCGGCCCTAACCCTCTCCTTTTCACCCAGGACGTCCAGTCCGTCTACACCTCCATCCCCCAACAGGACGGCCTGCGGGCCCCCTGCCTCTTCCATGAACGAAGGTCCAACCAATCCCCATCCTCCACCACCCTCCTCTGCCTGGCTGAACTTGTGGGAGAGGTGGAACATTCTTTGTTCCAGTCCTACTCAGGTCCCCTCCCTCACCTCTTTATCCGGTACATTGATGACTGTATCGATGTCACTTCCTGCTCTCGCCCCAGTCAAGTTTGCTTCCAATTTTCACCCTTCCCCTCGCCTTCACACGGTCCATCTCCGAACCTTCCCTTCCCTTCCTCTTTCTCCATTTCCGGGGATAGGCTGTCAACCAAAATCTATTATAAGTCCACCGACCCGCACAGCTACTTTGATTACACTTCCTCCCACTCCGCTTCCTGTCAGGCCCCGATTCCCTTCTCTCAGTTTCTCCATCTCCGTTGTGTCTGTTCTGGCGATGCCACCTTGCGCACCAGTATTTCCGATATGTCTTCCCTTTTTCTCAACCTAGGGTTCCCCTCCACTGTCGTTGACTGGGCCCTCGACTGTGTCCATCCGATTTCCTTCACTTCTGCCCTTTCCCATTCCACTCCCTCCCAGTACCACGGTAGGTCCCCCTTGTCCTTACCTTCCACCCCACCAGCCTCCACATTCAATGTATGATCCTCCGCCATTTCCACCACGTCCAAGCGCGATGCCACCACCAAAAACACCTTCCCATCCCCTCCACTTTCAGCATTCCGAAGGGACCGTTCCCTCCACGACACCCCGGTCCACTCTTCCATCACCCCCAACACCCGATCTCCTCCCCACGGCACCTTCCCATGCGAGTGCAGGAGATGCAACACCTGCCCTTTCACCTCCTCCCTTCCCACCTTCCAGGGTCCCAAACATTCCTTCCAGGTGAAACAGCAATTTATTTGTAATTGCTTTGCTGAACACATCCGCTCAGTCCACAAGCGTGACCCTGAGCTTCCGGTCTCTTGCCATTTTAATTCCCCGTCCCAATCCCACTCTGACCTCTCTGTCCTCGGCCTCCGACTCCGTTCCAATGAAGCTCAACATAAGCTCGAGAAACAGCACCTCATCTTTCGATCAGGCTCTTTACAACCTTCTGAACTCAACATTAATTTCAATAACTTCAGATCTAAAACACTGATCACATTTTTTTCGGAGATCAAGTGCTGGTTATGGTTCTAATGTTGCCATTTACAGCTCCTCTAGACCCATCTTTTGTTTCTTCACTTGTCCCATTACCACCCTCCTTGCCTTGCACCATCATCCCTTTTGTTATTTAATCACTCCTGCCCTCCACCCGATCAGAGACCTTCCCTTTTGTTCTTTCCTCCCCTCCCCTTCCTCCCCCATCCCTTTTCCTGACTCTGTACTTGCTTAAAAACTGTTTAATCTTCAACCTTTTCCAGTTCTGACAAAGGATTATCGACCTGAAACGTTAACTCTGTTTCTCTCTCCACAGACGCTGCCTGACTTGGTGATTATTTACAGCATTTTCTGTTTTTATTTCAGATTTCCAGCATCCGCAGTATTTTGCTTCTAATATCTCCTTCTGTGGCTCGGTGTCAAATTTTGTTTAAAAAAATCTCCTGTGAAGCGCCTTGGGACGTTTTGCTACGTTAAAGGCACTATTTAAATAGTTCAGGCAGAAACTCAGCCACAGAAGTGTGGCGCCGTGATCGTATAGTGGTTCGTACTCTGCGTTGTGGCCGCAGCAACCTCGGTTCGAATCCGAATCACGGCATAGTGTGCGCTGCTTCTTTTGTTCTCTCCCGCGCTTGCGAATATAAAACAATATATCAATATTTAACACATGAGAAAAACATTTTTTGTTGTGTCGAAAACCTATTTATTCCATCAAATCCCACCTCTCTCACATGCCTGTACTTGATGTTCCACAGTTCAAACCCGCCTCTTCTCCCAGCTTTTTCTTCCTTCCACAGTCAATAGGCCGCCTTTCCTTTCCTCCTTCCATTTCATGCGGCATTGCCGACTCGAACATTCACTTTCACGATCTCACTCCTTTAATTTTGCTCTGCTCCGACCGCTGTTTCTATTGGGCACATGTCCCATTCGCACCAATGTTCATTTGTACCTTGAAATCAGTCGATACATTTCGATCTGCGTGACCGCTCGACAGACAAACACGACGAAAGCAGGGCTGGTCTCTGGAAAGACAGCCGCCCGATTGTACACGCAATTTACTTGGGGAATCTTGTGATCCAGGGGATGGTAACTGAAGAACTGGTTTTTGTTTTGATGCTTTTTCGCTCTTTTCTCTCAGCAGTTGAGTTGTGTGAGTGACGGGCAGCGCTGCAGAGCTGCGAATGGCGGTTGAAAGGTTCACATTTGGCAAGTTGGGGCGGTGCAGTAAGATCGGAAGTGTTCCGCCTTGATCTGAATAGTTCTGTTGAAACCTGTGATTGAATCGAGTAGAGGATAAATGTAAAGAGCGCCTGTGGGGAAAAAGGAGCGAGTACAGGCCATGAGCGAAAGGTCTTTCAAATTCTCGTGGCGCAGGACGCTGTGTGCGGAAACGGCAGATTTTAAAGCGCGTGTGTAGGAAAGTAAAGTGCGATCTTGTGTGTGAGAAGAGCACAAGAAAGTTGTGCTTGAAGCTGCGCCCTTGAGGCAAGTTGCAGGTTGTCAGGAAAACTGCGATAGTGAAAGCTCAAAAATAAACCCAGAAACTGCTGGCAACACTCAGCAGGTCAGGTAGTATCTGTGGAGAGATACTCAAGTATTTATCCAATTCTCCTTTTAAAGTTACGATTGAATCGAGCTCCACCATCCTTTAAGGCAGTGCGTTCCAGATCATAACAATTCGCTGTGTAAAAAAATCTCCTTATTTCCCTTCTGGTTCTTTTGCCAATTATCTTAAATCTGCGTCCGTTGGTTGCCGACCCTCCCGCCAGTGGGTGAAGTTTCTCCTTATTTACTCGATCAAAACCCCTCTTAATTTTGAACACGTGGATTACTTCTACCCTTAACCTTCATTGCTCGAAGCAGAACAATCCCAGGTTCTCGAGTCTCTCCACACAACTAAACCCCATCCCTGGTATAATTCTGGTAAATCTCCTCTCCATCCTCTCCAAGACCTTGACCTCCTTAATAAATTATAGTGCCCAGAATTGGACACAATACTTCAGATGAGGCCTGAACAATGATTTATAAACGTTTAACATAACTTCCTTGCTTTTGTGCTCTATTTCTCTATTATTAAGCCAAGGAACCGGATGCTGTTTCAACGGTTTCACAAACTTGTGCTGCCACAGTCAAAGATGTTGATGAAAACTGTCGAAACTTAACACTATACAAATGCATTAACACCCAAACAAGTAGTACAAGGAGAAACTTTATTGAACCCCAACTTGTATACAAGTGGAAGTGCACCTCAAACAATGGTTGAGGGTGCAACTTCGCCGAGTCAATGAAACAGCTCATGTTTATACAATTCATTCGGCAACGCCCACCTGTTACAGAATATGGGCGTACACGTACATTCTTTATTTGCTCAGGTAGTTGGTCAATCAAGTAGTGAGCCAGCCCCCGAACATCCATAGCCATCACGTAGGCCTGAGCAGATTTCAGCTACTTTCTTTCTCTCTACATTCCTTTTCCTTGTTATAAGTAAGGCTTCATGGCCATTCATCAACTCTATTATTATTATATTCTGTCCTTATCTCAAGGAAGGCCAGGCTGTGCTAGGCCTAATTATCAACATACCAAGGCTCAAACGCAATTACACAATTGTGCTTACTTTGTGTTTGTGGCTAATCCTATCATGTGAGTTAATAAAGAGTTAATATGGTCACGTATCCCTTCATGCACTTCCACAAAATTACCAGTAACACATTGGGTGAGAACGGATAACACAGCACAGGCCGGGATGGCGGAGAGAGACAGAGACACGTGTTGTGATACGTAACTTTTTATAAACACCAGTTTATTTCACTCCGTGTCCAGAACAGTGTGATCTCCCCTGTATTCAGACAGAGTGCAATGTATTGAATTGTCTCTTGGATCACACGGGGTGGTCGACGGGGGTCTGTGTGCGGAGGGTTCGGGGGGTGAGATCTGATTCCCGCCCTCTTCTAGATTGAAAGGAGAAAAGAATGAATGAGAGAGAGAAGCGATGTGGGAGAAGGGATGATGGAAGAATTTGTCCATGAACCTGATTTAAGTTGCCCAAAAACAAGATAATATTAAGATATCATCAGCAGAAAATTAATACAAGCTGTAAAACAAAAGCTAAATACTGCAGATGCTGGAAATCTGAAGTAAAAACAGAAAATGCTGGAAATACTCAGCAGGTCAGGCAGCATCTGTGGAGAGAGTTCTGATGAAAGGTCATCGGCCTGAAAGGATGTTTCTCTCTCCACAGATGCTGCCTGACCTGCTGAGTGTTTCCCGCATTTTCTGTTTGTATTATTAACATAACCTGAGCTCTGTCGTGCGTTTGTTGGTCGATTCACTGATAAAACTGGGAATTGAGGGGAAGCTGGTTCATGGCGAACCCCAGCTCTGAATCCCCCCGGCAGACAGTTCAAGGAATGTTTAATATAAATGAGATTCAACGACAGGATCAGAAAATCTCTCCTTGATGGTCGGTCTCATTCTCCCGAAGTGAGGAATGAGCGGGAGGGGCAATTCCACCCGGGGTTATATTTTATTCCAAGAGGATGACCCAAAGACCAGTTTGATGTGGGGCTGAAATAGCTCAGTTGGGAGAGCGTTAGACTGAAGATCTAAAGGTCCCTCACTCGATCTTGGGTTTTGGCAGTTTTGGGTTATTTTGTTTCTTCTTCTTTGGGCCGATTCTCGAACATTTATTTACACTGACATTTTTACCCGACACTGAACGGTTGGGGATGGAATAGAGAGACATCAAGGATGTCTGTATTTAGCTTTTATTTCTCTATTTCCTTCTGCCTTTCTCTCTGGTTTTTGTTTCTCTCGGTGCCCGATGAACATTTGATTTGATGCATTTGTCCTAAACTGATGCCTTTTCTACATCTCAGGGCGGTCAGTCACGCTCTGTCTGTCTGTTACTGCTTGTGACCATTAACGGGAACAGGCCGCGAGTTAAACATTTATCAGCAAACCGCCAGAGAGATAACACAGCGGGAATAAAACACATTGCCTCACATTGTTAGACACCGAGTGACACAGATTGTAATGTGTGTCAGTAAACAGACCCGGAAAACAGAGTCCGAGAAAGGAAAGAAATAGAGAGATAGAAAAGAGTCATAAAAAGAAAGAAAACCCTTTCTCCACCCCAACAACAACAACAACTTGCATTTATATCGCGCCTTTAACGGAGTAAAACGTCCCAAGGCGCTTCACAGGAGCGATTATCAAACAAAATGTGACACGGAGCCACATAAGGAGATATTGGGACAGGTGAGGTCGGTTTTAAGTGTCTTAAGGGAGGAGAGAGAGGTAGAGAGGCGGGAGGTTTAGGGAGGGAAATCCAGAGCTTTGGGCCCAGTCGGTTGAAGGCACGGCCGCCAATGGTGGAGCGATGAAAATCGTGGATGCGCAAGAGGCCTGAATTGGAGGAGTTCAGAGATCTCGGAGGGTTGTCGGGGTGGAGGAGGTTACAGAGATAGGGAGGGGCGAGGTCATGGAGGGATTTGAAGACGAGGATGAGAATTTAAAATTTGAGATGTTGGTGGACTGGGAGCCAATGTCGGTGGTTTGAATGTTTGGGGGCGGGGCTGTGATAAATATCGAGATATAATATAATGATCCCACTTTTCAACTACCCCGAATTATTACAATGCTGACCTGGAACAATCTAGAACATACCGCAAAACAGGACATTAAGATCAATGGTCACTTTAGCAAGGAGTTTAAAAGATTCTCCTCAGAAGGAGAAGGCTCAAGAAACGGACTGTGAACATTTCATGACGGCCGATTTATTTGTGTCCAGGGACAGGGATGAGACACATGAAATGTTTCACACATTTCAAATCTCCGCGGTCAGACTGCCGATTGTTTATTGATCAGTAAGATGGCTGGTAATAATCTGAGACCCAGTGAAGAGGTGAGAACAGAGCAGCAGGGAATGATCCCAGAACAATAGGAGCCAGCAGCTCACCGTCTGGTCCCTGTGTCAGGGACAATACACAACACCTCAGCTCCAGACCAGGAACAGAGAGCTGCTGCTAACGTGGCCCAGCCCTCGCAAACTGCTGGAACTGTGGGATGGAAATCAGACTTTGGGTCTCGGAGGCTGCTTTAGGGGCTCAGTGGCTCATCGAAAGAATAATTTCTATTAAAGAGCAGGGCTCTGCTCCATCACAGACTGATACTGTACAGTACATGGCAGAGTAAAGCTCCCTCTACACTGTGCCATCAAACATTCCGGGGGCAGGTGCATCAAGGGTTCGATCAAGATTAAATCTCCCTCTACACAGTCACAGAGGATGTCATTTGTGACTTTGACAAGGGCCGTTTCAGGACAGTGGCAGGAGTGGAAACCTGATTGGAGGGTTTCAAACATGGTGTTGTGGGAAAGATGGACATGGATTTGGGAGGCGACAACACTTTGAAGAGGAAAGGGAGGTGGGAGATGGGGTGGTAGTTTGCAAGGACACAGGGGTCAAGGGTGGGTCTTTTATGAAGGAGGGTGATGATGGAAGATTTGATCGGGAGGTGGACCGTACCTGAGGAGAGGAGAACATTAACAATGTCAGCTGACATGGGGCCAGGAAGGGAGGTTGGGTGGTCAGCAGTTTGGGGTCGAGGGAGCAGGAGGTGGGTCTCATGGTCAAGAGAGCTCAGAGAGGGCATGAGGGGAGGTAGGAGAGAAACTTGGTGGGCTCGGGGAAGGGAGGGGAGCTGCAGAGGCAGCTGAATGAATGGTCTCAATCTTAGTCACACCCCCCATGACTGTCTTTCAATTTACCTTAAATCTTTCTCTTCTGGTTATTAACCCTTCCATCACTGGAAACAATTTCTCCTTAAATACTCTGTCAATACCTTTCATAATTGTGAATACCTCCTTTGAATCGTCCGTTAACTTTCCGGTTGTAGTCTCAGTGCCCTTCTTGCTAGTCGGTTTTTCAGTTCCCATATGGTCTAGCGGTGAGGATTCCTGGTTTTCACCCAGGCGGCCCGGGTTCGACTCCCGGTGTGGGAATTGTGAACTTTTAGTCCCAGCCTCCCAATTTGCCTGCAGTCCGGACTGTGGCTGCTTCTGAATTCGCACCACAATCACACTGAGAAATGAGGCAAACCACAGCACTTGAAGGGACAGTGCACCAAAAACCCAGTCCCACAAGCTGAAGGGAAGCAAGCAACAATGTCCCGACAGGTCACTCAGCAGCTCATGGCCAAGTGTCTGACTGCAGTCCTTTTATTATTTACTGTAAAACCCGAGTCTGAGTGAAACACGCACAGAACAATCTGGAAACACTCAGCGGGTCGGGCCCCATCTGCGGAGAGAACGGACCAATTAACTGAGAGTCTCAATGAGACAAGGAAAGAGACACGGCCCACTGTGAGAAACAAGGAACTTGCATTTGTATAGCACCTTTCACATCCTCAGGACATCCCAACGCACTTCACTAGAAGTTCAGTCACTATCGTTATATAAGAGAACGTAGCAGCCAAGTTGTGTACAGCAAGATCCCACAAACAGTGATGATATATTGAGCAGACCTCCTGTTTGTTGGGTGCTGATGGTTGGGGAAAGAATATTGGCCAGGACACCGGGAGAACTCCCTGCTCTTCACAAATTACCACTTAACACCTCATTCAAAGGACAGCACCTCTCACGATGCAGCTCCCTCTCAGAACGACACAGTCAGTCTGGATCATGTGTCCCAGTCCTGGAACGGGAGCTGGAACCCACACCCTTCGAAACACCAGCCTGACTCCCTGGGGTTACTCTCACCCCCGGCTCGTCATGAAACAGACTGTGCCACTCCCAGAGTAACTGATGACCACAGCCTCAGCCCTGGGTCCCGGTCTTCACCATAACCGCAGCCTGTTACCGCTCATAGAAAGTGGCGTGGGATTCCTGAGTTCATTCTGTGATGTGCATTGGGGGAGTGGGACAACATGGATTGATCTTGCATCGAGCCGGGAAGGACTCGATGGGCCAAATGGCCTCCTTCCGTGCTGTAACCTTTCTATGATTCTTTGATTCGATGTGGATGGAGAGGGATACAAGGATGTGATCAGAGATGGCCTTATCCATGATTGACACGATCGTGAGTAGAGAGGCCACGTGATTGCAAGGTCGAGGGGGCGGCCATGAATATGGGTCGGGGAGTTTCTATGCGGGGAGAGATTAAGGCAAGATAAAGAATCACATAATAGACTTGTTGGCAAAATTGAAGCCCATGGGATTAAACGGACAATGGCAGCGTGGATACAAAACTGGCTAAGGGGCAGAAAATAGAAAGTAGTGGTGAACGGTTGTTTTTCAGACTGGAGGCAAGTATACAGTGGTGTCCCCCAGGGCTCGGTATTGGGAGCACTGCTCATTTTGATATATACTAATGACCGGGACTTGGGTGTACAGGGTATAATTTCAAAGTTTGCAGATGGCACGAAACTCAGAAATGTAATAAACAATGTTGAGGATAGTAACAGACTTCAGGAGGACATAGACAGACTGGTGAAATGGGCAGAAACATGGCAGATGAAATTTAATGCAGAGAATTGTGAAGTGATACATTTTGGTAGGAAGAATGAGGAGAGGTAATATAAACTAAATGGGACAATTTTAAATGGAGTGGGGGAATAGAGAGACCTGGGGGTGTAGTTACACAAATCTTTGAAGGTGGCAGGACAAGTTGAGAAGGCTGTTAAGAAAGCAAATGGGGCCCTTGGCTTTATTAATTGAGGCATAGAATACAAAAGCAAGGAATTGATACTAAACCTTGATAAAATACTGGTTAGACCTCAGCTGGAGTATTGTGTTCAATTCAGGACACCAAACTTTAGGAAGGATGTCAAGGCCTTAGAGAGGGTGCAGAAGAGATTTACGAGAATGGTGCCAGGAATGAGGGACTTCAGTTATGTGGAGAGACTGGAGAAACTGGGGCTGTTCTCCTGAGAGCACAGAACGTAAAGGGGAGATTTGATAGAGGTGTTCAAAATTGTGAAGGGTTTTCATAGAGGAAAGAAGGAGAAACTTTCCAGTTGTAGAAGGGCAGTTACAACACGGGTTAGATAGAGAGCAAAGCTCCCTCGACACTGTCAAATCAAACACTCCCAGGGAGGGTACAACACGGGTTAGATATACAGTAATGCTTCCTCTACTGTGCAGTTTAGATCCCGCCTCAGATTTCAGATAAAAGGTTGGTTTCCTGGACACTCTGCTGGTGTCTCTCTGCATCTCTGCACCTCGTTACACCGCTCTCTACTTCCCTCTGCTGGTGTCTCTCTGCATCTCTGTACCCAGTTACACCGCTCTCTACCTCCCTCTGCTGGTGTCTCTCTGTATCTCTGTACTCAGTTACACCGCTCTCTACCTCCCTCTGCTGGTGTCTCTCTGTATCTCTGTACTCAGTTACACCGCTCTCTACCTCCCTCTGCTGGTGTCTCTCTGTATCTCTGTACTCAGTTACACCGCTCTCTACCTCCCTCTGCTGGTGTCTCTCTGTATCTCTGTACTCAGTTACACCGCTCTCTACCTCCCTCTGCTGGTGTCTCTCTGTATCTCTGTACTCAGTTACACCGCTCACTGTCTCCATCTTTTTTTCTTTTCTTTTTTTTCCTTTCTTTCGAATGAAACTTATGAAATAGGACAATGGAAGTGATTGAATGAAAGGAGGATTCTAAAGACATTGAGTTTTTTTTCTGAAAGACATCCAATCGTATCACAACAGCGACTCATTGAATTGGAGTCAGGTGACTGCAGGTTTTGTATAAAAGGTGCTGGTTGGTGGATAAAGTGATCGTTGAGTTGTTTGGTATCATGGGGGATTTTGTGGTGAGAGGTTTGTTCTCGGTGCTGGTGTTAGTTGGAGTGGTTTGTTGCTCTGATATTTGGCAACAGTTTAGAGGGCAGAGATTTCCATGGAGAAGAGTAAAACCCACCCCTGTCCCTCCCTTTGGTTCCCATTTCAGTGTGTCTGAGGGGAGAAGTCTGTCTCCACTGCAGACTGTGATGGTGCAGTGTGGAGAGCAGAACCTGCTGGTGAGGGTAGACATGGATTTATTTAGAACCAGGCACCTGATTAAAGCTGCTGACCTGACCCTGGGGACAGCAGGTTGTCGGCCAACTGGGATCTCCTCTCAGAACCACACTGTCTTCTTTGACTATGGGCTCCATGAATGTGGTAGCAGATTGCAGGTAATGTGATTCCTCAACTCTTGCTCCAATTTCACTGTGTGGATTACTGCCCACTCTGAGCTCATTAACATCAGGTGAAATTCCAGCCACTGAGGAGATCCCTGAATGAAATCAGTGTATAAATTCTTGCCCACTGTTAAATATCACCCTGTGTGAAACTACTTTCTTTATATTGACATGTTAATCTTAGCTTTATATTTAAAAAGAACTTCAACTTGTCACTGAGGGACTGCATCTTTCTTAAATGGGTCATTACCACTCTCTAACTCTGAGATTCAATTCTATTGACCTTGAACCTTCACCTACATTTCTCCAAACCACTCTGTTCTCTTGTGCCTCAATTGATTTATCTTTTCTGTTCCTTCCTGTGGATATTCTGGCCTGTTGCCTCAACTTGTGGTCAATGAATGTTCAGTGTGGAAGTTCCTGTTGAGACTGCTCTTAAATGATGAAACAAGTGGAATAATAATTGTATCCCAATGTATTAAAGGGGAACTCCACTTTTGGTTATTACACCTGCCAATCCCCTTGTTTTAATGGACACAGATGAGATTTAAAAGTGATGTGTTTTGTGCTCCATATCAGGGGTAACTTGAAGCCCCTTAAGGTGAAAGCTCTATTCTATATGGGAAAGAATGCTCATCAAATCTGGCAGTGCCAATCATTTCAGGGTTTCTGACTGCAGGCCTGAAGTCCCCTGTAATAGAAGGTGGACTGAGTCGAGTAACAGAGGCTACTCCAGGCAACTTCAACCAATGGTGGAGCTGCTTCAATCATGTGTCATTGAGGAACAACTGAAACTCCTCAAACTGCTGCTTAACAGGGCAGGAAAATGACCAGAAATAGCTTTTGTCCAATGAGACCAGCTCTTCATTCCTTAACCTGATGTCTTTCAGATGGCTGGAGATTTCCTGGTCTACACTACCCACCTGAACCACACCCCAAATGCTCGTGGATCTGTCATTGTGAGAACTAATGGAGCCATCATTCCCATTGAGTGCCACTATTTTAGGTAAGAATCTTTACTCTGTGGCAAGTAAGGTCTACAGCAGGTGCAGTTCTATGAAGTTGTCCTGAAATTATCTACTGTCCTTCCAGGAAGGGCAATGTGAGCAGTGACCCTATCAAGCCCACCTGGATCCCATTCAGCTCGACCAAGTCTGGAGAAGGGCTTCTGTCATTCTCACTGCGTCTTATGAACGGTATGTGATGGGTGGATGGGGAGTGCTTTTCTGTCGTTTCCCACTGGGAGTTACACCCACTGTCTCCAACCCTTGTCCTCTTGTACTTCAGATGACTGGCTTACAGAGCGCACCTCGACTGTCTACTACCTGGGTGACCTCATTCACATTGAGGCCTCTGTTTCAATGACCAACCACATGCCCTTGAAGCTCTACATTGACAGCTGTGCAGCAACATTGAGCCCAGACAAGGATTCCACCCCAAGATACAACATCATTGACTACCATGGGTAAGGAGCTCTCTGCTTTCTCCAGCTGGTTATGTCTCAATAGGTTCACTTTATTCACTTTGTCCCTTTTTTAATCTTTCTTCAGTTGCCTCCTGGACAGCAAAGCTGGGGACTCCTTTTCAACCTTTGTGTTGCCAAGAGGTGAACGTGAGCTGGACAAACTCCAGTTTGATCTGGATGCATTCCGCTTCTTTGGAGATGACCGTTCCTTGGTAAGAGGAAGCCAAACATTGGGTTCCCCATGTTGGGAGGAGGTCACTAAATAACAACTTGTATTGAATGTGTCCCTCAGATTTTCATCACCTGTCACCTGAAAGTTGCTGCAGTGGATCAGAGAGATTCAATGAACAAAGCTTGTACTTTCCAGAATATGTAAGTTCCCTCTCTCGCTCAGGGATGTGTTGTATTAAAGGGTGATGGACAACCTGGTTGATAAACTGATTCTCTGGTTTAGCTGGACCCCATTAGAAAAATCTACCAATGATGTGTGCGCCTGTTGTCATCTGGGCAGCTGTAGTGCCACGAGGGAATTCCGACTTGATTCCAGAGGAAGGAGGGATCTTGCATCTGGACCTGGTAGGACATTGATCCCCTCTATGTTGGAGGTCACCCTTTACCCTCTCTAACTGGAATGTTTGATATTGCAGGGAGTGATGCTGAATTGAAGTGGGAGGGTGAGGCCTCACTTGGACCCCTGGTCATTCTGGATCCTGATGTGACAGACCTGGCAACTGAGCCCCTTAATGAGGTTGAGCAAAGGATGCAGGAGAGGTCTCCGGGTGGTGAGTTGGTTGACTGCTAGTTTCCATTTTCCCCTCAGTATTTCCTTCACTAACCATTGGTTTCTTGTTGCTTTTTAGGTGTGGAGTCTGAGGTGGTCCTGATCCTGGCCCTGACTGTGACCGCTGTCTCTCTGATCTCTGCTTCTTTGATCGCCTTGTTCCTGTACAGGAAACACAAGCAAACCCAGTTCAACTAGTTATCAAATGACCAATAAAGCAGTGACTACTTATATCTTCTAATGGCTGGTTGCTCATTTTTCATTATCTGGTTCCAATCAGCATGCAACAAGTGCTCAATACTGTTCGTAACACACTGCACTCCTCCACAGTTCCTCCTGTTAGTGAAATGGGTTGAAATGGGTCCATGTAAGTAGTGGCAGAATGGCTGGTAATAGTGTTTCCAGGCCCTGTCCAGGGATGGCTGCAGCAATGGGTGTAGGCTTGCCAGGCCCTCATTGTGCAGGTCAATGAACTCTGAAGGGACAGTGGGACTGGCCTGGGGTACTGGTGCCGGCTGGTTGACGGCCCAATCATTCCCTTGGTGTCCCGTGGCCATTGATCACTCGAATCCCACACGGGCTCCAAACTCCAGTTAAACTTTCCCTTTTGGAGCTCATTGTCCAAACACCAATAGTATTGAAAGTTGGTGGACTTGGAACTCCTCCAAGATTGAAGATCTCTGCCTCTGGTGTAAAGATTCTTGTTTAGTGGGGGTGGGGCTCCAGGTAGATTTCAAATGTTCAGTTTCATGGTTAATGTACACGGGGGGCAATGTTGTGCCCATTGGGTCCAGGCACAGTGAGTGTGAGGGACGGGGAGCCCAGCGGTTGTGATTTAACTCTGTTGGATTTGAATTTCACCTGTCCTCTTGTGAGCACAGATTGAAGTTTCTTTATCCTCAGCTTCCCCTCACGACAGGCCCTCAAGATTGTCTTGTAAGTAGTTCGTCCTATTTTCAAATTACATTGTTTATCATTCACTGTATTTGAAGGGTGGTCATCGGAACAGGAGCAGGTCACTTAGCCCCTCGAGCCTGGTCCACCATTCAATGAGATCATGGTTGATCTGTGACATAACTCCATATACCTGCCATAGTCATATCCCTTACCTTTTGTTGCTTAACAAAATTTTAAGCTGAGATAATAGATTTAACAATTGAGCGAGCATCAACTGCCCTTTGTGGAAGAGTGTTCCTAACTTCTCCCACTCTTTCCGTGTCGAAGTGTCTCTTCACTTCACTCCTGAAAGTCCTGATTCTATTTTTTAGGTGATGTCCCCTGGTCGCGAAACTGGCTGTTTTTATATCTTTACAGTGAATTGGGTCCAATCCATGTCTGGGACACCCTTGCCTTGTGAAATACTGAAATTTGTTCATAAAATATTCAGATTAATAAGAGAATGTTTAACTTTACTGAGCTGAGTTTTTCTTTCTGGTAAATCAGACATTCAGGGGGTCTATTAAACAGGATGGGAGCTGTTAGCAGTAAACACCCTCGCTTCAGACAACATTCTTTGGCAGGTGGAAACCACTTCTCCATTTAAATCAAATCATAGTAATATTTTACTTAAGCTATAATCACTGAATGTTAGTGTTTAAACATAGCAGGAGATCCAGGCTCGTTCTGTTAAAGTAGAATAACAATAAGTTAGTGGGAACTTTTAACAATAGCAATTCATTTCTGCTCACTGTACACACTGAAGGTGATTTTTCTTCCAGTGGAAACTACAGTCAGACGGCCCCTCCTCACTTTCGCTCTGAGCTTCCTCACACTATTGATAAATAGTGTTTGGAAACTTTAAACCCAATAGATGACAATACATTCAAGTGCAGTGTTGGTCCATCCTACCCTCTTCTGACTGTTGTCTGATTTACATGTAAACATTTCAGGGAGACTTTACAAAGTGGCCAGGTCACCAGGAGAACTACTTTGGGATATTTTTACAATGTTGCAAAAAATACCATGTAGAAATGCTTCAAGAATTCATTCTCAATGAAGCTTAGGATCTTGCAGTGCAGAAACAGGTGACTTTCCTCTCCCCTCATCCAATTTAATGATCCTCTGTTCCAAGGTCCCTATACCACTCCAATTTAAAATAATTCATGGAGTCTGTCTGAACAACACTTTCAGGCAGAGCTCTACATTGTTTCTTTCCTCTCTGTAAAGATTTTTTTTGAATCATGAACAAGTATCTTTTGCCATGTCACATTTGACACTAGGAGTTATAGAATCATAGAAATTTACAGCACAGAAGGAGGCTATTCGGCCCATTGTGTCTATGCCAGCTGAAAAAGAGCTATCCAGCCTAATCGCACTCTTGGTCTTGGTCCGCAGCCTTGTCGGTGACGGCACTTCAAGTGCACATCGAAGTACTTTTTAAAAAGCGAATTGGGTTTCTGCCTCTACCACCCTTTCAGCCAGTAAGGTCCATACCCACACCACCCTCTGGGTGAAAAAAATTATCCAGAGATCCCCTCCAATCCTTCTACCAATTATTTGAAATATATGCCCCCTGGTTATTGGCCTCTCTGCTAAGGGATATAGGACCTTAATATCCTTTTTTTATTTGTTCATGGGATGTGGGTGTCGCTGGCAAGGGCAGAATTTATTGCCCATCTCCAATTGTCCTTGGGAAGGTGGTGGTGAGCTGCCTTCTTGAAGTGATGCAGTTCGTCTGTCCCTCAATAATTTAAGCACCTCAATTAAATCCCCCCTCAGCCTCCTCTGTTCCAATGAAAACAACTCCAGCCGATCCAATCCTTCCTCACAGCTAAAATTCTCCACTCCTGGACCATCCTTGTAAATCTCCTCTGGACCCTCTCTGGTTCAATCCCATCTTTCCTGTAATGTGGTGACCTGAACTGGACACGGGTTAAATTTATTAGTCCGCCTGTTCCCACAGGTCCCAGTCGAGTTTCTTCATTCCTTTCCTTGGTTCAATCCGTCATTCACCGATTGGTTTATGACCGGTCACCACCTCCTGTGATTTCCCCAATTGGCTGCCCCTCTTCTCAGAGATTCTCTCGCTCCACAGACCACCTGCACTCTGTCGGTTCCACCAATCCGGGAAGCTTCACCTGTGATTGGATGAACTCGGTGACCCGGGCCCGTCATGGCGGCCGAATCTCCCACAATGCAGAGCGGCAGAGAAAAGGCCCCATCTGTGAGACAGGCCGCGCTGCACTCTGGGAGAATGTTCGCACATGCGCACATCACCCGCCGGATCAGCGACCGCTTCCTGTTGTGTCGCGAGACAAACTTTCCGTTTTTTCGGTTGAGAACGAGCGGTTTTTATTGTGACGGAAACTGACGTCACTTTTCCTTTGAATCGCGCGGTTTGATTTAAATAAACGGCGCACATGCGCAGTGTGGCGCGTCCCTCTTAAAGGGCCCTGGACCGGCCGAGAGTCCCCGAGCCCGGGGACAGGACCGAGAGACGGGCAATGGGATTAGAGCGGAGGGCGGCCCCGGGGAGGGGGAACTTGCATTTCTCCAGCGCCTGTCACATCCTCAGGACCACCCAAAGCCTCGCAGCCAATGGGGGGCTTTGGAAATGAGGTCACTGTTGTAATGTGGGCAGCCATTTTGTGCACAGCAAGATCCCACAAACAGCAATGTGATAAATGACCAGATAATCTGTTTATAGGTGTTGGTGGAGGATTAAATATTGGCCAGGACACCGGGGAGAACTCCCCTGCTCTTCTTCGAATAGTGTCACGGGATCTTTTACATCCACCTGAGGGGCCGGACTGGTTTAACGGCTCGTGGAAAAGACGGCCCCTCCGACAGTGCAGCACTCCCTCAGTACTGCACTGGAGTGTGAGCCTAGATTTTGTGCTCAGGTCTCTGGAGGGGAGCTTTAATCCACAATCTTTATGATTCTAGGGGTGAGAGAGTGATACAAATGAGCCAAGGCCGACACCGATTACTTCAGAAGGGTCGTTGATTCTTCCTTCCCTTAACACGATGTGATTTTCTTCCACAGGTAAATTCATGCCTGAACTTCCAGGAGTTTTGAGGAAAACCGCGCCGGATTTGAAACAATCTGCTGGAAAATACTTGAGGCTGACTGGAAATCTCTTTGGATGTTCACACGGCCGGGTGGCACCAAGACATTTCGATGAGACTGTGAAGGATGTCAAGTGAAATCAGGGACATGGCGAGCAACGGTGTGAAGGTAACTGGGGGATCCCCGGGGTAATGCCCAGTCTGTTCAGGAGGGCCGTTTAAAAGGAAATGGAACAGTGCGGGGAGAAAGTTGTCTGGGGACCGGAAACAGAGGGTCCGGGTTAATGGGAGTTGCTGAGATTGGAGAAGGGTTGGAAGTGGTTACCCCAGGGGTCAGTGCTGGGCCCACTTTTATTCTCCGTATTTATGGACCATTTAGAATTACATAGAATTTACAGCACAGAAACAGGCCATTCGGCTCAACTGGTCTGTGCTGGTGTTTATGCTCCACACGAGCCTCCTCACACCTCACTTCATCTATCCCTATCTGGATATCCTTCTATTCCTTTCTCCCTCATGTACTTACTGAGCTTCCCCTTAAATGCGTCTATGCTATTCGCCTCAACAACTCCATGTGTTAGCAAGTTCCACATTCCAACCACTCTCTGGGTAAATAATTTCCTTCTGAATTCCTTACTGGATTTATTAGTGACTATTTTATTTTCATGGCCCCTAGTTCTGGTCTCCCCCACAAGTGGAAACTTCTTCTCCACCTCGACCCTATCAAACCCTTTCATAATCTTAAAAACCTCTATCAAGTGCACCCCGCCCCCCGACCCCCCAGCCTTCTCCTTTGTAGAGAAAAGAGCCCCAGTCTGTTCACTTTTTCCTGATAGGTGTCACCTCTCATTTCTGGTGGTATCCTAGTAAATCTTTTTTGCACCTTCTCCGGTGCCTCTATCATTTTTATATGAACCCAAGTGCCTTGTTTGCTTTTTTAATGCCTTATTAACCTGCTTTGCTACTTTTAATTATTTGTGTCCCTGTACCCCGAAATTCCTTTGCTCCTCTACCCCATTTAGACTCTTATTATCCAAGCAGTATGCGGCCTCCTTATTCTTCCGACCAAAATGTACCACCTCACACTTATCTACATTGAAATTCATTTGCCAATTACACGTCCATTTTGCAAATTTATTAATGGTTTCCTGTATTTTGTCGCAGTCCTCTTCAGTATTAACTGTACCTCCCAATTGGGTGTCGTCAGCAAATTTTGAAATTGTACTCCCGATTCCTGAGTCCAAATCATTTATGCAAATAGTGAACAACAGTGTTCCCAGCACCGATCCCTGTGGAACACCACTTCCCACCTTTTGCCAATCTGAGTAACTACCTTTAATCCCTACTGTCTGTTTTCTGTTTTGTAGCCAGCTTGCTATCCATTCTGCTACCTGTTCCCTGACTCCACAAGCTCTGACCTTGGTCATGAGTCCACTATGCGATACCTTATCGAAGGCCTTTCAAGGTTTTCTTTTTCAGATATTTATTCACTTCCTTTTTAAATTCTGCTTCCCTCGGTGTTTCTGGTCGGACATTCCATTGTCCTAAGAACCCTCTGCATCAAAAAGAAAACCAACCTCTCACTTCATTCTTTTGGTCTTAATTTGATGCCCTCCAGTGGAAATAGATTTCCCTCATTTACTTTATCAAAACCCCCTCATAATTTTGATCCCCACTCTCAGATCTTATTTAAACTTCTCTGCTCTCATCAAAAGTTATGTGAAGACTCTCATCCTTGGGATCATCTTAGTGAATCTCTTCTGCCCCTCTCCATGGCCGCGACATTCTTACTAAAGTAATGCACCAAAAACTGGACACAGTATTCTGACTGTGACCTAACCAATGATTTGTCCAGGTGTAGCATCAACTCTTTCCTTTTATACTCTATGCCCCTATTTATAAATCCTCTGATCCCATGGGGTTTTTTGTAAAACAGCTTTATCAACTTGTCCTCCCACTTTTAAAGATTTGTGTATCTGAATCACTAAATCTCTCTGCTCCTCTACTCCTTTTACAGTTTTACAGTATAGTGTCTATTTCCTCTCCTCATTCTCCTCACCTCACATCTCTTCCCATTAAATTCTATCTCACATCTACCTGCCCAATCTGCTCACCTGTCTGCCTCCTCCTGAAGTTGTTGACAATCCTCTTCGTGGTTAATCTCACTCCTTATCTTTGTGGCAGCTGCAAATTTTGACATTGTGCCCCCTACACCCAGGTCCAGATCATTTCTATCCACAGATATTGAGAAAAGCAATGGTGCCAACACTGACCCCGGGGATCACCACGGTTTGAACCCTTCCAGTGCAAGAAACATCTGTTAACCACAACTCTCAATTTTCTGTCCTTTCCCCATCCCCTCTCTCTCCCTCTCTCTCATTTCTTCTCTCCAACTTCTCATATTTCTATCCCTCAGTTCTCATACACAAACAGACTCGCTTCCCCTTTCCTCTCTTTCATACACACAGACTGTTTCTCTCCCTTGTCTCCCGTATCCTCTCTTTTCCTTTCTCACTCTTGTATACACACACCATGGGGTCAATTTTAGGATGGCCGAGCGGGTGCGTTCGTGGCGGGGGGGTTCCTAAAATTGGGGAATCCCGGAGCAGGTCCGGAGCCCGGCTCCAACCTGCCCACTTCTAGTTTCCCCAATGACGCGAATCGGTGCGTGCGCAGCCCCCGCGTGCGGGCCTCCCACCGCCAATTAAAGCCGGCGGGATGACAGTTTAGATAGTTAGGGAGGTACTTGAGGTCGTTGACACACCTCATTGGGAAGAGATTTTAGCAGGGATGTGATTTTGGACTATCCTCAGCGTGTTTCCCATGCTGTGGGAAATACTCCCTGTTGTTGCAGACGTGTTTCAGTCAGCAGCCATTGGAAGATGCAGAGGATTCCTTGACAGTTGGGGGGAATACCTCATTCATTGCAGCAGGGCACTCTGCCACCTCAGACAAAGTTTTGTCTGCCACACCGTTGTATCCACACTCAAAATTATTACATCATACCCTAAACTCTGCTGTCCAAACACATTTACCTACTTTGCGGACCCCCTCACACTCACAGCGTCAGGATGGGGGTGGGGGGTTCCATAGCTGCATTCATCACTCCATTGGAGGACGAGCAACATCACCAGCCTCGCCAGGCACGCCATCCACCTCTGCCACATGGAGCTACACAACACAGTGCTGCGCAACAGGCACCTGCACAAAGTAGTCATGCAACTACACATACACCCACTGTCGGGTGACCGAATGGGTGTCATCAAGGGTTTTCATGGAGAACCTCATGAAAGGGCCTGATTGGACAAGCCAGTCAGGAATGGCCAAGATGTAGCAGTAGTGATGACAATATAATATGTAATGTGAGTTGATCAGAAATCAAATATAAGTAAAAACCATGACAAACCCTCAAACATCCTTGTGC
Source organism: Heptranchias perlo (assembly GCF_035084215.1). Classification (NCBI taxonomy): domain Eukaryota; kingdom Metazoa; phylum Chordata; class Chondrichthyes; order Hexanchiformes; family Hexanchidae; genus Heptranchias; species Heptranchias perlo. The sequence goes on along the minus strand of NC_090359.1, from coordinate 14,986,923 downwards.
ATCCCTTTCATGCTCACGACACGTTTGCCTTATGCTTCCAACTACACATACATGATACATGCCCTGTAGCTGCAGCACAGGTAGTGGCAGGTGGGGCAAGACTGACCGTGAAAGAGATGCATGAGAGTGTGAGTATGAGACAGAGCCATGAGATTGTTTACGGATTGGGTTGAGTGGTAGTGGTGAGATAAATACTGGGGAAGTGAGGAAGTGCATGTAAGATGAGGATGAGGGTTCAGTGGGTGTGAGGAGTATTGTGATTGAGAAGTGTTGGCAGTGCAGAATGAGATGTGGGGTGGGGGCGGTGATTGGCAGACGGAGTGTAGGGGAATGAGTAAGAGTACTCACTTCGGCTGACCTGGTTAGGTCATTGAAGCGCCTCCTGCACTGTATGCGGGTGGGCGATATGTTGGTGGTGCTGGTCACCTCCTCTGCTACCTTGAGCTAGGCCTTCGTGGTGGCAGAGGCAGGCGACTTCCTCCCGTCCGCTGGGTGGAAGATCTCCCTCCTCCTCCTCCTCCTCACCCCATCCAGTAAGATCTGGAGTGAGGCATCGTTAAACCTGGGAGCAGCCTTCCCCCTGGGCCTATTTTCTGCGGCATCAGTCAGTGGAGGATTGCCCCTTTTAAATAGGGCTCCTCCAGCTGACAGCATATGATGCGGGTCCGCAGTCCGCCCACTGTGCAGCTTTCCAGCATGAAACCCAGAAGCCAAGGTAATTGGCTTCAATTTACTTACGATCGCGTGCCAAACCCACATATTTCACTGGGCGGGTTACCCACGCGCCCAGTCGACCCCCCACTGCCAACCCTCCTCCCTCCTAATAGCGAGCCCCATATCTCCCTCCCACCCTACCTCTCAGACTCTCCCTCATCCACATCCAGACTCTCTGAGAGTCTGTCTCAAAGACTCACTCCCTCATACACAGACTCTCTGAGACTCACTATCTCACACTGTTGTACTCAGGTCCTCGGTCTCCTCCTTTATACACAGATTCTCTCTACCATCTCTTGCACAGACACCTAGGGGGTTGATTTTAAACCCCAAGAATCGGCCGGTTGGGGACTGGTGGGAGTTGAAAATAGTTGTGTTTTTGGGTCGCCACCGCAAAATTTTCGGACTTTGCATCCCCAATGGGAAGCCTGTACTTTTACACGCTGACGCTAAACCCAGAAATAAAGCCGAGTTGCGGTCATGACCCAAAAAACTACTTTCAACTCCCACCCGCCCACAACCCACCCGTTCTTGGGGTTTAAAATCACCTCTTTCATACACCCTGACTTGTTCTCCCCTTCGCTCTGACACACAAGCTCTCTGTCCCTTCTTTCACTGATACACTCTCTCCCCTTCTCTCAGATTCTGCCTCCTCTTTTCTCTCTCACACACAGACTCTCTCCACCAATTCCATTGTACACACAGACTCTCTCTCTCCACCAATTCCATTATACACACAGACTCTCCACCAATTCCATTATACACACAGACTCTCTCTCCACCAATTCCATTATACACACAGACTCTCTCTCCACCAATTCCATTATACACACAGACTCTCTCTCCACCAATTCCATTATACACACAGACTCTCTCTCCACCAATTCCATTATACACACAGACTCTCTCTCCACCAATTCCATTATACACACACACTCTCTCTCTCCACCAATTCCATTATACACACAGACTCTCTCTCCACCAATTCCATTACACACACAGACTCTCTCTCCACCAATTCCATTATACACACAGACTCTCTCTCCACCAATTCCATTATACACACAGACTCTCTCTCCACCAATTCCATTATACACACAGACTCTCTCTCCACCAATTCCATTATACACACAGACTCTCTCTCCACCAATTCCATTATACACACAGACTCTCTCTCCACCAATTCCATTATACACACAGACTCTCTCTCCACCAATTCCATTATACACACAGACTCTCTCTCCACCAATTCCATTATACACACAGACTCTCTCTCCACCAATTCCATTATACACACAGACTCTCTCTCCACCAATTCCATTATACACACAGACTCTCTCTCCACCAATTCCATTATACACACAGACTCTCTCTCCACCAATTCCATTATACACACAGACTCTCTCTCCACCAATTCCATTATACACACAGACTCTCTCTCCACCAATTCCATTATACACACAGACTCTCTCTCCACCAATTCCATTATACACACAGACTCTCTCTCCACCAATTCCATTATACACACAGACTCTCTCTCCATCTTTTCTGTTATCTGTGCCCATCTCTCCCACAACCCCAGGACCCGATGGTTTCCATCCCAGTGTAGGTGAGGAAATTGTTGATGCTTCAAGATCTTCCAAAACTCTCTTGATTCAGGAATTGTTCCCTTGGATTGGAAAACTGCCAATATAACTCCATTGTTTAAGGGTAGGGGAAATAAACTAGGAAGTTACAGACCTATTAGTCTAACGTCAGTAGTGGGGAAGTTACTAGAATCTCTTGTTAGGGACAGAGTGACTGAGCATTTGAACAAATATGAGCTGATCGGAGAAAGCCAGCATGGATTTGTAAAGGGTAAGTCATGTTTAATGAACCGAGTTGAGTTTTTTGAGGCGGTAACAAAAGTGGTCGATAAAGGAGTATCTATTGATATTTAAATAGACTTCCAGAAGGCATTCGACAAGGTTCCACATAAGAGAAAGTTAACTGAAGTGAGAGCGCATGGAATTGGTGGCAACTCATTGGCTTGGATCGGGAATTGGTCAGGAGGTAGCAGACAGAGTAGGGATAATGGGTATGTGCTCAAATTGTCAGGATGTGACTAGTGATGTCACCCAGGGATCTGTACTGGGGCCTCAGCTTTTCATTGTATTTATAAATGACTTGGATGAAGGAATAGAGAGCCGTATATCTAAGTTTGCTGACGGCAGTAAGTTAGGTCGCACTAAATAGTGCAGATGGGAACAGAAAGTTGCAAAAGGACATTGATAGATTAAGTGAGTGGGAAAAACGGTGGCAGATGGAATTCAACGTGGGAAAGTACAGGCTCATCAACTTTGACCCTAAGAAAGATAGATCAGAGTATTATCTGAATGGTGAGAAGCTCGGAACTGTGGATGGGCAGAGAGATATAGGGATCCAAGTGCGAAAATCAATAAAATTTAGTGGACAGGTATTAAAAATAATGTAAATGTTTGCCTTTATCTCAAGAGGGCTGGAATGCAAAGGGTTGGAAGTTATGTTATAGCTGTCGAGTGCCATGGTTAGACCCCATCTGGAGGACTGCATTCAGCTCTGGGCAGCGCACCTCGAGAAGGATGTATTGACCTTGGAGAGGGTGCAGCACAGATTCAGAATGATACCGGGGCTAAAAGGGTTAATATTGAGGACAGGTTATATAGATTAGGCCTGTATTCCCTTGAGTACAGAAGATTAAGGGGTGATCTAATTGAGGTGTTCACGATGATCAAAGGAGTTGATAGGGTAGATAGAGAGAAAGTATTTCCTCTGGTGGGGGGCGGGGCAGACGGGGAGTCCAGAACAAGGGGGCATAACCTTAAAATTAGAGGTAGGCCGTACAGGGCTGATGTCAGAAATGACTTCTTCACATCAAGGGCGGTGGAAATATGGAACACTCTCCACCAAAAAGATGTTGAGATTGATAGATTTTTGTTCGGCAAAGGTATTAAAGGTTAGGGAACTAAGGCTGGTTGATGGAGTTAAGATACAGATCAGCTATGATCGAATTGAAAGGCTTGAGGGGCTGAATGGCCTACTCCTGTTACTATGTTCCATGTTTGAATCCCTCCAATCAGGTTTCCACTCCTGCCACAGCACTGAAACAGCCCTCAGCAAAGTCACAAATGACATCCTCTGTGACTGTGACCGTGGTGAACTATCCCTCCTCATCCTGCTCGACCTGCCTACAGCCTATGACACAGTTGGCCACACCATCCTCCTCCAATGCCTCTCTTCCGTTGTCCAGCTGGGTGGGACTGCCATCGTCTGGTTCCATACCTATCTATCCAGTCATAGCCAGGGAATCGCCTGCAATGGCTTCTCTTCCCGTTCTTGAACCGTTACCTCTGGAGTCCCCCAAGGATCTATCATTGGCCCCCTCCTGTTTCTCATCTTCATGCTGCCCATCGGTGACATCAACTGAAAACACAGTGTCAGATTCCCCATGTAGAACTGACGATGCCCAGCTCTTTCTCATTGAATCACAAAATCATACATTGGTTACAGCACAGAAGGAGGCTATTTGGCCCATCGAGCCCGTGCTGACTCTTTGTAAGAGCAATCCAGTTCGTCCCATTCTCCTGCTCTTTCCCCGCAAACCTGCACATTTTTCCGTTCAAGTATTTATCGAATTCCTTTTTTGAAAGCCACGATTGAAAGGGCTTCCAACACCCTTCCAGGCAGCGCATTCCAGGTCATAGCTGCTTAAGAAAGTTTTTCCTCATGTCGCCTTTGGTTCTTTTGCCGATCACCTTAAATCTGTGTCCTCTCTTCTGGACCCTTCCGCCATTGGGAATTGTTTCTCTTTATTTACTTTGTCTAACCCCTTCATGATTTTGAACACTTCTATCAAATCTCCTCTCCACCTTCTTTGTTCCAAGGAGAGCAAACCCAGCTTCTCCAGTCTATTGATGTAACTAAAGCCCCTCATCCCTGGAACCATTCAAGTAAATCTTCTCTGCACCCTCTCTAAGGCCTTTACAGCCTTCCTAAAGTTCAGTGGACAAAATGGGCTCGATTTTCGCACCCGTGATCGGGTGCATTCGTGGCGGGGGGGGGGGGGGGGGGGGCTGCGGAAATCGGGGATTCCTGGGGCGGGTCTGGAGCCCGGCTCCAACCCACTTCCGTGTTCCCCAGTGACGCGCTGACATGCGTACGCAGCCCCCGCATGTGGGACTCCCGCCGGCAATTAAAGCCGGCGGGGTGCCATTTAAAGTACTAAAACAGGTACTTCAGGTCATTTACAGACCTGATTGACCTGATATTTTAGGAGGGATGGGATTTTGAAATTAACTGAGACTGTTTCCCGTACTGGGGGAAACACTCCCAGTTCAAATGGACGTGTTGCAGCCATCAGCCTGTGGCAGCTGCAAAGGTCCATTTGACAGGTGAGGGGGGAGACCCTCACTCATTGTAGGAAGCCACTCTGTCACTTTGGACAAAGTTTGGCCTCCACCACCCTCCTCCTAACAATAAAATTCACCAACTTGCACACTTACCCCGGTGTCCAGACACATTTACCGACCTTGCGGACCCCCTCAAATGTACATCTTCCAGCTGTGGGGCCGCCGTAGCTGCAGTCATGACCTCCTCGGAGGGCGAACAGCATCACCAGCCACGCCATCCACCTCTGACACGTGGAGCTCCACAACACAGTGCTGTGACACATCCACTTGCACAGCAGGATGGAGGGCAACCGCAGAGATAGATGCGTCGCAGAGAGCACTACCCTCGCCACGGGGTCCACAGACCGAGGCTCAGCTTCCTGGATCTCTCTGAGCAGCAGTGCACACGGAGGCTCAGAGTCACTCGACATCTGCAGCCTCCTTCATGCCGAGCTGCTCCTGGCTGGCCCGAGCACCATCTTCTTACCTGTCGCTGTCAAAGTCACCACTGCCCTCAACAACTTCTCCTCCGCATCTTTCCAGGGTGCCACCGGGGACATCGCCGACATCTCTCAGTCATCTGCACAAAAGAGCCCTGCAAATACACCTACACCCAATCTGCAGTGACACAATGGGTGGCATCAGTTGTGGGTCTTAGTGATCCTCAGGAAAGGGCATTATTGCACAAACCAGACAAGATTCGCAAAGACGTGGCAGTAATGGTGACAATGTAATATAATATGTTATATGAGTTGATTAGAAATTAAATATCGGTAAACACCTTGACAAACCCTCAAACACCCTTGTGCATCCCCTTCATGCTCACGACACGTTTGCCTTACGCTTCCTACTGCACATATGTGATGCATGCCCTGTGGCTGCAGCTCAGGTAGTGCCAGGTTGAGTGAAGCTGACCGTGAAAGAGATGCACGAGAGGGTGAGAATGAGATAGAGCCATGATATTGTATGAGGATTGGGTTGAGTGGTAGTGGCGGGATGAGTACTGGGAGGTGAGTAAGTGCAGGTAAGATGAGGATGAGGTTTGAGTGGGTGTGAGGGGTGATGTGACAGAGTAGTGTTGGCTGTGCAGAAGGAGATGTGGGGTGGGGGCGGTGATGTGGCAGACAGAGGGGAGGGGAATGAGTAAGTGTACTCACTTCGGCCGGCCTACTGAGGTCATTGGAGCGCCTCCTGCACTGTATGCAGGTGTGCGATATGTTGGTGGTGCTGGTGACCTCCTCTGCCACCTCGAGCCAGGCCTTCCTGGTGGCAGAAGCAGGCTGCTTCCTCCCGCCCGCCGTGGGGAAGATCTCTGTCCTCCCCCTCCTCCCCACCCCATCCATTGATACCTGGAGTTAAGCATCATTAAACTGGGAGCTGCCTTCCCCCTGGGCTGCTCCATGCTGTAATTTTTTCTATTTTCTGCAGCATCAGTCAGTGGAGGACTGCCCCTTTAAATAGAGCTCCTCCAGCTGACAGACCTTGCTGCGCATGCGCAGTCCGCCCGACGCGCAGCTTTGCAGTGGGAAACCTGTGAGCACAGGTTAGTGGCTCCAATTAGCCTGCGATTCCGTGCAGAGCACACTGATTTCACCGGGTGCGTTACCCACGCGCTCAGTCGACCCCCTGCTGAGAACCCGCCGCCCTCCTAATATCGAGCCCAATACTCCAGTTGTGGCCGAACCAGTGTTTCATAAAGGTTCAACTTAACTTTCTTGCTTTTGTGCTCTATGCCTCTATTTATATGTTAATGAGGAGTCCAAGTTGGGCTGCACAGACGCCATGAAACCCACCACCGTGAAACCGACAACTGTTGTTTACGCAGCGGGGTGGGGACACGTTCCCCATTATTTGATTTTTAAACCCCCCCCCCCAATCCCCAGACCCTCTTCCGCCGGTCGTGGGAGGGTGGGCGGGGGGTTTAATATCGAGGCCAATAGAACTGTATATCGGGCGGGGCCTGGAACGGGCGATAAAAACCAGACCGCTGGTTTTGAGCCACCGCTCAAGTAAAATCCTCCCCCCATGATGTTTATAATGAAGTAAAATCTAATAATTATAACCGTGTTCTGTTATAATTTAATGAAACAAAACTGGTCTCTGTTGCAACAGATGTTCGAGACACTTGTAAAACCTCCAAAAACCCGTCACATCTTCAGCAAAGGAGAGAAAAGGAGAAATAGTGAACCCCGCCTCTGACTAACGTCCCATCCTGTCTGACACTGTTCACTATCACACCGCCCCTCAACAATACAGCTTCACAGATGCTGCAGGCTGATCGGTGGAATGGAAGCTCATGGAATTGATGCAGATCTGAGGTTCTCTCAATCTTCTCTGAAGCAACAACTTCCAGCACCTTCTCCCAGCAATGCAGGTACCTGACCCACCTGTTCAGTCAATAGTAACGTAGCTTTAATGTGACCAGGCTGTTATTTTAGTTTCACTGCGGTGCTCTGCGGACAGGAATGTCCCATTTTATTGTCACCTTTTGAACTCGTGCCAGTTTATCTCTGAGATTCTTGAGAGTTTCGGAGCGGCACCGAAGTCACAAAGGGCCACGGAGGTTCCAGGTAGGAAGCCTGTTCTCCTCAGAGTTTGCTGATCCGGGACACGGTCCTGACAGCGAAATATTAAGGATCGGAGGGCTCTCGTTTTAGGGAGGAGGGTGAGCGAGGATTGGAGCTGCGGGTTTGCCATCCAGTTACTCTGGCAGGAAACAGTGGGTGAGAGGCCCTAATGGGAGCTACATTGGTCGGGATTCCCTCAGGCTTAAATATTCAGACAACGCTCACTGACCGGCTCCTACAGGAAGAATGACCGCTCGGGCCAGCGACCAGAAACATCACCGATGTCAATAAAACAATGTTCAGATCTGATTGAAGTGAGGGTAAAGGAGGGTTTTTTTGCGGGAGTAGGGGGGAGATATTTTAGGCACATCGTGGATTTTTCTATCCGCATATGTATTTGTTTTCTTTAGTGTGTGTCTATGGTAACTCAACCTGGCACTATATTTCGAGCAGTGCTAGCTCTCAGTGAGCCAAAGCATACTGTTGTCCTCCTGTAACCTTCCATGGCCTTTTCATTTCTGCACTCCCAGGATCAGTAGCACTAGCCTTTGGTGACTGATGTGAACCTTATCCTGTTCAACATCATGTTTTGAACGTTACTTATGTACAGAACCAGGAACCTGCCGCTATCGGTGGTTCACATAACTGTTGTGGTCTGCAGTGACTTCCTGATTTGACGACATGGTCATGGTCTAGAACAGAGGTTTCCTGAGCATCAGGAGAACAAAGGGAAGTTGCAACATCGTTACTGAGAAGGTTTTATTTTTTTCCTTACCAGCTGCTGATTATTTCACGACTGTTTCATTAAAATTCATATTTTGCAAATAAGAATTGATCAAAGATACTGTTACGGCCCTGGAAAGGGATGGTGTGTTTGAGGTTTCGAGGACAGAATCTATTTGGCGAGAGATAAGGAAAAACAGAGGAGTTGTTACACTGCTGGGTGTTTACTGTGGACCACCAAATAGTGGGAAGGAGATGGAGCAAATTTCAGATAGATGTTAACGCAATAGAGTAGTGATAATGGGGGAATTCAATTATCCGAACATAGACTCGGGAAGAAACAGTGTAAAGGGCAAAGAGGGGAAGGAATTCCTGAAATGTGTAAAAGATAACTTTCTTGTATGTTTCCAGTGCAATGAGGAAGGAAGCAGTGCTGGATCTAGTTCTGGGGAATAAAGTGGGGCAAGTGGAGCAAGTTTCAGTGGGAGAGCATTTGGGAAATTGTCATCACAATATTATTAGGTTTAGAGTAGCTGTGGAAAAGGACAAGGAAAAACGAATGGTGAAAATACTCAAGTGGAAGAGGGTGAATTTCAGTGAGTTGAAAATGGATCTGGCCCAGGTGGATTGGAAACAAAGATTGGCAGATAAAACAGTAAATGAGCAATGGGAAATCTTCAAAGGTGAGATAGTTCGGGTACAGAATGGATGCATTTCAATGAGGGGGGAAGGAAGGGCATCCAAAACCAGAGCTCCCTGGGTGACTAAAGAAATAGAAGTTAAAAGGAAACAGAAAAAGGAGGCTTATGATAAATGTCAGGTTCACAATACAGTAGAGAATGAAGCTGAATACAAAGAGAGCAGAGGAGAACTGGAAAAGGAAATAAGAGGGGCAAAGATAATATTTGAGGAAAGATTAGTGGGAAACAAACACATAAAGAGCAAATGTATAGTCAAAGGAAAGGTGGGGTTGATTAAGGACCAAAAATTAAATTTTCTTGTGGAGTCAGAGGGAATGACTGATGTTCTAAATAAATACTTTGCATCTGGATTCACCAAAGAAGAGGATGGTGCCAATGTTACAGAGAAGGAGGAGGGCTAGAAGAATTAGATCGGATAAAAATAGATAAAGAGGAGGTACTTAAAAGTTTGGCAGCGCCCAAGGTAGAAAAGTCACCCGGTCCGGATGGAATGCATCCGAGGTTGCTGAAGGAAGTAAGGGTGGAAATAGCAGAGGCTCTGGTCACAATCTGTCAATCCTCCTTGGATATGGGAGTGGTACCAGAAAGACTGGAGGGTTCTAAATGTTACACCCCTTTTCAAAAAAGGGGAGAGAGGTAAACCCGCTAGCTACAGGCCAGTCAGCCTAAAGTCCGTGGTGGTGAGACGTTTGGAGACAATAACCCGAGACAAAGTTAACTGTCACTTGGAAGAACATGGGTTACAGTTCCATTCGCAACCATTCAGATAATGAAGCAGTCCGTGCCCGCATGCAACAAGACCTGGACAACATCTAGGATTGGGCTGATAAGTGGCAAGTAACATTCGCGCCAGACAAGTGCCAGGCAATGACCATCTCCAACAAGAAAGAGTCTAACCACCTCCTCTTGACATTCAACGGCATTACCATCGCCGAATCCCCCACCATCAACATCCTGGGGGTCACCATTGACCAGAAACTTAACTGGACCAGCCACATAAATAATGTGGTTACAACAGCAGGTCAGAGGCTGGGTATTCTGAGGCGAGTGACTCATTTCCTGACTCCCCAAAACCTTTCCACCATCTACAAGGCACTGGTCAGGGGTGTGATGGAATACTCTCCACTTGCCTGGATAAGTGCAGCTCCAACAACACTCAAGAAGCTCGACACCATCCAGGACAAAGCACCCAGCTTTATTGGCACCCCATCCACCACCCTAAACATTCACTCCCTTCACCACCGGCGCACCTTGGCTGCAGTGTGTAGCATCCACAGAATGCACTGCAGCAACTCGCCAAGGCTTCTTCGACAGCACCTCCCAAACCCGCGACCCCTACCACCTAAAGGACAAGGGCAGCAGGCACATGGGAACAACACCACCTGCACGTTCCCCTCCAAGTCACACACCATCTCGACTTGGAAATATATCGCCGTTCCTTCATCGTCGCTGGGTCAAAATCCTGGAACTCGCTACCTAACAGCACTGTGGGAGAACCTTCACCACACGGACGACAGCGGTTCAAGAAGGCTGCTCACCACCACCTTCTCAAGGGCAATTGGGGATGGGTAATAAATGCCAGCCTTGCCAGTGATGCCCACATCCCATGAACAAATAAAAAAATAATGACAGCCAACACGGATGTGTTAAAGGAAAATCGTGCCTGACTAACTTCATTGAATTCTTTGAGGAAATAACAGATAGTTGATGAAGGTTGTGCAGTTGATGAGGTACATATGAACTTTAAAAAAGGCATTTGATAAAGTGCCACATAATAGACTTGTTAGCAAAATTCAAGCCCATGGAATTAAAGGGGCACTGGCAGCATGGATACAAAATTGGCCGAGAGACAGAAGCAAAGAGCAATAGTGAATAATGTTTTTCAAACTGGAGGGCAGTCTATGTTGTTCTCCCTCAGAGGTCAGTATTAGGACCACTGCTCTTTTTGATACACATAGAATCATAGAATGGTTACAGCATGGAAGGAGGCCATCTGGCCCGTCAAGTCCATGCTGGCTCTGTGCAAGAGCAATCCAGCTAGTCCCACTCCCCTGCCCTATCCCCGTCGCCTTGCAATTTTTTTCCCTTCAAGTACTTATCCAATCCCCTTTTGAAAGCCACGATTGAATCTGCCTCCACCGCCCCCTCAGGTAGTGCATTCCAGATCATAACCACTCACTGTGTAAAAAGTTTTTTCTCATGGTTCTCTTGCCATTAATGACCTGGACGGGTAAAGGGGGCATAATTTCAAAGTTTGCGGATGACACAAAACTTGGAAATGTAGCAAACAGTGAGGAGGATAGTAAGAGACTCAGGAGGACATAGACTGACCGGTGTAAGAGGCAGACACAAGGCAGATGAATTTGAACTCAGAGTAGTGTGAAGTGATGCATTTTGGAAGGAAAAAGGAGAGGCAGCATAAAGTAAATTTTAAAGGGTTTGCAGGAACAGAGAGACCTGGGGGTTCACTTACACAAATCTTTGAAGGTGGCAGGACAAGTCGATAAGGCTGTTAACAAAGCATAAAAAATCCTTTGGTTTATTAATAAAGGGAAAAGGTACAAAAACAAGGATGTTCTGGTAAACATTTATAAATCACTGGTTAGACCTCAGCTGGAGTATTGTGTCCAACTCTGGGCGCCACATTTCAGAAAGGATGTCACAGCCTTGGTGAGAGTGCAGAGAAGATTTACCCGAATGTTTACAGGGATGAGGGAATTCAGTTATGTCGAGAGGCTGGAGAAGCTGGGATTGTTCTCCTGAGAACACAGAAGGTTAAGGTGAGATTTAATAGAGGTGTTCAAAAGTTTTGGTAGGGTAGATAAGGAGAAACGGTTTCCATTGGCAGAAGGGTCGGTAACCAGAGGACACTGAAGATAATTGGCAAAAAAAGTGCCAGGGGGGAATAAGGAGACATTTTTTTTAATCAGTGAGATGTTATGATCTGGAATGCACTGCCTGAAAGGGTGGTGGAAGCAGATTCAATAGTATCTTTCAAAAGGGAATTGGATATATATTTAAAAGGGAAAAAATGCAGGGCTACAGGGAAAGAGCAGGAGAGTGGGACTAATTGGTAGCTCTTTCAGAGAACTGGCACAGGCACAATGGGCTGAATGGCCTCCTTCTGTGCTGTATCATACTATGATTCTAAGAACAATAATGTTGCTACCCGCTTATCATCCAGTAAATGTACTGTCTGACGTGATACTGAAAAATATAGGTTACAGGGTGAACCACACAGGATAGAAAGGGAACGAGACAAATAATCAGGTGCCATAGACAGATGAAAAGGTTTACTAGATAGGGGAGAATGTGAACTGGACACAAGAGAAGCTCAACTGACAGGTGAGGAAGAGAAGTGAGTAGATGAAGTAAACAGATGAGAAGGCAAACTAGACAGGTGACACGGTGACCCAGACGGGTGACACGGTGACCCAGACGGGTGAGACAATGAACAAGACAATTGAGAGATTAAATATTCAGGTGAGACGGTGACCTGGACAGGTAACATGGTGACCCAGGCAGGTGAGACATTAACGATTTAGGTGAGAGGGTGAACCAGACAAGTGAGAGATGATTGATTCAGGTGTGACGGTGAATGAGGCAGGGGATAGATTAATGATTCAGGTGATAAGGTGACCCAGATAGGTGAGAAGATGAAAGAGACCAGATAAACGTTAAACTAAACTAACCAGGTGCGAAGGTGAACTAAACATTTGATTTTGAGACCCACACATATGAGAAGGTGAATCATACACATGAGAAGAAAAACTTGGCCGGTGAGAAAGTGAGCTCGAAAAGTGGGAAAGTGAATCAGATGTAATAGATGTTGAACCAGATTAACTAAGAAGATGAACTTTGACTGGTGACTAGGTGAATTACACAGCTGAGATGGTGAACACGATGGTGATTGGAACATGCTCTTTCGGAGTGTTGCTTGGTGGATCGCACGTCTCCAACTCTCTCAGTCCTCAGCTCTCATCATGGCGGAGATGAGCCCTATATTCTGGGATCTGAGGTCAGCTGTAACGGTCAGAGAGCCAGGTGCTTCTGAGACTTTTCGGCAACATTTCCAGGTCTTCGGACGACAGGCTGTGAGTATCCTGGATGTGCCGCGTGCCGTCAAGCCTGACCACATGCCCAAACTGCGACTAACGTCCTATGTCACACCACTGAATATAGTAGATGCAGCATTGACGCCACTGGTTCACTGTATATCAATGTTTGCCTGGTGTGCTTGCGAGACAGTTCAAGTCTCTGATGTATACAGGAGAATTGGAATGATGCAAGTTTAATACAGGCCAAGCTTTGTTGGAAGCGGAAGATCTGATGACCATATCTTCTTGTTCATGTCCATCACCTGGCGCATCAGAGTAATCCTGCATCGCATTTCTGGGGTGATTGAACATGACTCGTGGGAATTCCTTCACCCAATCCACAGTCTTAGCTGAAATCTCTAGATTAGGTCGATGCTGGAGAAAGTGGCTGAGTGACTGGATGTGTGTCTACCGGTTAACTTGTCAACCCAAGGGGCCAATTAGAAAGTCAACTGGATGAGTGAGAAGTTGAACAAGACAAGTAAGAAAGTGAACTAGCCAGGTAAGAAGGTGAACTAGACAAGAGATAAGATTGAATAGGCTGGTGAAATGATGAGCTAAGCAGGTGAGAATGTGAATTAACAGGTGAGTATGTGAACTGTTCAGGTGAGTAGATAAACCCGACAGTAAAAAGGTGAATTAGCAGGTGAGAAGGTGAAGAAGACGAGTGCGATGGTGAACAGGGCAGTTGGTCTACACGCGAGATAGTGAATTAGTAAAGTGAGAAGGTGAAACAGATGAGGGAGGAGGAGGCCTATACAGGTGAGAAGGTGAATTTGTAAGTCCGGAATCTGAACTGAACAGGTGATGAGGTGAATTTGATAGGTTGGCAGGAGAACGAGAAGGTGAGTTACTCATACAAGTGCGAATGTGAGATACACAGATGAGAAGATGGAAGTACACAAGAGAAAAGGTATGTGGGAAGGTGACATAGAGAAGTGAGAAGGTGAACTGGTTGGATGAAAAGGTGAGGCATAAATGTTCAGAAGGTGAACTAGACAAAAGTGAGTATGGACTTCACAGGTGAGAGGATGACCTGGACATCTCTGAAGGGCAACTAATACATGAGAGAAGGTGAGCTGGACATAAGCTGAACTGGGAAAGTGACAATGTTCCTTGGCGTGTGAAAAGCAGAACAGGATAAATGAGGTGGTGCAGTAGACAGATGTGAAGATAAGCCAGATGAGTGAGGATGTGATGTGCACAGCTGGGAAGATGAACCAGACAAGGGAGAGCGTGAACTTGGCAGTTGAGAAATTGCAATAGAAAGGTAATGGGTCAGAATTTACGGTCAGAATTTACTGTCAGAATAATGGTGAGGTTAATGACTCTCACTGTTGTTTATGTGCAAATCGCACAGCAACTGCAGGTGAGGGGCAGATGCTTGGATCAGAATCATAGAATGATACAGCACAGAAGAAGGCCACTTGGCCCATCATGCCTGTGCCGACTCTTTGAAAGAGCTGTCCAATTGGTCCCTCTCCCCTGCTCTTTCCCTATAGCGCTGCAAAATTTTCCCCTTCAAGTGTTTATCCAATTCCATTTTTTAAGTTACTATTGAAATTACTTCCACCACCTTTTCAGGCAGTGCATTCCAGATCATAAAAACTCGCTGCGTAAAAACATTTTTCCTCAACTCACCTCTGGCTCTTTTGCCAATTACTTTAAATCTGCGTCCTCTGGTTACCGACCCTTTAACCACTGGACACAGTTCCTCCTTCTTTACTCTATCAAAACACCTCATGATTTTGAACACCTCTATCAAATCTCCCCTTAACCTTCCCCGCTCTAAGGAGCACAACCCCAACTTCTCTTGGCAAACTCTTCCCTAACATATGGGGTGGCAGGGGATTAAAGAGTCCGCATCAGTGGATATTCCTTAGAATATTATTTTAGGAACAGTACCGAAAACAAATTGCTGATCCGACTGGAGAGCGACCCTCGAGTGTTAAACACGAAGATCCGGAAGTTGCTGTCCGAGATGCAGCACGAAACAGCATCTCGCTGTCTGACTGACAGTTACATTGAACAGCGTGAAGTTCCTGTATTTGTGTGGGTGATAGGAACTAAACTCACCACAGAAAGTTAGGGCTTGTCCATTTCAGTCTAAGTACCGATTTTAATGGCGTGATAAGTCTTAATTACTGCCAATCTACCTCTCTGGTACTGAAAATTAACTTTTACCAGTGTGGAGTCTCATTCTTTCAGCTTTTAATTGTTGGAGATTTTTTTTTAAATTAAATTTTTGTTTTGCTTTTTTTCTCTCTCTTAGTCCAATCTTTCATTTCCCTCTTTATTTCACTTTCTGTAACTGATTTGACATTGAATTCACTATTCTCACTTACATTTCCTGGTTCAGACTCTGCACTGTTCATTAACGATGCTTTAATCCGATTGATTAAGGAGATACACAGTTGCTTGTCCTGTTCACAGAGGTCCCACGTGCCCTGCAGAGGGCGCCGCGCTGTTTGGCTCTCTCACTTACAGCAACTTGCTGTACAAAAGCTCATGGAAACGGAACGGGCACAGGCAAGTCTAATGAACGATGGACGCCGTTTGTTCGCTGGCTACAGTGAATTGTGGCCCATTACGGTGAACTGGGAAGGGGAGAATGTGACCGAGGCACATGAGGATAAGCAGAGAGGACAGAAGGTGAACTACGCCGGGTGACGTGGGTTAAAATCACCCCTTTTCAACTTACGCCCGAGTGGCAAGTTGACAATGTACCCCAATATCTCGAAGTCTGGGGGGTCATTTTAAATTTCAGCGATGATGTATAATGGGCGGTGGATCTGATATCACCCGTTTTACACCATCGCTAAAAGTTAAAATTACCCCCTGGGATTTTTCCAAACAGATCAAGCCCAGTATCCCCAGCATTCCCGAAAATCATAAACTCCTCACACCCAAATACTTCAACTGTCCTTCATCAAACACCGTCTCTCAATACGGGACAAAACATTTCCTGATTACCAAATCCATGGCCTTAAAATGATAAGTTCAGTGCTCACTTCCTCCTTCACACAAATAGTTTGTGATACGCGTCACCAACAAATTATTTCTGATGCTAATTATTTTAGTTGCTCTTGAAAGTTTCCTAAACTCCTTTGATTTAAATGATCAGCCCAGAGCCGTGTACGTTCCAGTATTTGTTGTATTTTTTCATTCGTCAAACCATTTCTAATTTTAGATACCAAGAAACCTGCCTCCTGGAAAGTGCTGGCAATAGTCCTTCTGGTCATCTGTTCTGCTCTAAAAGCAGCACTTGTTTCACAAATAATAACTGGTCAGTAAAATTAATTTTATTATTTTTCTCTTCATCACTCATTCCTAATTCATCCTGGTTCACACTGTTGGCCCAACGGGGGAGGAGGGATCATTAGAGCTGTCTCTATCCCATCAAAATAATCCCAGGAAATGTACAGCACAGGTTAGATACAGAGTAAAGCTCCCTCTACACTAACCCATCAAATATTCTCAGGGCAGGTACATTGCGGGTTAGATACAGAGTAAAGCTGTCTCTACACTGTCCCATCAAACACTTCTAGCTCAGCTGCAGCACGAATTACAGAGTAAAGCTCCCTCTACACTGCTCCATCAAACACTCCCAGGGCACTACACCACATGTTCGATCCAAACAGTTTCCCTGTGAAATGCGTCCCAGACTGATACACTTCAGATTTAATATGGAATAAATTTCCTCAACAATCGTTCCTTATCAGGTAGAGCACGGGTTAGATGCAGATTATCATCTTCATTACAGTGTCCTGTAAAGCAGGTTAGAAGCAATGTAAAGTCTCGAGATACAGTTTTTCCCCACAACATTTTCCAACTGTTGCTATCGTATTATTGAAGTCCACAAATGCCTCTCAATATTTGCAATGTTATATAATTTCAAAGGATTTCAGAAACAGTGAAGCTTTGGAGCAGAAATTGCTCGGAGCGGCGAACCAACAGCGCTCGCCGCTCCATAGATTTATACGAACCCTCTAACTTACCGCCGTCGTTTCTTCGGGCACTTCCTCGAATAGGAAGTGGAGAAGAGTCCAGCGTCAGTTCAAGCGAAGCTCCGACCCTGGGAGAAGCAAGAGGGTCGATCTCTCCCCTCGCCCTGTCAGATCACAGCACTTTTGTCAAGTCGCGTGACTCTCTCTGCAGACTTAGGAACTTAGGAACAGGAGTAGGCCATTCAGACCCTCGTGCCTGCTCCGCCATTTGATAAGATCATGGTTGATCTGTGATCTCACTCCATATACCTGCCTTTGGCCCATACCCCTTAATACCTTTGATTTTCAAAAAGCTATCTATCTCAGATTTAAATTTAGCAATTGAGCTAGTATCAATTGCCGTTTGCGGAAGAGAGTTCCAAACTTCTACAACCCTTTGTGTGTAGAAATGTTTTCTAATCTCGCTCCTGAAAGGTCTGGCTCTAATTTTTAGACTGTGCCCCCTACTCCTAGAATCCCCAACCAGCGGAAATAGTTTCTCTCTATCCACCCTATCTGTTCCCCTTAATATCTTATAAACTTCGATCAGATCACCCCTTAACCTTCAAAACTCCAGAGAATACAACCCCAATTTGTGTAATCTCTCCTCGTAACTTAACCCTTGAAGTCCGGGTATCATTCTAGTAAACCTACGCTGCACTCCCTCCTAGGCCAATATGTCCTTCCGAAGGTGCGGTGCCCAGAACTGCTCACAGTACTCCAGGTGCGGTCTAACCAGGGTTTTGTATAGCTGCAGCATAACTTCTGCCCCCTTGTACTCTAGTCCTCAAGATATAAAGGCCAGCATTCCATTAGCCTTACTGATTATTTTCTGCACCTGTTCATGACACTTCAATGATCTATGTACCTGAACCCCTAAGTCCCTTTGGACATCCACTGTTTTTAACTTTTTACCATTTAGAAAGTACCCTGTTCTATCCTTTTTTGATCCAAAGTGGATGACCTCACATTTGTCTACATTGAATTCCATTTGCCACAGTTTTGCCCATTCACCTAATCTATCAATATCGCTTTGTAATTTTACGTTTTCATCTACACTGCTTACAATGCCACCAATCTTTGTGTCATCGGCAAACTTAGATATGATACTTTCTATGCCTTCATCTAAGTCGTTAATAAATATTGTGAATAATTGAGGCCCCAAGACAGATCCCTGCGGGACTCCACTCGTCACATCCTGCCAATGTGAGTACCTTCCAATTATCCCTACTCTCTGTCACCTTTCGCTCAGCCTAAGTCCGTACCTTTCCCTCGATTCCATGGGCTTCTATCTTAGCTAACAATCTCTTATGTGTGACCTTATCAAATGCCTTCTGGAAGTCCATATAAATAACATCCATTGACATTCCCCTGTCCACTACTTTAGTCACCTCTTCAAAAAATTCAATCAGGTTTGTCAGGCACGACCTACCTTTCACAAATCCATGCTGGCTCTCTCTGATTAACTGAAAATTCTCGAGGTGTTCAGTCATCCTATCCTTAATTATAGACTCCAGCATTTTCCCCACAACAGATGTTTGGCTAACTGGTCTATAATTCCCCGGTTTCTCTCTCTCTCCTTTCTTAAAAAGCGGAGTGACATGTGCAATTTTCCAATCTAGAGGGACAGTTCCTGAATCTAGAGAACTTTGAAAGATTGTAGTTAGGGCATCCGCAATGTGCTCACCTACTTCCTTTAAAACCCTGGGATGGAAACCATCTGGTCCTGGGGATTTGTCACTCTTTTGTGCTGTTATTTTCCTCATTACTGTTGCTTTACTTATGTTAATTTTATCGAGTCCCTGTCCCCGATTCAATATTAGTTTTCTTGGGATTTCCGGCATGCTATCCTCTTTTTCGACTGTAAATACTGACGTAAAGTAATTGTTCAACATGTCCGCCATTTCCCCATTGTCAATGACAATATCCCCACTTTTAGTTTTTAAGGGGCCAACACTGCTCCTGACCACCCTCTTTTTCCTAATATAACTACAAAAGCTCTTCGTATTGGTTTTGATATCCCTTGCGAGTTTCTTTTCATAACCCTTACTATCTGTTTTGTGACCCTTTGTTGATCTTTGTATCTTTCCCATTCGCCAGGATCTGTGCCATTTTTGCCTTTTTGTATGCCCTTTCCTTATGTCTTATACTGTCCATGGCTGTTTTTTTTGGCAAGTAGAGTTCTTGCCCCTCAGGGGTATAAACTGATTCTGTATCACGTTAAATGTTTCTTTAAACATTTCCCACTGATCGTCAGTCGTTTTACCCATTAACAGATTTGCTGTTTACTGTGGACAGTCTCTGTCTCATCCCATTGAAGTCGGCCTTGCCCAAGTCTAGAATCTTAGCAGCTGATTCACTTTTTTCCCTTTCAAACACTACATTGAACTCGATCATGTTATGATCACTATTGGATAGATGTTCACGCACAGTTAAGCTGTTAACTGAATCTGGTTCATTACTCATTACTAAATCTAGTATGGCTTGCCCCCTTGTTGCCTCTAGGACATACTGCTGTCGAAAACTATCCTGGACTCACTCAAGAAATTCACTACCTTTCTGACAGTTGCTAGTCTGCTTTTCCCAATCAATGTGAATGTTAAAGTCCCCCATTAAGACCACTATGCCTTTCTTACACGCTTGTCTAATCTCTGCATTTATACAATCTAGCACTTCAGAGCTGCTGCCAGGGCTCCTATATACAACTCCCACTATAGTCTTAGATCCTTTCCTATTTCTCAGTTCAACCCATAAGGTCTCTGTTGGCTGCTTACCTCTCGTTATATCCCCCTTTATCATTGAAGTGATTTCATCTCCAGTCATTGAGGCTACTCCTCCCCCTCTTCCATTTTCCCTATCTCTCCTGTAGACCTTTTTACCCGGTATATTTAGATCCCAATCCTGACCATCCTGCAGCCATGTCTCAGTAATAGCTATCATGTCATACCCTCCAATTTGAATTTGAACCTGTAGTTCATTTAATTTATTCCTTATACTCCGTGCATTTGTATATAGAATTCTTAGTTGGGCTACACCCAAGCCTGACCTTCAGCTTTGATGCTGGGTTAATCACCTTACGCCTTCTAGTTTTAATTTTATCTGTTGTGCCTAAAGTACACTTTCTTTCCGCTGCTCTACGCTTTTCCCCTTCACTTGTTCTTGAACAAATGTTTTTTAACTATTTGTATTATAAATTTCCCCTGGGTATTCCCCTCTCTTGCTGCTCTCAAATTTATTCCCTTCTGACTCCCCGCTCAGGTTCCCATCCCCCTGCCACTCTAGTTAAAACCTTCCCCAACAGCACTAGCAAACACCCCCGCGAGGACATTTGTCCCGGTCCTGCTCGGGTGTAACCCGTCCCGCTTGTACAGGTCCCATCTTCCCCAGAACCGGTCCCAATGTCCCAGGAATCTAAATCCCTCCCTCCTACACTATCCCTGCAGCCACGCATTCATCCTGTCTATTCTCCTGTTCCTATACTCACTAGCATGTGGCACTGGTAGTAATCCTGAGATCACTACCTTTGAAGTCCTGCTTTTTAATTTATCTCCTAACTCCTTAAATTCACCTTGCAGGACCTTATCCCTTTTTTTACCTATGTCGTTGGTACCAATATGGACCACGACGACTGGCTGTTCACCCTCCCTCTCCAGAATGCCCTGCAGCCGCTCAGTGACATCCTTGACCCTAGCACCAGGGAGGTAACATACCATCCTGGAGTCACATTTGCGGCAGCAGAAACGTTTATCTATTCCCCTTACAATTGAATCCCCTATCACAATAGCCCTGCCACTCTTCTTCCTCCCCTCCTGTGCAGCAGAGCCACCCGTGGTGCCCCAAACTTGGCTCTTGCTGCTTTCCCCTGATAAGCCATCTCCCCCAACAGTATCCAAAGCAGAATATCTGTTTGAGAGGGAGATGGCCCCAGGGGATTCCTGCTCTACCTTCCAACTTGAAAACCAGGAAGTGAAAGGTGCAACATTAAAATCATTGTAGAATTGTTATAATCAGCGAAAAAAGAGAGCGTAAGAAACAATTTAATTAAATAAGAGACAGAAGGGAAAAGTAAAAACAATAAAGTTTTTTTTTTAGTGACCAAAAACTATGAAAATAAGGACTAATGAGACTCCACATTTTTAAAAGTTAATTTTTAGTTGTTTGGCAGTCATTAAGACTTACTGCACTGTTAAAACTTAGTTTAGATCTGGTATTTTTAAGCGTACCTGTTTTGTAGCGATATTAGTTTATTTCCAGCTGGGCAGATAATCAAGTTGGCGCATTTTCAATGATTTCTCTGATTGCAGCGGGCGATATACCTTTAATTCAAAGCTGTCTTATCGCCGGCGAACCAGTAGGAGTAAGTTCTGGATTTTCACGCTTCACTGTGCATCTGTGAACACTGAAACTTGCTCCTCCATTTCACCACTAACAACGGAGAGTGCTACTGAGCTCACAATAATTTTACAAGCAATTTCTGCCCCAATATATCACCAAGCTTGTTTTATAGTTTATCTTAGGTTCCGTGTTTATTTCACGTTAATTGTGAGTTATTTTTGACATTGTAAAGAGTTTCTCATTATTTTAAGGCTATTTCGTTAACAAGGAACTTGAGAAAGTGAACGGCAATTTTATACACCTCCAGGAAAAATACATGCAACTTTGGATGAGGTTTTGTGATCAGAATCGTGCTCCAGGTATGTATAATAATTATTCATATTTTAGGAATCTATTCATCCTTCCACCTATTGACGTAACCAGCCACTCATCCATGTCCCCACCGATTCATTCCCTTATCCATACATATACACCCATTTGGTTATTAACTTGTTTTTTTGTCTGTCTGGCTGTCTATCTATTATCCATCTATGTATCTATCAATCTATGTATGTATGTATGTATGTATATATGGTCCTGCTAAGAGAATGTCAGAAGTTGGGAACTAAATTAAAAAGCAGGACCTCAAGGATGGTTACCCCGGGATTACTACCCGAGCCATGAGTTAATTGGCATAGAGATAGACAGATCAGGAAGGTGAATGTGTGGCTGAAAGACTGGGGTGGGAAGGAGGGGTTCCATTTCATGGGACACTGGCACCAGTACTGGGACAAGAAGGAGCTGTACCGTTGGGATGGGCTCCACCTGAACCGGAATGAGACAGTGTCCTAGCGGAAAGGATACATAGGGCTATCAATAGGACTTTAAACTCGTAGGACGGGAGGAGGGATCTGGGGAAGAGAACATAAGTCTGAAGGAAAAAGAAATAGGAAATGAGAGAAAAGGTCAGACCAAGTTAAGGAATATCAGTAACAAACGGTCAGGGAACAAATACAGTTACAGAACATGAGTGCAAAATGACTTAGAAACAAAGGGATGGGAACAATTACTGAAAACAAATTAAATTGCCTGTACAGCAATGTGTACAGTGTCCGAAATAAAACGGGGGAATTGGAGTCAATAATTCATAGCGAGGAGCCAGATGTGAAAGGGATAACTCAAACATGGTTACAAACGGAACAGGAATGGCAGTTAAATATTGCAGG
This sequence comes from Heptranchias perlo, assembly GCF_035084215.1. NCBI lineage: Eukaryota > Metazoa > Chordata > Chondrichthyes > Hexanchiformes > Hexanchidae > Heptranchias > Heptranchias perlo. The sequence goes on along the minus strand of NC_090359.1, from coordinate 14,964,189 downwards.
GTATAATGTATTTAGAAAGGAGAGAGAAGGAAGGTGGGAGGGTTTGGGGTAGCCATACTAATTAGAGACAACATAATGGAAATAGAAAAAAGGGACATAAGTAACTTTAGGATAGAAACTAGATCCTTATGGATTGAGACAAAGGATAAGAAGGGATCGATCACGTTAATAGGGGTATTCTACAGACCACCTAATAGTGGAAGGGAAGTGGAGGAAGAAATATGTACGCAAATCTATGAAATGAATAAAAAGCATCGAATAATAATGATGGGAGATTTCAACTACCCCTAAATAAACTGGCAAGAAGAGAGGCAGGGAAAGGAGAAAGGGGAATAGAGTTTTTACAGTGTGTACAGGACTCCTTTCTTATCCAGTATGTGAGAAGCCCAACAAGAGAGGAATCGCTGCTGGATCTACTAATGGGAAATGAACTAGAACAGATAAGGAAAGTAAGAATTGGGGAACATCTTACAATGTTCACAACACACAAATGTTACACCCTCGTTCAAAAAAGGGTGTAAATATATACCCGGCTAAGACAGGCCAGTCATTTTAACCTCGGTGGTAGGGAACATTTAGAGACGATAATCCGGGACAAAATTGATTGTCACTTGGACAAGTGTGGATTAATTAAGGAAAGCCAACACGGATTTGCTAAAGGCAAATCGTGTTTAACCAACTTGATTTGAGTTTTTTGATGAGGTAACAGAGAGGGTTGATGAGGGCAATGCGATTGATGTTGTGTATATGGACTTTCAAAAGGCATTTGATAAAGTGTCAGATAATAGGCTTGTCAGCAAAATTGATACCCATGGAATAAAAGAGGCAGTGGCAGCATGGATACGAAATTGGCTAAGTGACAGGAAATGGAGAATAATGGTGAACAGTTTTCGGACTGGAGGAAGATGTACAGTGTTGTTCCCCAGGGGTCGGTTCTAGGACCACTGCTTTTGTTGATATATTAATGACCTGGACTTGGGTGTACAGGACACAATTTCAAAATTTACGCTTGGCACAAAACTTGTAAGTGTAGTAAACAGTGAGGAGGAGAGTAATAGACTTCAAGAGGACATAGACAGGCTGGTGGGATGGACGGAAACAAGACAGGTGAAATTTAATGCAGTGAAGTGCGAAGTGATACATTTTGTCAGGAAGAACAAGGAGAGGCAATATAAACTAAATGGTACAATTCTAAAGGGGGTGCAGGAACAGGGATACTTGGGGGTATATGTGAACAAATCTTTGAAGGTGGCAGGACAGGTTGAGAAAGCAGTTAAAAATGCATACGGGATCCTGAGCTTATGAACAGAGGCAAAGAGTATAAAAGCAACGGAGTTAAGTTGAAACTTTATTAAATACTGGTTCGGCCACAACTGAAGTATTGTGTACAATTCTGGGCACCGCCCTTTAGGAACGATGTGAAGGCCTTAGAGAGGGTGCAGAAAAGATTTACCAGAATGGTTCCAGGGATGAGGGATTTCAGTTACGTGGATAGACTGGAGAAGCTGGGGTTGTTCTCCTTAGAACAGAGACGGTTGAGAGGAGATTTGATAGAAGTGTTCAAAATCATGAAGTGTTTAGATAAAGTAAATAGAGAGAAACTGTTCCCATTGGCAGAAGGGTCAAGAGCCAGAGCCAGAGATTTAAGGTGATTGGCAAAAGAACCAAAGGCGACATGAGGAAATTTATTTTTACTCAGCGAATAGTTATGATCCGGAATGCACTGCCAGAAAGGGTAGTGGAAGCAAATTCAATTGTGGTTTTCAAAAAGGAATTGGACAAATACTTGAAGGGAAATAATTTGCAGGGCTGCGGGGAAAGAGCGGGGGAATCGGACTAACTGGATTGCTCTTACAAAGATCCAGCACTGGCTCGATGGGCCAAATGGCCTCCTTTTGTGCTGTAATGATTCTATGGTTCTATCTTGGCAATAATGATCATAACATAATAAAGTTTAAAGTAATGATTGAGAAAGACATAATAAGACAAAGGCCAAAGTAATTGACTGGAAAAAAGCGAATTTTGAGGGGATGGGAGTGGAACTACGGAAGGTAAACTGGAAAAAAATTAGACAGACAAAGAAATGGGACAGCAGTGGGTAATAATCAAAACGATGATCAATAGAGTTCAGGAGAAATATATACCTCTGAAAATCAAAACGGTGATCAATAGAGTTCAGGAGAAATATATACCTCTGAAAAGCAAGAACAAACTCGCCAGTAATGAAACACCATGGATGAATAAAGAAATAAGGGTAAAATTGAAACTAAAGAAACATGCATACACAAATGACATAGACAATGAAGGAGAGGATGACAAAAGGGAATACGAAGAGGTTAGGAAATAAGTAAAACAAAACAATTAGGAAAGCAAAGAGGAACTGCGAGATTAATTTATCAAAAAATATAAAAACAAATAGTAAAGTATTCTACAGGCACATAAATAACAAAAGGAAAAACAGAATAGGGATAGGGCCACTAAGGGATGCACAAGATAAACTCACAGGTAATGACAGCAAAATGACAGAAATATTGAGCAGTTACTTTGCCTCCGTATTTACCAGGGAAACTAACAAGGTGGACAGGACATTAGAAGAAGTCGAAAAAGATATTTAAACACTTCAGATAGAAAGGGGTGAGTTAATTGATAAACTAATTGAACTTAGGGAGGATAAGACCCCTGGTCTGGATGGATTGCATCGGCGAATATTAAAAGATGTTAGGGAGGAGATAGCAGAGGCACTGTTACATATATATAAATTCACTAGAAAAAGGAGTAGTGCCAGAGGACTGGGAGACAGTTAATGTTATTCCTATATTTAAAAAGGTAAATGGAATAAGTCCAGGCAACTATAGACCAGTTAGCTTAACGCTGGTGGTAGGAAAGATAATGGAATCTTTACTTGAAGATGTAATAGAAAGACATCTGGAGAATGAAAATATAATAAAGAATAGTCAGCACAGATTTCAGAAGGGAAAGTCATGCTTGACCAACCTTATTGAATTCTTCGAAGAAGTAACAGAAAGAGTAGACAAAGGTAATTTAGTGGATGTAATATATTTGGATTTCCAAAAGGCCTTTGATAAGGTGCCACATTGTAGACTCATGGCTAAGGTCAGAGCAGGTAGAGCCACGGGACAGGTAGCAGAATGAATAGCAAGTTGGTACGAAACAGAAAACAGAGCAGCAGTTAAGGGTAGCTACTCAGACTGGCAGAAGGTTGGAAGTGGTGTTCCACAGGGATTCGGGAATTGGAAGTACAATCTCAAAATTTGTGGATGAACCAAATTGGGGGGTGTAGTTAATACAAAGGAAAAATGCATCAAAATGTAAGAGAACATTAATAAACGTGCAGAATTGGCATGTAATTAGCAAATGAATTTCAATATTGGTAAGTGTGAGGTGCTGCATTTTGGTAGGAAGAATAAGGAGGCCACATACTGCTTGCATAATCAGAGTCTAAATGGGATAGAGGAGCAAAGGGATCACGGGGTACAGATACACAAATCATTAAAAGTAACAGCGCAGGTTAATAAGGCTTTAAAAAAGGCAAATCAAGCACTAGGGTTCATTTCTATCTGCCCATCTATTTCTCTCTCTATCTATCGTTCTATATAATCCAATTGTTTCTCTATCTCTAGTGAAATATGCCAACAAAACCTGTTGTCTTACAGAGTGTGATGAGATATTTTGTCCAAAGGAATGGAAGTTTTTTTAACGGAAGTTGTTACTTTTTTTCAACTGAACGACGAAATTGGACTGCAAGTGCCAAGTATTGCAGTGGGAACAAATCCCATCTTGTGGTGATCACTAGTCAAGAGGAACAGGTGAGAGTTCATCGTACCGTGAGAATATAATATCACTTTAATTAGACCAATGATTATGGGGTAGATATTTCGATCCTGTACTCGTCAGCCTGCGATGTTTGATTTCATTAAATAAATGGATGAAGAACTGTGTGCACAGGAGCAAAGAAGTGGAATTTCCCCGCTGGGTAGATTTTGTCTTCACCATCTGAGTGGTATCGGGCGGTGTCTATAACGGGTGCTCAGGACTGGCGGCAGGTCAAATATCATCCCGTAGACTCCCTCGGCATGGTGAGGAATTAATTCGGCTTAGCAGTAGTGTTTTCATTTCCATCGTCTTCAATGGCGGGGTGTGAAACGAGCGTGGCGTGAAACGGGCGGCCGATTCACTATCACTCGGTTTGTGCCACCGCGCAAGAGGAATTTATCCCCCGGTATTTTCACACTGCCAATGATTTTGCGCTCTCACTTCCTGTAGGGTCGTACAAAACAAAGTTAAGAGTTCCAGTGTTACACACGGTTGATTCTCACACTCACACTTATGCACTCTCACACACACACACACTCACACTCAAGCAGTCTCACTCACACACTCAAGCACTCAGTCACACACACACACGCTCATACACTCAGACAGACATTGGTACGCTCTCTCACACACGTGCTCACACACAAACTTATTTTCTAACAAACTAATAAGAGGATCCTAGCAGGAGCCTATTGTCTTATAAAGAGAAGACCATTCTGTTGTGTAGTCTATCTGCCACTGTCTCTATTTCTACCTCCTTCTCTATCTCTGTCTCTCTGCGTTGTAGCCTTTCTTTTGTCTTCTATTGTGTCAATATATTTACAGTTATTCATCTCTTCTTCCTCTTACCTTAATGACCCGTACATTCTTCTTCCCTCCGCTCTATCAATCTGCACTGGGTTTAAATCAAGGGTCATCATCTCCTTGTGGTCATGCTCATTATCCGCAAGATCTAAAACCGTGGACTCCTCAGGTCTCTCCGAATTTTCGGTTCCAGCCTTAGCTCAGAGTTAGCACTATCGCCTCGAAGTTGAAAGTTCATTGGTTTAAGTCCCACTCTAGAGACGTGAACACGGAATCCAGTCTGATACTCCTGTACAGTACTGAGGGAGTGCTACACTGTCGGAGGTAACGTCTTTCAGATGAAATGTTAAACCAGAGGAGAACATAAGAGGGGTAAAGAGAGTGTATGAGAATAGATTAGCGGACAACATAAAATGGAACCCAAAAGTCTTTTGTAAACATATAAATACTAAAAGGGCAGTCAAAGGAAAGGTAGGGCCGATTAGGGTACAAAAAGTAGATCATCGTTTGGAGGCAGAGGGCATGGCTGAGGTACTAAATGAGTACTTTCCGTCTGTCTTCACTAAAGAGGAGGATGCTGCCAATGTCACAGTAAAGAAGGAGATAGTAGGGAAATTGGATAGGATAAAAATAGATAAAGAGGAGATGCTGAAAAGGTTGGCAGCACTGAAAGGTGAAAAGTCACCTGGTCTGGATGGGATGCATCCTCGGATGCTGAGGGATGTAAGGGTGGAAATAGCTGAGGCTCTAGCCACAATCTTTCAATCCTCCTTGGATAGGGGAGTGGTGCTGGAGGATTGCAAATGTTACACGCCTGTTCAAAAAAGGGGAGAGGGATAAACCCGGTAACTGCAGGCCTGTCAGCCTAATGACGGTGGTGGGGAAACCTTTAGAGACAATAATCTGAGACAAAATTAATTGTCACTTGGAAAAATATGGGTTAATAAATGACAGACTGCCCGGATTTGTTAAACTCAAATACTGTTTGACTAACTCGATTGAGTTCTTTGATGAAGTACCGGAGAGGGTTGATGAGGGTAGTGCGGTTGATGTGGTGTATCTGGACTTTCAAAAGGTGTTTGATAAAGTACCGCATAATAGACTTGTTAGCAAAATTGAAGTCCATGGGATTAAAGGGGCAGTGGCAGCTTGGATGCAAAATTGGCTAAGAGACAAAAGTAGAGAGTATTGGTGAATGGTTGTTTTCCAGACTGGAGTGAAGTACACAGCCATGTCCCCCAGGGGTCGTTATCAGAACCACTGCTCTTTTTGATCTATATTAATGACCTGGACTCGTGTATACAGGATATAATTTCAACGTTTGCAGATGACATGAAACTCGAAAATGTAGTAAATAGTGACGATGATAGTAAAAGGCTTCAGGAGGACAGAGAGAGACAGGTGAAATGGGTGGACACATGGCAGAGACAATTTAAAGCAGAGAAGTGTGAAGTGATACATTTTGGTGGGAAGAATGAGAAGAGACAATATAAACTAAATGGTACAATTTTGGAGGGGGTGCAGGAACAGAGAGACCTGGGGATCTTTTGAAGATGGCAGGACAAGTTAAGAAGGCTGTTAAAAAAGCATATGGGTTCCTGGATTTTATAAACAGAGGCATAGAATACAAAAGCATGGAAGTTCTGTTAAACCTTTATAAATCACTAGTTAGGTCCCAGCTGGCGTATTATGTTCAATTCTGAGTACCACACTTTAGAAAGGATATCAAGGCCTTAGAGAGGGTGCAGAGGATATTTACTAGAATGGTACCAGGAATGCGGGAATTCAGTTGCATGGAGAGACTAGAAAACATAGGAACAGGTGTAGGCCATTCAACCACTGGAGCCTGTTCCGCCATTCAATGAGATCATGGCTGATCTGTATCCTAACTCCATCCACCCGCCTTGGCTCCATAATCCCTTAATACTCTTGGCTAGCAAAAATCTATCGATCTCAGATTTAAAATTATTAATTGAACTAGCATCTACTGCTTTCTGTGGGAGAGAGTTCCTCACTTCTCCAACCTTTATGTGAAGAAGTGTTTCCTGAAGTCTCCTGAATGGCCTGGCTCTGATTTTAATGATAGGCCCCTTTGTCCTAGACTCCCCTGCAAGCAAAAAAGGTTTCTCTCTATCGACCCTATCGATTCCTTTCATTTCCTAAAACCCTCAATCACATCACCCTTTAACCTTCTATACAAGCTAATACAAGCCTAATGTATGTAATCTCTCCTCATAATTTAACCCTTGGAGCCCTGGTAACATTCTGGTGAATCTGCGCTGCACTCCTTCCAAGGCCAATATATCCTTTCTAAGGTGCGGTGCCCAGAACTGTACACAGTGCCCCAAATGTGGTCCAACCAGGGCTTTTATAGCTGTAACGTAACTTCCTCCCCTTTATATTCCAGCCCTCCAGCTTTAAAGGTTGACATTCCATTAGCCTTTATGATTATAATTTGTACCTGACCACTACATTATAGTGATCGATGTACATGGGCCCCCAAATCTATTTGAACCTCCACTGTTCCTGGATTTTCACCATTTAAAAAATACTCAGATCGATGTTTTCTTGTTCCGAAATGGATGACCTCACATTTTCCTGCATTGAAATCCATCTGCCGCAGTTATGCCCATTCACTTAATCAATCAATGTCTCTGTAATTTTAAGCTCCCTTCTACACTACTTACTATGCCACCCATCTTTGTTTCATTGGCAAACTTGGATATATGGCTCTCTAACTTGTATTCTAAGTTATTAATAAATGTAGTGAATAGTTAAGACCCCAGCAGAGATCCCTGGGATACCACTAGTCATTTTCTTCCAATTCGAGTACACATTACAAGACTCTCTGGGGGACAAATTGGACAGTGGCCGTTTTTGGGCCAGGATAGCATGATGTGCTGTTACCCCGCGCCCAATGGTTCCTGCGCAGGCAGGACGCAAGTTTCCTGGCGCGGTGGACTCAATTGCAATCAGCGTTCCATTCCGGGCCTTGCTCATGGAATCAGTGCAATTCACACTTTCCACCACCGGGGGAGCTCAATCTCTTAAAGGCAGACTGTCTGTTAGAAAGCTCTTCAATGTAGCTGGTACCTCTTATTTGCTGAAAATAACGTCTGCACGGAGTCTGAACGGAGATCAGGCATCGCACACGTAAAGCACAGATGCAGGTCCCGTCCCTATGTTTACACACTGAGTTATGTTAACACATTGAATAAAGGATGTGCACCACTAAATCCCACATCCTCCAATCTGCATGCCAGACCTCACCAATCTGCTGATCTGAGTTTGTACGAGGCCTGCGAGATGGTGTGCACCAAAGTTCTCTGCTGATGCACCAAGGGCGTTGGTGCAAGAGCTGGACAAAAAGAGGGGCATCCTATATCTGCAGTGGGGGGAGGGAGGGGGGCAATAGTCCCTCTAGACATACACCCAAACGGCAGTGGGAGGCAGTAGGGGACGAAGTCAGTGCCAGGCGCACAGCATCATGAACATGGATGCAGTGCAGGAAGAAGTTCAGTGCTTTGACATGATTGGTCAAGGTGAGTGAGGTCAACTTTAAGTAGTGTCTCCTACCAACTGCACAATGTACCACACACCCATCACCCACACACCAACAAACTCTTTCCATCAGTACTCAACTCTTCCAACCAGATGCTTCCTCTCACCTTCACACATTACCACTGTTTCAAGCCGCCCACCCACAACTCACAAGCCACAAGCTGGCAGCTATTCAACCATAACAGGCACATCACCCAGACAACACGCATTCTTGCAGGAGAAGGTGGCGCATATCAAGAGGCAGCAAGTGGCAGTGGCATTTAGCCCCTCGAGCCTGTTCCGCCATTCAATAAGATCATGGTGGACCTGTGATCTAACTCCATATACCCGCCTTAGCTCCATCCCTTAATACGCTTGGTTCACAGAAATCTATCAATTTCAGATTTAACTTTCACTCGTGAGCTAGCATCACCATCTGCAGAAGAATGTTCCAAATGTCTCTCACCCTTTGTGTGTAGAAGCATTTTCTAAATTCACTCCTGCACGTCCTGGCTCTAAATGTTAGGCTATGTCCCCGCGTCCTAGTATTCAAGTCTAGGAGACCTCTAAAAACAGTTTAAAATGTCTCGGCAGCCAGAAGCAAAAATCTAGCCACAAACCTGTAAATCCTGCAAGGTCTCTTTTAAATAGCGCCGATGGGGGGTCCTCCAGGAACTCTACGATACGTTCAGATGGTCGGGGTTAAGACTGTGCGTTGAGTTGAGCGTTAAGTCACAAAATGGTGTCTATCACTTTAAATCAGCGTTGCACACTGATTTTATCCATTTTCTCCCTACTTTACATGATTTCAGTGTTCGCCATCTGCGCCTGTGCAAACTCCTATACCAAGATGACATCTGGTGCATGTCATGCTGGAAACGTGCGTGCGCATCCAAGACGCCATCTTGGATGTCGGAGAGGCCGTGTTGTGCCGAAACAATGGGCGCTACACGACCCAATTTAGAGCCCTCTCTCTTCTACCGCCGAACCAATCCCCTAACCAGGTCAATAATTCGCCTTCAATTCCATGAGCTTTACTTTTTGCTTCCAGTCTCTTGTGAGGAACTTCATCAAATGCCTTCTGGAAGTCCATATAACCTACATCCATAGATATTCCTGAAAAAATTTAATTAGGTTAATTAGACATGACCAATCCTTTACAAAGCCATGTTGCCTCTCTCTAATCAGCTCAAATTTCTCTCAGTGTTCACTCAATTTGTCCTTAATTATAGATTCCAATAGCCTCCCCACAACAGATGTTAGACTATCAGGCCAATTCTGGTTTCTCTCTCTCACCTTTCTTAAATAATAGAGTTATGTTTGCAATGTTCCAATCCAATTCCTGAATGGAGAGAACTTTAGAAGATTATGGCTTAAGCATCTGCAATTTCCTAACCTACTTCCTTTAAAACCCTGGGGTGGAAACCATCAGGTCCTGGGGATTTGTCAGCCTTTCGTGCAGTGTTGTGTAGATGGGAGCTTTATTTGCTGATACTATTTTCTTGCTTATGTTAACTTTGGTAAGTTCCAGACTTTGACTTATTTTTAGTTTCCCTGGAATGTCAGATATATTATCCTCTTCCTCTACTGTGAAGACTGATACAAAGTGCAGGATATTAAGTGGGAAAAACGGGTGGGCTGGGGGCGGGGGGGCATTGAAAATTGTAACAATTTCAGACCCACCTCCAACTCGCCCATTTCTGGTTTTCACGGGGCCGGGACAAGGGGCGGGACGAGGGGCGGGGAACCAACCCATTCCCAGGAGGCGGGTTGGTCACTAAAACCTTCCAAGGAGGCTGCGGGCCTCCATTTTGAAAGGTTCTGCGATTTCAACCTCTGGGGGCCAGGATTCCCAGGCCTTCTCCTTCAGGCCATGTGAGAGGAGGAGGAGAACACCCGAAACTGCAGGTAAGTTCCTTTATCGCACAGTTTGTGCGCACGGAGAAGCAGGAGTGCTTCCCCCAGACCCAACAGGCCGACCTACTGCGACCCCCTCCCCCCGACGATCGCGACTCCCCCACCATGCTGCCCCCCCATCCACACAATCTAAGATTTATCTGTTCACTTACCTCTTCCTTGCTCTTCTCCCGTCCGATTGAGTCCAGCCTGTCAATCAGTCTCGTCTGAGAGACGGGAAAAAGACAAAAAAAAAAATGTCCTGACGTCAAAATCATAAGGACATCTTGGAAACCCGTATTTCCGGGTTTCCCGTTCGCAATTCGACCAACCCAGCGCCTCCACCCACCTTCCCGGCTCGGAGCTAAAATTATGCCAAAAGTAATTATTCAACAATTCTGCCGTTTCTATTTTTTCATTTGCAACATTACCCACATCTGTTTCGGAAGGACCCACGTTACCATTGACGACCCCTTTTCTTCCAATATAATTGTAAAAACTTTTTGTGTTAATCTTGATATCCCTCCCAAGTTTCTTTTATTATTCTTTTTTTGCAGCTCTCACTATCTTTTTTTGTCTTCCTTTGCTGTTCTTGCTGTCTCTCCCAGGCCCCTGGATCTATGAGATTCTTTGCACTTTTATATGCTCCTTCCTTTCGTTTTATGTTATCTCTCACTTCTTTTGTCCACCATGGCTGTTTTATTTGGGAAGTAGAGCTCTTGCCCTTTAGGCTTATACACTGGTCCTGTATTAAGCGAAATTATTTTTGATCACCTCCCACTGTTCATCAGTAGTTTTACCCGATAACAGTTTTGACCAGTTTGCCGTCGTCAGTCTCTGTCTCATCCCGTTAACATTCCCAAAATCTAGAATCTAAGTAACTGTGTGACGTTTCTCCTTTTCAAATCTAACATGGAACTCGATGATATTGTGATCACTGTCAGATAAATGTTCCCTTCCTGTTGGATTATTAACTAAGTCTGGCTCATTACTCATCACTAAATCTAGTATGGCCTGCCCTCTTCTTCTTGTCCTGCTCAATTGGTTCTAGAACACATTGTTCCA